>NW_028317802.1:8951136-9574318 GCF_062004578.1 Staurois parvus | reverse complement strand
AGCTTACCATGCTTAACCCGCAAGCTTTTCACCGGCCCGCCACTCTCCCAGCAGCCCAGAAAAGGTCTAAACCAGACTTGGAAAAGACTTACCCATGCAGGCGGGTTCTCTTTTAGCATACTACCAATATTGTGCTTTATAAACATCAACGAGAAAAAGACTATCGGGTTGACCATACCTAGGCCAACCTCCCACCTAGATCGGTAAGTCACATTCCGCTTTACAAGGTTCAGTCTGTTCCCCCATAACAGCTGGAAGAAACAACTGTAAACTCTCGTATAGAGAGACTCTGGCAAGAGACAAACGAAACTGACGTACAAGAAAATGGGGACCAAGTAGGTTTTCATTAGGTCGACCCTTTCCCTTAGGGACAACCACCAACCCTTCCAGCATCTCACTTTGACATCGGCATCCGACAACCTGGATTCCCAATTTGTTTTACTGTAATCATCAGGTCCAAATTTGATGCCTAGCACTTTGATCTTCTGGGAAGACATCCGGGAGCTTGAAACCCTCATCTTCCCTGCCCATCCAGAAAACTTCACATTTGTCGTGATTAATCTTGGAGCCTGATGCCTCCGCATACTGCTCAATCACCGAGACCACCTTTTGCGCCTCACTAGTCCCAGAGATGAAGACAGACACATCATCAGCATAGGCCACGACCTTCAGAGGTGACTTACCAGTAGTGCCCCCGACACTCCGCCCAACACCCCACCATCTAGATTCCTGACGAAGGGGTCGATGGCAAAGGCATAAAGCAAAGGGCTCAGCGGACACCCCTGGCGCACCCCCCGAGCCAACCCCAAAGGGCCACCCAACCATTGACCAACATGAAGCTCTCAGCCCCTTTTATACAGTGTCTGCAGCCATCCAATGAACCTCCCCTCCAGGCCATACCTGCCAAGGAGATGCCAGAGGTACTCGTGATCAACCCGATCAAAGGCCTTAGCCTGATCCAACGCCAGCAAGTACTTCCCACAACCATCAGCCCTGCACCGCTCCAGAGCCTCCCGGACAGCTAACACTGCTGAAAAGGTGCTCCTGCCCTGGACCGAACAGTGCTGCTGCTGCGAAAGTAGACCGTCTGCCACTGACGACAGGCGCCAGAAAAGAATCTTGGCCAGAATCTTTCTATCGACATTGAGCAGGCTAATAAGGCGCCAATTCATTCCATCAAGATGACCTTTTTACCGAGACTATTATACTACTTTCGGACTTTGCCGATCATGGTACCCAAATGGGAACTCTTGCTTTTACAAGCAGCAGTCTCTAGATTTATATGGAAAGGAAAACGTCCTCGGGTTAATAAGTCAACTCTGTGTAAAAAATTGCGAGCGCACTAAAATATATAAAAAGCCGCTATGCACTAAGGTAACCAATAACATCTTATATAATAAACTGTAGAAAGGGGGTGCAGCGCTAAAAAGTTTAAATAACAATAAGTCAATAAATAAATGAATTGAAAATATGTTTCCAATATCAATTCATAAAAAGTTCTTAGAATAGAATCAGGAGGAGCCACATCACGCTGTGACGTCACGCTGCCGGAGCAAGGTGGAGCTCCGGTGGCCATCTTTGAAGTTGGACAGTTAGTCCTGTTTGCTCACTGATTGTTTATACCTATTGATCTATTGATTTTAACTTGATTTATCACATTAACAAATACATTTCATCTACCTAATACACTATGGGCATATCCTTGTTCCAACCCCCTTGGGGAGCTTTTTAACTTCCAGATACATTACCTCAGGATGAACCTTTACATCCATAGAGGAAATCTCCTACCCAGGGAGCAATACCGGTTAAAGCCTTTAAGGGGAACTCCGGTTGGATTTGAATCACCTGTAAAGCCCCAAGGATCCTGTCAGATGACCTACCATCCCTTAGATGGAAGACTACCCAGTTCCTGACTACCCTTGATGACATCTGGCATATTGATATAAGGCACAATTTATATGCGCGTCCGGTGAGTGCGCATTACACTACTATTGCACGGACACCGGTTTCAGATTAACCAGAGCACAAGAGTCACCTTTTTTGAACTGTCTTATTCACGATTTGAACTGGTCTAATTTTATTCTATTCTAAGAACTTTTTATGAATTGATATTGGAAACATATTTTAGATTCATTTATTTATTGACTTATTGTTATTTAAACTTTTAGCCCCTTTTTACAATAAGTCAGCTCTATTTTCCCTTAAAAAGCATGGCGGTTTGGGACTTCCTAATCTTTAGATTTACTTTCAGGCGGCTCAGATGGCACAGCTCTTGTACTACCGCTAGGGGTTATGTTCCCCAATGGGTTGGCATTGAGGCCTTATCTTGCCATCCTTATGCTATTGGTGCCCTCATGTGGCTTCCCAATCAGTTGTGTCCTCCTATCCTTTGTACTATATTATCTTACTCCTTAACGGTCTGTGATTGATGGCGGGCTCGCAAACCTCTCTGCTCTCTACATACCCCATTAGCTCCTGTTTTTTGTAACCCTGAGTTTATTCTTGGCTTATCTCCATCTGCATTTCAGTGGTGGATAAATAAAGGTCTTTTGCGTATTGGGGACTACCTGGATGGACTTCGTCCTCGTTCTCTCCAATACTTTTTGACAACTTTTCAGATGCCCTCCTGTGAACTGTTCCGTTACCATCAGCTTATATCTTTTATTACTAGTAAACTCAAATTACTCGTAGAACCTTGCACACTCACCCCTCTAGAAATCTCCTGTGGGGCTATCGGGAAGATGAAAGGTCGATTATCCACTATCTATGCGTCCCTTGTCGACCCACTTACCAAGCTATCCTATATGATTCAATGGGAAAGGGATTTAAGTAGCTTACTAGACTTAGACACTTGGCGAACTATGGCCAATACCCTATCTAAAATTTTGATTAATACTACTCTTATCGAATCCAGTTATAAAACACTTCTTCGCTGGTATCTAGTCCCAACACATCTAGATAAAATGTACCCATTCGTGTCACCCAATTGCTTTCGATGCTGCGGATAGGAGGGCACTATGCTCCATATATGGTGGAAATGTCTGGTGGTTCATAGATTTTGGATCCGATTGTTTAATTTTCTTTATTTGGTAACGGGAATCAATATTCGTAGAACACCAGAAGTATCCCTATTTCATCTGTTGCCCACTGATATTCCCAAGAAATCGGTTAAATTAATTCTTTATATTTTGTTAGCAGCACGAATTACAATAGCTAGATGTTGGAGACAATCATCTATTCCGCTAGATTGGGTCAAACAAAAACTCAATTAGTTTATGATAAATGATAAACTTACCAGTATTGTTAATAATAACACTGCTACATTTGAGGTTACATGGGAGCCATGGATTAGGTATATCTCTATCACCTAATGGAACTGCAGCTGACCCTCTCTCTTTCTTTTTCCTCTTCTTCTTCCTCCCTCTTTTTTCTTTCTTTTTCTCTTCTGTTATTTTCTTTATTTTGTTAAATGGTAATTTGAAACTGCCCATGTTTACTGACTACTGGAATATTTGCTTCCATATGGGGGTTATATTTTCTTGTTTACAACATCACTGATTGATGCCTCTTACGTGCCTATATATTCATGAACCTGTTTATTCGCTTTAGCTCACCATGTAGGTGGACCAAGTTTCTATGTTTTTGTTCTTGTATCTTACTTTTTCAATAAAAATATTGGTGTGGGGGGGACCCCATGCTATTTTTTTCAATGATATTCTGAATAAACAATTATGAAAATGGGGGGGGGGGGGTGTCTAAGATAGCAACCGGAGCGGCCGCTTAGCAGAGAGCTCTGCTGATTCCAACATATAATCCGCATCCGTCCTGGGGGTAGCGGGATCCTCTCACCACCGGGGATCCCCACGGACCTACCCCGCTGCCTGGAGAGGGAAACCGGATCAGTTTGACTCCAGTCCGAGCAGGCAGAGGATCGCGGCCTACTGCTGCCTACAAGGCCTGCCGCGGCCTCCGAGCTGACCGGACCCAGGCTGCTGCTGCCCTGCTGTTGGGATCCCAGGGAGGTGAGCTGCTGATGGGAGAGGGTGGTACCCTCCATTGGCCCCTAAATCCCACTCCAAGGACCTGTAGCCTACTGGGGTCTATGTTCCAGGGAGCCTGGGAGTTCATCCCTGGGGGTGGCTTGGCCTGGTCTGGAAGACCTGCGGAGGGGGGACTGCTGCCTGGAGGAGAATGCTGGAGCTGTTAGTGCAGCCCTCCCCCCAAAGATTGGAAGTCTTTCCTTGTGGGGCCTTGGTGGATCTGATCCCTATTTGGCTCCTGTCTAGGGCTTGGGCTCTGTCTGGTATCCATCTCTGTGATACCTGTGCCATCTGTACCTGCTTAGGAGGTCCATTACCTGTGTGGCTCATATAGCCCCCCATTCCCTGAGGTGCTGGTGTCCTGAGATACCACCTGCCTAGTTTATACTTCTTCAGTCATAAGTGGGAGCCATCTACCCGAGTTCAACGCCAATTGTTATAGTAACCATTTTTTTGCTGATGAGAAAGGAATATTGGGGATGACTAGAGGAAAGCCTGCGATCGCTGGCAGGAGAACCAATACTACACAAACGGTGAAGACCAGTCGGTCCTCGGGGGCTAAAGAGGGGATCACCATGGCTGCATCCCCCTCCCAAGAGCCCAACCCACCTGCTGCATCTGCGGACTTTAATTCTCTCATGACGGCGATTACCAATTGTCAGGCAGTGCTCACCATGCAACTAGAACACTTGCAGACTGATGTGGGGCTAATCAGGGACCTTGACACGTTCCGTGGCCAAGGTACAGCAGTCGAGCAGTGTGTCAGTAATGCGGAGGACACTATTCATGCCATTCGGCAGAGAAGCATACACTGATTGTCAAGATCAAGTTGAAACTAGAGCAGTGGATGCGGAGAATCGCAGCAGGCATAACAACCTCCATGTGCTGGGTCTTCATATGCCGGCAGCCAGGGGCCTACCTGGTTCGCCGCCCCACACTTTTATTTTTAAGTTGCTTAATTACTGAGATTGCGATATGGCGCTGAGAGCAGCCAGGGCCCAGGGGGAACTGCATGATGAGAATCACAAGTTGATGCTATTTTCTGTCTGCTCGGTGGATACTCAATAACAACGCTGCTCCTTTGATGCTGTTAAGGCTCAATTGCGTGCAAAAGCCCTTACCTATGGCATGCTGTTCCCTGCGAAGCTCAGAGTTCAGCTTCTTCACTGTGCCTGAGGAGGCAGCATCCTGGTTGGAAACTCTATGACCGCAGCGCTGATCCTATGCACCACTGGATGATCAGTTGTTTTGCTACATCCATTCTGGTTATACATTGCATCGGGACTCTCAGATCATCTGTATCACAAGTTATAATTCAAGTTAGTGCCCTCTTCTTATGCTCAAGGGGTTGGTGTCCTTGTACACAAATCCTTGCCGTTCACTCTCCTTCATCTCAGGCTGGATCCCGAGGGTAAATATGTTATGATTCATGCGATGATTAACTGCTATGAACTAGTAATTATTGGGCTTTTTTCCCTCCTCCTGCCTCCGCGCGCTCGTTGGCTGCCTTGGTCCCGCTCCTGGCCTCCTATCCAAAATCCCATGTCCTTCTTGCTGGTGATTTTAATCTTACTTCGGACCCTAGTGTTGATAAATTGTATCCTGATGCCAGCTTGGATTTGGGGTTGGCCAAGTGGACGGAACTTTACCAGTTCATGGATGTATGGAGGTGGAAAAAATCCTGGGACCAGGGCCTATACTTGTCACTCAGCATCACACAGAACTATGTCTAGAATTGGTGAGGGTCATGCTCCACTCCTTCTTAAATTAAGTATTATGGATGCCCCGGGGGAAAAGGTCTGGAGGTTGTCCCGGTATTGGATCACTGATCCTCATGTGGAACCCCCTATAGGGAGGGCATTGGAGCATTATTGGGAATCTAATGAGAATACTGCTGCGGCCACTACTACCTGGGAGGCTTGTAAGGCTACTCTTAGGGGCCAGTATCAGACCCTGATAGGGGGTGCAGGTTAGATGGCGGGAGGAAATGGACTTGGTGGACAGGAGGGTGCAGAAACCTGAACCCAACTATGTGCTCAATCCAGATCCTGTTCATCACCACGACTTGCAAGTGGTTATAAGGGAAGCTTTATTGTTATGCACAGCGATTTCCAGGAAGGCAATGCTGCATCAAAAAACAGCGTATTTTTGAACAGGGAGATAAAGCTGGCCGCCTGCTGGCTTGGTTGGCCAGGGAACAATCTGCCTTATCTAATATTGTCCTTATACATTCTGAGGACGGTTCCAGGCTTGATCCCATCTCAATCAACTGACATTTTGCCGACTATTATGCATGTTTATACTCCTCCAAAGCTGCTTTCATGACACAGGCTTTGTCCTGTTATTTGGATAATGTTGACCTGCCATCTCTGTCTGTGGTTCAGAGGGAGCGGTTGGAGGCACCAATTTCCTTGGAGGAGATCCAGCAGGCAATTGGCACTCTTCAATCTGGCAAAACACCAAGTTCGGATGGCTTTCCAATTGCATTCTATAAATCATATCGCCGGGCTTGTTTGCCCTGGCAATTGAGCCCTTGGCCTGCCTGATCCGCTCTTCCAATTCCTTACATGGATTATTGGTGGGTGACTGGGAGGATAGGGTTTCCTTGTATGCAGACGACACTCTCTTATACTTGTGGGACTGTAATTCATCGGCGCTGAGTCTGATCGATTGTTTCAGTGACTACTCCGGTATACGCATTAATTGGGAGAAGTCAATACTGTTTCCTCTTGCACCAGGGCTCTTTCCTGACATATCCTTCGCCTCTATTAGATCGGTCTCTCAATTTAAATACTTGGGTGTAATGGTGCAACGTGACTTGACAAAGTATCTAGCGGACATTCTTCATCCCCTCATGCAACAGCTGCAGACTAAATGTACTGCTTGGTCTTCCCTTCCTATTTGCACCATAAGCCAGGTCAATCTTTTTAAAATGATATTTCTACCTCTGGTTTATCTATTTTTTTGGCATACACCGGTGCAGATCCTGCAATCCTTTTTCCATTGGGTGGATGGTGTCGTCTCTGGGTTTATTTGGGCTGGAAGGACCCCTAGACTCGCACTACTTTGCATCTACCTATTAATCGGGGCGGACTGGCCCTTCCTAAACTGCTTTTATATTACTGGGCAGCTGTTCTGGTAAAGGTGCGTTGGGGGCTCTCCCAGCCTAGGGATAATGCTGCGGTGATCCTGGAGGCGGCAAAATTGGGCTCCTATGCAGAACTCTGTAACCTGATTCATAGAGGACCAACTCGGCCATCACGCTTCCCATGCGGACGACCCTGAGGGTGTGGAGTCAAACTAGAGCTCAGTTCAGTGTACATAACTCATACTCCCCTCACACGCCGCTCTGGGGCAACCCTGTCCTTCCTCATCTCCATACGGTATTGGACCCTGTGGTGTGGGCTCGATATGGTATTAAAGTGTTGCACCATGTTATACCTAGTGGTGTCTTGCTTCTCTTTGACAAACTCAAATGTAATTATGGCCTGCCTAACCGGATGTTTTTCCAGTTTTTACAATTGTGTCATGCGATGGCCGCTCAATTTCCTTCTCCGCCTACCATCCAGACTGATCCTTTAGAACAATTGCTGTTAACCACTTGCCCTCCTGAGGATTTACTCCCCTTAATGACCAGGCCTCTTTTTGCTACTCTGTGCTGCACTAATTCAACTGATAATTGCGCGGTCATGCAATGCTGCACCCAAACAAAATTTACGTCCTTTTTTTCACACAAATAGAGCTTTCTTTTGGTGGTATTTGATCACCTGTGCGCTTTTTATTTTTCACGCTATAAACAAAAAAAGACCAAAAATTTTGAAGAAAAACAATATTTTTTACTTTCAGCTATAAAAAATATATAGTAAACTCAAAGTTGGTTATAAATTTAGGCCAAAATGTATTCTGCTACATGTTTTTGATAAAAAAAATCCCAATAAGTGTATATTGATTGCTTTGTGTGAAAGTTTATAGTGTCTACAAACTATGGTAAAGATACTGTAATTTAGGCCATTTTTTTGCTATACAGCGCTGTGCTAGTTTATTGCGCGGTCATGCAATACGGTACATAAATTAAATTTATTTCCTTTTTTCCACACAAATAGAGCTTTCTTTTGATGGTATTTGATCGCCTGTGCGTTTTTGATTTTTTGCGCTATAAAAAAAAAAGGCTGACAATTTTGAGAAAAAAAAACAATATTTTGGACTTTTTGCTATAAAGCATGTCCAGTAAAAAAAATAAAAAAATCAAATTTGGGCATAAATTTCGGCCACAATGCATTCTGCGACATGTCTTTGCTAAAAAAAAAACCCAATACGTGTAAATTAATTGGTTTACGTGAAAGTTATAACGTTTACAAATGGCGGGAAAGATATTGGGATTTAAAAATTTTTTTTATACTAATAATGGCGGCGCTCAGCGACTTATGGTGGCGATCAGTGACTTATGGCGGCGATCAGGAACTTATGGCGGGACTGCGGCGGACATTGTGACACTGAGGGGGAACTGACTTGGGGTCACTGACATCCCCAGTGACACCAATACAGTGATCAGTGCAAAAAAAAACACTGACACTGTACTAATGGCACTGGGGAGGAAGGGGTTAAACTTTTTATTTACTGAAAGGGTTAACTGTGTGAGGGGAGTGTTTTACTAGGGGGCGGGGGTGTGTACTGCACGGGGACATGCTGATCGGGAGAGATAAACTCTTCTCTCCGGCTCAGCATGTCAGGAGCTGACAAGGAACTGACAGAAAGCAGAGCTACTGCAGCCCTGCTCTCTCAGTGATTGCTGCTAATCGGCGGGACACAGCCGGTAACGTATGGCTGTGACCCGGCGACTGACATTCCCAGCCGTGATCGGCGGGACAGGTAGGCGTGCCTTGCGCGCTCCCCTACCTGTTTTGCAAACACATGTTTTAAAACGTGGTTTTGCCCAGCCGTGCCGCCCTGCCGCCGTATTTCTACAGTGGATGGGCGGCATGTGGTTAATGGAGGACTTGCCAAAATCGTTGTCCTGTCTCTATTCTCTGTTGCTACCTCTATCTACCCCTAGAATGCAGTTGCTTTATGATAAATGGCACACGGACCTCCCTTCTCTGTCAGAGGATGATTGGGAGGATTGTCTTTTACAGTGCCTCCCTACCATGATTTCGGCCAGGGACCACTTCATACAGCTAAAATTTATTCATAGAGTGTATTACACCCCCCAACGATTGGCTGTGATATATCCTGATAGATCGGCAACTTATCCTCACTGTGATATGGAGGTGGGCACTTTTCACCATATGTTTTGGGAGTGCTCCAAGCTTATTGGGCCAGGGTGCGGGATACTATTAACGCTGTTAGTCATTTGTCTATTCCCATGGATCCGCTGATTATGTTGTTAGGTCTCCTGGACGATGTGGAGACATCTAAGCATAATAGATTGTTCGTCTTCTATGTTCTCTATTATGCTAGAAGAGAAATTTTGTTGAAATGGAAAGTCTTCCCCGCCAACAGTCTTGGGCTGGAAATCGGCAATCAACAGTGCGCTTCCACTGTATAAACTTACTTATATGAGTCACAACTTTCCGGTTAAATTTGATAGAATATGGGCTGGGTGGGTGGAGGTCTAATACTTGGGGTTTTTCACCTTGCGGGAAAGTCCAGTTTTATTGTTTATTTGCTTGGGTTTATGTTTATGGGTTGCCTTTCCTCTTTGCCCCCTTCTTCCCCTCCCCCTTTCATTCCCTCTGTCCCTCCCCCCTTTTTTCCCCTTCTTTTCTGCTCCAACTCCTGCTGTTAGATCTTTTTCCTACGTCTAATTTGGTGGAAGATGATCATCTACAGTGTAATATGTCTTTCTCCCAATCTGACTCAGGATGGCCGGTTGACTCTGTGGGATCTTTAGTGTTGGAATCTACTGTGTATTGTATATTTACTGACTGCTGTAAGCTTGCTTGTTCTCATGTACCTTGCTTTGTTATACTTCTGTAGAATTTCAACAACCGCAACTGTTAAAAAACTATTCTGAAAGTACAAAATTAATTCTGGAATATTAGACCAATTTGTTTTCAGAACTTCAGAATATGTTTTGGTATTTTTAGAGAGGAGGATTCAGGAAGGAGGGTGGGAGGAAGAGCTGGTCAAATTAACTTTTCATATTAACAAGTTGGTGCATTGCACTTGGTGATGTATGGCTTGGATGCAGCTGCTCGGCCATGAAAACCCATTCCATGAAGTTCTCTACACACTGTTATTGTGCTAATCTGAAGGCCACATGATATTTGGAGGCTTTAAGCTATTGACTCTGAAGGCAGTTGGCGACTTCTGCACACTGTTCACTTAAGCATGAGCTGACCCTGCTCTGTCATTTCACATGGCCTACCACTTCGTGCCTGAGGAATTTGGATGTGAATGGGAGCAGGGAGATGGGTCTGAGGTTGTTCGGGTCATTGGGGTGCAGGGAGGGCTTTTTAAGTATGGGGGTGATGTGTGCATGCTTCAGAGTGGGGGGGAATGCGCCGGAAGAGAGGGAGAGATTAAAAAAGTGGGTGAGGGAGTATAGGATGGAGGGGGAGGTAGGTCTTAGGAGTTGTGAGGGGATAGGGTCGAGGGGGCAGGTGGTGAGGCGGGCATCAGAGAAGACCTTGGAGACTTCCTCGATGGTAGTAGGGTCGAAGGTGTGGAGTGTTGAGGGGGCTTCAGTGTGAGGAATGTTGGGTGGGGTGAAGGTGGAGGTCAGAGCAGTGGTGGGGCCATGGGAGAGGGGTGATGAGGGGGTAGCTGTGTGAGAGGGGAGGGGGTTGGAGGGAGTTTGAGCAGCGACAAAGTCCCTGCGGATTGTGTTGAGGGAGAGGGGTGATGAGGGGGTAGTTGTGTGAGAGAGGACAGGTTTGGAGGGAGTGTGAGCTGTGGCGATGTCCTTGCGAATTGTGTCAATCTTGTTTTTAAAGTGATTGGCAATCTCAAGGGCAGTGAGTGAGGTGCTGGGTGGAGGTAGGGGTGGCGAGAGTAGAGAGTTAAAGGTGGAGAAGAGTCGGCGAGGATTGGAGAAGAGGGTCTTGATGAGTGTCAGGAAGTAGGCTTGTTTTGCGACGTGGAGGGAGGAGGTGTAGGTGTGGAAGGCAGATTTATAGCAGGTGAAGGTTTGTGGGGATCTGGACTTAGACTGTGCAGACTGTACTCAGATCCCTCTTGCACTGTCAGACGGAGAGATCCCATCCAGCAGTCCCACAGTGAGTATCCCACCATCCCAGCCTCATGGGATACAGGCTGCTGTTTCCATTGAAGATCATCCTGAACCCACCCTTAGAGAGATTCTCTCCGCAGTCACTACATGCACCTTATCTGTAGCAGTTCTTACCGTGGAGGTAAAGGGGATGAGAATGGAATTGACCCTGGTGCAACAAGATATGCAGAAATTGCGGGAACGCACTGCGGCCATGGAGGGGAGAGTGAGTACCCTGGAAGATGATTGGCAACCAATACACAGGAATGTGTGATTTGTGCAATCGATCACTTCAACTAATGCCTCTAGATTGGAAGATTTGGAAAATCAGTTACACCGCAACAATGTGCGCACAGTAGGTATTTCGGAGTGCGCTAAGGGTGAACATCCTGTAGCCTTTATTGAAGCCTGGCTGACCTCCGGTCAGTTCTCCTCAGCCCTTTTTGTTCAGACTCCTCAATTATCAGGACAGAGATAACACTCTCTCCAGAGCCAGAAGCAAGGGTAACCTGTCAGTTGATAATGTTCAAGTATTCTTATTTCCAGATTTTTCTAATTCAAAAGCAATGCGCAAAATTCCTGTATGTCAAAAAACATCTTCGGGTATTGGGCCTTCAATATGCTGTGCTATATCTGGCTAAACTTCAAGTGATTGTGGATGACGCCAAGTTAGCCACTAATCTCAAATCAAATCTCCACAAAAGTATGAACGTCCCCTCCCAAGAAATAGCCACGCAGCGCTTCAGAACTGACCACCCAAATACCACTCACGCTGAACTCAGTCCAGCTTGACCCAAAGGAGAAGAACTCTAGCTGCAAGATACTACAACAAGAAACTCTAATGCATACTAGACAAACTTCAATAAAACGCCCCTGGGAAACATCTCTCCATATCTGATCCCCACTCCATGCACCTTTAAATGCCTCCTCTACTCCTCTTTTTCATATTCCTTTCTTGCGTTTCCAAAACCTCACTTCTTTGTCCCTCTGCTCCACCCAAAAACTTGTACATCTCACCCTCACTGCTTCCATCTCCTTACTACTGCTCTCATCACCTCCTGCTGATACTTCACTTTCCTGCTGACCCCAACACCAGGACTGGAAGGCATGCGCGCTCGTATACATCCCGCTCACATGCCACCTTCCTCACCCTCTTCTCCTCCTAACCTCTGGGGATATCTCCCCAAACCCTGGTCCTCCACTACCTCGCCCACACACAAGACATCTTCTTTCTTCCGGGAATTACCGCAATCCCCTCAATCTAATATCTGTCCCCTTGCTCCCTAAAACCACCCTCCCGTTTTCATGTGCACTCTGGAACGCCCGCTCTGTCTGCAATAAGCTCACCTCTATCCACGACCTCTTCGTCTCCCGCTCCCTTAACCTTCTAGCACTCACCAAAACCTGGCTCCAAGCAGCAGATTCTGTCTCCCCTGCAGCACTCTCCTATGGAGGCCTCATCTTGACCCACTCACCCAGACCCAGTGGTCGGAAAGGAGGCGGGGTTGATCTATTGACCTCCTGGACCCGTGTCCCGCTTTCTCGATGAATTTGCCACCTGGCTACCCTACTTTCTTTCCTCTGAGCTACCCACTATCATCCTCGGAGTCTTCAACATCCCTATTAAGGTCAATAACCCGGCTACATCCCAACTATTCCACATAACCTCTTCTTTTGAACTAGCACAGTGTATACAGTCCTCCACTCACTCCGACGGGAATACCTTAGACCTTGTCTTCTCTCACCACTGTACTCCCTATAACCTCACAAACACCCCCTTTCCCCTCTCTGATCACAATCTCATCACCTTCACAGTCTCCTCGTCCTCTAACACCTATCCCACCAAACAACAGACAATTACCAGCAGAAATCTCTGAAACCTAAACCCGACTCCCTTCCACTCTGCAACTGACCAACTCTATGATAGCATCAGTCCCGTGTCCTGCCCTGACCTGGCCACTGCTGTCTACAACAACTCGCTTTCATCCGCTTTAGACTCGCTTGCTCCCCTAACAGCACAAAGCATCAGGCCCCGACCACTACCACCTTGGCAGACTGACCACACCTGAAATCTCAAACGACACAGTCGTGCGCTGGAGCGATTATTACGTAAAACCAAATCCCACCAAGCGTTCACCCGTTATAAATCTGCCTTCTTAACATACACTTCCTCCCTTCATGCTGCCAGACAAGCTTACTTTGTTACTCTCATTAATACCTTCTCTTCCAGTCCTCATAGGCTCTTCTCTATTTTTAACTTTCTACTTTCTCTGCCTCCTCCGCCACCCAGCGCCTCACTCACTGCCCACGAGATTGCAAACCACTTCAAAAACAAGATTGATGCAATTCTTAGGGACTTCGCCACTACACAAACACCCACCCCACTTAGAATTCCTCACACCATACCTCCCTCAACACTTTCCTCCTTTGACCTTGCTACCACCGAAGAGGTCCTTAAGATCTTCTCAGGATCTCGCCTCTCCACCTGCCCCCTGGACCCTGTCCCCTCACAACTCCTTTGGTCACCCTCCTCTTCCATCCCATCCTATGCTCCCTCACTCACATCTTCAATCCTTCCCTCTCTACAGGTGCCTTCCCCTCCCCTCTAAAGCACGCGCACATCACTTCCATACTTAAAAAACCCTCCCTAGACCCCACCAACCTGAACAACCTAAGACCCATCTCCCTGCTGCCATTTACCTGTAAACTCCTAGAACGCTTAGTCTACGATCGTCTGAGCTCCCACCTCACTGACAACAACCTTCTCGACCCTTTACAGTCTGGCTTTCGACCTCTACACTCCACTGAAACTGCCCTACTAAAACTCTCTAATGATCTACTAACTGCTAAAACCAACGGCCACTACTCAATACTCCTACTACTCGACCTCCGCGGCTTTTGACACGGTTGACCATCCCCTCCTCCTCAAAAAACTGCACTCTCTTGGCCTCAGTGACTCCGCTGTCTCCTGGTTCTCCTCCTATCTATCGCATCGCTCCTTCAGTGTTACCTATAACACTGCCACCTCCTCTTCACTCCCTCTCTCTGTAGGGGTCCCTCAAGGTTCGGTCCTTGGACCCCTTCTCTTCTCCATCTACACCTCCTCCCTTGGTCACTTGATAAACTCCCATGGCTTCAATTACCATCTCTATGCTGATGACACACAAATTTCAGACCCCTCCATGATTTCTACGTGGGAGAACTTGCAAAATCGCAGGGTGTTCAAATACTTCTGTTCCTCACTGTATAAAGCCAACCACAACACTGCCCCAATTTACATAACCGAGCTTATCTCTAAATATCACCCAAACCGTACACTACGCTCCTCGCAAGACCTCCTACTCTCTAGCTCCCTTATCTCCTCCTCCCATGCTCGTTTCCAAGACTTCTCCAGGGCATCACCCATCCTCTGGATCTCCCTACCCCAATCTATCAGACTATCGCCTACTCTACTTACTTTTAGGCAATCACTGAAAACCTATCTCTTCAGGGAAGCCTATCTCGACCTCTGCTAATACCGGAATCCTTTACTCTTCCAACCACTCCATCCCCCACAGTTATTACCTATTGTACCATTCACTCCTCCCTCCTAGATTGTAAGGTCCAAGGAGCAGGGCCCTCAAATCCCTCTTGTATTGAACTGTATTGTCTCCCACTATAATGTAAAGCGCTGAGCAAACCGTTGGTGCTATATAAATCCTAATAATATTAATAAATAAAAATAATAATAAAAAATAATAATGATGCTTCTCACCTCTTTGATAGTCCTAATGCAGCCTTGCAGTGATTGGATGTAGCGGAACATCGCCTGCCAAACTCCCCTGGAACTTGACCTTGGGGACCTGGTTGATCCTTAGTGCCTTAAACTCAGCTTAGCAGAACAGCGGGGTATTGCTCTCACAATTCTTTCCTTTTTGTTTCTGACTTTTTTCCTGCTTAACCACTTCCAGACCGGACACTTTTACCCCCTTCCTGACCAGGCTAATTTTCAGCTTTCAGTGCTCTCACATTGTGAATGCCAGTTACTCAGGCATACGACACTGTATCCAAATGAAATTTTTATCATTTTTTTCACACAAATAGAGCTTTCATTTGGTGGTATTTAATCACCACTGGGGGTTTTATTTTTTTCTAGAAAAGTGGAAAAAGACTGAAAATTTTGAAAATAAACCTTTTTTTCTTTGTTTTTGTTACTAGATTTTGCAAATAAATATACTTTCTTCATTAATTTAGGCCAAAATCCATTGTGCTACCTTTGTTTGGTAGAAAAAACCCAAATCAGTGTGTATTATTTAGTCTGTATTAAAGTTATAGAGTCCACAGACCACGGTATATACTGTATATTTGATATATTTGAAAATTTATCAATCCTGATGTACTGACTACCTATATAGTTTCTCAGGGCCCTAAAATGCCAGGACAATACAAATACCCCCCAAATGACCCCTTTTTGGAAAGTAGACAGTCTGAGGTATTTAATGAGAGGCAAGGAAAGTTTTTTGAAGTTGTAATTTTTTGCCAATTTTTTAAGGGGAAATGATGAAAGTAAATAATTTTAATTTTTTTTTCACAAAGTTGTCATTTTAACAAGTTCTTTCTCTCACACGGCATAGGCATACTTGCAGTTACACCCCAAAACACATTCTGCTACTCTTCCTGAGTATGGTGATACCAAATGTGTGAAACTTTTTCACAGCCTAGCCACATAGAAGGGCCCCACATCCAATAAGCACCCTTAGGCGTTCTAGGGGCAAAAATTACACATCTAATTTCTTGACTGTCTATCACAGTTTTGGAGGTCCTGGAGCACCAGGACAAAGGAATTACCCACAAAATGACCCCATTTTGGAAAGAAAACACCCCAAGGTATGTTTTAAGAGGCATGGGGAGTCTTCTGAAGACTTCATTTTTTGCCAAACGTTTTTGGAAAATGTGAAAAGAAGATGAAAATGTATTTTTTTCTATGCAAAGTTGCCAGTCTATGAGATATATCTATTACACAGCATAGGCATACTTAAAATTACACCCCAAAACACATTCTATAACTCTTCCTGAATATGGCGATACCAAATGTGTGAGACTTTTTCACAGTCTAGCCACATAGGGGGGCTCCACATCCAATAAGCACCTTTTGGAGTTCTAGGGGAAAAAATGACACATCTACTTTCTTGACTACCTAATGCCATTTTGGAGGTCCTGGAGCATCAGGACAATGGAATTACCCACAAAATGACCCCATTTTGGAAAGCAAACACCCCAAGGTATATTTTAAGAGTCATGGGGAGTCTTCTGAAGACTGCATTTTTTGCCAAAAGTTTTTGGAAAATGTGAAAAGAAAATGAAAATGTTTTTTTTTTTACGCAAAGTTGTCAATCTATGAGATATTTCTATTATACAACATAGGCATACTTAAAATTACACCCCAAAACACATTCTGTAACTCTTCCTGAATATGGCGATACCAAATGTGTGAGACTTTTTCACAGTCTGGCCACATAGGGGGGCTCCACATCCAATAAGCACCTTTTGGAGTTCTAGGGGAAAAAATGACACATCTAATTTCTTGACTACCTAATGCCATTTTGGAGGTCCTGGAGCATCAGGACAATGGAATTACCCACAAAATGACCCCATTTTGGAAAGCAAACACTCCAAGGTATATTTTAAGAGTCATGGGGAGTCTTCTGAAGACTGCATTTTTTGCCAAAAGTTTTTGGAAAATGTGAAAAGAAAATGAAAATGTTTTTTTTTTTACGCAAAGTTGTCAATCTATGAGATATTTCTATTATACAACATAGGCATACTTAAAATTACACCCCAAAACACATTCTATAACTCTTCCTGAATATGGCGATACCAAATGTGTGAGACTTTTTCACAGTCTGGCCACATAGGGGGGCTCCACATCCAATAAGCACCTTTTGGAGTTCTAGGGGAAAAAAATGACATCTAATTTCTTGACTACCTAATGCCATTTTGGAGGTCCTGGAGCAGCCGAGTCTTCTGAAGACTTAATTTTTTACACAAATTTTCAGAAAATGTGGAAATTTATCTATTTTTTTTTAACGCAATGTTACTAAATTTTGCAAATAAACATAGCATAAAGCATAGTGTAGCTTCACCTACAGCCTGTTCCTAAAAGCTCAATCTACTGGTACGTGGCTGCCCACATAGCACTATGTTCACTCACCAAGAAGTTAAACAAAAGATAAACCAAAGAGTACCTGTGGTTTCAGTGCAGTTGTCTATAGAGGATGGGGGCACCAGTGTCTCGCAGGAAGGTAGCCAGTGGGATGTGCAGATGGGTCAGTACCGATGTCATGCATAGACGTGGTGAGCAAACAGGCAAAGCAGTGGTCCAGGAAGAAGACAGGAACGTGGTCCATAAAAAGACCACAGTCGATACAGACAGCAAGCAGAGACGTGATCAAAGGATTGGTCCAGGCAGAAACATAAAGCTTAGGGCCTTGGTTAGGTAAGACTGGACAAAGGGGTAGAGGCTTCGTCCCACCCAAATCTCTTCGAAGCCTCTGGTCTCCAGACCCTGATCCGGGAATTACAAAACCCAAAGAAAACAAAAAAGTTTTCTCTGCTTGGAAACACTACTCTGGATCCCCTCACATAAGTGAGACCCCTGTGTTGTCTTGAATCCCACTACTAAAGTGGGAGGGAAAAAGATCAGTCCAGGACGCAGGCAGAAAACATGGTTGATTAACAAGCCGAGGTCAGTTCAGGCAGCAGGCAGAGGCATGGTCGATTTAACAGGCCAAGGTCAGTTCAGGCAGCAAGCAGAGGCAGAATCGATTAACAGGCTGAGGTCAGTTCAGGCAGCAGGCAGAGGCATGGTCGATTTAACAGGCTGAGGTCAGTTCAGGCAGCAGGCAGAGGCATGGTCGATTTAACAGGCTGAGGTCAGTTCAGGCAGCAGGCAGAGGCAGAATCGATTACCAGGCTGAGGTCAGTTCAAGCAGAGGCAGAATCGATTAACAGGCTGAGGTCAGTTCAGGCAGCAGGCAGAGGCATGGTCGATTAACAGGCCGAGGTAAATTCAGGCAGAAGGCAGAGGCATGGTCGATTACCAGGCCGAGGTCAGTTCAGATGGAAAGCTGGAAAATGAATACAGGCAGAAACGTGGCAGGGAAATAGCAGGTAGGAGGACAAACAGAAATATCTTCACAATACTTCACTAATAATGTAGTGCGGTATGGTAGATACGGAAGCAATCTCCTATACAGAGACCAGGCTTTGAGGGACACTGGGGGCAATAGTATCAGGTGTCACGTCGAATTCTATGTTTGGAGCATACACAACATTTTTTTTGAGGATGGCGGTCTGCTTGGGTAGTAGGGATGATATTGGAGAAATGTCTTTCATGCAATCTGCTCACTGCATCAGAGCGAATTTGTTCAGGTACGGGTCTTCCTTGATAGATGAGGGATGTGATAATCTCTTCCTGATATTGTAAGAAGGTGACAGGTCTTTGTGTGGACTTCTGGTAAACGATGTAGGAATTGTACAGGGCCATATGTAAAAGGTAGAAGGATACTTTTTTATACCAGTAGATTGATCTTCTGTTGGGTATGTAGGGTTGTAGCATTTGATCATTTAAATCTACTCCCCCCATGAACAGGTTGTATTCGTGTATGCATTGAGGTTTTCGGATGGTACCGCGTCTTCCTTGAATTTCCAATGAGCTGCTGTTATGGATAGATGAAAGGACATAAACATCCCGTTTGTCTCGCCACTTAAGGGCCAGGATCTCTTCATTTTGCAAGCTAGCTGACTCGCCCGTTTAGCTTGGTGGCAACCAATTGTTGTGGAAAGCCCTTCCGATTGGGCCGAGCTGTGCCACAGGCTACAATGTCCTTGAGATAAAGGTGGCGGAAAAGGAGCAGACTTGTGTAGAAATTGTCCACGTAAAGGTGGTACCCCTGGTTGAAGAGGGGGTATATCAGGTCCCAGAAATTTTTCCACTAATCTCCATATAAGCTGGGCATTCAGGGGGCTCTAGCTGACTGTCCTTTCCTTTGTAGATACGGAACTTGTGCACGTATCCTGTGGACCTTTCGCAGAGTTTGTTCATTTTCACACCATATCTGGCCCGTTTGCTTGGAATGTACTGTTTTATGATCAGCCTCCCAGTGAAATGGATTAGGGATTCATCGACACAGATGTTTTTTTCAGGACAATATATTTCTGAAAATCTTTGGTTGAAATAATTGATCAGTGGCCGAATTTTATAAAGTTTGTCATACTCGGGGTGATCTCTGGGGGGGCACATGGAATTATCGTTGAAATGTAGAAAGTGCATTATTGTTCTATAGCGGGTCCTGGACATAGTGGCAGAAAAGAGCGGCATGTGATGAATGGGATTTGTTGACCAATAAGCATGTAATTCATTTTTTTTTGTTAGTCCCATATTAAATGTAAGGCCAAGAAACACTTTAAATTCTTCAACTGTGAGGCATTTCCACTCAAATGGACGGGCATAAAAGGAGTTGGGATTTTGGGTGATAAATTGCTGGGCAAAAAGATTGCATTGGTGCACAACTGAATTCAAAAAATCTTCAGTGAAAAATAAATGGAAAAAATCAATGGCTGTAAAATTTTGAGTTTCTACCTGAATGCCTGACTGGGCTATGAATGGGGGAATTATAGGTGCTCGTGATCCTGTAGGTAGCCACACAGGGTTTAAAAGTGCATCTGGGACAGCAGTATGGACCCTTGGTTGCTGACGTGACACCCGAGTACTAGTACTTGCACTTACACTGCTGGTACTAGCCATGTCAGAGGAAGATATTGAGCTGCTGGTGGTTGCTTGCTGGTCCTTGGAGCTCCTCATTCTTTTTGTTGGAACACCTTCTGATTCAGAGAGTGAACCGCTGCTGTGTACTGGTTCATATACAGAACTGAGTCTGACAGTGAGAGCTCTCCGTCACTCTCATCTGTCATACTCAGAATTTGAAATGCCTCCTCGCTTGAATATAATCTTTTGGTCATATTTTTGGCACTGTGATCAGGAACTACTGGAATGGCGGTGATCAGGATGATGGTGCTGGTGTACAGTGGTCTGATGTTACTGTATTGAGGGACAGATGGCTGTCTGCGGTTGGTTTACACAAGATGCTGTTGGGCAAAGATCAGAGATACCGTGAGCTGGCAGGCAATGTTTTGTGAGTGTGTGTGTAAACTGTGTGCAAAGACTAAAAAGTACTCACAGTTTGCTGTAATGGCTCTCAGGTGATCAAGACTGGTATGGTGGTGATCAGGACCCGTGGGTTTGGCAGCGATCAGGATCCAATGATGTGGCGGCGATCAGAACCCGCTGGTATGGTGGGGATCAGGACCCACTAGTTTGGTAGTGATCAGGATCTGCTGGGGTGGTGATCAGGACCTGCTGGTATGGCTGTGATCAGGATCTGCTAGTGTGGCGGCGATCAGGACCCGCTGGTATAGCTGTGATTGGGACCTGCAGGTGTGGCGGTGATCAAGACTTGGTGGTATGATGATCAGGATCTGGTAGTGTGGAGGTGATCAAGACCTGCTGGTGTGGAGATCAGGGACACTGGGACGCTATGCAGTGATCAGGGACACAGCTGGGCCGCTGTGTGGCGATCAGGGACACTGGCGATCAGGGACACTGGTGATCAGGGACACTGGCGATCAGGGACACTGACGATCAGGGACACTGACAATCAGGGACACTGACTATCAAGGACACTGACGATCAAGGACACTTGTGATCAGGGACGCTGACGATCAGAGACACTGACGATCAGGAACGCTTGTGATCAGGGACGCTTGTGATCAGGGACACTGACGATCAGAGACACTTGTGATCAGGGACACTTGTGATCAGAGACACTGACGATCAGGGACACTGACGATCAGGGACACTGACGATCAGGGACACTTGTGATCAGGGACACTGACGATCAGGGACACTTGTGATCAGGGACACTTGTGATCAGAGACACTGACGATCAGGGACACTTGTGATCAGAGACACTGACGATCAGGGACACTTGTGATCAGGGACACTTGTGATCAGGGACACTGGCGATCAGGGACACTGGCGATCAGAGACACTGGCGATCAGGGACACTGGCGATCAGAGACACTGGCGATCAGGGATACTGACGATCAGGGACACTGGCGATCAGGGACACTGGCGATCAGGGACACTGACGATCAGGGACACTGGCGATCAGGGACACTGGCGATCAGGGACACTGGCGATCAGAGACACTGGCGATCAGGGACACTGGCGATCAGGGACACTGACGATCAGGGACACTGGTCACTGACAATCAGGGACACTTTTGATCAGGGACACTTTTGAGCAGGGACACTTTTGATCAGGGACACTTGTGGTCAGGGACAGACAGTCAGGGACACTTGTGGTCAGGGACAGTCAGGGACACTTGTGATCAGGGACAGACAGTCAGGGACACGTGATCAGGGACAATCAGGGACAATCAGGGACACTGTGATCAGGGACAATTAGGGACACTTGCGATCAGGCTTGCTCTTGCTCTGGCTATCCGGCTCCTTCTCTCACAGACAGAACTCCGTGTGAGGAGAAAGAGCCGGAAGCCGCACCATGCGGCTTCTGTTTACAGTTAATTGGTCACATGGTACAGGACGATTTCATTGGTCCTGTACCATGTTACCTGATCCCCTGTATCTGAGGGACCCGGCGATCTGTGGGCACGCGCGTGCGCGGTCAAGGGGGCGGAAGCCGCACCATGCGTTTCTATTTACATTTAGACTGTGTCCTTATTGGACACAGTTGGTCACATGGTACAGGACGATTTCATTGGTCCTGTACCATGTTACCTGATCCCCTGTATCTGAGGGACCCGGCGATCTGTGGGCACGCGCGTGCGCGGTCAAGGGGGCGGAAGCCGCACCATGCGGCTTCTATTTACATTAGGACTGTGTCCTTATTGGACACAGTCGGTCACATGGTACAGGACGGTCCTGTACCACGTCAGGTGATCGCCGGTATCCGAGGGACACGGCGATCACCGGGCTCGCGGGTGCACGCTCTAGGAGCCGCGCACGAGCCTCGGATGCGGGCGGCCGTTTATAAACGGCCACCCGACCCTGCACTGCCACCGTCCGGCCGTTTATATACAACGGCCGGTCGGGAAGTGGTTAAGCTGGGGCTCCTCCCCTCTTAAGCTTTCTCTACATTTA
The DNA here is from genome assembly GCF_062004578.1 of Staurois parvus. Taxonomy (NCBI): domain Eukaryota; kingdom Metazoa; phylum Chordata; class Amphibia; order Anura; family Ranidae; genus Staurois; species Staurois parvus. The sequence goes on along the minus strand of NW_028317802.1, from coordinate 9,551,866 downwards.
CCTGCTGTAGCGTGTCCACGAGACATTGTGTAAACTCCAACCTATTTTTGGTCCTGAGGGGACCTTTTGGCCTCCTGCCAGTGTTTTCAGTCACTATTATTACGACTCTGTTGGCCTACATGTTGGTAATAATTTCAGTATTCTCCCTTGTTTAGTTTATGGATCACCTGGGATGTCTATATTTAGTAGACTACATGTTACTGGATGTCTTCCTTGCTTCCTACTGTTGTCCTCCTGGCCACCCTGACCCATGTGATCTGGGTCCCTCCTACTGCATATCTGCTTACCGCTCCCCTGGGGAGGTGTTATATCTGTCCATGATTGCGTTATCCTTCTTATTTTCTCCATATGTATTATGTCTGTCTCCCATAAAGAATGAATGTTTTTATCCTGGAATGTAAGGGGCCTGGGTGATAGAACCAAATGGGGTGCTATCTTCCATGTACTTAAACATTTAAAACCGGAACCCCATTTGAAATCTGACACTGTCAGTACCCTCCGCTCCCATTTATTTCCCATACAATATCATTCTTTCCACTCCACATTTTCTAGAGGTGTGTGTATCCTCATCTCTAACTCTGTTCAAATTGTTCATGTGCAGGAGTGGATTGATGTGGAGGGCAGGTATATTTTCTTGCTGGGTACTTTGAATGGGTTTCGCTGCATAGTGGCTGTGGTATATATCCCTCCACCCTACTCTTCAGAGGTCATTAAAAGCCTAGCTCAATTTATGGCCAATCATGTTCCCCTGTTGGCGTTGGGTGATTATAACAATTGATTACTCCCTAGTTTGGATAGAATGGGCAGTAGGGGCAGACAATTATCCTCCAAGCCTACCCCATTTGCTAATTTATTGGTGGAATTGGGCCTCCTGGATGTGTGACGGAAAAAGTATCCAACAGCAAGATGTTATTCATGTTTCTCTGCTACTCATGATGGGCTTTCACGCATAGATTTGGGCCTTGCGAACTCGATTATCCTGCCATATGTGTTTGATGCTGCGTATGAATCCAGGGCTCTGTCTGACCATGCCTCTTTCTGGGTCAAACTATACGTGTGTTATAACCGCTCTCGTCTGCTGTGGAAGGTGAACCCATTTTTGGTTTATGCTGTTTCCAGAGTTGATTCCGGGGGATGGTTTGGGATGCGATTAAGGCCTTCCTGAGGGGCTTGATTATCCAGGAGATTTCAGTGGTTAAGCGTAGATCCAGGGAGTGGGAGCAGAAGGTACTGTTCAATAGCGGAAAGTTCAGATGATCCAAGACCCAAGCCCTCACAACTGCACCTCCTGGAAAGAGGCCCAGACCCTTTATGGATCAGTGCTTACTCAAGTGGCTGATAAGAAGCAATATTTTTTGCAACAAAAATATTTCAGGGAGGGGGAAAGTACGGGTCACCTTCTTGCTCTTGTGGCAAAGTCACAACAAGTGGTGTCCACTATAGACAAGATTGAGGATGCTGATGGAGTGATCTGCACGATTAATGCGTAAGTCCTGAGAGTTTTTCATCACTTTTACGACGATCTGTATGCTTCTAAAATTGTAGCCACTCATTCTGAGCTTTTGCCCTTTTCCTGTTTTATCGGAGACTGACCAGAGAGAACTAGATATGCCAATTACTGTTGAGGAGCTATCCTAAGCTTTAGCATACACACCCAGTAATAAATCCCCGGGCTCAGATGGATTGCCATTCAAAATTTATAATAGATACGGTGTACAACTCCTCCCAGCCTTGCTCAATGCCCTGAATTACGCCATGGATGGAAATGGTTTGCCCCCCTTAGTGCCCGAATCCAGATTAATGGGGATTTGTCAGATTCATTCAGACTGCAGGGCTGCCCTCTCTCACCCCTTTTGTTTGCTCTGGCATTAGAACCCTTTCCACTTTTGGTGCAACAATCTCCGGACATCGTCAGTTTTACAAGGGGTGTTCTCTCTGGAAAAATATCCCTTTATGCGGATGACACACTGTTATATTTGGGTGATACTTCCACATCCTTAGATGCTATGTCTCTTATTGAACGTTTTAGCAGATTTTCTGGCTTAAAATTAATTGGCATAAATCGTTGTTGATGCCCGTGGTTCCTGTAGATCTGCCTCTCCCGGCCTGTGCACAACACACCCAAGTAGTGTCTCCATTTAAGTATTTGGAGGTGGTAGTCTCTCCTGATCCTAAACAGTATATTTCTCTCAATCTTTTACCTCTACTCCATCAGCAGAAATTGAAGTGTAACAGTTGGTGCAAACTCCCTTTGTCGGTGTTGGGTAGGGTCAATTTAATTAAAATGATTTGGGCCCCGCAACTTCTCATATGGATTCCTAAGAAATGGTTTCATCGCATAGAGACCCATTTTAGCAGTCTCATTTGGAAAAAACAGACTGGTAGGATAAAATTGTTCACGTTACAATATGGCAAGGAGTCGGGGGGCTGGTGGTTCCTGAGCCTAGACTTTATTTCCTGGCAGCTTAATTGCAGCAACTGGTTGGTTGAGATTCATCTGATAATACTGATCCTATTATAAGTTTGATTTCCCTTCCTGATTCCACCATTTTGGCTTCAGATGGTTCTACCGGTCCTTCAATCCAACCTCTTGAGGTGCGTCTGAAGTGCGGTAAAAGCATCCTTTCATATTACCGGGTTTCTTTCCTGTACTCCCTTGTGGAACAACCTGCAATATATAGAACTGGCTAAACTGGAGGGTTTTCACGACTGGAGGGATCGAGGCCTGAAATTTATATCTTAGCTGTGTTCAGGGGTAATCCTAAAGTCCTTTTCACAACTGCATTTTTATCGATATCTTCAGCTACGCCATGCTGTACAGGCTTAAGCTAGTCTCTGGGTTAGGGTGCAGTGGTCCCAGGATTTTGGAGAGCTTGCTGGAGATGTCTGGGATGCTGCCCTGGAATCTGTTCCGGTGATTTCTCTTTCTCTCTCTCATAAATTGTCTCAATTGTCTATTCTGCATCGAGCGCATAGAACCCCTGAGCAACTGTACCGGTGGGGCAGGCGTGATTCACCTGATTGCCCGAGATGTAGGTTCCAACAGGGCGATTTCATTCACATGCTCTGGTGCTGCCCAAAGTTACATACATATAGTACATAGATATTGGAGTGAGGTTCTCCATTTTATTTCACTAGTATCGCAATATACTGTTCCCCAGGATCCTTGGCAATGTCTGCTGGGGGCAATGGACCAAGAACTGTTCCAACCAGGAGTGTATATTATGGTATCTAGACTTTTATATCTGGCTAGGACGTTGATAGCAAGGTACTGGTTATCGTCGGCTCTGCCGACTAGTAAGCAATGGATAGATTATGTTAATTCGTTACTCCTGCGGGAAAAATGTACCAACATGCTTATCGTAAGTTCCAGCAGGTATGGCAGGATTGGCTGGATACACCTGGGCTTGCCCCTCCTCAATTAATAGAAGACCGACTTTTGCATGTGTGACATTTTATATCAGGTGTGTGGCTCCACTTCTCCCCTTAGGGTAGATCATGTGCATCCCCCATTTTCTCTGATGAGATGTCTCGGGTGAACCAGATGTTATTTTGTATTGTTTGAAGGCATGTCTTTGTCTTTGTTCCTTTCCCCCATTTATGTTTACATCTGGACGGGAAGGAATAAAAGGTAAAAAGGAAAAAGTAAGGTATTCTCTAGAAGGCCTTGGATTCTTGTGGTCTCTGTTTTGATTGATTACTATTTCTGTTATTCTGTTCCCTGGCTGTTTCCCCCGTTTAAATTCTGTAGTGGCCAATCGTTGTGGGAAGCCTTTGCAATTGGCCCATGCTATCCCACAGGCCACACTTTTCTTTAAATAGAGATAGCGGAATAATGGGAGACTCGTGTAGAAATGATCTACATACAAATGGTAACCCTTCTCGAACAGCGGTTCTATAAGCTGCCAAACAATTTTGCCACTTGTCTCTATATAGGTAGGGCATCCAGAAGGGTCTAGCTGGCTGTCCTTTCCCTCATAAATCTTGTAAAATTCCTCCACGGTTAGGGGTTTCCACACAAATAGACAGGCATATGACAAATTGGGATTGCTGGCTATATATTGGCTGGCATACAGGTTACACTGCTAAAAATGTAATTTAGCAGATCATTAGTAAAAAATAACTTAAAAAAACTAATTGGGGTATCATTTTCACTTGTATCTGAGGGCCTGGCTGTGCTGTAAAAGGCGGAATTGTAGGTTCTGCCGAATTAGCAGGCAGCCACGTGGGATATAAAAGTACATCTGGGAGGCTAGTATGGGCCCTACCTTGTTGTGGATGGGAAACCCTGCTACTAATTCCTGGCCTATCATCTGGGAATACGGCCCTGCTTGTACTCGTCATGGCACCAGGATTTGTAGCGCTACTGGTGGATGCCTGCTCCTCCTCAGATCTCCTGAACCTCTTTGTTTAGACTCACTCCTTCTCAGAATCTGTTGCTGACCCACTGCTTTCAACTGGCTCATACTTAGAATCTGAGTCTGACATAGAGAGTTCCCCGCTACTCTCGTCCGTCATACTCAGTATCTGGAAAGCCTCCTCGCTTGTGTATATTTGTTTAGACATGTTTATGCTGCACTGGTGATATAGCTGATGTTGATTTTGATGTTCACTGGTACAGATGTTTATCACTGGTACAGATGTGGATTTGACACTGATACTCTGTGATAGATATTGATCACTGGTACGGGTGTGGATTTTACTCTGGTACACTGTGACAGAAGTTATTCACTGGTACTGATGTGGATTTTACACTAGTACTGTGTGACAGATATTGAGCACTGGTAAACTGTGACTGATGTGTATTTGACACTGGTAGACCATGACACATATTGATCACTGGTACAAAAGAGGATGAGTACTGGTACACTGTGACAGATGTGTATTTGACACTGGTAGGCCGTGACAGATGTTGATCACTGGTACAGAAATGGATGACCACTGGTAAACTGACAGATGTGGATCACTGGTGCAGATGTGAATTTTGCACTGGTAAACTGTGACAGATGTGGATCACTGATACAGATGTGGATTTTACACTGGTACACCATGACAGATGTGCATCACTGGTGCAGATGTGAATTTTACATTGGTACACCGTGACATGTGGATCACTGGTACAGATGTTTATTTTACACAGGTACACCGTGACAGATGTGGATCACTGGTACAGATATGGATGACCACTGGTACACTGCGACAGAAGTGGATCATTGGCACAGACGTGGAATTTACACTGGTACACTGTGACAGATGTGGATCACTGGTACAGATGTGGATTTTACACTAGTACACCGTGACAGATGTGGATCACTGGTACAGATGTGGATTTTACGCTGGTATGCCGTGACAGGTGTGGATCACAGGTACAGATGTGGATTTTACGCTGGTATGCCGTGACAGATGTGGATCACTGTGCAGTGGCCAAGTGGGAGCGGTTAAAGGATAAGTTCACTTTTTGTACAAAAATATTAAATGCACATTTTTTGCAGGTAAAAAAATGTGCATTTATTATTTTTGTCCAAAGCAGCCTGGAAAGCATTGCACCGGCAATCAGTAGATTGCCGATGCTGTACATTGCCATATGGGATGTACAAGCAAGCAGATATTCTGACAGGAAGCTTCAATGAACTGCCATGGCGCTCCACAGTCCACATGGACTAGGGACTATGCACTTTTGGGACTATGGGCTGTGCTGTGTGCATACTTCAGTGCCCATAACCGCAACTAACATGCACTGCTAACTCCAAGCAAACTGAAGTGATGGGGAAATAAGAGAAGTTCAGGAGCTCAGAGATGATGTTGCAAGGAGGTAGAAAACCACAGTAGGAAATGATATAACCACTTGCCTTCCAAAGGATTTACCCCCCTTCCTGAGCAGGCCATTTTTTGCGATACAGCGCTGCGTTACTTTAACTGACAATTGCGTGGTCATACAACGCTGCACCCAAATTAAATTTATGTCCTTTTTTTTCACAACTAGAGCGTTCTTTTGGTGGTATTTGATCACCTCTGCGTTTTTTATTTTTTGTGCAAACAAAAAAAGACTGACAATTTTGAAAAAAAAAAAACCTATATTTTTTACTTTTTGCTAACATGTCCAGTAAAAAAAAAATCTAATTTCAGCATAAATGTAGGGCAAATGTATTCTGCTACATGTCTTTGCTAAAAACAATCCTAATGCATGTAAATTAATTGGTTTACGTTAAACTTATAACGTTTACAAATGGCGGTATATATACTAGTAATGGCGGCGATCAGCGACTTATAGCGAGACTGTGGCGGGTATTCTGACACTGGGGGGAACTGACTTGGTGTCACTGACATCCCCAGTGACACCAATACAGTGATCAGTGCTCATAAAAAGCACTGACACTGTACTAATGGCACTAGGCAGGAAGGGGTTAACTTATTAAAAAAAATACCACTCCTAATATTGGTGATAATTAGCGGCGCATTATATATATATATATATATGTCACATTAATTCCTTTTGATGGTCTCTATGTGCAAACTCATTTACACAAATATTAAGTGACATAAATTATATGTGACATAAAAATATATGTGAAAAAAAATAAACAAACAATTTATATATGATATAATAGTGCCCACAAAACACCGTAAAATATAAGTTCAGTGTAATTAATAATAAATTCCAAAAAAAGTCTAAGAAAATCTTCCACAATGTGAATCCTCTGTGACTCCCAGTGCAGAAATAAATAAACCACGTGCTGTGCCTTTCATATACCCCCTCTTAGGTGTGCACTCACCAGAACATAACCTTTGATGAGCCTTATTGAATAATTTCCAGAAATCAGGATCATCAGAACACAGCCTTTTTTCCACTTTATATAGACTCCAAATTGTTAAGACCGGGAGGTTCCTCCAATAATCATCCATGATAAGAATGGTAGCCAGGATCATAATATACAGTTGCAAGAAAAAGTATGTGAACCCCTTGGGATTACGTGGGGTTTTGCATGAATTGGGCATAAAATGTGCTCTGAACATCATCTAAGTCACAACAATAGAAGAACACAGTCTGCTGAACATAATACTACACAAACATTAGATGTTGCCACGGTTTAATTGCACATAACATGTAAACATTCACAGTGCAGGGAGGAAAAAGTATGTGAGGCCCTAGCTTAATGACTTCTCCCAGAGCTAATTGGAGCCAGGAGTGAGCCAACCTTGACTCCGATCAGTGTGATGATATTGGATGTGTTGCTGACAGATGTCCTGCCCTTAAAAAACACACACCTGTTTTGGGTTTACTGGTTTCAAGAAGCACTGTCTGATGTGAACCATGCCTCGCAGAAAAGAGCTCTCAGAAGACTTACGATCAAGAATTGTTGACTTGCATAAAGCTGGAAAGGGTTACAAAAGTATCTCCAAAAGCCTTGATGTTCATGTGTCCACGGTAAGACAAACTGTCCACAAATGGAGAAAGTTTAGCACTGTTGCTACTCTCCCTAGGCGTCGTCGTCCTGTAAATATGACTGCAAGAGCACAACGCAGAATGCTGCATGAGGTAAAGAAGAATCCCAGAGTGTCAGCTAAACACCTACAGAAATCTCTGGCACATGCTAACATTTTTGTTGACACATCTACAATAAGGAAAACATTAAACAAGAATGGAGTACATGGGAGGACACCACGGAGGAAGCCATTGCTGTCCAAAAAGAAAATTTCAGCACGTTTGAAGTTTGCAAAAGAGCACCTGGATGTTCCACAGCACTACTGGCAAAATATACTGTGGACAGATGAAACCAAGATTGAGTTGTTTGAGAAGAACACACAACACTATGTGTGGAGAAAAAAAGGCACAGCACACCAACATCAAAACCTCATCCCCACTGTAAAACGGCGGAGGGAGCATCATGGTTTGGGGCTGCTTTGCTGCCTCAGGGCCTGGACGGATTGTTGTCATTGATGGGAAAATGAATTCCAGAGTTTATCAAGACATTTTGCAGGAAAACGTGCGACCATCTGTCCGCCAACTGAAGCTCCGCAGAGGATGGGTGATGCAACAGGACAATGACCCAAAGCATACAAGTAATTCAACAAAACAATGGCTGCAACAGCACAGAATACGCCTTCTGGAGTGGCCCAGTCAGAGTCCTGACCTCAACCCAATTGCAATGCTGTGGCATGACCTTAAGAGAGCGATTCCCACCAGACATCCCAAGAATATTGCTACCTTAATACACTGAAACAGTTTTGTGAAGAGGAGTGGTCCAAAATTACTCCAGATCGTTTTGCAGGTCTGATCTGCAACTACAGGAAACGTTTGGTTGAGGTTATTGCTGCCAAAGGAGGGTCAACCAGTTATTAAGTCCAAAGGTTCACATACTTTTTCCTCCCTGCACTGTGAATGTTTACATGTTATGTGCAATTAAACCATGGCAACATCTAATGTTTGTGTAGTAATATGTTCAGCAGACTGTGTTCTTCTATTGTTGTGACTTAGATGACGTTCAGAGCACATTTTATGCCTAATTCATGCAAAACTCCACGTAATCCCAAGGGGTTCACATACTTTTTCTTGCAACTGTATATTCCTCTCCATAGTTACATAGAAAGAGAAAGAAATTCGCTCCAATCGTGTATTACCAAAGTTAAAAAACTTTAATAAGCCAAAATATTGAACTTACAACATTCCAAAAATCATTAAGCCTTATTTAAAATAGCCTTTCAGTGAGACAGATATCACAGGTGCTCTCACCACCTCCGGATCTGCCGGAGAGAATGGCGGCGTGTGTAGGGCTCTCATGGAAGCACAGTGGAGGTTGTAACTGAGGCTGCAATGTCCATACTGGACATGCCATCCTCAGTGCAGCTCAGTACAGGAAACCTAGTAAAACACAATCTCAGCATTACTGAACTCTCTGTCCCTTTTCCAACAAACAGGCTTAATAGCCACAGTGACCCACATCACAGATGCCAGTTCAGGGTCACTGTGCACAGTGCTGCTAGACACTGCACCTGCCTGTGTGACAGGCACAGGAGCCAGACAGGAACCTCTGCTCAGTGTTGCACAGTCTCCATTTTTAACAGGCTAAGCCTGTTAAATGTGTATTTTTGCGTGCACATACACATGGATAGCTCTCTGATCCGAGGTGGTTATCTTTGCCAGGATTGATGGAGATGAAAAAATGGCTGCCTAAGGCATGGCCCACAGTTGTTAATATTTAAAAAGAAACAGAAGCATTACAGAATAAGGAGTAATATTCCCTGTTTCATATGCTTTGCTAAGGTTGTTTTTGTAGAAAAAAAATGTACAGTATATTGGTTTAAGCACAGGATAGGTATGTTCATTATCTCTATTAAGCCTGTAGGATGTGTTGTTTAAGATGTGCTGTAGTATTCTGTTTGAACAGAATCTCCTTCACTTCTTCCTTATGTAGAGAGGTGAGCAGAGGAGAGGAGATTTCTGTGCCAGCACAAAGAGTAATTTGACGTCCCTAGAAGAGGAGAGAGCTTTGATGTACAAGAAGAGAGGGGGCTGTGCTAGGGGATTGACTCACCTGGAGGAGTAGTCCAATTTTGTAACAACATTAAATGCATATTGCCAGTGAATAAAAAATATTTTAAAGGTTAAGTTCACCTTTAAGAACATGTTACATGTTCCAGTTGTTTTTAGGTTGGGACATGTAACATGTTCCCAATACTGCAGCCACTGCCCACTGTCCCCTCTCGCTGTGACAGAAGTATGGGGAGAAGCACCCTGTACTAGCTGTCATGTTTTAAAAACAGCATGGCTGTGCGGGGCTCAACCCACACAATGTCATTCATTCATTCACAATGTTCTCTGAATGAATGAACTACAAGTCCTGACAAGTCGGCTTGTAGTTCTCAATGAACTAGTTCATTGAATCTCCCTGTCAGTATATCTGCTTGCCCGTACATCCCGTACGCAAGCAGATATACTGACAGGTCTGCAGGAGACCTGAATGGCACCAGTGATCTGATGATCACTGGTGCAATGCTTTACAGGGTTATGCAACCAAAAATAATAATTGCACATTTTTTTACCTGGAATAAAATGTGCATTTATTATTTTTGGTCAAAAGGTGAACTTATCCTTTAAGGAAAACAAATATACTACAAGTAAGTAAGCATTCGCAATACACATTACATTATTGTCACATTATGTTTTACACTTGGACAGGAGAGGCGGAGGTGGTGGCATATATAGGAACCAATCCTCTCCATTTTCCTCCTGCAAGGCAGCTTCTCCTCTATCTCCTGCCAGCATTCAGCGGTTACAGGAGGAAAATGTTCAAAATTTGAAATTCATTGTGGCCCACGACTGGTTACAAGATCACTTAAGTGGCCCTTGCTCTTCAAAAGGTTGAGCACCCCTGCTTTAAACGCTGAGCTTAAAATATGCCTCTAAACAACCCAATGGGCACATAGGATAACATTAGTTGCTTCTACATGCAAAATGCGTAGCTCCTGTAGGAGCAACAATATTTTTTAAGACAGTGTGCATAGGGACACAAACTGGGAAGCGGGCCAGGAAGTGATAGAAGGAAAAGAAAATATAAACCCACAGAATAGTTGAGAACAGGAGCCAAAAAGCACATATGAATAGAATCACAGGTCTGGAGACCCACTGCAACAAGGAGTTAAGAATACACAGTCAGGAAAAGCACATGCTAAATCGTGACAGTTGATGAGAGTCTCATTAGGAATGTGATTTTGCATGTCATAGAAAACCCACCAATATGTTCATGTTAATATTCACACAAGAAAATGTAAAAGAATGCAGCATGCCAACTGTTCTTCCTACTTGTCTTGAGTCTACCAGAAGGTATGCTCAATAGCTGAAAAATACTACACATATTATGATACCTATATAGCCAAATGATGGACTCCAGAAACATGGAGAAGGAGACATTTCTGTCTTTACTACCAGTTTACTTTCACTTTCTACAAAGATACTGGTGTTGTGCTGCACCATTCACCTCTGGCCAGAAGGGGGAGAGCTGGAGCCAGACAGGCCCACAGACTTCTATACAGAGGCTGAGAATCCTGGGAGTTGTAGTTTGGGAAGGAAACCATATAATAGGATCCATAGACTCTTTAGACTTCAAATCCAATAGACACTGTGCAGTAGGAGGAGTGGAGAGAGGACTTTTTATTAAACCCATAGATAGTTCACCCTTTTGGTGTTGAGGAGTGGGAGGGAGAGAACACCTCTGAGTATTCACCTGCCAGGGGGAATTTGAGCCTGAGATTGGGAGTGAGGACAGCGCAGCCCACACCACAAATCCTGCGCCACTGCTGCAGAGAGGCTGGAGCATCCACTCACCGTCTGCTTCTTACTGCTGATCACCGGAGCCTTTCAGGGAGAGTATGAGGAGGCGTCTCTCTACAGCAAGCATCCACAGAAGCATCCTAGAAACTTGTGAGAGAGCTATCTGCTCATTATTGAGACAGATAAAAGAGACTGAGCCACTGAGAGCTAAACACCAAGTGCACCAAACCTAGGGCTGCCATCAGGGTGGGACAGTCTATACACTTGTAGGGGGCCCAGGTGTCCCGAGGGACCTGGGTCAAGGGCCAGTCGCCAAAAAAGGGAAATGGCCACAGAGAAGAGCACAAGCCAGGGATACTGATTCCTTCCCTTCCTTCTCCCCCAGCAGCTGATTCGGCATTCACTCCTACTCAGAACCTCCCTGAGGAGGAGCCTCATGCTAGGCTCACATTGTAAATGGGCAGAACTCAGGGAGCAGGTGTGGCTGGCCTCAAGTGGTGACACCCAGCCCGCCTTGTCTGCTGCAAGACTCTAGAGAGGGAGGTAAATGTGCTGTAGCCTGTGGACTGTACTAATCTGCTCAGACATCAAACACCATATTACACTACAGATCATACACCCTGACATCAGGAGAGTCTCCTCTGTCATAAGGAAAGAGGGGAGGTTAAAGGAATGAAGTGAAGAAGATGATGGTAAAAAGGACGGTGGGGATAAGGGTGTTGGGTGAATATGGAAAGACAGAGGGAAGGCTAGAGGCTGCTGGAGGGATGAGGATGATGATGGAGAGAGGGATGAAGATGGATCATGTGGTGATCATAGAGGGATGACTGAAGAAAGAGCACATAGAGAATATAAGGATAAAGATAATGGCTGGTTTACAAAGAAGAGAGGAATGAGGATGATTCTGAAAAGGGACAATTCTGTCACAATCCAAGACTAGCAAGTGATAGAGTAGAGTGGCATGTGGAGATAAGTGTTCACATAGGATTGATATTCACAGGAGTTTTTGCAGGGAGGCATTTTTGAATTGAAGTCAATAGGAGGCAATTTTACATTGAAGTCAATGGGACTCTATTTTGCATTGAAGTCAATGGGAGGCCGCTGTGGAGAGAGAGAGAGACGGCAAAATCGTGCCTGTACTGAAATCATACAGAATTGGAATGACATTGCGATTTCAGTACACATATATGTGAACCCAGGCTAAAGTGGTTGCTTGCCCACGGTATGTCCCAGGCATTGGGCGATATAAATTGTGCATCTATGTACTAAGGACAGAAAAAGTACAAAAGGTACAATATGTACAAAGTGTCAGAATTTCAAACAAAGCATAAAAAAAAAAAAAAACAAGATAGGGGCATCAGTCATTATAAGGTGTGCTTCAGGTCCGACATGCACTTTTTACGATGGATATAAATATGCAAGGCAAATATGGCAGTATGAGGCATGCAATATCAAACAATTAGCTAGTGTACAAGATTTGCCTGCAATAATCGGATAAAGAAAAAAACCTGTGAGTCAGGCCTTTCCAGTGGAAAATGCATGTACAGGTAAAGCTTCTGAGTAGAACATTTAAGATGGGCCTCATAGTTGAGGTGGAAGACCAAGTGCCTTGGTATACAAAAATAAATAAAAAGGTGAATTAAATTAACTAGAAAACAATAAAAGGAAAAATACACAAAACCATCAGGTGTAATCCTGTAAACCTAAGCAAAGCAACTATCTCTCTCTAAAATAACATGAAGAAGGGCAGGATAGTAGGTAAGGACACAGCCAACAGGAGAAAAAGAAATGTCCTTGTTAGCAATTTAAAGTGAGAACACAACCATACCTACAATATATAATCTCTACATCAGGCAGGGCTAAGCAGCCTGTCAATTTCAAGGGAATATAATGTCCAATCAGACCAGATGTCAAGAAATTGTTGTTCTTTTTGTTTGCTAAGATACATCCATCCTTCTACCTCCATAATCCTTTCTACTTCTTTCTGCCAGTCTCTAATGGTGGGACAACTACTGTGCTTCCAGTATCTGGGAAAGAGACCTTTAGCTGCATTCAGTAAGTGCGGGGTAACACTTCATTTGGCGGAATTTTTTTATTCTGGGGAAGTTTGGGTGCCCTCTAGGGGACACACCCTGCCATCACTTGTAATCCAAGCAGAAAAATTCTGGCAAGGCAGTGGTGCGTGTGATACCATCTAGAAAGAAACTTGTTGCAGGTTTCCTGGGTTTTACTACTTATGGAAGAGACATGAGTTTGATGATTTTTTCGTAGTTGAGGTGTAGTGAAACTGATCCCTATTTCTGCCTCCTATTCGCGAACATAATAAGGAATGGATTGTGACTGCACACCCTGCAAAAGCATATACATTGTGGATAGCAGATGTGTGGTTTCAGCCTGGTGTGCACACGGCTTTTCAAATTCGGTAAGAGAGGCAGCTGTGCAAGGTTTCGGGCCTAGTTTATGAATAAAGTCCAGGCGTCAATGGGGAACCTTTCATATGTTTGCCTTAGGTGGTCCAGGGTTATAAGATGCCCAGCCAAAGCTAATTTTAAATACCTGCAAAAGCATATACATTGTGGATAGCAGATATGTGGTTTCAGCCTGGTGAGCACACGGCTTTTCAAACTCGGTAAGAGAGGCAGCTGTGCGAGTTTTCGGGCCTAGTTTATGAAAAAAGTCCAGGCATCCTGTAAGGGAATTCCCGTGAGATGGCTGGTGATTAGATGTGCACATTTGCACAGAAATGCACGATCACGCACACGCACGGTGAAGATTGGCGACTATTTAAAAGGTGCCTCTGCCTGTGCTGAGTGCTGACTGGTTTTCGGCTGTTCCCCATTTCCTGCTCGTTCCTGTGTGATTTCCTTGTTTCTGACCCGGCTTGTTCCTGACCTGACTCTGATTACTCTCCTGCTTGATACTTGTTCCTGACTTCGGCTCTGCTCCTGACTTTGGCTTGCTTATGATTTGGTACCTCGCTGTCCGCCCGTTGATGACCCTGGGTATTCCTTTGACACTGCTCCTGTCTCCCATCCCTGCTTCCTGCCTTGCTCTGGTGCACACCTGGCAATCTACCATACCAGCTATAAATATTACTACTGTGCCTGAATCGGAGGTTCATCAGTCTTCCAAAGTCTCCAACTGCAAGAGCTCCAAACAACATCTGCTGGCACTGCAACATCTTGCTTGTCCCCCTGGTCCCTAGACACCCTCTGTTCCACTTCCAGTGGGGTCAGGGCTAGTGACACAAGTGAGGCCGACCTCGTCATTTCAGTTTCCAATCAGGTACGTGTCAGGGAGCGAGGAGCCAGACACACAAGGAGGTGCAATTAAAGGTAGGTTTATTAATATAAAAATAAGACAAGAGTCTATGCAAGTCCAACAGCGGAAATTGTAGCCAAAGCCGGGGTCAAGAGCCAGGAAGAATCGTCGCCAGAGCCGGGATCAGGAGCCAGGAAGAATCGTCGCCAGAGCCGGGATCAGGAGCCAGGAAGAATGGTCGCCAGAGCCGGAGTCAGAAGCCAGGAGGAGTCTTAGTCAAAGCCAACTCGGTATCCAGGAAAGCAATGAGTAGCTAAACAGGAGCTTGCTGTTGTGCAACAGACAGGACACGAATGCAATGGATAGCCACAAACAGCAGACTTATATGTGATAAGCCCCCACCTCCTGGAGGAGGAGCCGCAGAGGGCTGGAAGCATAAAGAATCCCACAATGCTTTGCAGACACCTAAGATGGATGCCAGCACATGGAGCAGCACAAGGTCTGAGGAAAGGTAGGACCTTGATAGTACGTGACACGTCCATGGGGAACCTTCCATATGTTTGCCTTAGGTGGTCCAGGGTTATGAGATGCCCAGCCGAAGCAAATTTTAAACATCTGGTGTCGCCAACCATGCCCCATGGTGTCCTCACTCGGCTCAAACCAGGGGAAGCCCCTCAATGGTGCCAGAGGAGAGGTTTGGGGGTGCCAGATCTCCCTGTCTATTTATCATGTTTTCAAAGTGGCCAGTCTGAATGGGGAAGTCCAAGAGGAGAGACCAGGCCGAAGGTGGAATCCATGGCGCCCCCGCTAAATTATGTCCTGCTAGGGTCTTCTCAAGGGGAGCCCCCAGCTTATCAATGGAGTTATGGTGCCAATTCAAAATGCGGACTAAAGCCATAGCATTATAATAAAGGTTTATGTCAGACAACTCTAAACTACCATTGTCTTTGTGTCTTAGTAAGATCGAGTATGGGAGTCGAGCATGAGTGTCCTGCCAGATAAATGCCATAAATAGTTTGCGTAGGTGTTGAAAAAACTGATCGGAGATTGGGACTGTGTAAAGGAGATAAAGAACTCTCAGCAAAATGTTCATTTTTAAAACTTTATACGCTCTAGAGCTAACTTATTCCACTCCGAAAGGTCCATGGACTGCAATAGCTTTCTGTAATTACAAGTATAAAGACGATGCAGTTCAGGGGATACAGTATGTGGGTATCTAAATAAGTTAGTGTCTGCTTTTCCAAGAAAAGAAAAAATTAGCTTTCTGTTGAGTCAGGTCTGGTGGAAGTGTAATAGCTAAGATTTCTGATTTACCATAATTAACCCTGAAATTAGACTAATTACCATAACGCTGTATCATACACTAATAATATCGGTAATGTAGTATGAGGTTGCCTAACGTAAAAGAGTATGCCATCCGCATATGCTGACAGTTTATGTTCTCTTGAACCTACTTGGACACCATGAACGTCAGCATTCTACCTAATATTTCTCAGCAAAGATTTTAAAACTTGTGTGTAAATAACAAGGATGAAAGAGGACACCCCTGTCTAGTGCCATTGCAGATACAGAATAGAGGAGATAGGACTCCATTCACCTTCACTCTAGCCTCTGGAGTGTGGTAGAGAGTCAGTATCCACCCCAACATCTTCTGCCCCATGCCCAGACTTGACAGGGTTTCCTCCAGGTATATCCAGTTCACCCTGTCAAAGGCCTTCTCTGCTTTGGCTGATAATATTAAGGACATAGGTTGTAACCACTGTAGTACATTGTAATGCAATGCTGGATGCAATAACTGAAAGCAAGTCATATAGACATAATACACAGGTAGTCAAACACACAGGTACATTTAATCAGCATTAACACCATTAATTATTCTAAGTATTCTAAGTATGTGAAAGACCCTATACCAAATGAACACTCGCCCTGGCACATCATAGCACTCGGGACTCCAAGAAATAACAGAATCCAACTGCTATATTCTTGCACTGTCAAAACCTCCGTTTTTATTATCACACGACACACAGGATGATATATCTTATAGTCATCACAATCTGCATGATAACACACCAATATTAATGTGAGCATTACAGCATGAAATAGACACATATTTTGACAGCGTCACAGCATAGAATTAATACATTTCCAAAGCTATGGGAAGATGGGAAGGAACAGACCGCATCGGAACCATAATGCATAGGGGGTCACGGGGAAGCCGTAACTGTGACTAATTGGTGAGCCCATATAGCATCCCAGCGTCAGAG
Source organism: Staurois parvus (assembly GCF_062004578.1). NCBI lineage: Eukaryota > Metazoa > Chordata > Amphibia > Anura > Ranidae > Staurois > Staurois parvus. Next base: position 9,535,072 of record NW_028317802.1, on the reverse strand, counting down.
CTTCCTTGTCTGTAGAGGAAGGCTCCCAATCAATTGGGATTGAGCTCCCCGCTTTTAAACCCTTTTTCTGGCAGCTTTCCTGAAGTGGGCAGGTAACACACCCACTCTAGGAGGAGCTAGCAGAAAGGTTCCGTGAAGATAACAGAGTCACGCTCAGCCTCTACACTGCGTTATCTTAGAATATCACACTTTTACTCAGCATCTTATCTATCCCAAAATTAAAGATTTCTTCTTATCTACCCTAAACTTAAAGATTTCTAACTTCTCAAGCAAGTAGATATCTTTAAACACTTGCCGACCGCAGATAGCCGAATGGCGGCTTCACCGCAGTCGGCCAGAGCGTCCTTCCAGAACGCACCCTCCCGCGCACCCCCGGGGGCGCGCACCCGGCAATCTCTTTGATCGCTGTGTCCTATGGACAAAGCTGATCATGTGATGATCAAGCACAGCAGCTTTTTACCATGTGATCAGCCGTGTCCAATGACACAGCAGATCACCAAAAAAATAAACTTACATTTTAAAACCCAGTTTTCCATATAATTTTATATCTCCAAATAGGAAATAATTACACAAACATGGAGCACATATTCGGATGGCTCCCTTTAATCCAAGTCGCCTGGTATATTACACCCCCATCTGGCATATACAGGAAAGCAGAAAATTATATCTCTTTAACCATCCAAGCAGGTATCTCATATTTCATATGTAGATGTTCCGCAGAAGATTCTGCGTTATATGTACCTAGGAAAAGTTATTGGCCATAGTATAATTTGTGAAGGCTTTGGTCATAGCCTGAGCTCCCCGCCTACACAACCCCCTCCCCAAATGAGGCGATTGGTTCTCTGCTTCAGGGAGACACCCTGCGGAGTTCCTAGATAAAGGCTGTGGTGCTTGAAGTAAAGCTGAGCTGAGTTGAGCAAAGTTGAAGAATTCTCCCTTTTTAACATCGGAACCAACTTGGGAGACGGCCTTTTCGCTCTGAAACCTGATCTGCTTAACCCAGGCTGACAGCAAGTACTTTACCTCCCTAAATTCCTTTCTGTTATCTCTTTGCTGTGCTATTGTTCTCTGTATATTATATATATTGGCTACATCTTTTTCTGTAAATATTTTTATTGCACCCTTTTGACCTTTTAGTAATAAATCTTACTTTCTGAAAGTGTTGAACTGTTTCTAAAGCTCTTTAATGCAAACTAAGAATCCCTGCCTTTGAAAAGCGCTACTGTGTGTGTATTTTAAACTTCGGTATATCTCTGCCTGCAGTGACAGTGGTATACCGATGATTATTCAAACATCATAGTGTTATTGCTGATATTGCTGAGTTTCCTCTTTCTCTGTACAAAAAGGAGGTGGTGGCAGTGTGAAGGGTTAATTGTGTAATTAACCTGACCCAGTAAAAATCGCTCCCAGGCTGCCGGCACACAGGTTGTGGTCCATTAACTGGAAAATCTTTGTGCAGGGTGCAGCTGGGCGTGGTATTGTTACGCACGTGACAGCGCGGTTTTAGATTGGCTAGTCCTTCGGTTACGAGTTTGGTGAGAAGGGCTGGGGTCTGATGCCGCGATCGTCACTCTGCCCACCTGTGCCTAGCAGTGCCGCGCACAAGTGCCCAGCAGTGCCACCCACCTGTACCCATCAGTGCCCAGCAGTGCCACTCACCTGTGCCCATCACTGCCTAGTAGTGCTACCCACCAGAGCCACCAACCATTGCCCAGCAGTGCCACCCCTCAGTGCCGCCAATCAGTGCTGCCCAGCAGTGCCACCCATCAGTGCCCAGCAGTGTCACCAGTCAGTGCCCATCAATGCTGCCAACCGGTGCAGTCAGTCAGTGCACCCCCATCAGTGCTGGCTCATCAGTGCCGCCTGTCAGTGCCCATCAGTGCTGCCTATCCGTGCCACCTCATCAGTGCCGCCTATCAGTGCCCATCAGTGCTGCCTATCAGTGTCCATCAGTGCTGCCTATCAGTACAGCCTTATCAACGCACATCAGTGAAGGAGTAAAATTGCTTGTTTGCAAAATTTTATAATAGAAACAAAGAAAAACTTTTTTTTTTCGAAATGTTTGCTCATTTTTTTGTTTATAGCACAAAAAATAAAACACCCAGTGACGAGTAAATACCACCAAAAGAAAGCTCTATTTGTGTGAAAAAAATGATAACAATTTCATATGGGTGCAGTGTTGCATGACCGTGCAATTGTCATTCAAAGTGGACAGTGCTGAAAGCTGAAAATTGGCCTGGGCACGAAGGGGGTATAAGTGCCCGGTAGGCAAGTGGTTAATTGCACAAACAAGTTTTTATCTTCTAATGTAACATCTCTAGATGTCATAAACACGTTTAATCCCACAAACAAGTTCTTATCTGCTTTAAGCAGTCTAATATCTTGTGACTCTGTTCCTTTAGGCTAGAGAAATTACATGAGTCACTTCTCATGCTCTTGGCATCTGGGCAACGATGCTTTATTGTAAAAATTACCCAAGAAACAAAGGGTCCGAGGCCAACACATTTCATAGGCATTACATACATTAAGAGCTCAAATGGTGTTGTTGTGCGCCTCCCTTCCCAGGATAAAGCCAATCTGGTCGGGGCGTACAATGGATGGTAAGATATTTTAACGGTTGGCATTTATGAAATGAGAACAAAATAATAACGCCCCCCATGGCCTACGTGCAGTAAAAATAGCCAGGTGTAGTCACGCAGAAGACTGACCCACAGTACTCTGTGTAAATAAAACAGTAGATTACTCTGAGTAATAATATTCTCACAGAGTAGACTGAACAGGCCTAAGGAGGAGGTCAGCCATATTGCATAGAGGCCTCTCCAGAAGCACCTCTTCTAACACGTTGCCGGCAACGAGGTCATTGAGGGGCTGGTTGCCAATGGCCCTAAGGCTTGGGAACAGGAAGCACCAATCCTCAAAATCCACCTTTGGCAAAGAGAGGCAATCCAGGAATTTAGAAAGGTCATGTTTGGTTCGACGCACCGTTGTTTTCCGGTTCTTCGCAGTGAGATGAAAGGGAAACCCCATCTGTAAGTAACATTACATGTTAGGTAGCTTTTGCTTTTAGAAAATATATAATGTTTGGAGGTTCTAAGTAATTTTCTAGTAAAACAATGATGATGTTTATATGAATGTGAAAAGTGTCAGAAATGGCTTAGACAGCTATGGCTAATTTCTATTTAGAGCATTCAGAAATTCAACTTAAAGCAGAACTTCACCTAAAAAGGAAAGTTCTGCTTTTCCATCTTCTCCCCTCCCCTCCTCTACCACTTTTGGCAACTTTTTTTTTCTAGGAGCGGGTACCTAGTTTTTAAACGTATCCACTCCCACTTCCACTCTGATCACCTAGATGTTTAGAGTGGAAGTTCTCAACCCTTTCCTCCCTGCCCCAGCCTCCTGGGACACATCACAGGTCCCAGGAGGCTGCGGGTCCATTCACAAAGTACAGTGTGGCTCCCATATGCACATTGGGAAGCCAGCTTTAAAGCTGCAAAGTCACAACTGGCTTCCCACACTCAAATGGCACCGCCATGGACCCAAAGACCAGTGAAAAACCAGCCTAGGAGAAGACAGCACTAGATCCCTGGACTAGTAAGTGTGTGTTTATTAAAAATCAGCAGATACAGTATTTGTGGTTCTGAAGATTAAACATATTTACCTTAATGCATTCCTTGCATTAAGGTAAAAAATGTTTAGGTAAAAGTATTGTCTCCTCACTGAAATTCTGTGACGAGGGAACTGAGGGGCAGGCCTAAGCTGCACTGTCTGTGTTTCTGGACACAGGAAGCATGGCTCAGGACCAAGCCCACAGGTGTTCCACAACTGAAAGTGGCTTCATATGGTAGCACAATGAGAAGTGGAGGAGCCAGGAGTGCTGGCGAGGTACCCAGGGCCACTCTGTGCAATTCCATCACATAGATCAGGTAAACATAAATCCTTCTTTTTATTTATAAACTTTGAGTTTACAATCACTTTAATTTTTCTTCAAGTGACTGTATTTCCTCTTTAACCTGTTGCCGCCCGGCCTATAGCCAGATGGCGGCCGGGCGAACATTTTGTCCCTCCGGGTGGATGCCATATGGCATCCTTTCCGGAGCGCGCATTGCGCATTGTACCTCCAACACGGCCGATGACATCTGTGTACCGGCCCCATTGCCAGTACCATGTGAACTGCTGTGACCAATCATAGCAGGTCACATGACAGTTGTATATAATGGATGGCTTCCTTTCATGCCATCAATTGTATACAAGTGTGTCTAGCTGTGAATGGTCACAGCGATCACATGCACAAGCTGGGCCAATTACAGCCCAGCTGTGTCATGTGATTAGCTGTGGCCAAATCACAGCTAATCACAAAAAAAAAAACCCTGAATGAATCGATTTCATTCAGGTAAATGATTGCTTATAGCAAAGTAATTCTTTGCTATAAGCAAATTGTGTAAAAAAAAAAAAATACTGATCACTTCCCCAAAGTAGTACAATGTTACTATGGTAACATTGTACTACTTTGGTCATAGTGAAGTATGAAAAAAAAATCTTAAAAAAAGAGAAAAACATTTAATAAAAAATTAAAAATAATACATTTTTTTAAAAAAAATGATCAATTTTTTTTTTGTACTGTCACCAGTCAGTGTCCCTGATCACCGCCATGCCACTTATATGATGATGCTGTACTGCACTGGTGACAGTATGTAAAAAAAAAATTGTAAAAATCATTTTTTTAATTTCATTTTCCGAAAAATTATGACAAAAATGTTACAACTTCAAAAAACTTGCCATGCCTGTTATGAAATATGTCGGACTGTCTACAGAAAGGGGTAATTTGGGGGATATCTGTACTGTTCTGACACTCTTGGACCTCAAGAAATTAGATTGGCTGTCAGTACTTCAGGATCGATCAATTTTCAGATGTATACCATAGTTTGTGAACTCTATGACTTTCCTACAGACTAAATAATAAATACTAATTTGGGTTATTTTCACCAAAGACATGTAGCAGAATACATCTTGGCCTAAATTTATGAAGAACAATTATTTATTTGCAAATTTTAAAACAGAAACAAAGAAAAACATGTTTTTTTTTCAAAATTTTAATTTAGCAAAAAATAAAAACCCCAGTGGTGATTAAATACCACCAAAAGAAAGCTCTAGTTGTGTGAAGAAAATGATAAAATTTTAGTTAGGGTACAGTGTTGTATGACTACGCAGTTGTCATTCAAAGTGTGATAGCGCTGAAACCTGAAAATTGGCCTGGGCAGGAAGGGGGTAAAAGTGCCCGGTATGGAAATGTTTAATGATTTTAAAACACTGTTTACAGGGTGGCAGGGCTGCACAAAATCACGTATATATACCTGATTTTGTATTTCAGGGTAGGGGGTGTGTGCCACCCTACCTGCACCGCTATTGGCGGCTACAGCTGTCGATCACCATGTCCCAGCCGGAGATTCCCTGCCAGGGGAGAGGTCTGTATGTAAACAGTACACATCTGTCCCCTGTCATCACCAGCATGCTGCTTTGTATTGCTCTGCATAGCAGAGCTATACAAAGCAGCATGCTTACACAGTAAAACAGCACACAAAACATAATCTGAAACACACAGCACACAGTTAACCCTTTGATCACCCCAGATGTTAACCCATTCCTGCACAGCTTCATTAATACAGTGTCAGCACTTTTTATTAGCACTGATCACTGTATTAGTGTCACTGGGGATGTCAGTGACAGCCAGTTCCCCCGAGTGTCAGAATGCCTGCCGCAGTCCCGCTATAAGTTGCTGATCACCACCATTACAAAGAAAAAAACCCAGTATATATACTGCTATTTGTAGAACTATACCTTTCACGTAAACCAAATAATTTACACATATTTTTTTTAGCAAAGACATATAGCATTATACATCTTGGCCTAAATTTATGAGAAAATTTGATTTTTAAATTTTTTTTATTGGCTATGTTTTATAGAAAAAAAATTAAAAACATTGTTTTTTCTTCAAAATCTTTTTTTGTTTATAGTGCAAAAAATAAAACACGCACAGGTGATCATATACCATTGAAAGAAAGCTTTATTTGTGGGAAAAATAGCAGTGCTGCATGACCGTGCAATTGCCAATTAAAGTAATGCAGTGCCGTATTTAAAAAAATGGCTTGGTCAGGAAGGGGGGAAAATTCTCTGGAGGGCAAGTGGTTAAATGAAAAAATATGGTGCAGAAAATATTTACAGAAAAGATGTAACAAAACAATAGCAACCCTAGAATAAAGGGATTAAACGGGTGAGAAAAAGAAAATACTTAAAGCAGAACGTTACTCTTTCAGTCAACATTGACTATTTTTAATCCTTATGCTGCTAATTTAGTAAATACATAGGAAAGTACAGTATATTATATTTACTTGTTTTAAACTTTTTAAAATTTCTTAAGTTACTTTTTGGTTTCCATGCCTAGGCACATGATGTCATACATCCCAGGAGTCTTCAGGAGGGGAGAAGGGGCTTTCTTAGCTAAACACACCCTCCTGCCTACAAGCCTGAGCTAAGGGCAGAAGGATTCCAGATTCCAGGAAGTAAATGCATCTGCCATGGGGTGTTTTTCAAAGTGACTTCTCAGGAAAATAAAGCATGGAGACATGAATGAATGAATGGAAGAGTGCTTTGAATATTAAGAATGACTTAAATAGTGTTTTTGGATTGTACTGCTCAGATGCAGTGCAGTTCTGCTTTAAGTAATGTTTTCTTGGTCTTTGGTTTCTTGCAGAGTCCAGTTGTTTCCATGGTAAACTCAATCTGATGTCTGATGCCACATATGCCCAAGGTGGGGCAACAAGTGTTTTATGACCTTAATCTGTGCTGAGGTCCATTGGACAAGGTGAGTGCATATTCTCACTGGGTGTTTGCACGTGTCAAAGAGTTGGAAAAAAGAGCAAGGAAGAGATAAATCACATCATGGTGGTGAAGGAAATACAGTTTTATTGGATATTGAAGGACTATTATATTGTTTTGAATTAAGGACTGTTTCATTATTTGATGGGATTGCGGTGCATCGTGGAGGACCTTATATATTTTGTTGAACTGTAGTGAAAAGCACTAATTGATGTGTCAGCAGCAATCATTTTTTATTTTATTTTCAAGTGTTTATTTTATTTTTTTAATGTGTTTATGAACTTTTATTATTAACTGAAGATTGTTTACACTGAATTTCAGCTCTCTGCCCCCTGCTTTTCAGAACTGAGAGATCATGCGTAAATTCTGCACTTTGAATGGATGTAGGGGACAGACGGCTGCAGATGGACAGTTACAACTTATGTAGGAGGATTTGTTTAATTTCTGTGTATCACCTGAAGCCAGTCGCTGAATTGGGTATATGTAAGGGTTTACAACCACTTTAAGCTGGGCTCTGTGTGTGACCTTCCCGGAATGCTTAGCACAGATATGAGATATAAATATTATTGACAGTTTTTATTACCAACTTGCAAATTCTGGAGAAAATTAGGGTTACACAGTGTTTAGTACTACTTCTCTTTACATAGTTTGGATTTCTTCAGACCTCGCTGTCATCACACCCGCTTTAGGAAGTTGTAATTGGAAGGATTGCAATTTCTTTTTCAATGTGAAAGACTTCTGCTGGCTCTGGTGGTCTGCATAATCCATTAGTGTTGCCATGGTTACCTCTTTGTGTACAGTATAATGAAATCATATTGTTGGAGAATCAAGCTCTAACGGAGTAGTCATTTTTCCCAGCAGAACAGTTAAACCAGTAGAGTGGATTTTGGTCGGTGATCACTGAAAGCAGTATTAAACCCAAAAGCAAACATTTATTATATTGCAGCTTACCAATTCTTAGATGTGATGGCTGTATTAGTTTCCTTTTTTAGGCTTTCTTCCTTCTATAGTCATCTGGTGAGCCAGCCAGCAGCTCTGTTGTTTCAGAAGCACAAGCTCTCCAGCAGAATGTACCAGTTTACATAGATGAGACAGACTATTGAACACTGGCAGGACAATTAAAATTACCAGATTTTATTTACTTATGCAAAACCTTTACCCCAAAAGAGAAAAAAACTTGCTGTAACTAATTATAAATTATTAGCTGGAGTTTGACTTCCATTTGTTATTGTATTCAAATCTGCTGTTACATACTGTCTGCTGTGCCTCCTGTGCTCATTCCTCCAGAGAGGTTTCACACTAATACAAGAGGAGTGTTACTGGTCAGATCACCAGGTGAAAACAGAGGGGAAAAAAACTGATGCAGCCACCACATCTAAGGATTGGTAAGCTGTAATATTTTACATTTTTGGTTTTGGGTTTAATACCACTTGAAGCTGTGGCCATGCAAGTAGTATTGCAGATTTTGCTGTGTCCACACATTTGTAAGACACCCCTTCTCTATGTTAGCTTCATTGAGGAATAGCTTCCTGACCAAGTTGAAGATGGGATGTTCCTCTCTTGACTGATTCACTTGGATCTGGACAGCACCTAAGCCACAGGAAAATGCCTTGGTTTGCACCAGAAACTGACGTTTGAAATCCAGAGCATGTAGTACAAAAGCACTGGCCAGTGTCTTCTTCAAGACCTGAAAGGCCTTCTCACATGCTTGTGTCCAGATCACCAACTCTTTTCTTTTCTTCTTGGTTAGGAGAGTCAGGAGTTTAGCCAAGGTTCTGTAGTTGCACACACATTTTTCTATACTAGCTGGCGGACCCGGAGAATGGCATAACATGCTTCTTGGTTTGAGGGGTAGGCAGACCAAGATGGCCTTAACCTTCCCTCTCTTATAATATAGTTAAAAAAAGACCCTGTGCTATTATAAGTGCAACACAAATATACTCTATACATGTGCATATACGTACAAACAGCATACAGAAGATTTGGCAAATATGGCGGCCTAACTCTGCCTAGCGTGATGACATCACCGCCCACCTTGGTATTTGAGTAGCGCTTCACCTGTTTGGTACTTTGTCTTCCCTCTCTTATGTGCAAGGCCATGTGCAGAGATGTCAGTTTTTCTGCACGTGTTCTGCAAGGGCACAAAAAATAATAGCCCTCTATGTGTCCTGTTCACACCAAAACACTGGTATCATGTGGGGATTGTTGGAAACCCCAGAACATCACTTCCAAATTTAATGAAAGCACTGAGGGAGTATGGAGAACTGTCGAACCTGAAAATTAACCCGACAAAGACAGAAATCTTAAATATAAACCTTAAAAACAGCGAAAAGGAAAAATTACAAGAGGAATTCCCTTTCCTTTGGAGAGACAAAGAATTGAAATATCTAGGAATAAAATTATCAGCCTCAATTAAGAACCTATATAAAGCCAATTATATAGCATTATTAAATGAGATTAAGGAGGAGTTGAGGAAAGTGGGAAATGGAAACCCATCGTGGATAGGTCGCATAAACTTGATAAAGATGGTAATTGTCCCCAAAGTATTATACAAATTTCAAATGATCCCAATCAAACTCCCAGAGGCATATTTTAAAAGAACTTAGGAAAATGATAATAAAATGTATATGGAGGAATAAAAAGCTTAGAATAGGTTATGAAATGTTGACTAGAAGTAAAGAAAGAGGAGGATTGGGGGTACCAGATTTCAGGAGATATTATAAAGCGGGGATTATCGCGAGAATATTCGACTGGATTCAAAGTTGGGTTGAAATTGAGAAAGCACTGAGTGGAATAAGTTTAAGTAAAAGTATTTGGTTACCCGCACAACATAGGGAATTAGAGGAGAGCACCAGCATGTACACTCTTAATGTTTTAAAAGAATGGGATTTATTACACAGACAAAAGGGGTGGGTTTATAATTCACAATTAATACCACTTAGGAACACAAAATATTTCACCCTGGGTAAGGATAGCATAGCAGGGAAATGGATTATAAAACAGGAGGCGCAATTGAGAGATATAATGGTAGGAGAGGAAATCGGGTCATACAAGGATATGGAGGAAAGAAAAGGAGAAGTCTTTAATAAGATGGATAGACTAAGATATTACCAACTGAAGTACTTTTTTGAGAGCCTTCCAAAGCCCATAAGAACTAGAAAAGACTGGAATCCATTTGAGAGAATATTTGAGTCACGGGGAAATGGTAGACACGGAACGGCAAAAATACATAAGATATTAATGGATCTTGACACAGACACAAAATTAATGCACATAGAGAAATGGGAAAGAGATATGGGAAGAAAGATAGAGGAGGAGGAACAGAGGAAAATGCTCACACTAATCCACGAAAATATTAGTATGCGGGAAGTAGAAATAAATTATAAGTGTTTGAATAGATGGCACATTACCCCTAAGGTGGAGCACAAGATGAATATGGAAATTTCACGGATGTGTTGGAGAGGTTGTGGAGAGGTGGGCATGTGGTATCATATGTGGTGGGAGTGTCCAGAAATACAGGTGTTCTGGCGGAGGATAGTTTATTTGATAGGGAAAAACACCAAAATCAAAATAGGATTAGATCCAGAATTATGTCTCCTCCATATCTCAGAACTCTCAGTGAAAGCATATAAGAGTTCGGGGATATGGTATTTGACCGCAGCAAAGAGCCTGATACCCAGGTTCTGGAAGAAAAGAGAGGTGCCAACTGAGGAGGATTGGATGGGTAGAGTAAATCAGATTTCAGAGACAGAAAGATTGTACTATACGCATGAGGACAAGTTGGAGTTGTATAATAAAAAATGGAAAGGCTGGGAAGAATACAGAGAAAAGGTGAAATATATGAAGAGATAATATCCCTGGAAGTGGGTTTAGAAACGGGTTTAGGAACAACAGAATAATATGAACTTAATCTGAGAAGAGAAAATGTGGAGTGTGGGAGGGAGGGGGGAGGAGGGAGGGGCTAGGGGGATAGAGGGGGGGGGGTTCTCGGGTGGGGGGGACGGTAAGAAATGGAAGTTATATATAAATAAATTATGAGGAGAAAACATTGTTTTGATAACGATTTTAATAGAAATGTTGAAATGTTCTGTATATGATTTGAAAAATCAATAAACATTTATAAAAGATGTGGGGATTTTTTCTGCGCAGGAATCTGCAATGAGTATACAACTCTCTGAAGCTCACATAGAAACTGATGTAAACTGTTAATAAAATATAAAGTGCAGCGCTAGAAAGAACACCGGTTCTTTCTCTGAAGATGTGCTCGGCACGTAACGCGTAAGGAGGAGCCTACGCACGCCTTGACGTCACGCCGTCGGAGTATTGTGGAGCTCCGGCGGCCACTACATCTGACAGGACGGTTAGTCCTGTTCGTTTTACATGTGCTAGCTGTTTATGTGTGCTAGCCGTTTTGCCATTTTACTTTGCCATTTTACTGGATGCATCCTGCTTTATCCCAATAAACCAGTTTTAACTATACTTCACTATGGGCATTTTTTCTTGATCCCTTGTGGGGAGCATTTTTTCTTAGATATCGTTGATGTGCAGTGGAGGAGTGGTGCTTTCTTGCCGTGATTCCTTTTCTGCCATCCAGTGGATTTATTCTGCCCAGCTCTGTCTTCACCGTGTGGACCTTCATTGATCAAGGGAATACATCTACCCTCTCCATGCTGATGACTACTTTCTGAACTCCATCTTTGCTACATTGCACTATTTATGTGCACTTCTGGTCAGTGTGCATTGTTACCCGAGGTCACCTTTATTGGGACTTTCTTATAAATATATATTTTTGTGTCACATTTATATTTTTAGCGCTGCACTTTACATTTTATTTTCATGTGAGGATTTTTTTGGTTATCCTGTGTGCTTCAGCTGCTTGTCTGTCAAAAGCGCTCACTTTTTTGCTCTCTGATGTAAACTGTTGTCTCTGCAAGTGAAATGTGCACATCATTGTGAATGAGGCCTGGTGCTGCTTCTTACCTGGTGTCTCAAGTACTGAACTTCTGTCATGCCTATCTGACACTGGGTTTAACTGTCAAATTGGCCACTGACAGTGCATCCAGTATCTGCAACAGGTATGCAAGGTGTTGTTTCCAGTAGGGTTAAATTTTGCAATGTTATCCAGGTAAACTGTGAATGCTTCCAGCAGGTAATTTAATACGTTGTGAAAGGTTTTGGGCAAATTTTTCATCCCAAACTGCATTTATTTAAATGTTAAATGGGATGATGAAAACTGAGGGTGTTCGGGGAATTTTGCCAGTCCTGGTCCATGATTGCTAGATATCGGGAAGTTGCTGCTAGCTTGTCCAACAAGTCATCAGTCGTGGGTATGGGGAAGGCATCAGCAGCAGTATTGTTTGAAAGTGTGAAAAATAATGAGCACACATGGGTGGTATGTCAAGCGAGAGCTCTATGCTGCCAGTGCAACAGCTTTATCTTGGACCTCGAGAAGACATAGCACAGTCAACTCTCACCCAATCCAAAAGTTTGAGGAGTTTTATGTGACAATGTTCGAATATTTTATTATGCTCCAGCGGACACACCCTTAATGCCAACTATCCTAAATGTATCTATATTTCCATCTGACAAGGGTTTAACAATCAGACAACAATCATATTATCAGAACAACAACCATATTTAACAGAATTAAATTTTTTTTCAAACATGATATGAATCTTTTGTGCAATTCTGTTTAACGGGACTGATTTACTGGTGCACCCAGAATCTGGTGGAGCTGTGCATGGTAGCCAATCAGCTTCTAACTTAAGCTTGTTGAATTAAGCTTTGACAAAAAAAACATGAAAGCTGATTATTATTATTATTATTATTATTATTATTATACAGCATTTATGTAGTGCCAACAGTTTGCTTAGCGCTTTACAATATAAAGGGTGACAATACAGTAACAATACAGTTTAATACAAAAGGGTTAGGAGGGCCCTGCTCCTTGGAGCTTACAATCTAAGAGGGAGGGACTGGTGGTACAAAAGGTAATAACTGTGGGGGATGGACTGATAGGAGGAATAGAAGATTCCGTTATTAGCTGAAGGCAGGATAGGCTTCCCTGAAGAGATAGGTTTTCAGAGATTGCTTAAAAGTGGGCAGAGTAGGCGATAGTCTGATAGATGGGGGTAGAGAGTTCCAGAGGATGGGGGAGGCTCTGGAGAAGTCCTGGAGACGTGCATGGGAGGAGGAGACAAAGGAGCCAGAGAGCAGGAGGTCGTGGGAGGTGCGGAGAGGACGGTTTGGGTGATATTTGGAGACAATATTGGTGATGTAAGTTGGGGCAGAGTTATAAATGCTTTTATATGTTATTGTTAATGTTTTGAATTTTATTCGTTTGGCAATGGGAAGCCAGTGGAGGGATTGGCAGAGAGGGATGGCACATGTGGAAAGGTTAGTAAGGTGGATGAGTCTGGAAGCAGCACTCATGATAGACTGAAGAGGGGATAGCCTGCGATTAGGTAGGCCAATGAGGAGGGAGTTAAAATAGTCAAGGCAGATTGGTTTACATGCACCTGATTTTGCAGTCTCCAGCTTTATTAAATCTCCCCTAATGTATCTTATTAGCCTTCCATAACTTTTAATATAGGTGTGTTTGTCTACCTGATTGGTATCTTCTTTTACATGACCTGTGACCTCCTGACATTAAATATAGAACCTCACACTGTGGTTACTTATAAGACATTTTTATATCATCGGATATAGTTTGGGCCACAGCATGTCAGATAAACTTGCATAAAAAAAGAATGCAATAGAACATATAAATAAAACTATACATTCAAAAGCAAACATGCAGCTACCATAGTGCAAATAAAACAAAAACTGGAGAAAAAAAAACATGACCTGAAACGAGAAAATATTAAGCTACATCATGGTGTCAGCAATAAACAAATTCTGACAGTGCCTTACTATTCTTCTACCATTAGAGTAGTAACCATCCATCCCTATAACTCCATACCTGCCCCTTATTCCACACATAGCCTTGATGGGTACACACATCAAAACCAAAATGGCAGCAAGGGGAACCCAGCCCCACAGAACCTTCCAAATCCATATTCCACCATCACCTCTTCCACCACTTTCTATGACCTTTGTTGCATTGAAAAATTAAATTTTCAGAAGCCTGCCACTAACATGCAAAGAATGATACATTCTGCCCTTCCTATGCCCTCATCCTCAAGAAAATATTGAAGATAGTTCTGTTGACAGCAATTCTAGTCCTGCACAGAGCATCCCAATAAGTTGGAAATCTTCAAAATAGCTGAGGGATAAACCAGACCAAAACTAAATCCAGACACAGAACCCAACATCAATTAAAAAACCCTATTTTGCCTCTATATTCAATTCCCCCCCCCCCTCCTATAATACCAAAATCCCAAGGGGCCCTATTGTTGGATTGTGTCAGAAAACTTGGAAAGCAACAGATCTTATGTCAAGACCCTGATCCTGAACCAATGTGTATCTACCACCCATTCAACAAATTTACGCTAACAAAATGCAGCATTATGTGAAGGTGGACTTCCACCTTATGACCCCCAGCTTCTAACCCCCAGTGTGAACCGCTGCTAGCAGAAATAATTTCAAACAAGTCAGGTTTTTAAATTTGCCAGACAACATTTGCCCAAATCAACCTTCTTCTACAGTTTCCACCCTTGATTACTGACGAGTAAAATTCAAATTGTGAGTACCTACCCCTCAACTTTGAGAAGAACATTAGACACAAAAGTCTACCTCAAAACCCTCCAGAATACCCTATGCCTTTAAATTCTCTTATGTACAGATGTCTGACTGATGACTTGGAAAGTATATGATAATCAACTACATGTGCTTCAGATTGATGCATAATATAGTGAATTACATCGGCCCAGTTCACAAACATTTATTTTAGCCATGTGACTGCATTTTTAGAATCTCATGGAATTCAGCTGCAGACAATTTTCTCTTTTTTTTAGAGTAAGTATTTGCATCCTTGTGTGGTAGCTTTGTGAACTGAGCCTAATGCCTGTGGCAATATGGACACATTGAGTTATGTTTGTTAAATCAGTTGTATATCAATTAACCTCCCTAGCGGTATGATTATTTCAGATTTTTGGTGCTGAAAGCTGTACCTATATTTTGCATGGAAATAAGTAGTTTTTTTATTGTAGGCTGTAATTTTTAGGAATAACTCACTGAAATCTGTCCAAACAAGAGTCTATTAAACATCCCGGGTAGGATAAAATTTGAATATAATATAATAATAATACATTTAATTCAATAATATAATCAAACCGAAAACACTGAAATTTGAAATATAGCGCCAAGTTCGCACATTGCTGAGCAAAGTCGCAAAATCGTTTTCAGTGTCTGATGACGAATTTCCCCACAAATCATTATCACTCAATTCTGCAAGTGGTTCTAATTTACTATCGCTGTTCTCTAGCTGATCTAAACCCGCTTTTTACCTAAAGAGACACTTTTTGGACGCCATGGACGTTTCTCAGTTTCCAGGCAGAAAGAACAGACAAAATGCAGGCAGGGCACAGGACAAAGCACTAGGGACAATATGTATGTGAAATGGGTTGAAACAGCAATGTTTTACTATGAAAAATGTGTTTTGAAAAAAATTAAATTTTTTTAAATTTTCAAATTTCCCGGCGGCGGCGCCCGTACGTCCCGACGTCACAGGGACCTGGAACACAGAAGCCAGATGCTGGCATCGGCCGGAGGAGATGGCCGGGGACACATCGCGGGAGCGAAGGACAAGGTAAGTGCTGCATGGACTCCCTATGCAGCGCCGCATGGTAAGACCGAGCTTAGCTCGGGGTTACCGCTTTTGGCACTGACATTTTACCCCGAGCTACACTCGGGAATACCATTAGGGAGGGTAATGTTACGGATCCGCCAGGTGGTACCTCTGGCAGCCCACTAGGCGGAATCACCCGGAGCGTGGAGTCTAAGTCCCGGTCTGCGTTTTCACCAGGGCCCCTGATGGTGGGGATGGACTTGGAGCAGAACCAGGACCAGGTCACGACCTCCGAGCAACACCACCAGTGGCAGAGGGAGCCTCCGGGGATGAGAGACCGAATACAGCCAGATGTGAGGAGGCCGGCAGGACCAGGCAGGATAAACCGGTGGTTGTCACTGTGGGAAATGGCGAGGTACAGAGACGGCAGGCAGAGAGTGGTCAGGTCACACGCAGGGTCAGTTACCGGAGTCAGTCCGCAGAATGGTCAAACAAGCCGGGGGTCGGGACAGGAGAAGGCAGCGTAGTCAGGGGCAATCCGGGTCAAACACAGGAGAAGGCAGCGTAGTCAGGGGCAATCCGGGTCAAACACAGGAGAAGGCAGCGTAGTCAGATAATCCGGGTCAGGGCTGGAGCAGGCAGAAGGTCAAACAATCCGGGTCTTTAATCACAGGGCACAGGTAACTACAGGTAACAGATCAGACCTTGCGGCGATTTGTGACAGTGCAGGGCATCTTTAAATATTGCGCCCTGCACTGTCATTGGCCGCCCAGGACGCGCCCCCGGGCTGTCATTGGCCGCCCGAAGCGCGCCCGCGGCTCCTACTGCGCATGCGCGGCCTCCTGTCAGCCGCGGCCCGCCGGGATCTGGTGCCTGTGTCCCGGCGTGAGCCACCGCTAGTGCGCATGCGCCGGGGACGGAGCCGCAGCGGTCCCTGACATTGCCCCCCCCCTACGGGCACCCTCCGGGAGCCCCACTGATCTCTCCACCACGGGTGGCTACAAAAGAACTCCCGGATGAGCCTGGGAGCGTGAACATTCTGGATGGGTTCCCATGAGTTCTCCTCAGGACCATAACCCTTCCATTTTATCAAAAACTGCGTCTGGCCTCCCCTCCTTCGGCAACTGAGAATCGTTTCTACCTCGTACTCTTCTTGCTCACCTATGGTGACTGCCTCAGGGGGTCTGGATTCTCGATCCGGGAAGGGGTCCGGTGCGGCCGGTTTCAGAAGAGACACATGAAACACCGGGTGAATCCTGAAAGTCTCCAGCAGCTTGAGTTCGTAAGCCACCTCGTTGATGACTCGCTTGATTTGGAACGGGCCAACAAATTTCGGTCCCAATTTCCTTGATGGACACTGCATCTTCAAGTTGGCAGTAGCCAACCAAACCTGATCTCCAGGTTGAAGCGTCAGTTCCCCCCTTCTCCTCCTGTCAAATGCCTTCTTGCTGTCCTCCTGGGCTTTCGTGATGGCCTTTTGAACTGTTTTGTTATTGGTCGAAAGGAAATTTAGGATGTCTTGAGATGCAGGTACTGAGCTTTCTGGCATGAGATCGGGAAGAAATGTTGGATGGTAACCATAATTGGTGAAGAACGGGGATTGCCCCGTAGCGGAGTGGTTCGAGTTGTTGTAGGCAAACTCCGCTGATGGTAACAGCATCAGCCAGTCGTCCTGTAGGTAGAACGTGTAGCATCTGAGGTATTGCTCCAATACTTGGTTGGTCCTCTCTGTTTGCCCATTGGTCTGGGGATGGTAAGCGGACGAGAGTGACAACTTGATTCCCAATGCTTCACACAAGGCCTTCCAAAACCTTGAAGTGAACTGGGCTCCCCGATCTGATACTATATCCTCGGGCACTCCATGTAGTCTTACTATTTCCTTGATAAATATTCGTGCAGTTTCCGGCGCTGATGGTGTCCTTTCATGGGGTACGAAATGGGCCATCTTGGAGAAGCGATTGGCGATCACAAATATGGCAGTGTGGCCTTGAGATGGTGGGAGTTTGACAATGAAGTCCATGGCTATCATTTGCCAGGCCCTCTTTGGAATTGGCAACGGGCACAACAATCCCCAGGCCTTGCTTCTGGAAGGTTTATTCCTCTGGCAGGTAGCACAAGTCTGAACGTAGCGCTCACAGTCTTTGACCATGTTTGCCCACCAGAATGAGCGCTGCAGAAGTTCCAGGGTCTTCGTAACTCCGAAATGGCCCGCCATCGGATGGTCGTGGCAGTGGCCCAGGACCACGGTTTGGACTCCTCCGGGTACTACGATCCGACCCTTCTTCCACAATAACCCTTTGCGGTTCAGGAGAGGCGTCCCAGGCGGCGCTGGTAGTCCCACGGAAGCGTCAAGAAGTTTGGAGCGTAGTTCCGTCTGTAGGACGAGGAAGTTTCCGGATGGTAAGATCGTGTCAGGTCTTGGTGTATCGTCGGGGTCCTCAAACATGCGGGACAGCGCGTCCGGCTTTGTGTTCTTAGAGCCAGGTCGATAAGTGATGTGGAAGGTAAACCGGGAAAAGAAAAGAGCCCATCTCGTCTGGCGTGGCTTCAGTCGTCTGGCTGTCCTCAAATATTCCAGGTTTTTGTGATCGGTATATATCAGGATGGGGTGTGTAGCTCCTTCCAGCAGGTACCGCCATTCTTCCAGGGCGGTCTTTATGGCCAGGAGCTCCCGATCTCCGATGTCGTAATTTCGCTCGGCAGGTGTCAATTTACTGGGGAAGAACGCTACAGGATTTAGTAGCTCCTTGGTGCCGTTCCTTTGGGACAGGACCGCTCCCACCGCGTTTTCTGAGGCGTCTACTTCCAACACGTATGGGAGAGAAAAATCGGGGTGACTGAGAATCGGAGCAGAGGTAAAAAGTTTCTTCAGAATTTCAAAAGCGGTTTGTGCTTCGGTAGACCACTTAAAGCGGATCCCCTGTCTAGTCAGTTGCGTGATTGGGGAGACCAGACCGGAGAAGTTCTTGATAAACTTTCTATAAAAGTTCGCAAACCCGATAAAACGCTGAACGCCCTTCTTATCGGTGGGTATCGGCCAATCCAGGATTGCCGTGACTTTCCGGGGGTCCATCGCGACCCCCGCGGGGGAGAGAACCAGTCCCAGGAACGTGATCTTACGCTGTTCACAACAGCATTTGTCTGCTTTGGCGTATAGCCTGTGTTGGCGCAAACGTTCCAACACCCGCATCACGTGATTTCGATGAGCCTCCATTGAGGGAGAGAAGATTAGGATGTCGTCCAGATAGACAACCATGAAGATATCAAGGAAATCACGAAACACGTCGTTTATAAAATGTTGGAAGGTGGCTGGAGCGTTACAGAGCCTGAACGGCATGACCAGGTACTCAAAGTGTCCGAATCGCGTACGGAAAGCCGTCTTCCATTCATCACCTTCCCTGATACGAACTAGATTGTAGGCCCCCGTAAGTCTAGCTTAGTGAAAACCATAGCGGACCTTAACCTCTGGAGGAGCTCGGAACCAGGGGTAACGGGTAGCGTTTTTTCACCATGATCCTATTCAGTAGCCGCAGTGTCTTGTCCTTCTTCTCTACAAAGAATAGCCCGGCACCGGCTGGGGACGTGGAAGGGCAAATAAACCCCTTCCGAAGATTTTCGTCTATATATTCCCTCAGAACTCCTGACTCAAGCTCCGATAAAGGGAAAATACGTCCGAATGAAGTTTCAGATCCGGGTAGGAGGTCTATGGGACAGTCATAAGATCGGTGTGGGGGAAGTGTGTCTGCCCCTCGCTTACTAAACACGTCCAGAAAGTCGTGGTAGGCCGGGGGAATAACCTGGGACAGATCTGTATCACCATCCATGCATAGGAGTAATTGGGGGGCCACGGACCCTGAGATGTGGCAACGTTTCAGACAATATGTGGACCGAAACTGAACGGTTCCCTTCTCCCAGTCAATCTGGGGATTATGGGCTCGCAGCCAAGGAAGCTCCAGAATGACTGGGAAAAGGGGGGACGCGATGGCGTCCAGACGGAGGAATTCCTGGTGATGATCAGCCATCGAGGTGAAAATAGGGGGTGTCTCCTGATCCACCACTCCCGATTTTAAGCTAGACCCATCTGCCAGGAAGATGTTCAGCCCCCTTTCCTTGGTCTGGAGAGGGATCCCTTGCTGGTGAGCAAACGTGAGATCGATAAAGCAGCTACATGCCCCCGAATCTATGATAGCTGTCACCGTCAAGGTTCTTCCGGGGAGCTGTAAAGACACAGGTATTGCCAGATAACTTGACTGATCACCCCTTTCTGCAGATAAAGGAAAAAACTAGAAGTGAACTTACACTTTTTTGCAGGACAGGAGCGCACCCGGTGGCCAGCTTCTCCTCAGTACAGACAGAGGTTCTGTGATCGTCTTCTCTGGCGTTCTTCGGCCGATAATGTGGACCGAGCCAGTCCCAGTTGCATGGGTTCGGAGGTGTCCCCAGGTTCCGAGCTCCGGGTAGTGCTTCCTGTGGGTGGGAATAATCCCCTCGTACCCAAACCGCCCTTTGACCCTGGTTGCTTCGTTCAAGCCGGCGTTCTCTCAGTCTGCGGTCAATTTGTATGGCCAGCTCGATTAGCTTCTCTAGGGAGTCAGGTAGGCCTACCCGTGCTAACTTGTCTTTGAGTGACTCAGATAGCCCGATTTGAAATTGGTGACATAATGCCGCATCGTTCCATCGGGTGTCCCCCATCCAGCGCCTGAATTCAGACGCGTACTCCTCGGCTGCCCGGCGACCCTGCCGTAGAGAGTACAGGGTAGTCTCTGCGGAAGCAGCTCGCTGAGGGTCGTCATATAGAATAGCCATGGCTCTAAAAAATTCAATCACGGAATCAAGATGGGGGTCGCGATTCTCCATCAGACGATGAGCCCAATCCTGGGGCTCATCCTGAAGGAGAGAGACTATAAACCCCACCTTGACGGTCTCGGTGGTGAACGTGCGGGGCTGCAAGTCAAAGAACAAGATGCACGCATTCCGGAAGGCCCTGAAGCGGCTTCGGTCTCCATGGAAGCGTTCTGGTAAGGGAACGCGGGGTTCGGGAGTAGGGGGTGCGGCCCCTGCTCCGGGAGCTGGGGTAGCAGGTGATTCCCCAGGAGAAGCTGCGGGACTCGGGCTCTGTGCCGGGGATGTAAGGGTGACTAACATCTCCATGCGGTCCTCAAGGTGGGTGCAACGAGTATGAAACGTCTGGACTGCTTGGGTTAGGGTTGCCAGATGCTGGCAGATATCCTCCAGGGAGGCCGGGCCTCTTCCTGACTCTGTCATGGCCGCAAGGTACTACCAGGGGTAGGTTGCCACCTGTTGCCCGAGACCCCAGCCCAGGGGTAGGTTGCCGGCCTGTTACCCGAGGTTCCAGTCCGCTGTGCAGTCACGGAGGGAGCCCAGCTGAGGCGGGACCCTCGTGACCAGGCTCCGCCTGGGACCCCCCAAGCCTAGGGGGGAGATTATCTGCCCCTACCGGAGACCCCCAAGTTTAAGGGAAGCTGCCTGCCTGCTACCTGAGACCCCCAAGCTGAGGGGAAACTGCCTGCTTGCTACTTGAGACCCCCAAGCTAAGGGGAGACCGCCTGCCCCTACCTGAGACCCTTCAGCTGAGGGAAAACTGCCTGCCCCTACCTGAGACCCCCCAGTCGAGGGGAAACTACTTGACCGCTATCTGAGCCCCCAAGCTAAGGGGAGACCCCAGCCCAGGGGAAGGTTGCCGGCCTGTTGCCCGAGATCCCAGTCCGCTGTGCAGTCACGGAGGGAGCCCAGCTGAGACAGGAACCTCGTGACCAGGCTCTACCTGGGACCCCCCCCAAGCCTAGAGGGGAGATTGCCTGCCTGTTGCCCGAGACCCCAGTCCAGGGGTAGATTGGCCGCCTGTTGCCCGAGACCCCAGTACAGGGGTAGATTGCCCGCCTGTTGCCCGAGACCCCAATCCAGGGGTAGATTGCCAGCCTGTTGCCCGAGATCCCAGTCCGCTGTGCAGTCACGGAGGGAGCCCAGCTGAGGCGGGACTCTCGTGACCAGGCTCTGCCTGGGACCCCCTCCTAGCCTAGGGGGGAGATCGCCTGTCTGTTGCCCGAGACCCCAGTCCAGGGGTAGATTGCCTGCCTGTTGCCCGAGACCCCAGGCCAGGGGTAGATCGCCTGCCTGTTGCTTGATACCCCAGTCCAGGGGTGGATCGCTTGCCTGTCACCGGAGACCCCAGCCTAGGGGGGAGATTGGTCGCCTGCTGCCGAAGACCCCAGTCCAAAGAAGGGAGACCGCACAAGCCAACCTGCCTGAGACCCCTCGCCTGTCCCGGACCTCCAACAGGTATCTGTGTCTTACTTTCTTATCCCTGGGGACCAGATACCCTGTCGGATCCATGGGCACATGCTTTCCCCTGTTTTACCCGAACTGTTCCTGTGATGACCCCTTGTTGGAGTACAATCTGCCCCAGAGACTTTTCCTTTGCCCTTGGTGCTGGACCACAAGTATTTTAGCCCCTCCTCGCTGTCACCCCCCTATTGGCGAGACCACCCGTGCCATGAACCGTCCCTAGGGTGCGCACAGATTACCGTTCCTGCCATTTCCCCATCGTGTGACTGTCATTTTGTTGTCTGAATAAAGCTTTGTGTGTTCCCCATCTTCTTTGTGTGTTCTCTCCGGCCTACGCTTCCATCACAATTATTATTCTTTGATGGACTGTTTATGATTTATATGTGTTTATAGCATGGATAATTCATGCCTGTGTTTGAATTTACAGCTTTTGAAATTACAACTTTGTTGTTGTATTGAGCAGCGCAACACATACACTTTTTAAACAGATTTATTTTGCATGTAATGAGCACACATTTTTGTGTTTCAACATCTCCATTTAGCATTTTTGACCATTCTTTTGGCAGTGCACAATATGTTTCTTAATATCTGACACTGTGCATGTGAGATGTTAACAACAGGACAGAAATGCGTCTGTTACAAGGATTTAGCTATACAAGAAGCTATGGGCAACTGCAGTTAAACTATTAGAACATAGGAAGATTTGCATAATAGTCTCTCCTTCTGATATGGGTAAATATGCAGCAGCAGTAGCAGCCCCTGTGTGTGTATAAGGCCATGTGACTCAGTTCTCTATGAATCTCTCCACTACCCCCTTCTGGTGTTTTCAAAGCCTCTCCCAGAGACAGAAAGTGTTTATACATAATTATACATAACACTCTGATATTAGCAGCATCTGATATTAGCAGCATTAGAAGATCCCTGCATGTACTATATGCTCCAACTGTTGGTACTCTTCCCCTTTAAATATATATGAAGCAACAAAAGTGCAATAAACAACCAAAATATACCAAAAGTAGCAACATCAGAACCTGACAGTCTCTGGATGTATTTTATTAATACCTATATAGAGCAGGGCCTTCGTTTCCTCTTGTACCAAATTGTATTGTAACTGTAATGTCTACCTTCATTTTGTAAAGCGCTGCACAAACTGTTGGTGCTATATAAATCCTGTATAATAATAATATGTAGTACTATAATAGCTAAGCCAATAGGAAAGATCATCCAAATGCTCTCTAGCAAACTTCAGACGGACCCGGACATGTACTAGCTTAAACAGGGGGACACGTCTGGCACTGCAGGATCTGAGTCCCTGGCGGCGTAGTGTGTTACTGATGGTAGCCTTTGTTACGTTGGTCCCAGCTCTCTGCAGGTCATTCACTAGGTCCCTCCGTGTGGTCCTGGGATTTTTGCTCACCGTTCTTGTGATCATTTTGACCCCACGGGGTGAGATCTTGCGTGGAGCCCCAGATCGAGGGAGATTATCAGTGGTCTTGTATGTCTTCCATTTTCTAATTATTGCTCCCACAGTTGATTTGTTCACAACAAGCTGCTTGCCTATTGCAGATTCAGTCTTCCCAGCCTGGTGCAGGTCTACAATTTTGTTTCCGGTGTCCTTCGACAGCTCTTTGGTCTTCAGCATAGTGGAGTTTGGAGTGTGATTGTTTGAGGTTGTGGACAGGTGTCTTTTATACTGATAACAAGTTCAAACAGGTGCCATTGATACAGGTAATGAGTGCAGGACAGAGGAGCCTCTTAAAGAAGAAGGTACAGGTCTGTGAGAGCCAGAAATCTTGCTTGTTTGTAGGTGACCAAATACTTATTTTCCACCATAATTTACAAATAAATTCTTTCCAAATCAACCAATATGATTGTCTGGATTTTTTTTCTCATTTTGTCTCTCATAGTTGAGGTCTACCTATGATGCAAATTACAGGCCTCTGCAGAAAGCAGAAAGGTACACACCAGGGAGTGATAGCAATCTATTTTGGTTTTATGTTATGGCTGAAGGTCACTCTGATTCGATCTAGTATATATGTGAGTAATTGACACTTATATGTACATGGATAAGATATATGGATATGTTTTAATCATACTATATATGTTCTAAATAAATGTCCTTTTCAATTTCTACCTGCAGTGTTTTTCCCTGAGGAAGGAGTTGATTGACTCTGAAACGTGTCAGATATGTGTAACAAACTTTGTAATTTGTAAATATGATATGATGGTGAGGTAACAAAACAGCCTTCTCAATATGCTGTTTTTAAAGTTTGACTCTTTATTGTGATAAGAAATAAAGATTGTTGTGAACATTTTAATCTATGTATTGGTGTCATAAAGTCCCATCTGGAATTTTTTCTCAATTACAGTCTATATATTCCCTTACTCTGGCCATAACCGACTCAATACCATTAACTATTGGAGGTGGGTTATTCTTGTAACGATCGCGACGTCAGGCCCCAGCCCTTCTCACCAAACTCGTGACCGAAGAACTAGCCAATCTAAAACCACGCTGTCACGTGCGTAACAATGCCATGCCCAGCTGCACCCTGCACACAGATTTTCCAGCTAATGGACCACAATCTGTGTATCTGCAGCCTGAGAGCGATTGTTACTGGGTCAGGTTAATTTCACACTTAACCGTTCACACTGCCACCACATCCTTTTTGTACAGAGAAAGAGGAAACTCAGCAATGTTTGAATAATCATTTGCATACACAATGTCACCGCAGACAGATGTATGCAGACGCAGTAGTGTTCTTCAGAGACAGGGGTGCTTTAGTTTGCATTAAAGAGCTGTAGAAACAGTTCAACACTTTCAGAAAGTAAGATTTATTACTAGAAGGTCAAAAGGGTGCAATAAAAATATTTACAGAAAAAGATGTAGCCAATATATATATAAATATACAGAAAGCAATAGCACAGCCAAGAGATAACAGAAAGGAATTTAGATAGATAAAGTACTTGCCACTCAGCCTTGGTTTAAGCAGCTTCCAAGTTTCAGAGCCAAAAGGATGCTTTTATCTCCCACTGTTAGTTCCTATGTTAAAAAAGGGAGATTCTTCAACTTCTCACAACTCAGCTTAGCTTAGCTTTTTCTAGCAACTCCACAGGGTGTCTCCCTGGAGCAGTAAACCAATCGCCTCATTTGGGGAGGGAGTTGTAGGTGGAGACCCAAGCTATGACCAAAAACTCTCATAGCTCATATTATGGTTCATAACTTATTCTCGGTGCATTTAGCAGACTTGCACTAGTAGATTAACCTGCAGACGCATCTGCTGAATGGTTAGATATGAAATATGACATATCTGTTTGAATGGTTCAGGAGATATAATTTTCTGCTCGCCTGTATATGTCAGATAGGGGGTGTAATATACCAGGAGACCGGTCTCAAAGTGAGCGTCTGAATATGGGCTCCACGTCTATGTAATTATGTCCTATTTGAAGATATAAAATTATATGGAAAAGTGAGTTTTTAAATGTAAGTCTGTTTTTTACGACTCCCTGGAATGCCTTGAAGTTCAGTGAGAGCTTGGTTTATGGCTTGATGAGCCCTCTCTAGCAAGAGTCTGGCAGACATCTGGGGAGCAGCTAACTAAGGCAGCTAACTGAGGTTTATAGCCCTGGAGCTTGGCGCCTATGACCTCTGCCTCATCCAGACCACCTGTCACTCAACAGAAAGGGAGGGGGGATGAGGAAAGCTGATTTGGGAGTAGGACATGATAGAAGATGGAAGACCCTTAACAAAATGGAGGACCGCTTCCATCTCTGTATGCATGATTGCTACACTTGTCTTTGTGTATTTTCAGAACAATGTATATAATAGGTACTCGGCATGCTTCTGGGATCAAATATTTGACCTCTCTGTCATTTAAAATTTGCTATATTGCCAAAAGTATTTGGACACCCCTCCAAATCATTGGATTCAGGTTTTCCAATCACCTCCATGGCCACAGGTGTATAAAATTAAACACCTAGGCATGCGGACTGCTTCTACAAACATTTGTGAAAGAATGGGTTGCTCTCAGGTGCTCAGTGAATTCAAGCATGGTACCATGATAGGTTGCCACCTGTGCAATAAGTCTATCCGTAAAATGTCCTGGCTACTAAATATTCCACAGTCAACTGTTAGTGGTATGATGACAAAGTGGAAGCAACTGGGAACAACAGCAACTCAGCCTTGAAGTGGTAGGCCATGTAAAATGACAATGGGGTCATCGCATGAAGCACACAGTGCGCAGAGGTCACCAACTGTCTGCAGAGTCAATAGCTAAAGACCTCCAAACTTCATGTGGCCTTCAGATTAGCACAACAACAGCTTCATGGAATGGGTTTCCATGGCCCAGCAGCTGCATCCAAACCTTACATAACCAAGTGCAATGCAAAGCATCAGTTGCAGTGGTGTAATGCGCACCAGCACTGGACTCTAGAGCAGTGGAGATGTGTTCTCTGGAGTGACGAATTAGGCGTGGATCTGAAATTAAGGAGATTCTCTACTAATTTTCATAAATCAACTGATAATCCAAATTTTTTATTTGTGCTAATTTGAAGATTAAATAAAAAGCAATAATGTGAAAAAATATATATTTATTAATAATAAAAATCAGTGCACAATGGTAATGAAATATAATATGTGCTGATAAATAATAAACAATTCAAAATAGCAGTACAATGATCTAATCCAAAATATTGGTTAGAAATTTGAAGCAGCAGTTATCTTTAAATATTAATGAATAGGAATCAACTGTTTAGAAAAATGCAGTGTAAGAAACTATCAGTAACTCAGCAACATGTGACAATCGCTCTTGCAAATTGACCACATGATCTCTCTATAACCAGAGAGCTGAACGAGTACCTTAACATGAAATGATTTAGAATACTATACACAGGCCAATCCAATAAGCTTAGAATCTATCTGAGGTCAAGATCAACTGGTCCACTAAGTTGTTGACTTTGTCATATATACCCAGCTAAACCACTGACTAGAAGCTAAACTTAGATTTGGAGATATTTAAAACAGAATTCTTCCCCCAGAGAATTCACATGAAAATAATGTATACTGCAGTTGAAATTATTTCACATCAACTCTGGTGCTAACCATAAATGTTATCAGCTTAAACAGTTTAGTTGGACATATAAGTCAGCATAGATTGCTTACAGAAGAATTAAAGTTATATGTTACCAATATTTTCTATGGTGTCAGTGAAGATAGCTTTAAGTCAGCTCACTTCTGTGTGTGTCTGTGTCCATCTGTTGTTTTATTGTCTCCTGTGTTGTGTCCTGTCTCTGTCCGTCTCCTATCTTTTATTCCCCCCAAAAACCTAGTTGTCATAGCTTATCTCACCTAATTTTGATGTCACACTAGGCGTCATTTTCTTTACTAAATGATTCCAATTACCTGAAGGGGGCAGTATAGGATTAGGAATAATTTTGGATTTTTATGTTATGTCAAAAGTTGACCTTTAACCCCTGGCTAGTAAGAAAACTCTAAATTTAAGAGATAAGAGTCCTTTTGACAGGACTGGTTACAAACAGACTGGAATCCATGGCACTGAAAAAATGTATTACCAAGTGATTCTGGAGAAAGAGAGAAAAAAAAATCTACCTATACATCTTACAGACATTTGTTGAGGTCATTTGTATTAAGACTTCTTAATTATCTAATATCTTCTGTAGTGTACAGTCGTTGTAATATAATGAACTCAAAATAATTCTTTGTAATGTTGAAAACAAAATATCCACAATATACACCAATGTGTATTAACTGTTAAAACCAATCAATATAGATAAAATATATAAGTATATATTTGAATGGTTTTTATTGAGTTTTCAAGAAAGTATTAACAGGGTAAGAAAGAAAGGTTAATATTTGTACAGTATGGACAGTATATTACAGGTCATAATAATTTCACCATATGAGGTAGTAAAATCTGGTAGATTACATGTGATTGTCAGACATTACCTTTATATAGCGATATAACAAAGAACCTGAGGGAAAGGATGGGATGGAAGAGGAGAGAGGAGGGTAGGAACGGGATGGGACCTAGAAACATGACAAATTAGAATAGTAATCAAAATAAACTTTATACCAGCCAAGATAGTGTTAATGATACATACTCCATATTTTGTGGGCTATCAAAATTGAACTGTACATTTTGGATTGCGTGACCATAGTTCCTAAATAGATTTGAATTTGGAATAGGAGAAGTTGTTCAGGGCAAATCTTTTTTCCATTTAACATTGGAAGTTCAGATCATTAATCATCATAGCTAGGGATGGTGATGTGAGAGAGTTCCATAATCTGGTGATGTTGTTCTTAGCTGCAAATAATATGTGTATTATTATGGTACATGTATCAGGTGGGAATTTTTTCCATTCCTACATGTAAAAGTGCTAGATTGGGGCAAACTTTTTTCCCAGCTAGTTCAGATATTAAATTAAAAACGCTATTCCAAAAGGATCTGAGAGATTTACACGACCATATTACATGGAATATGGGTCCTGAATCACCACACTGTCACCAAGAAAGTGGTGAGTGAGTAGGGTATATTTTTGATAATCTGACAGGGGTTAGATACCACTGGTGTAGTATTTTTAAATAGGATTCCCAATGTGTACTACAGTGGGAAGATTTGTAGGTAAAAATAAAAGTATTTTGCCATGTTTGGTTGGTGAAGGTGTAAGGTAAAATGTTTTCTCAATTCATAAGCTGAATTTTAAATTAGTTAAATTGGAGTAGAATGTGGAGATCCCTTTACCTGGATATTTGGGGTTGTTGAAGAATTGAACAGCAAGGTTCGGGAGAGAGGCAGTTGGAGATAATTTAGTAGATAGTATACAATGGGTAATTCTCATGTGAGTGAAGCGTTCCGAGTTAGGTAGGAAAAATTGGTCTTGGAGGCATTGGAATGGGGTTATAATGTCGTTCGTATAGAGATCTGTTAGGGTAGTGGCTCCAGAGTTTTCCCATTGGGTTAGATCAAGGGAGGGTATCAGAGAGTGTAGTATATTTATGGGTAGTGATAACATTCTGGAATCTGGAAATTCGCATTCTAGTAGGTCTTGCCAGGATTCTAGAGAAGCTTTGATGCATGGGTGTTTAAGGGGAGGACATATTTGATGTGTAGGTTGTATGAGGAGGAGATTTTGTATTAATAGCGGGCATAATAGTAGGGATTCCATTGTAGACCAGGTTTTCTATTTAGTCGGATGCCACCAGAAATAGAATTGCTCTATGGTGTAGGCTGATTGGATGGCCAGAATGCCGTTGATTCTGGAGGTTCTTTACCTGTTCACTAGGGGCAGTCATGTTCCATGAATGAAATTGTGACCACTTGTGATGAGTCACCTTCAAACTGATGGTATGGCTTTATTAATATATGTATATGTCCTGCTGGAATATGAAAGTGGCTCTTATCAATATCTCTTTATATCATGTCCATTATGTTTAGGTTGGTTTTGTGGCCCATCTTCCTTATATGAGAATTATATTTTGATATCTGTCCATTGTCCTGAGAATAGTAAATATTCAGATAATATTCCCATAATTTGTTATGGCATTTTATCAGCTATTGCTCACGTGTTACTGCAGTCCATCATGTCAGATATTTCATATCTCTCCACATTCTGATGTAGGTACGTATTTTGGTAATCATTTGCTTTAAAATCTCAGATATAGTCTACCCAAATCACAATCCATCTCATATGTCATTATGACTTTATGATTCCAGTTTATGCTTTTGTATTATCCAACTTTATTAAATTGATTTTGGAGTCATAGTATATATATATACTAAAGACTACAGAAAAGAAATACAGAAAGGAAACATAGAAAAATATGTTACGCAGACATCATGATGACTGGTCTTCCAAAGAGGTAAGAGGACAAAGAGACAGTGTGAGTCTCATTTTGGCATTATATACTCTTTGCAAAAGACCACTCCTTGACTCACCCACCCAAGTAAATTCACACCTTTCCACATATCCTAACCTCCAATGGGTGGGCTGAGAACACTGGTCAGTTTAGTTAAAGAAAAACAGGAATTCCCAATTGCCTTCCATCCCCTTCACCTCAATTGAGTCTTTTTAAGTAGCATTCCCCACAGTTCAAAAGTTCACAATAACCTTCATGAAGGTGAAAATTATTATAGGTCCAAGAAGGTGAAAATTATTATAGGCCCAAAACAGCCATTACAGTGGTAAACATTTAGTTGACTTTTCATCAGACTTATGACTCCGTTCACTGATAGGTGTCTCTATTCCCGGCATACACTGATGTCCTTCTTATGAATGAACCTCCATTTAAGGCTTTACTTAGTAAATACAGTTTATTTGATAAGGATATTCTGTTCCTATTGTCTCGGCGTGTATTCTCGCCATTCATATTTTAAGAGATGTGTCTTCTACAATTATCATTTACGACTTTCTTTTCCCATCTCAGTTAAGCTAAGGTCATGTGTTGTGTGCCTCTATTGTATGTTTCAGTAAGCCATCTGCATTTAGTAATTTATTCTGAAATGGTGTTTGGTACCGGGCAAACACATGGTTCTTGCTGACATCTCATAATTAGTTTAATTGAAGAGTATTTCTTTAATAATTTATGAATCAAAATCACTACACAGCCTTCCCAGAAGAGTTGAAGTGGGCCAACTCAATAATGAACCCTGCAGACTAAGACTGGGATGCCATTAAAGTTCATGTGTGTGTAAAGGCAGGCGTCCCAGTACTTTTGGTAATATAGTGTATAACATATATATCTGTGTAGATATTTATCAAGCATAATAATATGCATCCATTAGTAGTAATATCTATTATATTTTATATATATATTTTTTTACCTTTTGTGTTATGAACTTATTGAGCATTATGTGATCTCTCTGAGGAGTCCCCCTTTAGTTATTTGGCTTCCTTGGCAGAGTGACTGATTGTTTCTCTTTACCGCCCATAAGCATTTATTTCTGGCATCTCTGGAGGGCAGTGTCGAGTGGAGTTACTAAGTCAGCGAGTATACAACATTGCCGGAGATGTGGAAGTAACAGTATCTATTTAAGTGGTTAGCACGTGTCACCTGGCTACTGCAGATGACGTGGTCTGTCGTGATACATGTGGGGAGGAACATAGGTGACAGGATTTACCGGAGACATCAAGGAATACTCGTCATTACAGTGTCTTACTGTTTAGCGGTGTAACAATCTAATACTAGTGAGTGTAATCTTAATAAAATAACTTGGATTTTATAGTATACTACACCATGGCGGATTCCTTTCTGCTTTGAGTTCCATTCTGCAGACCTGTAGCAGTGGGAGAGAGGTAGACCAAAGAATGTACTGAGGCATCAGCATAGATCCCCAGAGATGGGGAAAAGCATTGGTTAACATGTTTGTTCAAAAGGTCAATACTTTAAGGTGAGGGTCCATTTCAGACACATGAGTGTGGTGGTGCATACAGAGTGAATTTGAGAGAACCGAGAAAACGGGTCCAATCACCAGTACGAGGATTACAGGTTTTATCATTGATTACTGGAGGATTTTATTTTTCACTATGGACTTGGATTGACAAGTTTCAAAGACTGTTTATACACATACGGACTCACGTGTGAGTAGTTTTTCACTTATGGATTATATAAGTATGGTGTTAATTCTGTAATCTTGTATTAACAACAGCAAAACACATTTTCCCTTTTTCTTATATGAAGTTTCTTCACAGGAAAATTCAGTTCTTACACTTCATACAGTTGCATGTGCAGTGCCATGCCACATGCCTCATGTCTGAACACAAACAGAAACTTGTGACACCAGAATGTGAAGATTTATTCTACTATAGGCTGTGTGTACAGGGCAACGAAAGACTCCATGGTCAATACAAGAGATGAGCGAATCGAACTTGGCGAAGTGGAATTCGTTTTGAATATTAGAAAAGCCGAATCCGAAAATTAGCAGACTTCGGATGCGCGAATCGAAATTTTTCCAAAAATGGCGGCGACATGTGTGGCGACGGAGCGGGGATCTCTGGGAAGGCGCGCAGACAAGGCGCGCTGACCCATAATGCATTCATTCATGACATGTGATCGCATTAGCCAATCAGCAGCCAGCCAGCCAGCACTGTGTAATGGTGGAGCTATAAATTGCGGCCATCTTACAATTCTCCATTTGCCTCCGGTCATTCAAGAGAGACAGACCTCTCTGTATTAGGGACAGAGCTAGGGCCACAGATACTTTAGGGACACAGAATCGTTACTTAGGGACACAGAATTGATACTCAGGGACACAGAACTGTTACTCAGGGACACAGAACTGTTACTCAGGGACAGACACAGAATTGTTACTGAGGGACACAGAATTGTTACTGAGGGACACAGAATTGTTACTCAGGGACAGACACAGAATTGTTACTGAGGGACACAGAATTGTTACTGAGGGACACAGAATTGTTACTCAGGGACACAGAATTGTTACTCAGGGACACAGAACTGTTACTCAGGGACACAGAATTGTTACTCAGGGACACAGAACTGTTACTCAGGGACACAGAATTGTTACTCAGGGACAGACACAGAATTGTTACTGAGGGACACAGAATTGTTACTGAGGGACACAGAATTGTTACTCAGGGACACAGAATTGTTACTGAGGGACACAGAATTGTTACTCAGGGACAGACACAGAATTGTTACTCAGGGACAGACACAGAATTGTTACTGAGGGACACAGAATTGTTACTGAGGGACAGACACAGAATTGTTACTGAGGGACACAGAATTGTTACTGAGGGACACAGAATTGTTACTGAGGGACAGACACAGAATTGTTACTGAGGGACACAGAATTGTTACTGAGGGACACAGAATTGTTACTGAGGGACACAGAATTGTTACTGAGGGACAGACACAGAATTGTTACTGAGGGACACAGAATTGTTACTGAGGGACACAGAATTGTTACTGAGGGACACAGAATTGTTACTCAGGGACACAGAATTGTTACTCAGGGACACAGAACTGTTACTCAGGGACACAGAATTGTTACTCAGGGACACAGAACTGTTACTCAGGGACACAGAATCGTTACTCAGGGACACAGAATCGTTGAATTAAAGAGTATGTCAGACAACACGCAGAGGAGTGTCAGAGGAGGCCATGTTTTAGGAGCGAGCAGACGTGGCAGCAGAGGAAGGGGTCGAGGCAGCACTAGTCGCAGTCAGAGGCCAGTGCTCCCGGTGTCATCCAGCGGTCGTGTCTCCACCGACAACCCTGCCATCATCGATTGGTTGGCTCGGTCGTCTTCCTCTTCCCAGGTCACCTCTGACACCTACAGCCAACGGTCGGTGGGTACGTCAGACACAACTGTTAGTTGGCATGGCCCGGGAGCAAGCCCACTGAAATCACGTGTCCTCTACCTGCCCCTGTCCTTTGGTGTTCCCTCACCAAGCGAAGTATCGCATGCTGTGGGCTCAGCCCCACTGTACAGTGAGGAAGAGCTAACAGAGGGCGGTCAGGAACGGGGGGAGACATCCGCCTCTTCAGCAGCCAGGCGAAGAAGTACTGGCGAGGAGAGTGGCTCGGTAGCCGGTCTAGAGACAGGTCTGTCTCCTGACCCACACGCAGCCGAGGGGGCTAGTAGTGAGGCTGATACCCTAATTGATGATGATGAGGCTGATCGCACTTGGCAGCCTCGTCGTCATCAGGCTATTGCTTCCGCATCATCAGGAGAAGAGGGTGCCAACTTGGCAGTGAGCAAAACAGTCGGTGGGTTGCCCAGGAGGCAGCAGGGTCGCAGCAGTGTCAGTGGAGGCAAACGGCCACGGAGTAGAGCACCAGCTCCACTGCAGCCTACCACCACGGCCAGTAGTGGTGCCGGTGTGCACGGAGGAAGTAGCAGTCAGCCAGTGAGGAGTAGCTCGGGCAAAGTTTCCTACTCGGCGGTGTGGCAATTTTTCGTCAAGCCGCCCGAGGAAGTAAACGTAGCCGTATGTCGACTATGTGGCCAGAAAGTCAAGCGTGGCCAGGGGGCCCATGTCTCCATCGCCACACTCTGCCATGTGCCACTTTCAGGTCTCCTCACACTGCTGGTGGGTTCCATTTTGTCATAGGGTGCTGGCAGATTACGGGCCTCCCATTGCTGCTGCCAGGCCCGTAATCTGCCATGGGCCCCCGTACCGCCTCCTCATGCTGCTGCCAGGTCCAGAGTCTCTCATGGGTCCCTGTACGGCCTCCCATTGCTGCTGTCTCCATCGCCACACTCTGCCATGTGCCACTTTCAGGTCTCCTCACACTGCTGGTGGGTTCCATTTTGTCATAGGGTGCTGGCAGATTACGGGCCTCCCATTGCTGCTGCCAGGCCCGTAATCTGCCATGGGCCCCTGTACCGCCTCCTCATGCTGCTGCCAGGCCCGTAGTGTGTCATGGGTCCCTGTACGGCCTCCCATTGCTGCTGTCTCCATCGCCACACTCTGCCATGTGCCACTTTCAGGTCTCCTCACACTGCTGGTGGGTTCCATTTTGTCATAGGGTGCTGGCAGATTACGGGCCTCCCATTGCTGCTGCCAGGCCCGTAATCTGCCATGGGCCCCCGTACCGCCTCCTCATGCTGCTGCCAGGCCCGTAGTGTGTCATGGGTCCCTGTACGGCCTCCCATTGCTGCTGTCTCCATCGCCACACTCTGCCATGTGCCACTTTCAGGTCTCCTCACACTGCTGGTGGGTTCCATTTTGTCATAGGGTGCTGGCAGATTACGGGCCTCCCATTGCTGCTGCCAGGCCCGTAATCTGCCATGGGCCCCCGTATCGCCTCCTCATGCTGCTGCCAGGCCCGTAGTGTGTCATGGGTCCCTGTACGGCCTCCCATTGCTGCTGTCTCCATCGCCACACTCTGCCATGTGCCACTTTCAGGTCTCCTCACACTGCTGGTGGGTTCCATTTTGTCATAGGGTGCTGGCAGATTACGGGCCTCCCATTGCTGCTGCCAGGCCCGTAATCTGCCATGGGCCCCCGTACCGCCTCCTCATGCTGCTGCCAGGTCCAGAGTGTGTCATGGGTCCCTGTACGGCCTCCCATTGCTGCTGTCTCCATCGCCACACTCTGCCATGTGCCACTTTCAGGTCTCCTCACACTGCTGTTGGTTTCCATTTTGTCATAGGGTGCTGGCAGATTACGGGCCTCCCATTGCTGCTGCCAGGCCCGTAATCTGCCATGGGCCCCCGTACCGCCTCCTCATGCTGCTGCCAGGTCCAGAGTGTCTCATGGGTCCCTGTACGGCCTCCCATTGCTGCTGTCTCCATCGCCACACTCTGCCATGTGCTACTTTCAGGTCTCCTCACACTGCTGGTGGGTTCCATTTTGTCATAGGGTGCTGGCAGATTACGGGCCTCCCATTGCTGCTGCCAGGCCCGTAATCTGCCATGGGCCCCCGTACCGCCTCCTCATGCTGCTGCCAGGTCCAGAGTGTCTCATGGGTCCCTGTACGGCCTCCCATTGCTGCTGTCTCCATCGCCACACTCTGCCATGTGCCACTTTCAGGTCTCCTCACACTGCTGGTGGGTTCCATTTTGTCATAGGGTGCTGGCAGATTACGGGCCTCCCATTGCTGCTGCCAGGCCCGTAATCTGCCATGGGCCTCCGTACCGCCTCCTCATGCTGCTGCCAGGTCCAGAGTGTCTCATGGGTCCCTGTACGGCCTCCCATTGCTGCTGTCTCCATCGCCACACTCTGCCATGTGCCACTTTCAGGTCTCCTCACACTGCTGTTGGTTTCCATTTTGTCATAGGGTGCTGGCAGATTACGGGCCTCCCATTGCTGCTGCCAGGCCCGTAATCTGCCATGGGCCCCTGTACCGCCTCCTCATGCTGCTGCCAGGCCCGTAGTGTGTCATGGGTCCCTGTACGGCCTCCCATTGCTGCTGTCTCCATCGCCACACTCTGCCATGTGCCACTTTCAGGTCTCGTCACACTGCTGGTGGGTTCCATTTTGTCATAGGGTGCTGGCAGATTACGGGCCTCCCATTGCTGCTGCCAGTCCCGTAATCTGCCATGGGTCCCTGTACCGCCTCCTCATGCTGCTGCCAGGTCCAGAGTGTCTCATGGGTCCCTGTACGGCCTCCCATTGCTGCTGTCTCCATCGCCACACTCTGCCATGTGCCACTTTCAGGTCTCCTCACACTGCTGTTGGTTTCCATTTTGTCATAGGGTGCTGGCAGATTACGGGCCTCCCATTGCTGCTGCCAGGCCCGTAATCTGCCATGGGCCCCCGTACCGCCTCCTCATGCTGCTGCCAGGCCCGTAGTGTGTCATGGGTCCCTGTACGGCCTCCCATTGCTGCTGTCTCCATCGCCACACTCTGCCATGTGCCACTTTCAGGTCTCCTCACACTGCTGGTGGGTTCCATTTTGTCATAGGGTGCTGGCAGATTACGGGCCTCCCATTGCTGCTGCCAGGCCCGTAATCTGCCATGGGCCCCCGTACCGCCTCCTCATGCTGCTGCCAGGCCCGTAGTGTGTCATGGGTCCCTGTACGGCCTCCCATTGCTGCTGTCTCCATCGCCACACTCTGCCATGTGCCACTTTCAGGTCTCCTCACACTGCTGGTGGGTTCCATTTTGTCATAGGGTGCTGGCAGATTACGGGCCTCCCATTGCTGCTGCCAGGCCCGTAATCTGCCATGGGCCCCCGTACCGCCTCCTCATGCTGCTGCCAGGTCCAGAGTGTCTCATGGGTCCCTGTACGGCCTCCCATTGCTGCTGTCTCCATCGCCACACTCTGCCATGTGCCACTTTCAGGTCTCCTCACACTGCTGTTGGTTTCCATTTTGTCATAGGGTGCTGGCAGATTACGGGCCTCCCATTGCTGCTACCAGGCCCGTAATCTGCCATGGGCCCCCGTACCGCCTCCTCATGCTGCTGCCAGGTCCAGAGTGTCTCATGGGTCCCTGTACGGCCTCCCATTGCTGCTGTCTCCATCGCCACACTCTGCCATGTGCCACTTTCAGGTCTCCTCACTCTGCTGGTGGTTTCCATTTTGTCATAGGGTGCTGGCAGATTACGGGCCTCCCATTGCTGCTGCCAGGCCCGTAATCTGCCATGGGCCCCCGTACCGCCTCCTCATGCTGCTGCCAGGCCCGTAGTGTGTCATGGGTCCCTGTACGGCCTCCCATTGCTGCTGTCTCCATCGCCACACTCTGCCATGTGCCACTTTCAGGTCCCCTCACACTGCTGGTGGGTTCCATTTTGTCATAGGGTGCTGGCAGATTACGGGCCTCCCATTGCTGCTGCCAGGCCCGTAATCTGCCATGGGCCCCCATACCGCCTCCTCATGCTGCTGCCAGGCCCGTAGTGTGTCATGGGTCCCTGTACGGCCTCCCATTGCTGCTGTCTCCATCGCCACACTCTGCCATGTGCCACTTTCAGGTCTCCTCACACTGCTGGTAGGTTCCATTTTGTTATAGGGTGCTGGCAGATTACGGGCCTCCCATTGCTGCTACTAGGCCCGTAATCTGCCATGGGCCCCCGTACCGCCTCCTCATGCTGCTGCCAGGTCCAGAGTGTCTCATGGGTCCCTGTACGGCCTCCCATTGCTGCTGTCTCCATCGCCACACTCTGCCATGTGCCACTTTCAGGTCTCCTCACTCTGCTGGTGGTTTCCATTTTGTCATAGGGTGCTGGCAGATTACGGGCCTCCCATTGCTGCTGCCAGGCCCGTAATCTGCCATGGGCCCCCGTACCGCCTCCTCATGCTGCTGCCAGGCCCGTAGTGTGTCATGGGTCCCTGTACGGCCTCCCATTGCTGCTGTCTCCATCGCCACACTCTGCCATGTGCCACTTTCAGGTCTCCTCACACTGCTGGTGGGTTCCATTTTGTCATAGGGTGCTGGCAGATTACGGGCCTCCCATTGCTGCTGCCAGGCCCGTAATCTGCCATGGGCCCCCGTACCGACTCCTCATGCTGTGACGTTGCAACAAGGGGGAATTCAACCCTACATATGTTAACCGCCTTTACGAACAGCGAAAGGCCATCACCGATTTCCTGATGTTACAAGCGGATAAAGGTACTCCCCTGTGTAACTTAGATGTCAGCCATTGGCAGCTCATGCTTGACACCTGCCGCTTGCTCAGGCCCTTTGAGGAGGCCACGCTATTCGTGAGTCGGCAGGACTATGGGATGAACGACGTCATTCCTCTGTTGCATGTCCTGGAACAAATGCTGTTAACAATGGCTGGTCAGGGTGCGGTAGACGTGGCGCACAGATCTCAACGCCACATGACCCCTGTGGGGGCAGGACAGGAAGAAGAGGAGGAGGTAGAGGAAGACATTGGTGCTCAGGAATTATTGAGTGAAATGGGTGGTTTTTCCACTCAGCGGACAGGAGTGGAGGAGCAGGAGCATCTGGTAGAGGAGGAGGAGGAGGAGACAGAGGACCCAGAAGCACCGTGGCAGTATGCTGTGGAGTTGGAGGCAGGGAGTCCCTCGCATTCCTTGGCACAAATGGCCCATAGCATGCTCGGTTGCTTGCGTAGCGACAGCCGAATAATAACCATCAGACAGAGGGATGACTTTTGGCTGTCCACCTTGTTGGACCCTCGCTACCGTTCAAAAATGGTGGCCTTTTTCACACCTGCTGAGAGGGAGGCCAAAATAACGTACTATAAAAACCACCTATGTAGTCAATTGGTCTCTGCCTTTCTGCGCCAACGTCCATCCTTAGACACTGTGGGCCCTGTGCGCTCGTGTTCCGTTGCCATGGCAGCAGGGGAGGGGTGGGGTGGTAGGAGCAGTGGCAGCTCCACCAGCAGCGGCTGCCTCAGTCTGCATTCGATGATGAGTAGCTTTCTTCACCAGCGCAGTGAGGAAACTACTAACCAGCCGCAGCAGCAGCAGCATCAGGTGGACCTGGAGCAGGACCTCAAACAACAGGCTTGGGCCTATTTGGACAGCACCCTGCCAACCGAGGTAGACAATCCCCTTGACTACTGGGCAACGAAACTTGACCTTTGGCCCCAACTAGCTGAATTTGCCCTTGAAAGGCTGTCATGCCCGGCCAGTAGCGTGGCATCGGAGCGCGTGTTTAGTGCGGCAGAAGGTATTGTAACTCCGCGGAGGACACGACTGTCCACCCAAAGTGTGGAGAGACTCACGTTTGTGAAAATGAATCAGGCGTGGATTAGTCTGGATTTCAAACCACCAGTTCCTGACACAACTGACTAAATCCGCCATGAATCATGCCCCAAACATGTTATTATTTTTAACATAGGCCTCTGTATGGCCTTCAATTTAAGCTGCTTACGCTTCGCCACTCTGCCATGGGCCCCTGTACCGCCTCCTCATGCTGCTGCCAGGTCCAGAGTGTGTCATGGGTCCCTGTACGGCCTCCCATTGCTGCTGTCTCCATCGCCACACTCTGCCATGTGCCACTTTCAGGTCTCCTCACACTGCTGGTGGGTTCCATTTTGTCATAGGGTGCTGGCAGATTACGGGCCCCCCATTGCTGCTGCCAGGCCCGTAATCTGCCATGGGCCCCTGTACCGCCTCCTCATGCTGCTGCCAGGTCCAGAGTGTCTCATGGGTCCCTGTACGGCCTCCCATTGCTGCTGTCTCCATCGCCACACTCTGCCATGTGCCACTTTCAGGTCTCCTCACACTGCTGGTGGGTTCCATTTTGTCATAGGGTGCTGGCAGATTAGGGGCCTCCCATTGCTGCTGCCAGGCCCGTAATCTGCCATGGGCCCCTGTACCGCCTCCTCATGCTGCTGCCAGGTCCAGAGTGTCTCATGGGTCCCTGTACGGCCTCCCATTGCTGCTGTCTCCATCGCCACACTCTGCCATGTGCCACTTTCAGGTCTCCTCACACTGCTGGTGGGTTCCATTTTGTCATAGGGTGCTGGCAGATTACGGGCCTCCCATTGCTGCTGCCAGGCCCGTAATCTGCCATGGGCCCCCGTACCGCCTCCTCATGCTGCTGCCAGGCCCGTAGTGTGTCATGGGTCCCTGTACGGCCTCCCATTGCTGCTGTCTCCATCGCCACACTCTGCCATGTGCCACTTTCAGGTCTCCTCACACTGCTGGTGGGTTCCATTTTATCATAGGGTGCTGGCAGATTACGGGCCTCCCATTGCTGCTGCCAGGCCCGTAATCTGCCATGGGCCCCCGTACCGCCTCCTCATGCTGCTGCCAGGCCCGTAGTGTGTCATGGGTCCCTGTACGGCCTCCCATTGCTGCTGTCTCCATCGCCACACTCTGCCATGTGCCACTTTCAGGTCTCCTCACACTGCTGTTGGTTTCCATTTTGTCATAGGGTGCTGGCAGATTACGGGCGTCCCATTGCTGCTGCCAGGCCCGTAATCTGCCATGGGCCCCCGTACCGCCTCCTCATGCTGCTGCCAGGTCCAGAGTGTCTCATGGGTCCCTGTACGGCCTCCCATTGCTGCTGTCTCCATCGCCACACTCTGCCATGTGCTACTTTCAGGTCTCCTCACACTGCTGGTGGGTTCCATTTTGTCATAGGGTGCTGGCAGATTACGGGCCTCCCATTGCTGCTGCCAGGCCCGTAATCTGCCATGGGCCCCCGTACTGCCTCCTCATGCTGCTGTCAGGTCCAGAGTGTCTCATGGGTCCCTGTACGGCCTCCCATTGCTGCTGTCTCCATCGCCACACTCTGCCATGTGCCACTTTCAGGTCTCCTCACACTGCTGGTGGGTTCCATTTTGTCATAGGGTGCTGGCAGATTACGGGCCTCCCATTGCTGCTGCCAGGCCCGTAATCTGCCATGGGCCTCCGTACCGCCTCCTCATGCTGCTGCCAGGTCCAGAGTGTCTCATGGGTCCCTGTACGGCCTCCCATTGCTGCTGTCTCCATCGCCACACTCTGCCATGTGCCACTTTCAGGTCTCCTCACACTGCTGTTGGTTTCCATTTTGTCATAGGGTGCTGGCAGATTACGGGCCTCCCATTGCTGCTGCCAGGCCCGTAATCTGCCATGGGCCCCTGTACCGCCTCCTCATGCTGCTGCCAGGCCCGTAATGTGTCATGGGTCCCTGTACGGCCTCCCATTGCTGCTGTCTCCATCGCCACACTCTGCCATGTGCCACTTTCAGGTCTCGTCACACTGCTGGTGGGTTCCATTTTGTCATAGTGTGTTGGCAGATTACGGGCCTCCCATTGCTGCTGCCAGTCCCGTTATCTGCCATGGGTCCCTGTACCGCCTCCTCATGCTGCTGCCAGGTCCAGAGTGTCTCATGGGTCCCTGTACGGCCTCCCATTGCTGCTGTCTCCATCGCCACACTCTGCCATGTGCCACTTTCAGGTCTCCTCACACTGCTGTTGGTTTCCATTTTGTCATAGGGTGCTGGCAGATTACGGGCCTCCCATTGCTGCTGCCAGGCCCGTAATCTGCCATGGGCCCCCCTACCGCCTCCTCATGCTGCTGCCAGGCCCGTAGTGTGTCATGGGTCCCTGTACGGCCTCCCATTGCTGCTGTCTCCATCGCCACACTCTGCCATGTGCCACTTTCAGGTCTTTTCACACTGCTGGTGGGTTCCATTTTGTCATAGGGTGCTGGCAGATTACGGGCCTCCCATTGCTGCTGCCAGGCCCGTAATCTGCCATGGGCCCCCGTACCGCCTCCTCATGCTGCTGCCAGGCCCGTAGTGTGTCATGGGTCCCTGTACGGCCTCCCATTGCTGCTGTCTCCATCGCCACACTCTGCCATGTGCCACTTTCAGGTCTCCTCACACTGCTGGTGGGTTCCATTTTGTCATAGGGTGCTGGCAGATTACGGGCCTCCCATTGCTGCTGCCAGGCCCGTAATCTGCCATGGGCCCCCGTACCGCCTCCTCATGCTGCTGCCAGGTCCAGAGTGTCTCATGGGTCCCTGTACGGCCTCCCATTGCTGCTGTCTCCATCGCCACACTCTGCCATGTGCCACTTTCAGGTCTCCTCACACTGCTGTTGGTTTCCATTTTGTCATAGGGTGCTGGCAGATTACGGGCCTCCCATTGCTGCTACCAGGCCCGTAATCTGCCATGGGCCCCCGTACCGCCTCCTCATGCTGCTGCCAGGTCCAGAGTGTCTCATGGGTCCCTGTACGGCCTCCCATTGCTGCTGTCTCCATCGCCACACTCTGCCATGTGCCACTTTCAGGTCTCCTCACTCTGCTGGTGGTTTCCATTTTGTCATAGGGTGCTGGCAGATTACGGGCCTCCCATTGCTGCTGCCAGGCCCGTAATCTGCCATGGGCCCCCGTACCGCCTCCTCATGCTGCTGCCAG
Source organism: Staurois parvus (assembly GCF_062004578.1). Classification (NCBI taxonomy): domain Eukaryota; kingdom Metazoa; phylum Chordata; class Amphibia; order Anura; family Ranidae; genus Staurois; species Staurois parvus. The sequence continues at coordinate 9,492,920 of NW_028317802.1, read as the reverse complement.
GCCCGTAGTGTGTCATGGGTCCCTGTACGGCCTCCCATTGCTGCTGTCTCCATCGCCACACTCTGCCATGTGCCACTTTCAGGTCCCCTCACACTGCTGGTGGGTTCCATTTTGTCATAGGGTGCTGGCAGATTACGGGCCTCCCATTGCTGCTGCCAGGCCCGTAATCTGCCATGGGCCCCCATACCGCCTCCTCATGCTGCTGCCAGGCCCGTAGTGTGTCATGGGCCCCTGTACGGCCTCCCATTGCTGCTGTCTCCATCGCCACACTCTGCCATGTGCCACTTTCAGGTCTCCTCACACTGCTGGTGGGTTCCATTTTGTCATAGGGTGCTGGCAGATTACGGGCCTCCCATTGCTGCTGCCAGGCCCGTAATCTGCCATGGGCCCCCGTACCGCCTCCTCATGCTGCTGCCAGGTCCAGAGTGTCTCATGGGTCCCTGTACGGCCTCCCATTGCTGCTGTCTCCATCGCCACACTCTGCCATGTGCCACTTTCAGGTCTCCTCACACTGCTGTTGGTTTCCATTTTGTCATAGGGTGCTGGCAGATTACGGGCCTCCCATTGCTGCTACCAGGCCCGTAATCTGCCATGGGCCCCCGTACCGCCTCCTCATGCTGCTGCCAGGTCCAGAGTGTCTCATGGGTCCCTGTACGGCCTCCCATTGCTGCTGTCTCCATCGCCACACTCTGCCATGTGCCACTTTCAGGTCTCCTCACTCTGCTGGTGGTTTCCATTTTGTCATAGGGTGCTGGCAGATTACGGGCCTCCCATTGCTGCTGCCAGGCCCGTAATCTGCCATGGGCCCCCGTACCGCCTCCTCATGCTGCTGCCAGGCCCGTAGTGTGTCATGGGTCCCTGTACGGCCTCCCATTGCTGCTGTCTCCATCGCCACACTCTGCCATGTGCCACTTTCAGGTCTCCTCACACTGCTGGTGGGTTCCATTTTGTCATAGGGTGCTGGCAGATTACGGGCCTCCCATTGCTGCTGCCAGGCCCGTAATCTGCCATGGGCCCACGTACCGACTCCTCATGCTGTGACGTTGCAACAAGGTGGAATTCAACCCTACATATGTTAACCGCCTTTACGAACAGCGAAAGGCCATCACCGATTTCCTGATGTTACAAGCGGATAAAGGTACTCCCCTGTGTAACTTAGATGTCAGCCATTGGCAGCTCATGCGTGACACCTGCCGCTTGCTCAGGCCCTTTGAGGAGGCCACGCTATTCGTGAGTCGGCAGGACTATGGGATGAACGACGTCATTCCTCTGTTGCACGTCCTGGAACAAATGCTGTTAACAATGGCTGGTCAGGGTGCGGTAGACGTGGCGCACAGATCTCAACGCCACATGACCCCTGTGGGGGCAGGACAGGAAGAAGAGGAGGAGGTAGAGGAAGACATTGGTGCTCAGGAATTATTGAGTGAAATGGGTGGTTTTTCCACTCAGCGGACAGGAGTGGAGGAGCAGGAGCATCTGGTAGAGGAGGAGGAGGAGGAGACAGAGGACCCAGAAGCACCGTGGCAGTATGCTGTGGAGATGGAGGCAGGGAGTCCCTCGCATTCCTTGGCACAAATGGCCCATAGCATGCTCGGTTGCTTGCGTAGCGACAGCCGAATAATAACCATCAGACAGAGGGATGACTTTTGGCTGTCCACCTTGTTGGACCCTCGCTACCGTTCAAAAATGGTGGCCTTTTTCACACCTGCTGAGAGGGAGGCCAAAATAACGTACTATAAAAACCACCTATGTAGTCAATTGGTCTCTGCCTTTCTGCGCCAACGTCCATCCTCAGACACTGTGGTCCCTGTGCGCTCGTGTTCCGTTGCCATGGCAGCAGGGGAGGGGTGGGGTGGTAGGAGCAGTGGCAGCTCCACCAGCAGCGGCTGCCTCAGTCTGCATTCGATGATGAGTAGCTTTCTTCACCAGCGCAGTGAGGAAACTACTAACCAGCCGCAGCAGCAGCAGCATCAGGTGGACCTGGAGCAGGACCTCAAACAACAGGCTTGGGCCTACTTGGACAGCACCCTGCCAACCGAGGTAGACAATCCCCTTGACTACTGGGCAACGAAACTTGACCTTTGGCCCCAACTAGCTGAATTTGCCCTTGAAAGGCTGTCATGCCCGGCCAGTAGCGTGGCATCGGAGCGCGTGTTTAGTGCGGCAGAAGGTATTGTAACTCCGCGGAGGACACGACTGTCCACCCAAAGTGTGGAGAGACTCACGTTTGTGAAAATGAGTCAGGCGTGGATTAGTCTGGATTTCAAACCACCAGTTCCTGACACAACTGACTAAATCCGCCATGAATCATGCCCCAAACATGTTATTATTTTTAACATAGGCCTCTGTATGGCCTTCAATTTAAGCTGCTTACGCTTCGCCACTCTGCCATGGGCCCCTGTACCGCCTCCTCATGCTGCTGCCAGGTCCAGAGTGTGTCATGGGTCCCTGTACGGCCTCCCATTGCTGCTGTCTCCATCGCCACACTCTGCCATGTGCCACTTTCAGGTCTCCTCACACTGCTGGTGGGTTCCATTTTGTCATAGGGTGCTGGCAGATTACGGGCCCCCCATTGCTGTTGCCAGGCCCGTAATCTGCCATGGGCCCCTGTACCGCCTCCTCATGCTGCTGCCAGGTCCAGAGTGTCTCATGGGTCCCTGTACGGCCTCCCATTGCTGCTGTCTCCATCGCCACACTCTGCCATGTGCCACTTTCAGGTCTCCTCACACTGCTGGTGGGTTCCATTTTGTCATAGGGTGCTGGCAGATTAGGGGCCTCCCATTGCTGCTGCCAGGCCCGTAATCTGCCATGGGCCCCTGTACCGCCTCCTCATGCTGCTGCCAGGTCCAGAGTGTCTCATGGGTCCCTGTACGGCCTCCCATTGCTGCTGTCTCCATCGCCACACTCTGCCATTTGCCACTTTCAGGTCTCCTCACACTGCTGGTGGGTTCCATTTTGTCATAGGGTGCTGGCAGATTACGGGCCTCCCATTGCTGCTGCCAGGCCCGTAATCTGCCATGGGCCCCTGTACCGCCTCCTCATGCTGCTGCCAGGTCCAGAGTGTCTCATGGGTCCCTGTACGGCCTCCCATTGCTGCTGTCTCCATCGCCACACTCTGCCATGTGCCACTTTCAGGTCTCCTCACACTGCTGGTGGGTTCCATTTTGTCATAGGGTGCTGGCAGATTACGGGCCTCCCATTGCTGCTGCCAGGCCCGTAATCTGCCATGGGCCCCCGTACCGACTCCTCATGCTGCTGCCAGGCCCGTAATCTGTCATGGGCCCCTGTACCACCTCCTCATGCTGCTGCCAGGCCCAGAGTGTCTCATAAGTCCCTGTACGGCCTCCCATTGCTGCTGTCTCCATCACCACACTCTGCCATGTGCCACTTTCAGGTCTCCTCACACTGCTGGTGGGTTCCATTTTGTCATAGGGTGCTGGCAGATTACGGGCCTCCCATTGCTGCTGCCAGGCCCGTAATCCGCCATGGGCCCCGGTACCGCCTCCTCATGCTGCTGCCAGGTCCAGAGTGTCTCATGGGTCCCTGTACGGCCTCCCATTGCTGCTGTCTCCATCGCCACACTCTGCCATGTGCCACTTTCAGGTCTCCTCACACTGCTGGTGGATTCCATTTTGTCATAGGGTGCTGGCAGATTACGGGCCTCCCATTGCTGCTGCCAGGCCCGTAATCTGCCATGGGCCCCCTTACCGACTCCTCATACTGCTGCCAGGCCCTTAATCTCTCATGGGCCCCTGTTCCGCCTCCTCATGCTGCTGCCAGGTCCAGAGTGTGTCATGGGTCCCTGTACGGCCTCCCATTGCTGCTGTCTCCTTCGCCACACTCTGCCATGTGCCACTTTCAGGTCTCCTCACACTGCTGGTGGGTTCCATTTTGTCATAGGGTGCTGTATGGCCTCCCATTGCTGCTGCCTCCACCGCCACACTGTGGCTCCACACTCTGGTTTTGGCCCCGTGACTGCCCAAATGAGTGAAATGTGCGGTGATTCTAAGATCGACATGTCATACTGACTGACAGTATTATTTCTCTTCCCCAGCAGACTCCAAGGGCATTTAAATTAAAGGTACAGTGTTCTGCACTAATATAAAGGCTCTCTGAAGCCTAGAAACACCCTTTTTAAAGTTAAATTCGCAGCGAATATATTCGCCTCGAATCAAATTTATTCCTCGAATTCGCCGAATCAGCCGAATCGAATTTTTGAATACTTCGCTCATCTCTAGTCAATACACTTCAAGATGCAGGTAGGAATGTTTACAATGCTTTTAATTTGGGCTCGGACAAAGTATTAGCCCTATATCTATATTGCGTACAGCAAATTTAGCTGAAGAGATGTTGAGGTCTAAGTCTTTTTGCAAGACTCTTGCTAGTGTCACAGTAATTAAAGCATATTTTGTGGGTACAAGAACTGTGAAATATGTGTACAGAGTATACAGTGAATAGGCATACGTTCTATTTACTCATGTCACTTTACGCCCCCCTTTTCCATACTTTATAGCAGTGTTTCTTATCCTTTTTCCAGTCGAGGCAACCTTTAAAACTGTGGAGAATCTCATGGTACCTTATTCTAAAATGTAAAAAAGTGAACTAATAGTTTTGCATAGTGCAGCATCCAGATATGTTGGGCACTCAACATTAGAGGTGATATATACTTTTCTAGCAAATACACTTTTGCACACTGGTACTGACTAGTATTCAAGCATTTATTCTTCCTCATTTTCTATATCCTATGCAACTAACATTACCCCAGTGCTGACAGAGAGGGGTGGTGGCAAACAAGGATGCTGTGCTGTGCTGTGCCTGGTGTCCTCCTTATCAAACAATAACATCAGCAATTGTTAGTACACTGGTGGCCGGCCTGCACAGTGCCAAGGTTGTAATGTTAAAGAATGGAAACCTGTGACTTTGTGTAACAAAAAAGCAGGTTTGATCCACCTGCTGGCTTGTATACATTTTTTGGGCAATTTGGGGCAATTTTTAGATACTTTGCCAGGGCACCCCTGAAGCACCCTGGTTGAAAAAGGCTGCCTTGTAGGATAAATAATAGGTTAGTAAAGTTTAACAATTAGTTTTTTTAAAAATGCAGTTTTTAAAGAGGGTTGTGAATCAGACCAAAAATGGGGACAGCTGAGCAGAAAAGAGTCACAGAGGGATTGGTTTCCAAAAGACTGACAGTGCCTGACAGTAACAGTAAATAAAGATGTATCACAAAGGAGTCTGCAGGTATAAGCCTTTCTCAAAGACATTTCAAACTGATAATGTGGTGGTTGCATAAACATAAAGCTTATATATAGTGCCAATATACACCTTCTCGGGCGTAAAATAACTCAAAACACATTAATCTGTTTTGATTGTCCATGTCAAACAATGTATGCAAACCATGAAAATATTTATATAAAATTACTAAATAAAATTACACAAATTAAAAAACCAATACTTTTCAAAGGTAAATATTAGGCCTTGTGCAATCTTAATGTGACACCAAAATTTCCTTTTCATTCCCTCAGCACATGAAAGCGCACTATGTTCTGGCAGGTGCTTCATTAATTCTTTTTTTTCTTAATCCAAACAGCTTTTATTGTAGGAAAAATTGGATCATAGCATACAGGATGTGGAAAAAACAAACACCATACCATACAGTGCTAACACGTGGATGCACAGATCCATCGACAACTGAAAACAGCAATCAGTAAACATAAATAGCCATGGAATAAATGGAACCAAGACAACAAAAACAAAACAAAACATTAAAAACCGTAAGCCATAAACAGGTCACCTAGGGTACAGTGCTAAAGACCAGTTTGACTTCCCAAGCACTAGCAGAGGGGTGTGTAATGGTGCGTACATAGAGGTAGGGTATCACACTTGTAATAGCCTATCCATTATCAATTGAAATGGGGCAAGCCCAGGTATATCTAGCCAGCCTTGCCAGACAGTCTGAAATTTAAGATGGGAATTATGATGTTGGTATGTAAGCTTTTCTCTAAGCAGTAATGAGTTAACATAATCTGCCCATTGTGTTTTGGTTGGTGGGATAGGAGACAGCCATTGTCTAACAATTAGTTTTCTGGCTAGATACAGTAGTCTAGAAACCATAATGTACTCTCTGGATTGTAATACTTCCTTATCTAATGCACCTAGTAGGCAAATTAGTGGGTCCTGAGGTATGGTATTTTGCGATGCTAGGGAGATTGTTTGTAAAACCTGCTTCCAATATCTATTCAATTTTGGGCAACACCAGATCATATGGACAAAGTCACCCCTGTATACATTGCATCTTGGGCAGTTAGGAGAGTCTCTCCTGGCCTACTGGTGCAGTTCAACAGGGGTCCTATAAGTACAGTGAAGAATAAATAATTGTGATAATTTATGGGATGCCAAGAGACAGATCACTGGTACTGGCAGCATCCCAGATAAGCCAATAATCGTGAATAAATATGAGAGATCATGCCCTTTTTGTGTGTCACTTGAGTAACTTCTTTAAGAAGAGCAGATTCCAACAGTATGAGCTTAGAGAGGAGAGACTTGGCTTGTAAGGCGTGTCATACTTGAAGATACCGGTAAAATTGTTTGTGAACAAGTGCAAATTCAGTTTAGAGTTGTGCAAGGACTTTTGTGTTCCTGCAGAATACAGCTGAGACACACATTTCAATCCTTTTTCCCTTAAGTCTTGGAATCCCTCTAGTTAAGTAATTCTGTATAATTAGTGTTATGCCATAGTGTGGTACTGGGCAGATATCCAGTTACACGAAGAGACGTTTCCACAATTCGCCACAGTCTCTTTAGGAGATCCATGGTGGGGGCTTGAGGAGGGAGGGCTGGTAAAGCCATTTCTAGGTGGGAGAGAGCAGGGAGCATAAGATCTGAAAGCGATATTAGACCCATGATAAGATCCCAAGTATCCAGTAAGTCCCACCCTACTAGGTGCTGAAGTTAAGCCGCCAGGAAATACATCCTGGGGTAAGGAGCCGCTAAGCCCACAGAATCCTTGCTGTATTGTAAAGTGGATAGCCTAGTCCTAGCTGTCTGTTTTTTCCAGATGAGGATTCTGAACTGAGTTTCTATGAGGTAAAACAATTTTTTGGGATCTTTACCGGAGAGTTGTGAAACATGTAGAGGAGTTGTGAGGCCCACACCATTTTAATTAAATTCACCCTCCCCATGACCGAAAGAGGGAGCTTACACCAGCTGTTACACTTCAATTTATGTTTTTGGAGCAGAGTCTTAAATTTAGTAACTATTTGTATCTGCTGTGTGCAAACTGGAAGCGAAGATCTACAGGGTCCAAGAGGACCGATTTATGCCAGTTAATTTTAAATCCTGAGAGAGCGCCGAAGCAATCTATTAAGGACATAACAGCACCTAGGGACTTAGACGTGTCAGAAGGGTATCATCCGCATATAGGGATATTTTTTCAGGGAGAGTTCCTCTAATGAACCCCACAATGTCCGCGGATCTCCATACCAGTATTGCCAGAGGTTCCACAGCCAGGGCGAACAGCAGGGGTGAAAGAAGACACACCTGTCTTGTCCCCCTTTGAAACTGGAAGGAGTCCAAAAGATTTCCATTAATGCGCAGCTGAGCACTGGGGAAAGCAAATAGGATGTGTGCCCATTTGATAAATTGAGGTCCAATTCCAAACCTGGACAGCACCTCCAATCTGCGCTGTCAAAAGCTTTGGCAGTGTCCAATTTTATTTATTTATTTCAGGTTCTTACATAGCGCTGTCAATTTACACAGCACTTTACATATATATTGTACATTCACATCAGTCCCTAACCCCCAAGGGGTGTACAATCTAAGATCCCTAACTCACATTCACACATACACATACTAGGGCCAATTTAGACAGGATCCAATTAACCTACCTGCATGTCTTTGGAGTGTGGAAGGAAACCGGAGTACCCGGAGGAAACCCACACAAGCACACGGAGAACATGCAAACTCCAGGCAGGTGGTGCCATGGCTGGGATTCGAACCAAATGACAAGATGGCCCTGCCTCCAGGGTTATCTATTGGGATTTGTAAGTTTAAAAGAGTCTATGAATGTTATTGGCCAGCGCTCTTGAGGGAATAAATACGGATTGGTCTTTATGTATAATTTTACCAATGACCTTTGCTGGTCTGGAGGCCAAGACATGCTTCTGTATTCAGGAGGGAGATGGTACAGTAGGAGTCTGGTTATAGCTTTTCCTTTCTCGGCTTTATTAACACTGTGACTATGGCTTCGTTCATTGAGGGAGGTAATCTACCCAGTTCCGCTGCAGCATGTAACATTTTAAGCAAGGCTGGAAGAACTATAAATTTCAAAAGTGAGGCCATCAGATCCTGGGGATTTATTATCAGGGGCCATCGCCAAAGCCTCTAAAATTTCTTCTATAGCAATAGCCCCTTCCAATCGGCCTCAGAAAGACTAGGGAAAGGGCAGGAGTTTAAAAACGGAGTCAATTCAGAGTGTGTGGGGGTTGTTTAGAATTGTAGAGGTCTTCCTAGAAATGACGGAAAGCATATAAGATAGCTAAATGAGCCGTACAGACCTCGCTGTTGGCATCCCTTACACCATCTATAGTAGACAGCTCCTACTGTGCTTTTGCTATGAGGGCTAGGAGATACCACGTATTTTCACCTTCCTCAAAATATTTCTGTTGTAAAAAGTACCTTCCCTTTTTGGTAGTTTGCATAAGCACGGAGTTATAAAGGGCCTGGGCTTCCAACCAAGAATTGCGATTTAGAGGGCTGGGGTCTAAAATCATCTTAACTTCTTTCTGTTGAACATTTAATCACACTAAGTCTTCCCATTCTTCGGATCTATGCTTAACAGCTGAAACATCCCATATAATTAGACCTCTTAAAAAGGCGTTTAATGTATCCCAAACCACCCCTGGTGAGGCCAAACCTTCATGCCGCTGTAGAAAATCTGATAGTGCCACCGGAATCGTGTCATTTTCAGAGAACAATATCAACCAAAATGGATTAACCTTCCACAGTGGTGTGATTAAATATATACTGCATATTGCAATGTAACCCAAAAAGGGCCATGGTCCGACAGAGTTCTGGGTTTGTAAGCAGCATCTGACACATATGGCATGATAGCAGAGTTACCAAGTCCTATATCTATACATGAAAGCCCATTATGTGTAGCAGAGTAACAAGAATAACATTTTGTAGACGGATATTTCTCCCTCCACACATCCCGGAGACCTAGTTCTAACAACAGGTTACCAAATGGGGTAGATTGTGAGGACAAAAGTCTATCCCTGTTGCCTAGAGGCATTTTATCCATAGAAGGGAGTAAGCAATTATTATAGTCCCCCAATGCCAGGAGGGGGGTGTCGGGGTATAATGCCATAAATTGTGCTAAGCGTTTGAGGACATCTGTGGAGAAGCGTGGAGTGATATATATCACAGCGAAACCTATTCAAAGTACACAGTAAGAACACATATCTGCCTTCCTTATCTATCTGCTCTTGTATATATTTGAATTGCATAGATTTAGAAATGAGGATTCTCACTCCTCTAGAGAATGTAGAATAGGTAGAATGATACTGAATTGTAAATAAACGGGAGCGGAGTGAGCAAACAGTGTCAGACTTCAAATGGGTTTCTCAAAGACATACTACAGATGTTTCAAGCTTTTCAGCAGATGGAAAACATCCCCAAGTTTAGATTTACCCTTAGTCCTCTAACATTCCAGGAGAGTACTAACAGTTCCTTAGGTTGCAGAGTCATAAAGAGGGATAGCCCGGCTGGACACATGTATAGAGCCACACAAGGAATGCAGGTGGATCCATTTCTTAATGTCCAGGTATTTTGCTCGCTGTTTTTGAACTTCCGCTGAGAAACCCAGGAATAGGGATATTTGTATACTGTCAACCAACATGTTAATCTTGCTTCAGGCTTTGGAAAGAATAGTGTCCCTATCCCTGTAATTAAGTAAGAAAGAGACGAGGAGGAGCACCAGCTGGTGGTGGATGTGCTGGAACTCTATAGGCACGCTCCACAGCAAACATGGGGGAAAAGGAGTCACTCCCATGGGTGGAGGTTAGCCAGGCTTCAATAAAGGCTATTGGATTTTTGCCTTCTGCACACTCTGGAATACTGACCGCTCTCACGTTATTCTGGCACAGTCATTTTTCTAGGTCCTCCAGTCTAGTGACTTTGACAGAAGAAACTGATTGCACATAGCGTACATCTTTGTGTAATGGTTGCCAATCATTCTCCAGTGTGCTCACTCTCCCCTCCAAGGTGTCAGTGCAGTCACGCAGCTTCTGCATATCTTGGCGCCCCAGTGACAGTTCAACTTTCTTCCCTTTTACTTCCCCATTGAGATCTGCTATAGAGGAGGTGCAGGTAGTGACCAAAGAGAGAATATCTTTAAGGGTAGGCTCAGGGTCAGTTTCATCAGGTGAAGTGGCCTGTGCCACATCAAACTAGGAGGATAGGGTACTGACTCCGGAGCTGCAGGATGGGCCATCCTGGTCATCTAGATGTGAAGAGGTCTGGTCTAGGTCTGTAGAATCCAAGCCCAGATCAGTGATAGAGTCCAGGAGCTGTTTCTGGTGAGCAGCCTGGCAAACAGTTTCTGTGCTGCCTCCTTCTGCTTCTCCTTTGCTGTATGGAGCGGAGTACCGCTAGTAATAATCACTGGGTGTTCTCCCTGCGCACCCCCCACCCCCCGTAGGGAGAACACAATAGTTAAGTCGGAGGGATTCCCCCATCAACACTGACTATGTTGATGGGGGTTTTGAGCAATTTTTTTTCCTGCCACCCATTGTCACAGAAAAGAAAATTTCACCATCTATGGTTGGCTTTAACCTTAAAAAAAAGAATTGAAAGTAATATAAAAAAATTGAATGGTCCTAGGTATATAAGGCATATTTTGATCTGGACATAAATGAAGCTAAAATTGTTCATTCACCAGAAAAATAGACTGTTTGCTTTTTGACACATTTATCTTCTTTGTATTGGTAATAAGGTTTATTCAGAATACGTGAAGTGTTCTAAGTTATAAAAGCAATATCGGACTTCAACATTTTGATCTATGTACAGTACTGTGAAAAAGTATTAGGCAGGTGTGAAGAAATAATATAAAGAAAAATGCAAAGTGAGTGAACAGAAGAAAAATCTAAATTAAATTAACACTTCAATACCCTTTGGCTTCAAAACAACTTCAATTCAATTAAGTACACTAATACACACAGTCTTTAAAGGGAATCAGCAATAGTCAGCAATATGTTTACATTTCAAATTCGTTTTCAAATTCAATTTAGTTTTCAAATTTGATTCGAATTTGGATAATTTGTTATTTCAGACGAAGTTTTGTTTTATTATTTTGGATTTGTTTAAATTTGTTACTATTGTAATTTGGAAATTCGGATACATCATACAATTTCAGAATAACGAAAATTTTGTCGGAGTTTCGATTCGTAACAAAATGAACTGCGCATGTCTGATTGCACCTGTCACAATCATGCACACAGGGAGAGGCACAGTTCTCCAGGTTTCTGCATAGTGGTATTTCTCTTAAACTAATATGCAGTCACTTGGGAGGGGGAGGTGTAGGATCGTGCATATAAGAGCCAGGCACATGATCTCCCTGTATTAAGAAGGCTTCATGTATCTCCTCATTCCCCCTCCCTTAGGAATGCAACCAGCGTATGATGCTGAGCCCTGCCTAACAATTCCTCTGCCAAATAAGGTAGGGAAGATACTAGTTGATGTTGTGAAGAAAAAGAAGCTGTTAGTTTCTGTGAGTAGTCAGACAAGTGAGGACCGTCTCGATACAACATCTATCGGACAGAAAGCAAAGGAGAATCTTGCGGCAACAACAACACCCAATGCGAGACCAGAAATCCCTTTTTTTAGCTCATCAGACTTGACACTGCTTAACTCCAGGCATTTATTTGGCAAGTACTTATTCACCTAAACTTCTTTCTGTTATCTTTTTGCTGTGCTGTTGTGCTCTGTATATTTATATATATATTGGTTACATCTTCTTTCTGTAAATATTTCTACTGCACCCTTTTGACCTTTTAATAACAAATCTTACTTTCTAAAAGTGTTGAACTGTTTCTATAGCTCCTGAATGTAATTTTCAAATCCCTGCTTCTAAAAAGAATGCTACTATGAGTATTTAACCCTCTGTATAACCGGTCTGTAGAGATAGCTGGATAATGACGGTTAACCAATCATCCTAGTGTATTGCTGAGTTTCCTCTTTCTCTGTATAAAAAGGAGGTGGTGGCAGTGTGAAGGGTTAATTGTGTAATTAACCTGAACCAGTAACAATCACATTCAGGCTGCCGGTACATCGATCGTTGTCCAATTAACTGGAACATCGGTGTGTAGGGTGCAGCTGGGTGTGGCATTGTTACGCACGTGACAGCGCGGTTTTAGATTGGCTAGTCCTTCGGTCACGAGTTTGGTGAGAAGGGCTGGGGTCTGCCGCCGCGCCCGTCACAGCACCAGCCAAGGCACATGTGCTAAATCACTCCGGGGTGCACTGTAACTTATTGCCATGTGTTGCAGTGCAATGTGTTTTAAAAAATAGTGTGCAGGGAAAGATGATAGACGCCACTCAAACCTGTCCCAAAGAGTCTTGTGAAGGCACTTTGATACCAATGGTCTCAGCCATCACTCCGGTCACACCCTCTGACATATTTTGCCCCTCCTACAGGGGGCTTGGTCACAGAGGCTGGAAACAGCTCGGAAACTATATATAGCATCATCGGCTGTAAAAAAGAGGCGAGTATGTGCTGGTGAAAAAAATCAAAATTAGGAGGAGTAAAAGGAGGAAATGATAAGGAGAAGAAAAATTAAACAAAGAGAAGAGAAAACATAAGATGTGATCAAGACTGAGAAAAATGTGCTAGCAAAGTATATAAAGAATAAGAAGTAAAAAATTAACAAAAAAAGGAATTAGTATACAAATGTTAAAAAAAAAGTGCCTGCACTTCTTTTGTGCCATTCATTTCAATTGGCTGCCATAAACTCAACACACCTAAACACACCTAAACGCATGCGCATAATTGCATTTGCATTTGCATATGTATAAATGGAGCCTCAGTTTATATTATATATAAATCTGCCAGACAAAGGAATCTATATCACTTCAATAAAGATACACTTTTAAAGCTGTTACTATAAAAAGCTACTTATTTATGTGGACCCCAGATCATATACAAAACAGTACAGTAAATGAATAATTAGTAACATCCTAACAGCCTCCTAACAATAAATATGTGTAAATAAAATAAAAAATTTTAACTATTTATTTTAGGTGTAATAGCCCTGAAGGCCACAAGATGGCAAAGGAATACCCCTCTGAATTTTACAGTTACAAGTAAAAACCAACTTTAATATGCTGAGTTTAGAAAGATGGATTACTTATTTATTTATTTATTTAAACACACCTTTTATCTCATGGCAATGAGATGAGTGTTCAGTTCTCAAACTTAAATGTTGCTTAAATGTTAGCTATTTTTTCTGCATGTATTGGACACTGCACTGTTGCAAGCATTATTGTCTCAAAAAATATTTCACAAAGTGCTGTTTTATCACAAGCACATATGTTGTACATTCCATGAAATAGCATGACAATATTTATGTTGTTTGGGTCTTATAATTTGTTGCTGTGCACTCCCATGATTTCCTAAAATTGAAGAGTGCAAAATCTGGTGCAGATCTGCATAGGAACCAGTCAGCTTCCAATTTTTTTCTTGTCAAAGCTTAATTAAACAAGCTGAAGTTAGGAGCTGATTGGCTACCATGCACAGCTGCACCAGGTTTTGCACTCTCCAGTTTTAGTAAATCAACCCCAGTGTCTTATAATAAATTAATCATCCTAAAAGTTTCAAAACCGAATCAATCATTTCATTATTTCCCTTAATCATTTAAATAGTGATACTGTACAAAAGTGTTTTTTATGTACAGTATGTCTTGCCCATAACTGTATCCAACTGGGGCTTTTTTTTACTTATGCATACTGTACTTTATAGTGCATAGAATGCTATTATGAATTTTTCTGTATTGGTAATTCTATTTAGATAACTAAGAATTTCAACTCCTAAAACAACTATGAAGAAAGTGAAAAATTATTTAGTGACTCTCCATTTTAAAGGTATAGTGGGTTTGTACATTTTGAAAAACTGATTGCGGTTAGGAATTAAAAAAGAAATTATGCATAGGTAAATATAAAATATTGCATGAGAGAGCAAGTCTTTTTTACAAATGTATCTATTTCATCTTTCTCTGTCAATCTGTGCTGTCCACAGATCATAATGAGTTATCATAGCATTAACATGTGGTTCAAGTACAAGCTTTTATTCAGAGAGAGTGAGCTACAAAGCAACTTTGTTTACTGTGCTGTCTCTTTAGCCACTTGACCTCCAGAAGATTTACCACCCCTTCCTGACCAGGCCATTTTTTTGTGATAGGGTGCTGTGTTACTTTAACTGACAACTGTATGGTCATGCAATGCTGTACATAAATTAAATTGATGTCCTTTTTTTCTCACAAATAGAGCTTTCTTGTGGTGGTATTCAATCACCTCTGCATTTTTTTGCTCCATAAACAAAAAAAGACTGACAATTTTGAAAAAAAAATATTTTTTATTTTCTGCAATAAAACATATCCAATAAAAAAATTAAAAACCTCAAATGTCTTCATGAATGTAGGCCAAAATGTATTCTGCTACATATTTTTGGTAAGAAAAAAAAATCTCAAAAGGCATAGATATTGATTGGTTTGTGCAAAAGTTATAGTGTCTACAAACTATGGGACATACTGTATACTGGAATTATTTATTTTTTTTATATTGTAATGGCGGTGATATGTGACTTATAGTAGGACTGCGATATTGCGCCGGACATGATTACACTAATTGACACTTAGGAACCAGTGATGCTAAATATATGCACTTACATTGTACTAATGAGCAATGTGCTTGGTGTACAGCTGGTGGTGCTTTTACTAGGGGAAGTGAAGGATCGTGTTCCCAGCTTTGCAGAGACTTTTGATACTTCACTCCCCTCCTGTCAGAACAGAGCACTGCTCTGTTCCGCCCTATGATGGAAGTGTAAAATCACATATATATGCATTTCCTTTTCATGGCTCATTGAGAGATGATGTAAAAAATTAATTTTAGCATGATTAAATTCGACAGCATGAACAATGGTTGAACTTTTTGTTTACCCTATTTAAGGGCATTCTTATATATTTCAATAAAGTATCTACTATGGAATGGTAAAAATGATACTTGCTGTTTGCTGGTTTCTCCAAACTTAGAAATGTTTTGGCTGGACCTCTATTTAAAGTAAGACATTTTTCATTTCTATATTTCATTATAGAGGATCACATAATGACCGTTGTTGCCATTAATGAGCTTACATAGGGTGAAGACTTTGTGTACAAAGTGCTACATAATTCTCTTTCTTTGGCAGATTTTTATTAATAAACACTAACTTGGAGGGAATGTGTACATCATAATATTCCCCCTGCCACTGAAGAGGTGCGGAAAGGAAAGAAGAGGGCAAAAGAGGAAGATAAAGAGGATGAAGAAAGGAAAAGGGGGATCTTTAAGGATAACACGGGGTAGTATGGCTCTAGCCAAAAGAGGGAACTTCCTTTGGGTGAAGGAAGTAGGAAGTAGAGATTTAGAGATAGAAAGAGAAGGCTCTGAAGTTTCCAATGTATTCTTCCCTCATTGTAATGTTTATAGGAAAGAATAGCTGTCTCTTGACAGTGAGGCATGGGCATTTTGAATCAATGGGGAACACACTTTGAGAAATTTCTTACACGTGTCCATAGGTAGCCTTATTCATTTTTCATTGTTTGTTGTTTAGTTTTTGCAAAATATACAAATTGTTTTTTTCCATGCCTTGGCAATGGTTTGTTTAGCAATGAAAAGTTGTGTACCTAAATTGAGATTTATAAAGTGAGGGAGGTTCGAGTTGGAGTGAAATGTGTAATTTTCAAAATGTGTAATTTACATGTATTGGAAAATGTTCATGTGTGGAATATGAAATTCCTGCTGTATATAGAGTTGTTGTTAATAAATGAAAATATATATTTGAAATGATACGAGCTTTACCAAATAAATGCCCCAGGTGATTCCAAGATGGATTAATAATGGGTTACCTAGGATTGGGGGTATGGGTAAATGTGATGAGATTAGTTTGCTAAAAAATTAGCTATATAAAGTATATATATATATATATATATATATATATATATACTGTATATATATTTATAATTGAAAAGATAAGGTGGCACTCACAAGGCTTGAGAAGTGAACAATTATTGCTAAGGTTTATTTTGATGTTTCATTGAGTCGAAGCTCGTCTTCCTCAGAAGTTTGCACCTTGTCAAAATGTGGAAATAAACCTTACCACTGAGTATTCACCCTAATGCTTGTATACTGATAGTAACCTGTTATATTTTTAACTATAGTTCCATTATTTCTATATCTTTAAGTAATAAAACTCAATAACAATTTCCGTCTTGTATGGAAATAGGTTTGGAAATCAAGATGTAGAGTTGAAGAAGAATGACTTTCTAATACGGAAATGATTTACCGTTAGTGAAGCTATAACTTTTTATGATAAATAAAATACTGTTTCAGAATTATTTAATATATGATGTAGATACAGCGTATTACTTCTATTTTTATGTTCCTAATTCCTTCCTTCTTTCTTTCTTTCTTTCTTTCTTTCTTTCTTTCTTTCTTTCTTTCTTTCTTTCTTTCTTTCTTTCTTTTTCTTTCTTTCTTTCTTTCTTTCTTTCTTTCTTTCTTTCTTTCTTTCTTTCTTTCTTCCTTCCTTCCTTCCTTCCTTCCTTCCTTCCTTCCTTCCTTCCTTCCTTCCCTTCCCTTCCCTTCCCTTCCCTTCCCTTCCCTTCCCTCCCTCCCTCCCTCCTTTCCTTCCCTTTCCTTTCCTTCCTTCCTTCCTTCCTTCCTTCCTTCCTTCCTTCCTTCCTTCCTTCCTTCCCTTCCTTCCTTCCTTCCTTCCTTCCCTTCCTTCCTTCCTTCCTTCCTTCCTTCCTTCCTTCCTTCCTTCCTTCCCTTCCTTTCCTTTCCTTTTCCTTTTCCTTCCTTCCTTCCTTCCTTCCTTCCTTCCTTCCTTCCTTCCTCAGATTTTAAGGCTTGTTCACATGTTTGCAATTTAACATTCATAGATTTATTAAATCAATCGTTTCCAGCACATATTAAAAACATTGCATCCTGATTTTTATTATTGCTTTTGTTTCATTAACATACATGAAATGACTGCTTGAAAAACATTTTCTCAGTACAACTGGCTGCTGTTCCTCATTTTAACCCCTGGATGGCACTGTTGACCATAAGTAAACTAAACTAGCTAAATGTGCAGCTCTACTGTTTCTTACAGAACATTTCAGAGGCAAACATTTGCAACATTGCATGCTTTTCCTTGTCTCCTTCATGCCTAAATCATATATATATATTTTTATGCCCCAGGATTTTATCTACTAAAGAGTGAAAACAGAAAGAAGATGTTTGGATCCCTGCACAGGACCATGAAATGGCAAGTGACATTTTTGATTTCTCTTTGCAATTGTGGTCTTATTTCTGCTCAGCTTCAGTACTCAGTCAAGGAAGAGCTGAAACAAGGATCTGTAGTAGGAAATACTGTAAAGGATTTGAATTTAAATGTTAAAGATTTATCAATTAGAAAATTTCAGATTGTTTCACGTGCCAAAAAAATGTATTTCAACATTAGTTTCCAAAATGGAGATCTTTATGTTGCAAATAGAATAGACAGAGAAAGATTATGTGGGGCCCAACAATTTTGCTCTATAAATGTGGAAGCAGTCATGGAAAACCCCCTACAATTTTATACTATTAATGTTGAAATACTAGATGTTAATGACAATTCTCCAACCTTTTCTAAGAGTACTTTTGATGTAGGAATCAGCGAATCGACTGTGCCTGGAACTCGATTTGCACTTAGCCCTGCAAAAGATCCAGATCTCGGTTCCAATTCCTTGCAGGGTTATAAACTCAGCGACAATGATTGTTTTATCCTTAGTGAAAAAATAAGTGTCAATGGTAAAAAGCATCCAGAACTTGTGCTGGACAAGCCTCTTGATCGAGAGAAACAAAATTATTTTGAACTAATATTAACTGCTTTTGATGGAGGAAAACCTGTAAAGCGTGGGACAGCTTTAATAAAGATCAAAGTTCATGATGTCAATGATAATTACCCAATATTTGCTGAAGATATATATCAGGTATTCCTACCAGAAAATACTCCTGTTGGTTTTCTAATTCTTCAGCTGAATGCTACAGATGATGATGAAGGGTCATATGCTCAAATATCGTATTCTCTTAGTGATGTTCCTGAAAATGCTCGACAACTATTTGCAATAGACTCTCTAAAAGGTGAAATGATATTAACAGAAAGCTTAGACTATGAGATGAAAGACAAGTTTGAGCTCACAGTGGAAGCTAAAGATGGTGGTGATCTGAGTGCTCACTGTAAGGTATTTATACAAGTTGTAGATGTTAATGATAATGTTCCTGATATAACAATTACTTCTCTAACAGAATCAGTTCTTGAAGATTCACCAGTTGGGATGGTTATAGCTCTTGTTAATATCTATGATATGGACACTGGAGAAAATGGTGAAATTGTTTGTGATATTGATGGGAAATTACCCTTTCAGCTGGTTCCATCGTCTACTAGTTACTACAAGCTTATGACTTCGGCTAACTTGGACCGAGAAAGAGTCAGCGAATATAACATCACCATCAAAGCTGTGGATAGAGGCTCTCCATCATTGTCAGTCATTAAAAGCATAAAACTGTCTGTCTCTGATGTGAATGACAATCGTCCTGTTTTTGAGAACACAAACTATGTTATCTACACTCAGGAAAATAATCTATCTGGGACTTCTCTATACAGGATACGTGCTACAGATTGTGACTATAAAGAGAATGCAAGAGTTACTTATTCGCTACTTACCAACAGTTCTGAGGATATACCTATATCCTCTTATATTTCTATAAACTCAATGACTGGGGTTCTTTATGCTCAGCGACCATTTGACTATGAACAGGTACGAGAGCTTCAGTTCCAGGTGATGGCCAAAGACAGTGGATCTCCTCCTCTAAGCAGTATTGTCAGAGTGAGATTATGTATCATTGATAAGAATGATAATGCCCCTAAGATTCTCTACCCATCTTCAGACAATGAAGGATCAACATTATTTGAGTTTATTCCTCACTCTGCTGAAAAAGGTTATTTAGTGACCAAAGTGATTGCAGTGGATGCTGACTCTGGCCACAATGCCTGGCTTTCATATCACTTACTCCAAGTTCCTGATCCATCTTTACTTAACATCGGTCAATACACTGGTGAAATTAGACTAGGCAGAGACATTCCTGATATGGCTTCTTTCAGGCAAAAAATTATGGTTCTGGTGAAAGACAATGGAACCCCATCCCTGTCATCGACAGTTACTTTGAACTTGGTTGTGGCTGAAAATTTTCACCTTGCTGTTCCGGAGATTAAACTTCATCCCAGTAATTCTGAAGCTTCATCGAATGTTACTTTATACCTTGTAATAGCAATAGCTCTCATTTCTTTGCTATTCATTGTCACAGCAATGATTACAGCAATATATAAATGCAGAAAAACATGTGTTCCTCCAGCCTCTGGAATGCTAAGTGGAAACGTTTATCCACAGTTCACCTTGGGGTGTCCATCTGAAATTAGTGATAGAAGTTTACCTTTTCCATTCTCATATGATGTGTGTGTAACACTTGACTCAAAGCAGAATGAAATTGCTTATCTGAAACCACTCCAGAATGTCCCCACAGACAGTTTGATTGACACAGAGGATGTTCCTGCTAACAATGGCTTGCCCTCTACGAGCAACATGCAGGTAAGATACAATATACCAATGTTTGATAAAATTGTGATTCCTTTTTATATGTGTACAATGTTAATAGAAAGCATCATTAAATTGTTATTTAAACATGTGAAATGGATACTCTTACTGCTACATTAATTTTTTGGTATTCATAAAGGCTAAGTTCACTTTTTACACAATGTTATAAGTTATATCTGTGTTTAGGGTGTAACATGTAATATAGTACAAATTCCTCACGTCCAATCCTCAAGTAATCCCCCCCCCTTTCCCCGTGACATCGGGTGAGGAATCTTCCTCCACAGCAGCCGTCACATTTAAAATTGAAGCGGCTGTACAGGGCTCCTGTTGCACGTTCGCACCATTCAATAACAGAGATCTGTGAATGAATGAACTACAAGTTCTGTCTTCCACTGTGGCAAACAGACTTGTTGTTCTCAATGGACTCTGAGTGCGCTAATCTGCACACTTGTAGTCTATTGATACTTCCTCCACTGATCGTGGGTGCAATGCTTTTCAGGCTCCTGTAAAAAAAAAGAAAATAACAAATTCACATTTTTTTCCCCTTCAAAACATGTGCATTTATTTGTTTTTCCAAAATTTACCTAGCCTTTAAAGTTTGTATCAAAAATATTTTTCTATTGTGTGGCTATTCAGTATATAGTTATAGATTTTTTACATATATTGATTAGTACAATTGTGATGGCTAATATTGTGAAACTGTATGTATTAAGTAAGACATGGCCTCTTTATCTGTCAAAAATATAACTTTTTCTCCAAGCCAAACAAAATTTAGGTGGGTGTCAGTGATAACATACCTTGGGAGAACTTTCTATCATGTTTCATGCTTGTCATTTGTCTGCTAATTTTTTAATGATCAAACAATATTATGTATATATATATATATATATATATATATATATATATATATATATATATATAGTATATTTTAATAAAATTAAATTTCATTGGCATAAGCTGTTATCTTCTTTTACCTTTCTTGCATTTCCTGATTTCAACCTTTAGATGTCACTGTAGACCACAAGTAAATTTGTACAAACAAAATGTGTAGTAAGGCTATTCTAAACCCAACTACAATCTTGCATTGCACATCGGAGCAGCATTATAATCTATATGCAGGATCTCACACAATTAATTTTTTCCATAACTACACTAATCACAGGATTGCAAATTATTTAAAATTTATTCTGAATAGGAAGAGTGAAGAAGAGGTGCAGAGTCGTCAGCAGTACAATGGCATGGCAAGTCATATTTTCTCTGATTCTTATTCTGTGTAATTTTGTAAATGCTCAGCTTCAGTACACTATAGACGAAGAACTAAAACAAGGATCTAAATTTGGAAATATCGAAAGGGATCTGAATTTGAGCATTAAGGACTTATCAAGTCGAAAGTTACAGATTGTGTCACCTGCTAGGAAACAGTATTTTAACATTAATTTACAGAGTGGAGATCTGTACATTATAGAAAGAATAGACCGGGAGGAATTGTGTGGGGACCAGCATGCTTGCTCTTTAACTGTTGAATTAGTAATTGAAAACCCATTGAATTTTTACACAGTTATAGTTTACATACAAGATGTCAATGATAATTCACCACAATTCTCCAAGAACATATTTGATTTAGAAATGAGTGAGCTTGTTTTACCTGGAACAAGATTTGCTCTTGGGACAGCAAAAGATCCAGATCTTGGTGTTAACTCATTGCAAGGTTATAGGCTCAGTGATAATGACTTTTTCAATCTGGGAGAAAAAATTGCTTCTGATGGGAAAAAGTATCCTGAACTTGTGCTGGACAAACCCATTGATCGTGAGAAGCAAAACTATTTTGAATTAATCCTAACAGCATTTGATGGTGGAAAACCTGTTAAGAGTGGGACAGCTTTAATAAAGATGAAGGTTCATGATGTAAATGATAATTTTCCCCAATTTAGCCAAGACATTTATCAGGTACGTCTTTATGAAAATGCACAAAGTGGTTTCCTAATTCTTCAGTTAAATGCTACTGATGTGGATGAAGGAGTTAATGCACAAATAAGTTACGCACTTATTGAAGTTCCTGCAAATGCACAGAACCTGTTTGCCATTGACCCCTTAAAAGGAGATGTAATTTTAATTGGAAAGTTGGACTATGAAGAGAAAGATAGATTTGAGCTTACAGTGGAAGCTAAAGATGGAGGAGGTCTGACTGCTCATTGTAAAGTGTTTATACAAGTTACTGATGTTAATGATAATATCCCAGAAGTAATAATAACATCTCTCTTGGCATCGATTCCTGAGAATTCACCACTTGGAACAGTTATAGCCCTTGTCAATATTTTTGACATGGACACAGGAGAAAATGGAGAAGTTCTTTGTGAGATTATTGATAAGTCACCTTTTCAATTAGTTCCATCATCTACTAATTATTACAAACTTGTTACTTCAGCCAACTTGGACCGGGAAAGAGTCAGTAACTATAGCATAACCATCAAAGCTGTGGATAGCGGATCACCATCTCTGTCAATTACCAAAACTCTAAAACTGTCAATCTCAGATGTGAATGACAATTCTCCTATGTTTGAGAAATCAAATTATGTTATCTATATTCAAGAAAATAATTTGCTTGGAACCTCTGTGTACAGGATGTGTGCATCTGATCTTGACCATGACCAAAATGCAAAAATTATTTATTCTTTGTTAACCAATAATACTGAAGAATTGCCAGTGTCCTCCTATATCTCCATAAACTCAATGACTGGGGTTCTTTATGCTCAAAGATCATTTGACTATGAACAGTTACGTGAATTTCAGTTTCAAGTGATGGCTAAGGACAGTGGGTCTCCTCCTCTAAGCAGTAATGTGACTGTAAGGATATGTATAGTTGATAAGAATGATAATGCTCCTAAGATTCTCTACCCATCACCTGAAAATGAGGGATCTGCATTATTTGAATTTATTCCTTACTCAGCAGAGAAGGGTTTACTTGTGACCAAAGTTATTGCAGTAGATGCTGACTCTGGACACAATGCCTGGCTTTCATATCACTTACTACAAGTTCAGGATCCTTCAATATTTACAATCAATCAATACACTGGTGAAATTAGGCTTGGGAAGGAACTTCCAGATGTGGAATCTTTAAGGCAAAAAATTGTTGTAATGGTAAAAGACAATGGACTTCCCTCTTTATCATCCACAGTTTCTTTAACTCTAGTTGTTGCAGAAAACTTTCAGCAGGTTCATCCAGAGATAATATACAAGCCTAATGATTCAAAATCATCTACCAATATCACATTCTACCTGATAGTTTCCATAGGTTTGATTTGTCTTTTTTTTATTGTAACAGTGGTTGTTACAGTATTCTTTAAATGCAGAAAGTCAAATACACAGCCATCTTTTGGAACTATTGGGGGAAATGTGTATCCTCAGTTTACCTTGGGATGTCCTTCTGAGATAAGTGACACAAGTTTGCCTTTTCCATTCTCATACGATGTGTGTGTCACACTGGACTCAAAGCTAAATGAAATTGCTTATCTGAAACCAGTCCAGAATGTCCCCACAGGTAGTCTTATTGACACTGACACCTCACCTACTGCCAACGATCCTACTAAAGATTGTCTGCTTATTACCAGCAATGAAAAGGTATGTAATACTTAATTTGTAGTGCATATTTTCATTTAAAAGACTAAGGGATTTATTTACTAAAGCTGGAGAGTGCAAAATCAAGCTCACTTCTGCATCAAAATTGTTTAGCTTCCAGGTTTTATTGCCAAAGCTTAATTGAACAAGCTGAGGTTAGAATCTGATTAGTTTCTATGCAGAAATGAGCCTGATTTTGCACTCTCCAGCTTTGGTAAATAAACCCCAATATCATCTTTAAAAAAAGATGTACTCAATTTTGATTTTTCTGACTGAAATAATCTCAGGAATGGAAATATACAGTATATAGCCAAAATAACAATTTCAATAAAAATTATCTTTAAAATGTTTTTAGATATACATTTAAAAGTTATCAAACAGTATCAGTCTGAATACTGATATTTTAGCATTTTTTTTCAAATCTTTTTTTGTCTATAAGTTGTTGTTGTGCCATGCTGTTATTCTCCTTCTCTGCAAGTCTACCAGTCAGGTCTTAGTGATTGAAAGCCCCCTCCTTATGCTTTCAAAAATGTGTATGAATTCTTACTTCAATTATCCAATCATGTGAAAAGCAAATTCCTGTTCACTTTGAATACCCAATAATGCGTACCTGATTTTCTCACAACTGAATGATTGGAGTATTCACACTTTTTTTAAATGTCTCAACCATTTCATTGACTACCCCTTCATCTCAGTTGTTGAGCAAGGAGTGTGCAGTGACAGGCACTGCAAATATGTACATTGTAAAGGTTACCTTTAAAAGTAAGGAATCAAGGTAAACATTGCAATAACAGGTCAAAACATAGAAAGTATATAAATGTGCAGCGCTGTAAAACCTGTCTATGATACCAGGTGAAACACATATAAAATATTGCTGAATAAATGAATTATTTAAAGTGAGATATATCCTTAAAGTGCTACAGTGCTATTATAGTCCTTGTATGCGTGAATAAATAAATAAATAAATGTCCATAAAACTGTGACAATCTGCATTCAGGTAATCATCAATAATATGCAATGTGCTGATAGGGTATTCAGTGATGTGCCAAGGATATGCTAAAAATACGCACTTACCAGATGCGTATTTTAAATACGCATGTATGTATAAGATATGTTTCAGCCAGGGGTCCCCTTTAGGTGGAACGGATGATACAGCCTGGAAAGGAATCTCCCTCCTCTGGAGCCTAAGCAGCACTGCAGCTGTCTTCCACACTAGGCTTTGTGAATTAATTAG
Source organism: Staurois parvus (assembly GCF_062004578.1). Taxonomy (NCBI): domain Eukaryota; kingdom Metazoa; phylum Chordata; class Amphibia; order Anura; family Ranidae; genus Staurois; species Staurois parvus. The sequence goes on along the minus strand of NW_028317802.1, from coordinate 9,468,149 downwards.
CTCAATATAGAGCCAGAAAAAAAGTAGCCCATAGTGTAGTATTTCCAATGATAATGAAGATTTATTAGTAAGCCATCCACGTAGATAAGTATAAAAGTTTGGTTAAAATAATGCATCAGATAACATACAGTGTTATGTGGATAAGAACTGACCATCCATACCGCAAGATGGCAGCTGGACATTCACGAGGTTCCGGCAGCGTGATGTCATGGTGTATGGCTCCTCTTTGACGCATTTCGTGCCACGCACTTCTTCAGAAGGAGTATGCCAATACTGCCTGACGTCCATTGTGAGCATAAATACGGTAAATGACGCATGTGCGTTTCGCGCACGCCATTTGCTGAAGATCAAAACGTGCACATGCGCGGGCCCCTTTTTGTCATGGATTTACAACAGCAACCACACTATGACCCACAAAGAGAATTATCATACTCTGCAAGCGAAAACAAGAATTATACAAATCCTTTTAATCAATGTTGATCATGATTAACAATGATGTTAAGCCACTCCTATATGGGATATATTTACCTTGTGATATGAATCCCATTCACCACTACGTGGCAAAGGTAGTTACCGTTGCTATGGTAACAAAGTCAGACAAGCTAATATGGATTTGCAAAAACAGGAAATAAAAATACAACTGGTCTGAGCCAATAGTGGTGGGGGATAATAGTAAATAATTATTTATAAAAAGTGTATATATATATATAGAAATAGATATTAATAAAAACAAATGATAAAATAGTCAATGTGATTGTGAGATGAAATCCATAACAAAAAATATGGTGATACATAAAATATTACATTAGATATACATTTACAAATCATAATTGGGGTAATGGACCTGAACATGAATAAATAAATATATGATGGGGAATGATCAAATAATATAAAAATTGATATAAAAAGGTGATATTAGAACCCCTAAAATTCTTTAACATACTGAGATGAAAATAAAACTGCAATGTAGAATCAACTCATAAAATGTATAAATATCAATGTATCTGAGAGACAGAATATCTAAAAATATATTAAACTAGTATATCAACTGAGGTATTGTGTTTTGTGGTAACAGTAAATATAAAAAATAGAATAGAATAGGCAATATCAATTTGAATCCATATGTGAATATCTATGTGTAAAATTGAAGATAAAAATATGGGCATATAAGAAGGTCTAAAAAAAATATATAAATACATAAATGGAATATAATGAGTATATAAAGGAATATAATAAATATATAGAATAGATATAAATATAAATAAAATAGTGGACCTCCTAGATATTAACTGTTGTCAATAAAACAATTTATATCAATGTCCACATTGTGCCCTGATAGAAAAAGGGTGCCCATCCCAAAAATCCATTTGGTCTCAAGTTGAGAAACTGCTCTACGTTTATGCGTACCTCTCCAGTGGGCTTGAATAATATCAATCCCCACGAATTTCAGTGTAGTGGGATCTCTATTGTGGTAATGTCTGTAATGCTTAGAGAGGGAGTGTTCTTTAATACCTCTTTTAATATTATAGACATGTTCGCGTAATCTGTATCTAAGTCTCCTAGTCGTACGTCCTATATACTGTTTCCAACAAGGACATTCAAGCATATAGACAATGAACCGACTGTTACAAGATATAAAATTCTGGATATTGTAAGATCTACCAGTAACAGAGGCTGTGAAAGTATTTGTTTCATGCTTAACGAGAGAGCACTGTTCCGTTAGCTAAACAATAATAAAAAAAAATTAGCATTATCACCTACTAATATGCTAGTTAATAGTCAACTCTGTGTAAAATATTCCCCATTGGCCCTTTCAGATAGTAATGTTTCGGTGTGCTTACGTGGTTATGTCTGTTGCATTTTCAGTTTCACAAACTACAGCCTATACTGACTGATGTTTTTGTAAGTAAATGTTCTAGAAAATGTTTATATTTATGTATATACAGTATGTATGATAAACTCCTGCAATGAATATTGTATATGGGGATATTATAGTTTATAAAACGTTTCCTTCCTGCTAAATAACCTTTATTGAATTAAACATTTGACGTTAACGTTTTTGTGATTTTGCTTTGACTAACTTTTGGACTAACAAAGTGAATCAATTTACAGGTAGATAGAAGTGAGACATGTCCAGGTTTACATGAGAGTGGGAGAGGGTTCCAGTGTCCATGTGATCTACAGCTATTATAAATGGGCTCCTAAGTCTCAGAGATTCTTGTGCAGCTTCATGGTTTGCACAAATGACATGTAGGCCCCAGACTGAATGGACTTTTTCCATCTTAAAGTGTTACTAAACCCACAACAGTAAAGTCAGTCTGTATATGCAGTAAAGCATGTTTGTTATACTCACTGGGGAACCTAAAGGGTTAATCCTCTGCATTGTGTAAAAAGGATGTTTTATCATGTTTTCTCTGACCCTCCTCTTGTTCAGATGTCCACCTGATAAGACAGACTGAACCTGCAGACACATGTACAGTACATGCTCAGTTTATTGTGTATTGCTAGATAGGTTTTTTTTTCCTTGGGAGAGTGCATGTGATCAGCACAGGGCCAATTGGTACTGTCCAGACAGAGGTCAAGGGTTTTGCATCCTCCTAGAGCAGAAAGAAAAGCTCTGCTGAAGTCACAAAACTGCTATACATCGCTGATGAGAAAAGGTATTTAGTACTTTATATTTACTTAAATAATTGCATTTCCATGTTCTGTGTACTGTGGGAGACCAGATATAGTTAATGCAGCATCCTGGATTTAGTAACGCTTTAAGCCTTATAAACTAACAAAAAGGTTGAGCATATTAGTGAAAATAGAGAAACATTACTTTTTTGAATTCAGTAATTAAAACAACTACATTTTTGTTATAGCCATTTGCTCCATATTATATCACAGTGTGATAGGAAATACTTAAATATATAAATAGATACATATATAAAAATGATCAGATAGGTAGATAGATGCATTCATGGGGCTAAATATTTTTTTAGCCCTGTTTTGGCCTTAATATGAATTCATCAAAATAACTGATTTCGTTTCTCTGAAATTTACAAAGTAGTCTAAGATTTAAAAAATTTAATTGCATTCAAACTGCACATCACAGTGAGAAAATAATAATTCACAAATTGTTAACCTATTTAACTACCTCATTACCAGAGTGTTTCACTTGCTTTGTCTTCAGGCCTTTTTTCAGTTTTTAGTGCTGTGATAATTTGACTGACAGTTACCCTTGCAATAGTGTATCTGAATTAATATATCATTTTTTGAGACAGACAGAGCTTTCTTTTGGTAGTATTTAATAACCACTTTTTTAAAATTTGTTACTATATAAAGTAAAAAAGACCAACGATTTTACAAAAAAGCCATGTTATTCTTTCTTTGTGTTGTAAAACATTTTAAGTAAATACTCTCTCCGTGTAAAATGTATTCTTCTACATTTCTTTGGTAAAAAAAAAAGTGCATTCTATTTTGCCTCTGTGAACGTTATTCGTCCACATTCTTTTAGTGCTGCAAAAAATATTAAGTATTTATCAGAAAAAATATAGATAGCTAAGAAATTATTTGACTACCTATAAGAATAGTAAATGTAAAAAAAAATGCAAAACAACTGTTCCTGGTTGCACAAAAGCATGGGGCTAAGACTGTAGTCACTGTCTAGCTGTAGTCGTTGTTGTTATCTATTGTTGTTAGGTTTATTTGGTCAGGGTCACTCCCTGGTTATAAAAGTGGTACTTTGAATACCTTCTGCACTTCCCCATTTCACCATTATTGAACCAGGTGTATTGCAGGAGTTTAAACTTTCCTGGAAATTATACTCTTCTAGTTTGCTGTTTTGACACTGTAGTCCTTTCTGCTAATTTTGTGTTGTACGACAAGATAAAAAAGAGAAAATGTTATGTAGGGGCAATAGGTAGGTAAATGACCACTAGATTTCATAGAGATACTGCAAAGACTGTTAGTTCAGATATTTTACTGTCCATGGTGACCTCATTATTGGCCTTCTAATTCAGCTTATATTTAGAAATAACACGTGAAACGTCATGTATACATTTATCTACAGTATAGGTTAAAAAATAATTTTAGTGTTTATACCAGGATGCTAGAGTATGAGTGTCAAAATATCATAAGCATTTGCTAAATATTTAAATACAATATGTGCATTGCTCAACTACTATTACAAATTATACACTGCTCAAAAATAATTAAACACTTTTTAACCAGAGTATAGTATCAAGTCAGTTAAACTCCTGGGATATTGATCGGGTCAGTTAAGTAGCAGAGGGGGTTGTTAATCAGTTTCAGCTGCTTTGGTGTTAATGAAATTAACAACAGATACATTAGATGGGCAACTATGAGATGACCCCCAAAACAGGTAGAGGTCACTGACATTTTTTCCCTACACATCTTTTCTCACTGTTTTTCATTAGTTTTGCATTTGGCTAGGGTAAGTGTCACTACTGGTAGCATGAGGCGATACCTGGACCCTACAGAGGTTGTACAGGCAGTCCAACTCCTCCAGGATGACACATCAATACGTGCCATTGCCAGAAGGTTTGCCCAGTCTTAAGAGCATGAAGCAGGTTCCAGGAGACAGGCAACTACTCTAGGAGAGCTGGGCAGGGCTTTAGAAGGCCCTTAACCCATCAACAGGACTGGTATCTGCTCTTTTGTGCAACGAGGAACAGGATGAGCACTGTAAGAGCTCTACAAAATGACCTCCAGCAGGCCACTGGTGTGAATGTCTCTGACCAGAAACAGACTTCATGAGTATGGCCTGGGGGCCCAACATCCTCTAGTAAGTCCTGTGCTCACTTCCTGGCACCATAGAGCTCGATTGGCATTTGCCATTGAATACCAGAATTGACAGGTCCACCACTTGCGCCATGTGCTTTACATATGTGCTCAAGTTCACCCTGAGCACATGTGACAGATGTGAAAGGGTCTGGAGAAGCCGTGGAGAATATTATGCTACCTGTAACATTGTTCAGCATGATCATTTTGGTGGTGGGTCAGTGATGGTCTGGGGAGGCATATCCATGGAGGGATGCACAGACCTCTATAATCTAGACAATGGCACCCTGAATGCCATTAGGTATTGGGAAGAAATCCATGGACTCATTGTCAGACCCTACGTTGGTGCAGTGGGTCCTGGGTCGCTCTTGGTGCACGACAATGCCCAGCCTCATGTGACAAGAGTATGCAGGCAGTTCCTGGAGGATGAAGGAATTGATACCATTGAATGGCCCCCACGCTCGCCTGACCTAAATCCAATAGAACACCTCTGGGATAGCATGTTTCAGTCCATCTGATGCTGCCAGGTTGCACCCAGACTGCCCAGGAGCTCAGTGATGCCTTGGTACAGATCTGGGAGGAAATACCCCAGGATACCATCTGCCATCTCATTAGGAGCGTGCCCCGAAGTTGTCAGGCATGCATACAAGCACGTGGGGTCCAAACACACTACTGAGTATCATTTTGAGTTGCTGTAATGAAATTTTTGTAAAATGGACTAGCCTGTTTGATTTTTGGGGTTTCTTTGAATTCAGTCCCCTGTAGGTTGATATATTTAATTTCCATGAAACGATGGGGCATCCTGACATTCCTAACACATTACCCAGTCCATATCAGTATAGATATCCAGCATGAGATTTTTCCCCATTGAGATCTTATGTGTTTTCAAAGTGTTCCTTTAATTTTCATGAGCAGTGTACAATATAAAAAGATAAAAAAAAGTCTATGCTTAGGTACACCCCCCCCCACACACACACACACAAAGCTAGCAGCACATAAAAAGCTTTTGATGCTAAGCCCGAAGTAAATAAAAACGTAAGTGCCACGCTAACACAGACAATGAATGACAAAGGTGTTTCTAAATATCACAAAACCAATAAGCATACAGTATAATACAAAAAAAACGTTATTAAGAAATTAAATGAAGTGTAAATGAATCCACAATTCAGAAAATCATGCACTATGGTCTCCAAGTCTCTGCAGGAGAAAAAATATTGTTCAGTGACAAGTGCAATATGCAATACAATCCTTAGATCGCCACAGAAAAAGTGAATTACATATTTCCAGTGGCAAATGCAAAAAACAAGAAAACGGCACCCAAGTGTTCAAATAAAGTCTGTGACCTGTGGGCAAGAAGACATACATCAGCTGCTTACTGGATTTCCACAACAATTACTAGCAGTAGTTGGTCATACAGCGCTTGTAGGGTTAATGGACTAGCCCATGCAAATGGGTTTCCCCCACAAAGGACAGGCAGCCATGGCAGCGCTCAGAAATAGAAAGCAGGAAGCGATCCCATAGAGTAAAACCACATTTCATAAAAAGAGTGCACACTTACAGTATTGCAGAGCCAACAGGCTTCATGGTGCATAATATGGTACAGCGTTCCTATGGGCTAATCAGTGTCAGCGTTTAGCGTGAATGATGATGTCACTCCCGAAGGCCCCACATTTGGGTGTTGCTTTCTTGTTGTGAAGCTTTCAGAAGATTTTTTTGCACTTGCCACTGTATATATTTCATTCATTTTTTTCTACAGTGATCTAAGGACTTTATTGCATATTGCACTTGTCACTGGACAATATTTTTTCTTCTGCAGGGATTTGGGGGCTATAGTGCATGATTTTCTGAATTTCGGACCCATTTATACTTTTTGAAATTTTGTTTTAACTTTTTTTGTATTATATACTTATTGGTTTTGTTTATACTGTAAGGTGATGTTTAGAAGTAAATTATACAATGTTACATGACCCCAAACATAAAATCAGGAAACCAAGTTCTTTGGGTGGTAACCCAAAAATGTAAAAAATATTTACAAAACTTGACAAAATTATTAATAGAAAGGTACCTATACTTATTGCAAATGAAGAAAACATTCACCTTGGTGTTTCATTTATATTTGTTTACTGTAGTTTTAGAGATATCTAACTGATGGAAAATATATCTTACTGGTATGTTTTATTTAGCACAATGTGGTAACTAGTCATAGATATGGTGTATGGTAGAGGTGCATTGTAGAGCTTGCACCTTTGTAATGAAGAGTACTGTTTGTTTTACAGTTAGTTTAATTTATTTCACTTTATTTTATTTGTGTACACAGGTTTGCATTTGTATGGATATTACCGCACAACAAAAGGGGCAGGTGTATATGTAGCACCCTTAGGGTATATGGTCTTATGCATTCGAACTATCCAAACATTGCCATAATTCACACAGATCTGGGCAAAATGCAGCTCTATACCATCCTCTTTCTTATGTTCAAAATTAGCTTTTTTATTAAGTTTGCAGTGTTGTAGAGAGGGAGAAGACCTTGTCTAGAGTTCAGGTTTGCTTCACAATTTCTCCATTTATTTAAAAATGGATGAAAGAGAAGGAGCCAAGAAAAAAAAGCTGAATTTTGAACTAGGAGTTCTCTGTTACCTTGCTGTCAGTCATGTTACTACTATGCTATACACAGTGTTCAGAATACACACACAGCTAGATGAGAGGAGAATTACACCTTTCCCTCTTCAGGTCAGATGGCCTCCTGTGAAATTCAGTTAGAGGCAGTCATTAAATCATTATTATTTATTTATTTATTACAGGTACTTGTATAGCGCCGTCAGTTTACGCAGCTCTTTACATACATATATTGTACATTCACATCAGTCCCTAACCCCCAAGGAGCATACAATCTAAAGTCCCTAACTCACAGTCATACATATACATACTAGGGTCAATTTAGACAGGAGCCAATTAACCTACCAGCATGCCTTTGGAGTATGGGAGGAAACCGGAGTACCCGGAGGAAACCCACGCAGTCACAGGGAGAACATGCAAACTCCAGGCAGGTGGTTATTATTTTTTTTATTAGAAAACCTAATAACAAAGCTATCAATTTTTATAAGTATTGAAAAATCCCTAAAAATCTCATTAGAATGCCAAAAATGTTTTGTGTAAAATGACCCAAAATGGGTATAGTTTCAATTGAAGCTGACAACCTTCACATATAGATAAAAATGTAAAATTAATATGGTGTTTTTCAAGTACAATTTTTTCCATAACATTTTCAAATAAAAGCACCTTTTGGTGCATTGTTTGCAGATACTTTTAAAATGTAAATTCTTTCAACTGTTTCAACTATTGAACTTCAGTACATTATTCTTAAGTAATCTCTTTGGAATTCGGTTTTGTGATGAAGAGATGACGTGCATTAAGACCACAGTACTTTTTCTTACTTGACAATAATGTAGGTATGTATTTTTTAATGTATACACACATATATGTCTATCTATCTATCTATCTATCTATCTATCTATCTATCTATATGTCTATATATATATATATATATATATATATATATATATACAATTTTTGCTAATATAAGGTGTAAGTCACATAGATGAGCACAACATTTTGTTTTAACTATTTGTTATAATACTTATTTAATGTTCTTTGTCAGCTGACAAAGGGAAAACCATATGTCAGAATAATCTGAGTTACTTAAAGGATAATTTCACCTTTAAAAATATATATATAACTGCACATCAGCAGATCGTGGGTGCAATGCCAGGATCCTGCAGATTCTCAGTCAATTGCCTGCCTGTACCTCCCACATAGGCAGATAGTTACTGAACTGAAGGAAAAAATCATGAACTACGGGAATGCTGATCATCACCCTTGCAGTTCATTGGGAACTACAAACCTTCTGCCGCAATGGAAGACATTACTTGTAGTTAGTTCATTCACAGGCAGGGGCGGACTGACCAGTCGAGCACTCGGGCACTGCTTTTTTGGGTGTGCTTTGAGTGTGGGCAAGGACACAAGGGCCTCTTGATCCCCTATTGCCCGGGGGCCCCATTAATTGTCAGTCCGCCCCTGTTCACAGGAAACTGTGAATGAATGATACAGCCAAGTGGGTGGAGCAGGTGTGGGGAGAGGATTCCCTACCCGCTGTCAGAGTGAAGGATCAGGGGAGTGCGGGCAGGTGCTCTTTGGTAACATGTTACATTACACCCTAAATAGGGATGTAACATGTTACCAAAGGAGAATTTATCCTTTAATTGGGTTGTGAAGCAGTAGTAAATTTAAATGAAAATTGTAAATTGGTTCAAATACAGGTATTGAAAAATAAGGCCTTGGTTTTCTGTTCCCAAACTGAGAGTTATTTCCTTTATTCTATGATTTAGATCTTTAAAGCTGCTTTGGAGTGCTTAAGTATCTTTCTATGCAATAATTGTTATAGGAAGCATCTGATAATCACCTCTGATATTTTTAGGATAAATAATTTTGTTTCTACTTTTTGGTTTTCAGAATCAGATAAATAAATTGTGCTTGCTTTGGCAGATCACATACTAAAATTGAAACGATAAAGAGAAGATTAGCATGGCCTCTGTGCAAGGATGACAAGCAAATTCTTGAAGTGTTCCATAAAAAAAAAAATCAGATAAATACCCAGATAATGGTTGCCATAACTGTAAACATTTAATTTACATTAAGACATATACACAATGCTGTGGGTTTCCGTATAACTGTATAACTGATTACACATTTATAAAAAAAAAATTTAATGTATTACTGTAAAGTAAACGTTTTACTTTAAAGTAAAAGCTTCAGTAACATTTTAAGAAAGATTGAAGAAAACCAATTTATAATTTTTGTACATAAGAATTCTAAATTGTAAAATATGCAAGTTCTGCTTTGATAATTCATTAGGTGTTATTGTTTTTATTAACTGTCAAGAAATATTTTTTAAATTGACCATCATGAAATATTCTTGCTACAGTTAATAAGATAAGCCTCAAGGTGTCACTGTTGCACTACTGTAGAGATCTGAAATTTGTATAGGGAGTAAAAGCAGAGGAGCTTAGAACAATCACTGCAATTTGTCATGAGAAAGGGAGTTGAAAATCTCTCTGATGTTGGGATTTTTTAAGACCAAATGCTTAATTGCTAATATTACAAATTGTGGATGGTAGAGGAAGGAAGACTCTTTGAAAACACTGCCACCATGGTTGGGCAAGTAATAATTTTCTTATTTACATTTCCTTCATTGGTTTTTGCTAGTCAACTGCACTATTCTGTGTTGGAAGAAATAAGACACAATTCTGTATTAGGCAACATTGCAAAGGATCTGGGCCTTGATACTCAAGATCTGGAGGTGAGAAAGCTAAGGATTGTCTCTCATAACAAAAAGCACAACTTTTTCAATGCTAGTTTAGATGGCAATATATATGTTATTGATAGAATAGATAGGGAAGAAATTTGTGGATCAGAGCAAGTCTGTTTACTGGATCTTGAGATTATTATTGAAAATCCGGTGAATGTATTTCCAGTTACCGTGGAAGTTCTAGATATAAATGACAATGCCCCAGCATTTTCTAAGGATATTTTTGAGATAGGAATTAGTGAATCAGCTTCTGCAGGAGCACGTTTTGTTCTAGGAAATGCAATTGATCCAGATCTAGGCGTCAATTCATTACAGAGTTATACCCTTAACCCAAATCCACACTTTACCTTGGGAGAAAAAATTGACAGCGAAGGGACAAAGCATCCAGAACTCATTCTGGAACAACCTTTAGATCGTGAAAAACATGACAAATTTACTTTAATCTTAACAGCGTCTGATGGGGGGAAACCTATGAAAACTGGAACTGCTGTTATTAAAATTGAGGTACAGGATGTGAATGATAACTATCCAGTATTCAGCCAGGACACTTACCGAATCAGTTTACAAGAAGATACACCAATTGGTTCTGTAGTTTTTCATCTAAATGCCAGTGATGAAGATGTTGGTTCCAATGCAGATATCACTTATTCTTTTAGTCACATTCCTGAAAATGCACGTCAGATTTTCACTTTGGATTCTCAAACTGGAGTCATACAAACAAAAGCAGATTTAGATTATGAAAGCACACCAAACTATAAAATGAGTGTGGAAGCCAAGGATGGCGGTGGCTTAATTGCAAAATGTAATATAGTAATGCGGATCGTGGATGTCAACGACAACGCACCTGAAATTGTGATAGCATCACTATCTACACCAATTCCAGAGGATTCTTTTCCGGGGACACTGGTGGCGTTAATTAATGTTAAAGATTTGGACTCAGGAAAAAATGGTGAGGTCACTTGTCTTCTAACAGAAACTTTTCCTCTAAAGTTAATACAGTCATCTAATAGTTATTACAAACTTGTCACTACAGATTACTTGGACAGAGAGAAAACTTCAACTTATAATATAACACTTTTAGCTGAAGATGAAGGTTCTCCTCCAATGGCAATCCGGTCAACTATTTACTTACATGTTTTAGATGTGAATGATAACATGCCAGTCTTCAATAAACCAGTGTATATTTCCTACATTCCAGAACACACCCCTGCTGGAACTTCAGTTGTTAGTGTTCATGCTTCAGATCTAGATTATAATGAGAATGCACGGGTCATTTATTCTATCATTAAGACAAATATTGATAACATTCCAGTATCTTCATATGTTTCCATAAACTCAATGACTGGAGTTATTTATGCCCAGAGATCATTTGACTATGAGCAGTTACGAGAATTCCAGTTTCAAGTGATGGCTAAGGACAATGGAACTCCTTCTCTAAGCAGTAATGTTACAGTAAAGATTTGTATAATAGATAAGAATGATAATATTCCTAAAATTCTCTACCCATCACCAGATACTGATGAATCAGCATTATTTGAATTTATTCCTCATACTGCTGAAAAAGGTTATTTAGTGACCAAAGTGATTGCTGTGGATGCTGACTCTGGACACAATGCCTGGCTCTCTTACCATTTACTACATGTTCCTGAACCATCATTATTTACCATTGGTCTGCATACTGGGGAAATTAAGATAGGGAAGGACCTTCAGGATATTGATTCTTTAAGACAAAAGATTGTGGTTCTGGTGAAGGATAATGGAGTCCCCTCTTTATCAGCTACTGCCACTTTGAATTTACTTGTGGCCAAAAATTTTCAACAAGTTGTACCAGAGATAAAGCGAAAGCCAGCTAATTCAGACGCTACATCTAATGTAACATTCTACCTTGTTATCGCTATAACTTTTATATCAATTTTATTCATTGTGATAGTATTGGCTGTAGTAGCTTTTAAGTGCAGAAAAAATAGCTCCCCCACTTCCCTTGGAACTTTTGGAAGAAATGTGTATCCTCAGTTCACCCTGGGATGTCCTTCTGAGATCAGCGATACAAGTCTACCCTTTCCATTCTCCTATGATGTGTGTGTGACTCTTGACTCAAAGCAGAATGAAATTGCTTACCTCAAACCTCTCCAGAATGTCCCCACAGACAATCTCATTGACACAGATGACTCACATTTTGATAATGTTGCACAGGTAAGCTAACATTTCGAATTTTATTATTCACATACTTTTGCATTGGAGCATCCCTATAATTGAATAGTATCTTTAAACATCCATGTACTATTTTATTGTGAAACTCTTTAATTTGTTACTCTTCGCCTGCTGCTAAATACAGTTGGTTTAATATTTGAATTGAACATAAGTTCGACTCAAACATCGGCCGTGCGTGTGTTCGCCGAACACACAAAGAGGTAAGGACGTTCAGCGGGCTGTTAGCCTGCCATGCCCCACAATGCAATGTGCCCTGACAGTGCATTGTGATTGGCCAAAGCAATGCGCCTGACCACAAGGGAGGTTCAATGCTTTGGCCAATCACAGCACGTGATGATGTCACAGGGGGGTGGGGGTGACCCCGAACCCTTGTGACATCACAATATTTAAAAATTGTCATCCTGACGCAGCTGTCAGACGGCAAGAGCCAGTGTCAAGAGAGGAGCAATTTTTTTTCTTTTTTCGGCGGTGGTGGGGGGCATCTTGATTGACATTGGATCTACTTTGGAGGACATGTTGCTAATTTTTTGTTTTTAAAAAAAGGACTTGTCAAAGACTGTCTACTGTCATTTTTTACACTACACTTGTTTTTTTTTTTGGTGAATATGTAGCGGTACCATGTACCCCATACTCATTCACCTGGGGGGGGGGCGGGATCTGGGGGCATGCTTGGATAACAGTCTGGTATGGATTTTGAGGGGGACCCCAAACACCATTTTTAAAAAAATTTCCCCTCAAAATCCATACCAGACCCAAAGGGCTTGGTATGGATGAATGGGGGACCCCACGCCATCTAAAAAAATGTTTTAATAGCTGGGCAATACTGGCAATTCTTTTTACATTCAGCTGTGAGAACCCCGCTGACAGCTGAAACATTAAAGAATGCTTTCACTACTAAAATATTGCATGACTTAATAATATAACTCATGCAATATTTTAGGAACTGTGCGGTACCTTACCCCATACTTGGATGTGGTACGATACTACTTAGTGAATTGTCCCTGTTCGAAGCTCGCTGTATAATTTTCGTTCGAATGTTCGACCATGAACTGAACAAGGGGGTATTTGGCCCATCACTACTGCTAAAATACAAGTTTAATCAAACTGTCATTTATGCTGCCTGAATTAAAGATTTGTCATAACAATCATAACAATCATTTAGAAATTTAAAAACTCTGAACTACCTTATTATACCAAATATGGTGGTCAAGTTTAATGGCTACTGTACTAGTTGAATGTACCCAATTTACTGAGTTCAAAAATAAAGGACCCACAAATGTTTAATTTTACCATTGTATCTACCAGGTGCAAATATTAAAGGATTGCTACATTTAATATCCATGCAATTAACCTACTTTTTATGAAGGTCTTAGAAAATTAGTCTTTATTTTAGTATTTATTTTCAATATATTTTTGGATTAGGCGTGGCTTTTGTCATTTTCTAGCGCTCAACTATATAATGTATCTTCCAGAGAACTGATAAACCTCATAATACTAATTTGAGATGGGGACTTGCTGTAAAAAGCTTGTTGTTATAAAAAAACATATATATACAAAAATAAATGATCTTCTGAATTAAACCAAAAAAAGTTCTTATTTCCTCTTAAATATTTGAAGCAGACATTTTACATTTTGAAATTGTAACTTGTGCATATTTGAATTTTAGCCTTTGGGTAAAATATTAAATGTTCCACAAACACAATGGGGAAGATTTACTAAAACTGGAGCATCCGGAGTCCCGTGCCGCTGTGCATGGTAGCCAATCAGCTTCTAACTTTAGCTTGTTCAATTAAGCTTTGACAATAAAACCTGGAAGCTGATTGGCTTCTCTGCAGAGCAGCACCAGATTTTGCACTCTCTAGTTTTAGTAAATTCCCCCCCCAATAAACGTTTATAGTATTTCTGCAACTTAATTTTATATTATTTGCATTTAGAGGGCTTTAAACCTCCTTAGCGGTTTTCCCGAGTGTAGCTCAGGGTAAAATTTGAGTACCAAAAGCGGTAACCCCGAGCTACACTTGGACTTACCATGCGGCGTTGCTCAGGGAGTCCCTGCAGCACTTACCTTGTCCTTCGCTCCCGCGATGTGTCCCCTGCAGCGTCCCCGGCCATCTCCTCCGGCCGATGCCGGCATCTGTCTTCCGTGTTCTGGTCCCTGTGACGTCGGGACGTATGGGCGCCTGAACCGGCGGCAAATTTGAAATGTTTAAAAATTTTCATTTTTGCTGTCATTGCTGTTTCAATGCATTTCACATATATTTTGTCCCTAGTGCTTTGTCCTGTGCCCTGCCTGCATTTGTTCTTTCTGCCTGGAAACTTAGAAAAGTCCATGGCGTCCAAAAAGCGTCTCTTTACGTCAAAAGCAGTTTTAGACCAGCTAGAAAACAGCGATAGTAAATCAGAACCACTTGCAGAATTGAGTGATAATGATTCGTGGGGAAATTCGTCATCAGACACTGAAAACGATTCTGCGGCTTTGCTCAGCGATGTGCGAGTTTGCCTCTGTATTTCAAATTTCAGTGTTTTTGGTTTGTTTATATTATTGAATTAAATTTATTATTATTATATTATTATTTTTTATGATTATTTATTAAATTATAATTTATGATTTCGTGTTTCAAGTTTTATCATATCTGAAATGTTTACTAGACTCTTGTTCGTACAGATTTCAGTGAGTTATTCCTAAAGATTACAGTCTACAATAAAAAACTACATATTTCCATGCAAAAAAATGGTACCGCTTTCAGCACAAAAAATCGGAAAGAATCATACCGCCGAGGAGGTTAATATACTTAAGTTCAATGTCTGCATGGACCTTTCTTATTTCATTTGCCCCTCATCAAAAAAAAAAAAAATAATGATGATATACAGTATTTTTCATTAATGATAAATGTTATTAGTATCATTGATATGTTTCATTAATTTGGTATCCCCATGCAGGCACAATGGGTACATAGGAAACAAATTCAACAATTGAAATCTAGAATGAATATATTGTAGGTAATTGTGCAAATGTTGACTAAAGAAACACAGTGTCTCCTTTTGTAATTTTTTATTTTATGTTTTGTGCTTAAGTGAAGGGCATATGAGCTTAATAATATTGGGTATCTTTTTAACTGATAAGAATATTAGTAGTAAGATTTTATTTAAAAATATTTTTGTTTTCATTTAGAGATGACGTGCTTTATCATTTTCGGAATTTATAGCTTATGATTGCGTGTGATTGGGTGTTTATTATTAAGAAAAATTTATATATTATTTATATATATTTATATTTTTATATATACAGTATACTGGACATATAGTATCCTTGCATTTCTCAAATTTGGCCTCATGGTGTCACTGTTGCCTAACAAGGCAGACATGTTAAATACTTTGAAGGAAGTTATCCTGCTTATGCTATAAAGACAGTGCAGATCTCTACAAAGAAGATACATACAGTATTTATTCCTCCTCTCTTCGGATTATTTTAATGCTCAGAATGTTGATCAAATATTAGCTTTTTTCTGATTGTCATTGAAAAGCAGATTACAAGGCTTGAAGTTATACATTTACAGAGGACATGACACGGCAAGTAATAGTTTTATATTTTTCCTTCTGTTTTGTGGCTGCTTCTGATTTCCTTCATTATTCAGTTCTAGAAGAGATAAAGCTAAATTCTGTAGTGGGAAATATTGCAAAAGATTTGAAATTAAATAACAATGAGCTAAAAATAAAAAAATTAAGGATTGTTTCTAATAAAAATATGAATTATTTCAATATCAGTTCAGAAAATGGTAATTTATATGTCATTAGCAGACTAGATAGGGAAGAGTTATGTGGATCAGAGATGCATTGCTTTCTGGACCTTGAGATTCTGGCAGAAAATCCAGTAAATGTTTATCCTGTTAGGATTGAGGTTCAAGATGTAAATGACAATTCTCCAAGTTTCTCAAAGGACATTTTTTACATTGGAATAAGTGAGTCCACTTCCCCAGGAGCCCGTTTTGTTCTAGGAAATGCTCTTGACCAGGATTCAGGCTCCAATTCTTTGCAGAGCTATGAGCTTAGTCCAAATTCAGATTTTGAATTAGCTGAAAAACTACTCAGCGAAGAGAATAAATACCTAGAACTTATTTTAAAGCAGCAGCTAGATCGTGAAAAACAGCAAAGATATAGTTTAATTTTAACAGCTTCTGATGGAGGAAATCCTGTAAAAACTGGAACTGCTATTATACAGATTGAGGTACAAGATGTAAATGACAATTATCCTATTTTCAGTCAAAAAATATATCGAATCAACTTAACTGAAAATTCTCCACCTGGCTCGCTCGTCATTCATTTAAATGCTACCGATAAAGATGAGGGTTCAAATGCGCATATCACATACTCATTTAGTCACATTCGTGAAAATGCACGCCAGGTATTTTCTTTAGATTCCAAAACTGGAGTCATTAAAACTATTCAGGAATTGGATTACGAGTCAGCAAGAAGCTATGAGGTCACCGTTGAAGCCAAAGATGGTGGAGGTTTAGCTGCACAATGTACTGTAGTCATACAGATTGTGGACATTAATGACAATGCACCTGAGATAACTCTTGCATCCCTATATACACCGGTTCCAGAGGATTCTCCACCTGGAACACTTGTGGCATTAATTAATGTCAAAGACTTAGATGCTGGAAAAAATGGGGAGGTGATATGCCAAATAAGAGATACCCTTGCATTCAAGCTGATGGCATCATCTAATAATTATTACAAACTTATAACTGCATGTCCTCTGGACAGAGAAGAAAACCCATTCTATAACATTACAGTTAGAGCTGAAGATGAAGGAACACCTCCAATGTTAACTGTGAAAACATTATATGTAACAATTTTAGATGTGAATGACAACCCACCTGTCTTTAGTAAACTAATATATATATCGTACATTCCAGAACATGCTCCAGCTGGAATCTCAATACTTAATGTTTATGCATCTGATTTGGATGACAGTGAAAATGCTCATATCACATATTCAATCAGTAACACAGTTATCGAAAACATTCCAGTATCTTCATACATTTCCATGAACTCAATGACTGGGGTTATTTATGCTCAGAGATCATTTGATTATGAACAGTTACGGGAATTCCAGTTTCAGCTCATGGCTAAAGACAGTGGATCTCCTCCTCTAAGCACTAATGTCACAGTAAGGATATATATCATAGATAAGAATGATAATGCTCCAAAGATTCTTTATCCATCACCAGAAAATGAAGATTCTACATTATTTGAATTTATTCCTCACACTGCTGAGAAAGGCTATCTAGTGACTAAAGTGATTGCAGTGGATGCTGACTCTGGGCATAATGCTTGGCTTTCTTATCATCTTATACAAATTCCTGATCCAACCTTATTCAACATTGGTCAACACAATGGTGAAATCAGGATAGGACGAGACCTTCAGCATACAGATTCCCTAAGGCAAAAGATTGTGGTCCTAGTGAAAGACAGTGGACAACCCTCTTTGTCCTCTACAGTAACCTTGAGCTTAGTTGTGGCTGAAAACTTCCAAGATGTTGTACCGGAGATAAAACATACATCCAGTAACATAGATATTTCATCAAATGCAACATTCTATCTAATAATAGCAATAGTTTTGATTTCTGCCTTATTTATTATGTCGGTGATGATTGTAGCAATTTTCAAGTGCAAAAAATCTAATACTCCAACAGCTTTTGGAACTTATAGGGGAAATGTATATCCTCAGTTCACCATGGGATGTCCTTCTGAAATCAGTGATACAAGTTTACCTTTTCCATTCTCATATGATGTGTGTGTGACTCTTGACTCAAAGCAGAATGAAATTGCTTATCTGAAGTCAGTCCAGAATGTTCCTACAGATAATCTTATTGACACCGACGATACACCTCCTGAGAACACTACACAGGTAAGATTAGTTCCACATTTGAATACAATTTGACCAATGTGTTGTTCTTGATTTATCCTGCATTTAACATTGTTAGCCAAATGTGGGTGGTCTATAATGCAACTCTATATAGCTTCTTAAAGTGTAAGCAAAGACAACTATTTTTATTGTTTTGGATAGCGTTGTAAAGGGTTATAACCATTGACATTTTTTTTGTTGTTGTCTGTGTACCATTGGGGAAATTTTGTCTCACTAACTGTCACAGAGACTTGACAGGAATTGATAGGAATTCCCATCTTAGACTTTCCTTACCTTTTCTTTTGGGGGCAGCTTTGGATTGCCCCTGTGATAATCAGGACAAATAAAGGGGGAATCTCCCCAATAAGGACACATGCAGAACCCTGACAGAGGGTGGGTCCAACATTTTATTATTATTTTATAACAGGTGTTTACATAGGGCTGACAATTTGCACAACACTTTAAATATACAGTATGTTGAAGATTAATATCATTGTATTAAAAAGTAGAAAAATAGGTATTGCCTTGAAATACACATTAACACTGACAGTCACTGTAATTGAACTTTTTGAAGACTGTGAATATGAATGGGTCTATCCACAAACTGCAGGTGAAAGTAGGACTACTTAAATAATCTGTTAAATAAAAAAAATCACTGTTTATCAATGCTCAGAAAAGTAGCCTGTGCTTCTCCACCCCTCAGTCAGTGAGGGGAAAATTAATTAATTTTGTACTGTAAGTTATCAACTTTTTTAGAACCTCTTTTCAGACACAGATTGGGACTATCCTGCCTCCAGTATGTATAGGTTGCTATGGCTGTCATTAAACCATTGCATGACAGATTATACCATGGCTGGATAGGAGATTCATATCATTTGTAGTATTTTCCTGGTTGGTGATGATACAGTATGTATAATTTACGTAGCAACTTTGAGGAGATCATGGGTAACACCGTGATAGAGAATAATATTGCAGATTGAAGCGCAGGGTAGATCAATTTATGCTGCATAAATGTCAGTCCCACTCAACCTTCCTTGCTCTCTTAGCCAAGTAAACCAATATATAAAGTAAATATACCAAGTAAGCTTGCTATGTATAGGGTGTAAACAAATATAGAGGCAGTGCCAGGCTTTGTTCTTAGTAAGTCCAGCAGGTTTTGCAAAACGTTTTGGAGATATCCGCTGTGACAAATACAGTGTCAGACCACTGCACTTCTCATCAACTTGTGAAAACCTTTACACACACTGTCACTGCAGACAGATATATTCAGAGATTTATCATGTAATAGAGCTCTTCAAGAGACAGGGATTCTTTAAGTTTGCGTTAGGGCACTTAGAGACAGTTTTAACACTTCAAAATATGGTTTATTAATAAAAAGGTAATGAATGGTGCAAAATAATATATTTACAGAAAAGGGTATCACAAAGAAAGAAAGAGACAATTATACAATAGAGAAATAAAAAGAAGTTGAAAAATGAAAAAAATACTTGCAAGTCCTGGTTTCAGAAGACTTCAGTCAATGAACAAGGTGATACATTGGCTCTTATAACTTGACAGGTTAAATGTGTTTGCAGTCCAATTTTCTTTGGTATCAAGGGGGTTTTGACAAAGACCATCTGACCAACTTAGCGGCTGAGGAGTGGCCATGGAATGTCACTGTGTTATGACTGTATCATGGCCCTCCCTTACACACAGTTTGATACTGATATTAATACCTTCAAATATGTACAGGTTGCATTCTGGTAGATTATTGTTCAGCATTGAATTCCATGTCCAGAGATACTAGACCTAGAATAGGCATAGGAGGTATCTCACTGCTATCTCACTTTCTGTATACTATATGCTAAAAAACTGTAATATTTGTAGGAATAGAACTTTTTTGGTCCTGATGAACAAACCGTACACAAAAATAATTTTTTCAAAAATAACTTTTTTATTATTAGAAAAATATTTGATATTAAAAACAACATAAAGTCAGTTGTATTTACAATGGATTCCCATATAAACTGTAAAGCCATACCCATACATTAGATATTCATAATTGGTTTAACACAGACATTTTACTTGGTATATCAACATATGCCATAGATAAGTACAGCAAAGATGCATGGGAAGCCTTTTCACAGTTGGTGTATTTCTACATGTTTCGCAGCATAGAGCTGCTTATTCAGGAATGATGGGAATCACAACATCTACAAAAAAAACATAAAACAATGCAATACATATACTGTGTAATGCATCTATATCCCTGAAAAACCCTCCCACTGGGCAGGGATCTATCGAGTTTACCCAGGGTTAGAATTGGACCAGTATGCCCCAGGCCCAGAGTCCAGGGAGCATACAAGCAAATCAAAAACTCAGTATAAGACTAGGCTGCACTTTTGTGAATTTAGGGTATATCATAGCTACTTAGTAACATGCGACATATAGTGGCAAATGTTTCCAGATACCTGTTGTCCATTGTCAGCATAATGGCTTATTATTTTGCAATAATACTGATATGGTATCTTAGTGTTATGGGTTGTGGGACATGATGTTTGATAATATGTAAGAATTATGTGTCCTACCTTTTTGGTGCAGGCTTTTGGAGGCCCTGTGCTTTATTGCTTTATTGCACCTGGACTACTGTTTACTATAGTGGGCACTCAGCTGGAAGAGCCTTGAATGCTTCATATCCCACCCTAATGCGGTGCACATATAAACATTGATACCAGATCCTTTTGGTAGGTTCCTTTTGGATATACAAGGATTTTTACTTTAACTCTTTATAACAGCTACCATTTAGTGGAACCAGATTTTTCCTTTATTCTCTTTGGACTCTGGCCCAGGGTGTATTGGTCTAATTTCTAACCCTGGGTAATCCCTATAGATCCCTGCCCAGTGGCAGGGTTTTTTGAAGATATAGATGCATTATATATGTATTATGTTGTTATTTGTCTTTCTGTATATATTGTTATTCCCATCATACCTGAAGAAGCAGCTCTATGCTGTGAAACAATGTAGAAATACACAAACTGTGAAAAGGCATCTTTTGCTGTACTTAGTTTGTGGCATCTGTTGATATACCAACCAAAATGTCCATGTTAAACCATTTATGAATATCTAACGCATGGGTATGGCTTTACAGTTTCTATGGGAATCCATTGTAAATATGACTGACTTTCTGTCATTTTTTAATATAAAATATATTTTATAACAAGGTAAAGTTATTGTTTTTGATAAAAAGATTTTTGTGTACGATTTGGTCATCAGCACCGAGAAAGTCCTATTCCCTCAAATATTACAGTTTTTTGGCATTCATATGTGAGGATGGGGTGCTTTTTTATCTATACAGTGCTACCTCAGCACATGGCAAGTTATTGTTTCAGTATACTATAGTTTAGTCATGTACAGTATGATCTCAATTTGTTCGGTATGATATTCCCCATTCAGTTATATACTTGATTCTGATGTGTCTTGGTCTTGTCTGATTTTATGAACTGTGTGTAGATATTTTGAAATTGTGAGTTGCGCAGGGGTCTCGGAAAGGTTGCCTCAAGCCTGACTGGTTTACGATACCCATTAGCCCTGGTTAAGACATTTTACTGTATGCTGTTTATTCCTAATATGTTTTATTGCCCTACAAACCATGGGAGAAGGAACTGAAGGAGTTTGTGACTGTTTTACAATGGGTCAGCAGAAATTAACAGACATCCTGCCAGAACTTCAATTGGATGTTTGTGGCTCTGGTAAATGCCTGTGTACTGGCGTCTGCTGTCCCTAAGTTGAGATAACAGGCTCTTTGGTATGGGAAGTTAAAAGACAATGGAGGTGCATTCTTAGGTATTTGCTGCTGCAATGTGTAACTATTCTACAAAACCGTCATGGCCGACCTATGATTCATGAAAAATATGGCCGCCAGACATAGCTTTTTATGTGCCCAGTACTTGATATCATTACACCCTCTTTTAAAATGTATTTAGAAAATTTGCTTTACATAAAAAAGAAAATAAAATATCTATTTTTTTACAACTGCATTTCAAACGAAATGTATAATAAAATTGACCTCATGCAATTATAGTTTCCCTTTGAAGATTTTATACAGTAGGACTCATGGCTAGTCACAGCCTTGCAATTCAGTTGCTGGTGATAAATCTCTAGTGACAAAAAAAGTTCATTGAAAATATTTTTTTTTTGTTCCAAAAATACTTTATTTTTATAAGAAAAGACAAAAAAAAAGCATTTATAGCATGTACAGTCATAAATCACAGTCAAAACAGCGACATAACATGTTGCTTCCCGTTTCACAGACGGGGCAAATTGTAAACAGTCGTACAAGACGAAGTGGTGTAAAACATTACATCAATCAAACAATGCAAAATGGTGGATAACAAGTGGCAAATGGGTGAAGTAGTGTTGGTGAGTGTTATCTCGTCTTGACTCTCATCAACTTTTTAATGGTAAGGTAGTGTGATGATAGGGGTGGGGAAAGCATTGGATATTGTTACGGTCATTGTTTACATATTCAAAACTAGAGTATATGCTATGGTTGAAGTTAGTCATAACTGTGTGCAGGTAAATGCTCTATTTGGCTGGTAGAGACTAAGTGATACAAGTAAATAACAGGTGTGAAAAAAGGAGATCAGAAAGAAAGACAGAAAGAGAGAGGTTGGGGGGGGGAAGGAAAAAAAAAAAGGGGGGGAGGGGAGTGGGTAGAGAAGGGGTTACCTCCTCATGTATTAGACAAGCCAGACAGGTATTATTAGAGCTTAAAATATACGTACAGGATCGTTCAGTGGGGTAACCCGTGGATCACGAACCCCAAAAGGCATATTGAGGTGTAGATCCACAGACCATCCTTATGTGTGAGAGAGGTGTCTTCATTTATCAGGGTATTTCCCCCAGAAAATATTTATTTGTTTCCATGTGTCGCTCTCTTGCTGGTTGGATTAGTGAAATGGTGCTCTTCCACTGATGGAAATGCTGCAGAATCTCGTTCATGGTGACGAAAGAGATCTTGCTTATCTGGCCAGTGAGAGAATGACGCATTGATACCCTGTATATTGTTTCTTTTTCCAGTAAGTTGACCAGAAGTAGACACAAAAAATATGCTTAGCAGCACACCCAGTGGCTCACAAATAGCAACTTTAATGTTCACATAGAAAAAACCTTTTTCCACATTTGAGCCTTAAACTTGCTCTTCACAAGCTACTGGATGTGCTAGTAAACATATTTTGATCCCTAATTCATAGGGAGGAGCCATCCACTGTAGTTCCACCAGACACCTTGATTTTAATATCCTAACACCATTAGGAGTGTACTTGGATATACATACAGTGTTTATTGTGTACATTAGAGATGAGCGAATCGAACCTGGCGAAGTGGAATTCGTTTCGAATATCAGGAAAAATTCGATTCGCATCGAATCCGAATTTTAGCAAACTTCGGGTGCACGAATCGAATTTTTCCCGATCAGCCGGCAAAAGTGTCACTGCAGAGAGCTCCGCTATTTCTGACAGTTCTGACAGTTCATTTACAGCGGTTGAAACATTGTATCTATTTGTTTCCATTTAGGATACAGATGTTTTTATTCGGAAATAAATAGATACAATGTTTCAACCGCTGTAAATGTGAAGGAACTGTCAGAGAACTGTCAGAAATAGCGGAGCTCTCTGAAGATACACTTTTTGCTGTACTGGAATACTTCTTCTTTTCATTCTTCTTCTTCTTTTCATTCTTCTTCTTCTTCTTCTTTTCATTCTTCTTTTCATTCTTCTTCTTTTCATTCTTCTTCTTCTTCTTTTCATTCTTCTTTTCATTCTTCTTCTTCTTCTTTTCATTCTTCTTCTTCTTCTTTTCATTCTTCTTTTCATTCTTCTTCTTCTTCTTTTCATTCTTCTTCTTTTCATTCTTTTTCTTCTTTTCATTCTTATTCTTCTTCTTTTCATTCTTCTTTTCATTCTTCTTCTTCTTTTCATTCTTCTTCTTCTTCTTTTCATTCTTCTTTTCATTCTTCTTCTTTTCATTCTTCTTCTTCTTTTCATTCTTCTTCTTCTTCTTTTCATTCTTCTTTTCATTCTTCTTCTTCTTCTTTTCATTCTTCTTCTTCTTTTCATTCTTCTTTTCATTCTTCTTCTTCTTCTTTTCATTCTTCTTCTTCTTCTTTTCATTCTTCTTCTTCTTTTCATTCATTCTTCTTCTTCTTTTCATTCTTCTTTTCATTCTTCTTCTTCTTCTTTTCATTCTTCTTCTTCTTCTTTTTATTCTTCTTTTCATTCTTCTTCTTCTTTTCATTCTTCTTCTTCTTCTTTTCATTCTTCTTTTCATTCTTCTTCTTCTTTTCATTCTTCTTCTTCTTCTTTTCATTCTTCTTTTCATTCTTCTTCTTCTTTTCATTATTCTTCTTCTTCTTTTCATTCTTCTTCTTCTTCTTTTCATTCTTCTTCTTCTTCTTTTCATTCTTCTTCTTCTTCTTTTCATTCTTCTTTTCATTCTTCTTCTCATTCTTCTTTTCATTCTTCTTCTTCTCTCTTTTCATTCTTCTTTTCATTCTTCTTCTTCTTCTTTTCATTCTTCATCTTCTTCTTTTCACTCTTTTTTTCATTCTTCTTCTTCTTCTTTTCATTCTTCTTCTTCTTTTCATTCTTCTTCTTCTTCTTTTCATTCTTCTTTTCATTCTTCTTCTTCTTTTCATTATTCTTCTTCTTCTTTTCATTCTTCTTCTTCTTTTCATTCTTCTTCTTCTTCTTCTTTTCATTCTTCTTTTCATTCTTCTTCTTCTTTTCATTCTTCTTCTTCTTCTTTTCATTCTTCTTTTCATTCTTCTTCTCATTCTTCTTTTCATTCTTCTTCTTCTCTCTTTCCATTCTTCTTTTCATTCTTCTTCTTCTTCTTTTCATTCTTCATCTTCTTCTTTTCACTCTTCTTTTCATCCTTCTTCTTCTTCTTTTCATTCTTCTTCTTCTTCTTCTTTTCATTCTTCTTCTTTTCATTCTTCTTCTTCTTCTTTTCATTCTTCTTTTCATTCTTCTTCTTCTTTTCATTCTTCTTTTCATTCTTCTTCTTCTTCTTTTCATGCTTCTTCTTCTTCTTCTTTTCATTCTTCTTTTCATTCTTCTTCTTCTTCTTTTCATTCTTCTTTTCATTCTTCTTCTTCTTCTTTTCATTCTTCTTCTTCTTTTCATTCTTCTTCTTCTTCTTTTCATTCTTCTTTTCATTCTTCTTCTTTTTCTTTTCATTCTTCTTCTTCTTTTCATTCTTCTTTTCATTCTTCTTCTTCTTCTTTTCATTCTTCTTCTTTTCATTCTTCTTTTCATTCTTCTTCTTCTTCTTCTTCTTCGTCGTGTCCCGTGACTGCCCAAATGAGTGAAGTGTGCGGTGATTCTAAGATCGACGGCTCTCATCTGCATGTCATACTGACTGACAGTATTATTTCTCTTCCCCAGCAGACTCCAAGGGCATTTAAATTAAAGGTACAGTGTTCTGCACTAATATAAAGGCTCTCTGAAGCCTAGAAACCCTTTTAATAAGTTAAATTCGCGGCGAATAAATTCGCATCGAATCGAATTTCTCCCGCAAATTCGGCGAATCGGCCGAATCGAATTTTTGAATAATTCGCTCATCTCTAGTGTACATGAAGTAGACACATGTTTAATGATTTGAATGTAAATATTTAAAACAGTACATGGTCACATCCCTGATGCTATACTTAGCTTCTCAAGTGGTTATTACATTTAATATCAATAAAATAACATTTCAAATAATTTGCTACTTCCCAAAAATATATGGTTTTGCAAAAAAGTTCAGAGTTCCCATTATTTGTGGGAGATGGTGTAGATGTCATAACTTACTGGAATTTGAGTAGATCAGTGAGATTATTAGGGATTTTTTTTGTTATTTAGCCTTGCTTTAATTTGAACTATGATATTTTGTTAGAAAGGATGGAAGGTCATTCTCTCTTACCATCACCTTTAACTTGGTATCGCCTTAAATTTAGGTGGAGCCTAGGAGGCAAACTCCATTGGGGAGAGGCTAATAATTGAGAGCAGCTATGTTCTTATGAGATGGCCTTTAATTACATTTTCACTGATACATAGATACATCAATCTCTGTGAATAATCTCACAAACCACCTGACATTCCAAAATAGGTAGTTGTCAAATAAAAATTGCATTATGAATATTGGTCTAATTGTGTATTCTTTTTAAAGCTTATGTGTTCCAATGAGCCCACAAAGAAAACCACACCTAGACCATAGATTGTATCTCTCTCAATCTTTACTGGGTCTTGCTGGATAGGCACGATATACGATTTTTTGGTGTAAGAGTGTAATTCATATGCCTTTGAATTTCCTGATCGTTATCACCAAAGTATGAAAATGATAGTAGACTAGCCACTTCCACAGTACTGTTTATATTAATTATAGAAAACCACACCTAGACCATAGATTGGATCTCTCTCAATCATTACTGGGTCTTGCTGGATAGGCACAATATACGATGTTTAGATGTAAGAGTGTAGTTCATGTGCCTTTGAATTTCCTGATCGTTATCACCAAAGTATGAAAATGATAGTAGACTAGCCATTTCCACAGTACTGTTTATATTAATTACTGTTTTAGACATGTAATTAGTCTAATATATACATTACAACAATGTCTTCCAAATACTATGAAATCTGCATTTAAATTAATGGATTAATATCCCAGATTGGGATTCCAGGAGAAAAACAAATAAAACACAGAAATACTTCCATTTTAGAAACATTTTCACAGTGGCTGCTGTGGATTCAGGTCTCCTTTTCCTTCAAGCTTTAGAGGTGTAAACAGTTATCGTGAAATAGGCCCTTGTATCCAAACTTTTCCTTACATGTCTTTTAACAACCATCCAGTCACCTGTCTCTATCTTTAGATCCTTGTGAACTATTAGGATCTGGAATTGGAGAGACAACACATAAATTAATTTTACTCAAAAACCTAGGAAGAACAACAACATACTATGTGAGATTCAAGTGCAAGGCCTGCAGCATCTAGGAAAAATATGGTATTGTACGATGGGCATTACCAAGTCAAATTTAGAGAATACAGTATGTATCATTCTGACTGAGTAAAGGGAATTAGGGAGGCACTCAGATCATGGCTGTTTTTCTGCCATCAATTTAGCAGTCCTTTTTTTAATTACTGTATTTATTCTCCATTTTACCACTATTCTGAATTTTAAGGGAGTGAAGGTCTGTTGTATTCCCAATTCAGGATATTTCCTGTAAAGGGAGTTCTTCTGTCACTCGCTATAATTTCTGAGATTCTGTACCTGCTACTTCTGATAGCAATTTTTTCCTGTGGGATTTGTGGTAGCAACTGCCATGGGCCATGCCTTTGAAAACCATCTGCCATCCAGAACACGTGTCCACCCAGACAAGTGCATACTCTAAAGATCGTAACTTGGGCATCTGGATATATTTTATTTCTAATATTTTGAAAAAGGTATTCAGCTTTTGTTTAAATCCTAGTTGGCATGGTAATGTTCTTCCCTGGGTTACCGATGGCATAGGTAAAACAAGAAATGGTATAAATTTGAGGCAACTGGCTTTATTCAATACTTATTACTAAGGCTCACATTACTTCTTTAAATTTTTGACACAGCCCATGCGTCAAGCTAGCCATCATGGGGAAAAGTGTCGCTGACACATAAAAACTCAATATTTTTCCAAAGTCCTGTTTCATCAGAAGCTTTTCCTATTGACATCCACTTGCTATTGTTGTTCAGGGGTACTTTTCCTTGGAGCTTATTTAAGTATCCAAGCTTCACTGGGCCAGGTGGAACTAGATGCTCAAACATCAGTACTGTGTGCAAGAGGCCTTAGTTATATATACCATTTTCTCTCACCCTGACTTTCTAATGTTCTTATTAAAGTTTCCCTGCGTGAGTTAATTTAACACCCTTAAATTCCCTTTCCTTGTTTTCTTCCCTCCCATATTCTATAACCCTAATAATGTGCTTAACGTGCTGTAAATTTCCTTGCCGCAATATATGACACATCCACTTTCTCTGGCCACATATAGGATATTTTATATGGGACAAAGCAAAACAAATGTTGTTATTACTTATTCTGATATAGTTTACCTTTCATTTCTCCTTCCTTGAGCTGTTTGTCATATTTTAGAATCTACTAGTTGTGGTCCATACCTAAACATAAATTTATCCCAGCACTTCACATTAAAACACTCTTTAGGCATAATATCACATTGACTGTCACCCTTTGTCCAGCTTGCTGAGATCATGAAAGGTCCTGTAACCCAGCCACCATGTGATTGGACACAACAGAAGCCGATCAACAGCTGCCGGCCAGGCAGGGAAAACAATCTAGCAGATTGCCTAGTAAAAACAGCAGACTGTACACACAAAAACACTGACTAGGCACACAACTAACCCTTTTTTTTGCCCTAGATGTTTAACCCCCTTCCCAACCATTGTCATTAGTACAGTGTCAGCGTATATTTTTAGCACTGATTACTGAATTAGTGTCCCTGGTTCCCACAAAGTATCAATTAGTGTCAGACTGTCCTTCGCAATATCACAGTCCCGCTATAAGTCACTGATAGCCACCATTACTAGTATAAATAATAAATTCCAGTATATGTGCTGCCATTTATAGACACTATAACTTTTGTGCAAACCAATCAATATACACTTATTGGGCTCTTTTTAACAAAAACATGTAGCAGAATACATTTTGGACTAAATGCATGAATACAATTAATTTTGTAATTTTTTTTATTGGATATATTTTATATCAGAAAGTAAAAAATACAGATTTTTTTTAATGTTAGAGTTTTTTCATTTATAGTGCAAAAAAACCCCAGAGGTGATCAAATACCACTAAATCAAAGCTGTATCTGTGGGAAAAAAATAACATAAACGTCACTTATGTACAGCATTGCATGGCCGTGCAATTGTCAGTTAAAGTAACGCAGCGCCAAATCGCGGAAAATGGCCTGGTCATGAAGGAGTTAAGATTGCTTATTTTGTTCTTTTCCATTAATAATATTAATGAAAGCAGCACTCAGAAATACCCGTAAATATTGCTTTAAGGAATCTATCACTAATGAAAATGCCTAAAAACCCTCTGGTAGAAGCAAAAATTCCTGATGTACAAGCAACATGCTAATGGTTATTATGGGTATGTTAAGTTTAGTCCAAGACATTTTTTTTTTCAATTTAAACCTTTTATAGATAATAAGGAAACACTAATACGTAGGTCAAAATTTGCAAATGTTTGCATGAAAAAAAAAAAATGAAAAAGTAAATTAGAGAAAAGATGTTGTTGATACTTGATGTGATAATATTCTAAAAGTTCAAAAAAGCAAAACAGCTTGTCTAATTTAAAATGTATTCGGTAGAGCAACAAAGTGTTCAGTTTTAAAGTTCAATGCTCACATAGCAAAGGCAAAATACCGTATTTTTCGCCGTATAAGACGCACTTTTTCTTCCCCAAAACTGGGGGGGGAAATGTTAGTGCGTCTTATGGAGCGAATATGTAGCGGCCGGTCCGGTATTTCCACCGCGGCCGTGTCAGAATATCGGGCCGGCCGCTCAGCTCTGCAGCGGGACCTTACCTGTTCCTCTATCCAGCGGCGTGCTGTCTTCCCGGCTTCTGTAGTGTGGGCACTGGGCATGACAACCGGGTGCCAAGTGCGCATGCGCAAGAAGCGGTGCTTTTTGTGAATGGTAAGGCGGTACCTGGGACACATGACAGATCCCAGAAGCCGCTGGACCAATCACAAAGCGCAAGTGCTTCTCGCTCATGCGCACTGGGCACCCGGCTGTCATGCCGAGCGCCATTACAGAAGCCGGGAAGACAGCGCGCGGCTGGATCGAGGAACAGGTAAGATCAAACAAAAACTCTGCGGAAGTAAGAGCGGGTACCTGTCAAATTCAGGTACCCGCTCCCCACCTCCCCAAAGGTCAGCAGTCATCTGTACTGTCCGCAGTTTCTGGTCATCCCTGTGCTGTCCGCAGTCTCTGGTCATCCCTGTGCTGTCCGCAGTCTCTGGTCATCCCTGTGCTGTCCGCAGTCTCTGGTCATCCCTGTGCTGTCCGCAGTCTCTGGTCATCCCTGTGCTGTCCGCAGTCTCTGGTCATCTCCTGTACTGTCCGCAGTCTCTGGTCATCCCTGTGCTGTCCGCAGTCTCTGGTCATCTCCTGTACTGTGTCTGCAGTCCATTAGTTCAGAATTTTTTTTTTCCTGTTTTCTGCCTCTAAAACCTAGGTGCGTCTTATGGTCAGGTGCGTCTTATACGGCGAAAAATACGGTACTTTTACTTCTTTTTGTGTGCAAATTGTATCATTTGTTTTTTTCTTCACAATGCAAGCGACTATAGCAGCTCTTCTTTAAAGCTTCTTTATGGTGTTACTTAAAGTGTTACTAAACCCAGGACCCTGTATTCACTATATCCGGTCTACCACAGTACACAGAACATGGAAGTTCAATTATTTTAGTAAATATAAACTGCTCAGTATCTTTTCTCATCAGCAGTTAGAGCAGTCTTGTGACTTCAGCAGAGTACTGGTTAAAGCTTGTAGGAGGAGTTTTCTTTCTGCTCTAGGAGGATGCAAAACCCCTGACTTCTGTGTGGACAGTGCTGATTGGCCCTGTGCTGATCACATGCACCCTCTAGCAATAACAAATCTCTAGAAATACACACTAAACTGTGCATGTGCATGTGACTATGGTTTCAGTCTGTCTTATCAGGTGGACATTTAAACAAGAGGAGGGGCAGAGAAGTCAGGATCAAATGGCCTTTTCACACAATGCAGA
Organism: Staurois parvus; assembly: GCF_062004578.1. Lineage (NCBI taxonomy): Eukaryota > Metazoa > Chordata > Amphibia > Anura > Ranidae > Staurois > Staurois parvus. The sequence goes on along the minus strand of NW_028317802.1, from coordinate 9,437,083 downwards.
GGATTAACCCCTTAGGTTCTACAGTGAGTATAACAAGCATGTTTTACTACATATACAGACTGATTTTACTGTTGTGGGTTTAGTAAAATAGGTTTGTGGAAATAGCACTTTAAATTTCTTTTGGATATTAAAAGAATATCAGAATGCCAACAAACTGAAGATAATGGCATGATGAGTAGTACGTCTCTCTTTAATCCTGTATTTGGCAGCTGCTACTAATCTCATTCACTGTGCAATTCTATAGCGATATCCAATGTATGTATGGGGATATACTTGAAACCCATTGCAAGAAAAGTAGGGCCAGTATAATAACCTTTAAAGGTAAATAGGTAACAGGTAAATTATAAAGCATGAAGCTCCAAAAAATAAAGTTCATATGCAGGGGAGTGCAATTAATGATTACACTTAGACAGCATCAGTAGTCACTCCTTGGAGTGAGTTCTGGAATCTTCCCACCAAAGATCATGTGAAAAAGCAAAAACAAGGGACGGGCAAGAGAGCACCACTGTCTAAGTGTAGTAGTAGTGGGAAATTCAATGAACAATTCGATGATAAGTATTGCACTCACATGCATTGCATATCAGTACATAAACTGTGATAACATCAGCAAATGGCAGATTCTGAAGATTCTTCAATGATATGGAATGATAAAAATAAAAAAGAGGAAATGTAGCACTCTCAGTATAGTATTAACAAATCTCTGCACATTGCTGTTTGTTGTTTCTTTTCTTGTATGATGCTTGTGTGACCTTTGACTGAAAGCAGAATGTTCCCGTTCAGAATGTGTCAACAGACAATCTAATAAACATTGATAACTTATTGCTGGATGTACTAGACACTAGAGTAAGCACTAACCACTCATTTGTGCTATTACAGAGAAAATATTTATTATGGTCCATTCATAATTAAGCATGTTTATATGAAATAGTGTCAAGTTAATGTTCAGTTGCGAATGCAGTATTAGATCTAATATGTTATATAATTTAAATGTTATCTAAATATTGCAAATGCTTCTTTGTCTTGCACTTTAAATCAAATATTGATTGACTTAAGAAAAGAACTGTAGAATAACATATTGGTACCACTGCATTATCTACATAATATTTTTCCCCCAGGCCCCAATTATTGGTATTGTGGAAAAGCTGAAGGCAATATACTGTAGACTTGGTGGGCCAGCTGACCCAAGCAAATGTATTGTAATACAAATTTCCATATAAGTAGACACATTACAAGAGTAAACTGGTGGATCTCATATGTCAGGGTCACCAACCACAGTTTGTAAAAACATCTTTGTTTCTTTTTTCTTTTTGTTGTATCAGCCGGCAATACTCTGATCCCTAGATGCTGGGAACAGCATCCATTCCATCTGTAGGTGAATACGTTAAAGAAATCAACATCAACCACTTAAAACATACTGAGTGGTAAACATTTTATTGTATTATTTATTTATTACAAGTACTTATATAGCGCCGTCAATTTATGCAGTGCTTCATATGGTCTTTGTTCTTGTGCAATTTGTGAATCTGTCTTTCTGGAAATTCAGTAAAAATTTGCTCTTAAAAAACTTTCTCTAAATAAACATGTCGCCCAAGGTGTATAAGATATATTGGTTGATCTCTCTTATGAGAAGTAACTTGTCTGTTCATGATGGTTGTGGTGCTTTCAGTTTATTTGTTTAATGATAAAAAGGTCAAAGTAAACAAGTGGGACCTCAAACTGAGAGAAACATTTGCAATTAGATCAACTTATGTAACCCTTCTTGACTGCTTTTGCAGGGTTATACTATGTACGTACATGGTGAAACTTTTAATAGAATGTGAACAGTGTAATTGGCATAAATGATACCATCTAAATCTTGAAACTCCAAAGTCATATGAAAATAGCTTAATTGACTAAATCAGTAATTTTCATTGTAATGTTTTACTTTACAATCCAAATAATATTTAAGGTAATATACAAATACAATTTTTTCCCTAAACCTTTTAGCATTTAATGGAAATACAAGGCTTAAGTGACAATTTCTTGTTGAGTGAAACAACCTCATAGTCCCTTGGTTTACTTGGAAATATTATCTATATAAACTACACTGTGCTAAAAACTAGACTAGGTTTACTATAGATTAAACCTCAATCTAAATCTCAGGTTTTCAGAATACTAACATTCAGTAAAAACTCCAAAATAAAAGCTCCATCAAACAAAAATGTCCTCCGAGGAAGCATGAAATGCAATATATGGCTTGGGAAATGCTATGGAGTGCACTTTTATTTACTTTCATGTGAGTACAGTAGGTTGAGATTTTGAACATACATATCTAGGTCTAAAGCCAGCCAATACGTGGCTTGAAATATGGCTGGTTCAGCAGGGACTGGCCAAATTGCAACCTATGTATGGAACCACAGTACAGAACTGGATCTGTTGATTGACTTCTGTGCAACTAACCTGTCAGATAACTGCCACTCAATCAGCACCACCAACTGTTGGCCCTGATCAGTGTGTTCTGACAGCAGTGAAGTCTCCCCGCTGTCAGAACACAATAGCTCAACGGAAGTGAATCCACACTTGATGTGGAAAGGGGAATTGGGTCCGTATTTTCATTCAACCTGCTGGTTGAATGAAAGAAACTGACTCATCTATGGCCAGCTTTTGCTATCATTCTTTATTATGCACTTGCAGTGTTTCTCTACATGCCTCTTCCAGAGTGCCTCGGGGAGGGGCTCATGAGTGGAAAGACTTTTGGAGCTAAGTGGGTTGTTTGTTAGAAGTTGTGTACTTTAAACAATGAAGCAGATGTTTTGCATTTCCACAAACAGACTGGATGGAGAATGTAACTTCACTATTGGAACTTAATGAGAAGCAGTTAATTTGGGTGGAGAGATCTGCTTCTTCTAGGAACATGTTATGACTGATATTATCAGCAACATTCTGTTATCGCTTAAAACTGTGAATCTGCACACTGCAATAAAGGGATATTGTAAACTCCAGCTTTTACATACGTTGAGGAATTTTACTTTGAGGACTGTTATTATGCTACAAAATTTGAGACTGAAACTTTCAATAAGGCTTAATCAACAGTGACCTAGTCTAATTTTTTTTTAGCAGCATGTTGTTTATATATAATAATTTTCTTAAAGTTTGCCTCACAAGCTTCTTACATGTTTAATACTGTTTTCAATGTTACAACTTCCCATCTGGAAATATAATTTTTGGGGTTAGAAGATTTTGTTATGATAGATCATTTCCTATTGAATTACTATTGTGTGCTGTCAAAATATATATTTTTGTTTCAAATTTGTACAGTAGAGTTGAATTTCTAAAGTGAGCAAATTGCAACTTAGCTTAATAAACTCATCCAATCTTATGCAAAGGAAGTTTCTATTATATTTTAATTACTGTGATTCAAGATGGGTCATTTAAAGTGCATACAGGTTCACTTCACTGAGTAAAAAAAAAATGTTTTTGCACATTTTCCCAGCATGTCAGAAATATTAACAAAACAAGAATGCTGTAGTAAACAGTATATTTGTGTTTTAATCCATTCAGATGATAACCATCATATATTGAAGAACATTTTTTTTCAGGTAGTCTAGTAAACAGGACATTACATGCTCACATCTCAGTTACCAAAATAAACAAATAAGTAAATGAAATGACCAGCCAAAAGTAAATTGTCGCAAATTTACATGCTTGGAATTCAAACTTTGGTGATATAATTTCCTGTCTACATTTAATATGTTTATAATCTAAACATGTGTATGGTATTGCATATATTTGTTGTGCAGTTATTTTATTGTTTTGTTCTGTTTAATAATTAAAATAAGTATGTAAAACAATTTATTTTATAAAACTTTTCATTTTCCTGCATTTCTTCAATGAATCCTCATGGTGTCACTATTGCCTAACATGGTGCAGAACTGATTTTGTAGTGTTAGTGTTTGGAAAGCATTATAATACTCAGACACTGCAGATCTTAACAGAAGAAAGACATATTTTCATATTTTTCTTTGCACTTTGTGAATTTAAATACTTTTATCAAGGATTTAAAACATCAGATTCCACCTTTGTTTAAGACTTCAGCACAGTGCATAGGACTATGGCATGGCAAGTAATATGTTTCTCTTTAATTTTTTATGTTGTGTCTGCTTCTGATTTAATTCATTATACCATTTTAGAAGAGATGAAGCAAAATTCTATTGTTGGAAACATTGGAAAGGATTTGGGATTAAACAGTAACAACTTAAATATAAGAAAATTAAGGATTGTTTCTCAGAGTAACAGGAATTATTTCAATATCAGTTCAGAAAATGGCAACCTTTATATCACTGACAGAATAGACAGGGAAGAATTATGTTCATCGGAGCAAAGCTGCTTTCTAGATCTTGAGATACTGGCTGAAAATCCTGTAAATATTTATCCTGTTAAGATTGAAATCCAGGATATCAATGACAATCCTCCAAGTTTTTCGAAGGACACTTTTGACATAGCAATAAGTGAATCTGCCTCTCCAGGATCACGTTTTGTTCTGGGAAATGCCCGAGATCCAGACTTGGGAGCTAATTCTTTGCAGGGTTATAAACTTAGTCCTAATCCACAATTGAGTTTGGGAGAAAAAGTTGACAGCAAAGGAACAAAACACCCAGAGCTGGTTCTGGAAGAACCCTTGGATCGTGAACAACAACAGAGTTATACACTAATTTTAACTGCTTCTGATGGGGGTAAACCTATGAAAACAGGAACAGCTGTCATCAAGGTTATGGTTCAAGATTTTAATGACAATTTTCCACTGTTTAGTCAAGATATATACAGGATAACTCTAAAGGAAAGTTTACCAAGTGGGTCTCTTGTACTTCAGCTGAATGCCACTGACAAGGATGAAGGGACCAATGCGGAAATTACATATTCATTTAGCCACATTCCTGAAAAAGCACGTCATGTTTATGCTGTGGATTCTCAAACTGGAGTCATTACAACCATGGGAGAACTTGATTATGAGGCAACAAAATCCTATGAGTTGACAGTGGAAGCCATGGATGGAGGAGGCTTAGTAGCTAGATGTACCATATTAATAGAGATTGTTGATATGAATGACAATGTTCCTGAGATAACTCTTGCATCTCTCTATACAACAGTTCCAGAGGATGCTGTCCCTGGGACACTTGTGGCATTAATTAATGTAAAGGATTTGGATTCTGGAAAAAATGGTGATATAATATGCCACATATCTGAGACTGTGTTTTTTAAATTAGAACCTTCAACTAATAATTACTTCAAGCTTGTAACTGTGCACCTCCTGGACAGAGAAGATTTTTCATTTTATAACATTACTGTTATAGCTGAAGATCAAGGCTTTCCACAACTGTCAGCTAAGAAAAATATTCATTTAACCATTTCTGATGTAAATGACAATCCACCTGTTTTTGATAAACCAGGTTTTATTTCCTACATTCCAGAGCATAACCCAGCAGGAACCACAGTTCTTGGAGTTCATGCATCAGATCTGGATGACATTGAAAATGCTCGGGTCATATACTCTATCATCAACACAAATATTGATAACATTCCAGTGTCTTCTTATGTTTCTATAAATTCAATGACTGGGGTTCTTTATGCACAGAGAACATTTGACTATGAACAGCTACGTGAGTTTCAGTTCCAGGTGATGGCAAAAGACAGCGGATCCCCTCCTTTAAGTAATAATGTTACAGTGAAAATATGTATCATAGATAAGAATGATAATGCTCCCAAGATTCTCTACCCATCTGATGACCCTGGGGAATCAGCATTATTTGAATTTATACCACACTCTGCTGAGAGAGGTTATCTAGTGACCAAGGTGATTGCAGTTGATTCTGACTCTGGACACAATGCTTGGCTTTCTTACCACTTACTGAATGTTCCTGATCCAACCTTATTTACTATTAGCCAACAGACTGGTGAAATCACGCTAACCAGAGACTTGCAGGACATGGACACTTTAATGCAAAACTTTGTGGTGATGGTGAAGGATAATGGATTCCCTTCCTTGTCATCTACAGTCACTTTGAATGTAGTTGTGGCTGAAAATTTTCAGCAAGCTGTTCCGGAAATAAGACGGCGATCCACTAATTCTGATAACACATACAATGCAACATTCTATCTTGTAATCGCAATAACCTTAATTTCATTGTTATTTATTGTAACATTGATAATTGTAGCAGCATACAAATGCAGGAAACCCAATATTCCACCATCCTTTGGATCATTTAATGGGAATGTGTATCCTCAGTTTACCCTGGGATGTCCTTCTGAGATCAGTGATGCAAGTTTACCGTTTCCTTTCTCCTATGATGTGTGTGTGACTCTTGACTCAAAACTGAATGAAATTGCTTATCTGAAACCAGTCCAGAATGTCCCCACAGACAATCTCATTGACACAGAAGATACAGCCGTAAGACCAACTTTGAATAAAGATAACTTGATAATGGAAATAGCAACTCCGGTAAGACATATTAATTTAATTAGATAATAATATTGAAGTTTGCCAAAATAGGAAAAATAAATTATAACTTCTATTCAAAACAGAAATAGTTTAGTCGATTCTTAGTTTTCTGTTTTAAATGTGTTTGTGGTGCTACAAAGATAAACCTTTCTTTTTAAATGTTTGATATAATGCCCTGAACTGCACAAATTGGAAGGCATCCAGACTGGAGGTTTAAAATGGTTGTAATCTCTTACATTTACCCAGTGAAGTGACTGGCCTCAGGTGATACACAGCGATTAAACAAATCTTCCAGTTTTCTCTTCTCTACATCCAAAGTCCAGAACATATATAAAGCTTATCTGAGCTTTCAGAAAAAAGGGGGTGAAGAGCTGAAATTACACACTGCAGAGCTCAGTGAGGAAAGCTCTGAAAGCTTATTGGAGGGAAAGGACACTTCCCCTTCCCACAGCATACAGGAACATAGCTGATGCTGTCAAACACAGACTGTGTGATGGAGGTCCCTCCTCTGCCACCTTTTTTCTCTTGGTGTCAGGAAACTTGTCAGACATGATTCATGCTGACAGCAAAGGAACAAAGCAGCAAACAGAAATGACACTTGGTGTTCTTAATTGAGACAAGTACACAGATGGGAAAATATATTTAGATCTGTGCTTTGAAAGCTGTAATAGAAAATATATTAATATGCAGTTATGCAGATGTTTCTTCCATATATCTGTATTCTATTATGTTAACTATAAATATAGGATACTGAAGTATAGTGTAATACTTCAAGGCGCAAGTGTGAAAAAAGAGTAAATTTGTATTATTTTATCACGATGGTCAACCAATTTGTTGTGTAATTATTGTAGCCTTAGCCCTTGACGTCGGCGTCACACAAATATACGGCCTCACAGAACTGGGCTTTTTTCCATGGAGCTGCATATTTGCATACCTGCCTTTGTGCTGGGAGCGTGCAACATAGCGTGCTCCCAGCACAAAGACCGGGGTGTCACTGAGAGCCTCGGGTCCCATTCTAACGATCAGGACACGGGACTCCCAATGCTGGGTCACATGATCACTGTGATTGTCTCTAATTGGCTATCACAGTGATCAGTCACTGTGAAACCCGCCCCCTTTGTTTTTGTTCTCTATGAATGGAGGAGAGAGATCATTGTATCTCTTTCTCTCCTTGCGGAGAGAAAAAAAACAACCAATTGTAAAAAAAATAAATAAATAAATAAATATATATTAAAAAATGCAATAAAAATTAAGAAAAAATGCCTAGATCAAGGTTTGATCTAGTTCAGTGCCAGGGTTAGTGTTACTGTTAAAGGTCAAGGTTAAAGGCCAGGGTCAAAGATCAGGATTTTTTTTTTAATTGGTATCAGTGAGTGTCAGTGTGTTTTAGGTAAAAGAACAAAAAACAAAATGCGCACTATTGTTTCTGGGTACAAACAACAAATAACATGGGAGCTGAAAATTTTATTTTGGGTTGTTCTTTGGTGGTAGGTTATGGTATTAACAAGAAACACACAGCTAAATTTAAAAAAATGATTTTTTTTTACTATTTTGGGCCAGTTTTTCATTGATAATAACAAAAAAAACAGGAGATATCCATTACCATTTACCACCAAATGAATCCCAGTTTGTCCTGAAAAAAACAAGGTATAATTCACCTGGATGTACAAAATAGTTGTGATGATATGTACGGTTTTACTAACACATGTCAAAGTTGTAAAGTTTTACTTAGGCTTTAAAATTTGTTTTACCCTTAGGCAGGAAGGGGTTAAGGAACATAATCCTCTAATGATTTCCAAAGAAGTTACAAGAATTCTTGGGGTGGCATCAGTTATCAAAAGATGGTATATCTTAGGCCCTGGGATTTGTTTCAGAAGCAAGTTCCATGACTACTTTATTTAAATGGTATACTGATTATTCTGGCTGTTGAGTTTTCAGAGGGACATATGTACATATTCAAGGCAGATTTTCTATATTTACAGCAAGGCATATTTACAGCATTTCCTTGCAAATGTATACTTTACTTTTATCAGAATCCATCATTGCTTAGTTGCTGTAATTGGTAACATTTCACATTTATGTTATCCTAGTCATGCTAATTTGTCTTTTGAAGGAATGCTCATGTGCATTGCAAAATGAAAGGTAAAATACTTTTCAAATACAATATTGTGTGTCATGAATGGGTGCACTAACATTTTATAAATAATAAATAATAAAAGAAAGAACAGTATTTACTAGAAAAATGTATTTAATAGAGTGTAGTTAAATAAGGATTGAAAAAAAAACTTGTAAAAAAAATAGGTAAAACAGTATTTTTGTTATTGCTTTTTTTTTTTGTCTTTATTTTATTTTATTTTTGATTATACAATAGGCAGAAAAAGTTTGCAGGTTCTCTAAAAAAATAAATATGATGTCCCAATACTGTTTTTTTTTCTATTATAAGTCAGGAAAATTTCCAAAGTCTGATACATGTACTTATATTAACATTTATTTCCTCCATGACTAAGTTTGAGTTTTGTTTTTGTGTGTTATTTTAACCAGTTAACCAAACCAATAGTTTCTATAATAGCCTTTTATAAATAGGCGAGGTAAGGGTTATAATGTTCTCTGGAAGTGCTATTTATTGTTTTGACTGCTGGAATTAGCATGTTTAGCCTTTGGTCAGTGGCTACTTTCTACTCTGGATATTATCTTTGTCTCAACTTTGCACAAGGTGTAGAGATAAAGGTCCCTTTTATAATTGTGCAGTACATGAAAACAACAAATATTTTTGGAACCATTATTAAAAATAAATAATACAATTGCGCAAATACCCCACACTCTCATTGTGCAAAGCTGCAAACACACCCAGAGGATATCCTCTCTCAATAACAAATCGAATATAAATTTGTGCTGCTCTAAGTATAAACAAACAATTGCAAACAAATATGTTAGTGATGTACATTCAATGCTGCATGAATAAATAGTGCTCAAAAATAAACATAAATAGAAAGCAAATCAAAAACAGTCCATAAATGTGTAAACCAGTCCCTTGGTTTCTGTGGTGAGTAGTGAAAAAATGTCAGGTCTTAAATCACCATTTTCTCATATCAGATAAACTGCTGACTTAAAAGAGGACCTGTTATTATGGCTAAAATGTTTTGACATTTACAACGGTAAATCGTTTTTTCAGGGTGAATTTATAATTTCATTGGATTTGGAATTATTCACAGATGCGGCAGGGTTATGCAGATTCGCTGCCGTTTGGAAAAACGCATTGGTGCTGCGGAGAATGGCACTTAGTATTTTTATATTTACGTTGAAATATTAGACTCAAAGCTAGACATATACCAGGGAAGGAGACTCAAACTGCAGATGCTCTATCTCGATTTCTGATATCAAGATTTTGGCAATTGCTGCCCAGCGCGGACAAGGAAGGTTTTGCGTGTCCAGAACATCTATGGAACCTAATTTAGAAGTCTTGGTAGAATCTATAAAAAATTTCATAGCACAGAGTACATGGGTTGATTATTCAGCCGCATGGGATCAATGGATAAAATTATACAAAGATTTTAGCTTTCAGTTTGATTCTCCTTCTGAGGCAATAATTTTGAGCTTTCTAGGTTCCTTAATGCACTTACATTTTTCCTATAGCCATATAGCAAAAATATTGGCTTTTTTTTTTAAACTCCGAAATTTGCCCTATGCAATTCATTCTTTTCAGTACAACAGGCCCTTAACCTCCCTAGCGGTATTCCCGAGTGTAGCTCAGAGTAAAATGTCAGTACCAAAAGCGGTAACCCCGAGCTACACTCGGGCTTACCATGCGGTGCTGCATTGGGAGTCCCTGCAGAGCTTACCTTGTCCTTCGCTCCCGCGATGTGTCCCCTGCAGTGTCCCCGGCCATCTCTTCTGGCCGATGCCGGCACCCGGCTTCTGTGTTCCGGTCCCTGTGACGTCGGGACATAGGGGCGCCACTGGCGGGAAATTTGAAAATTTTAAAAGTCATTTTTTTCCAAACAAATTTTACATAGCAAAACATTGCTGTTTCAACCCATTTCACATACATTTTGTCCCTAGTGCTTTGTCCTGTGCCCTGCCTGCATTTTGTCTGTTCTTTCTGCTTGGAAACTGAGAAAAGTCCATGGCGTCCAAAAAGTGTACCTTTAGGTCAAATGCGGGTTTAGATCAGCTAGAGAACAGCGATAGTAAATCAGAACCACTTGCAGAATTGAGTGATAATGATTCGTGGGGAAATTCGTCATCAGACACTGAAAACGATTTTGCGACTTTGCTCAGCAATGTGCGAACTTGGAGCTCTATTTCAAATCTCAGTGTTTTTGGTTTGATTATATTATTGAATTAAATATATTATTATTATATTATTATTTTTTATGATTATTTATTAAATTATAAATTATGATTTCGTGTTTCAAATTTTATCATACCCGGGATGTTTACTAGACTCTTGTTCGAACAGATTTCAGTGAGTTATTCCTAAAAATTACAGCCTACACTAAAAAAACTACATATTTCCATGCAAAATAATGGTACCGCTTTCAGCACCAAAAATCTGAAATAATCAGACCGCTAGGGAGGTTAAAGGTTACAAGAAGTCCCATAATTTCCTAGATAATAGAAGGCCAATTACAATTGATTTGTTAAAAAATATTTGTAAAGCCACTTCATTCGTTTGTTTTTTCGAATTTGAAAGTGTGTTATTTAATATGTCATTTATATTAGCATTCTTTGGCGCCAAAAGGTACGTAGATATCACTTTTTTTAATGTGGGGGTGCTGAAATTTGCCCCTTAGTTGTCATTAAAAAAATTTAAGACTCTAATGGTCTTTAACTTATTCCCCTCTTACGAGATATGAATTTGATTTTGTTTTTAAAGCCTGTATTAATAAGTTAGGGCTTCAACAATTTAGATTCACGTTCCATTCCTTTAGAATAGGAGCAGCAACTGAAGCCGCAAGATTGGGTTTGGACGAAACTATTAAAAAAGACTGGTCAGATGGGAGTCTCCACATTTTAAGATTATGTTAGACCTAATCTTTCTGTTTAATTTTAGGTGATTGAAGATATATATGGATCCTGGGACACTCTTTTGTTTATTGGGCTTATAAAAAAGCTGTACATCGATGTTACACTGCTAATTTGTCCTTGCATCTGAAAAAATGTCAAGTTTTATGGAAAGGAATACGAGGTCTTCATTGGTCTAATATTTTCTTTCATCTTTCCAGGTTATTTGTTAAGTGTGGCCTGTCCCAGCTATTTTCTTAGTTCATCTTGGGGGAAATGATGTTGGTAATATAAATTATTATTATTATACAGTATTTATATAGCGCCAACAGTTTGCTCAGCGCTGTACATTATAATGGGAGACAGTACACGAGACAGTACAGTAACAATACAATACAATGCATGAGGGGTTCGAGGGCCCTGCTCCTTGGAGCTTACAATCTAGGAGGGAGGGGAGAGTGGTACAGGAGGAAATAGCTGTGGGGGAAGGAGTGGTGGAAAGAGCGGAGGAGATCAGCAATTAGGTGAGGGAGGGGTAGGTTTCTCTGAAGAGATGGGTTTTCAGGGTGAGGTGAGGAGGGAAGGTGACAGTCTGATGGCTTGGGGTAGTGAGTTCCAGAGGATGGGGAAGTCCTGGAGACGGGCATAGGAGGAGGGGACCAGGGAACTGGAGAGTAGGAGGTCTTGTGAGGAGCCGAGAGTGTGTTTTGGGTGGTAGATGGATATCAGGTCGGTGATGTAGTTTGGGGCAGTGTTATGAACAGCTTTGTACGTCAATGTTAATATTTTGAATTTAATGCGTTGGGCACTCGGAAGCCAGTGGAGGGATTGTCAGAGGGGGGTGGCGGATATGGAGCGGTTGGTAAGGTGGATGAGTCTGGCCACAGAATTCAGGATAGACTGAAGTTGGGGTAGGCCGGCGAGGAGGGAGTTACAGTAGTCAAGTTGGGAGATGATAAGGGAGTGAATGAGTTGCTTTGTAGTTTCTGGAGTTAGGAACGTACGTATTTTGGAGATGTTGCAGAGGTGGAGTCTGCATGAATTTGTCAGCGATTGGATCTGGGGCTGGAAAGACAGATTGGAGTCTATAATGACACCTAGTACTCTGGCTTGCAGGGTGGGTCTGATGGTGGCATTGTTGGTCATGATGGAGAGGTCGTGGGGGGGAAACTAGGAGCTCGGTTTTGGCAAGGTTTAATTTGAGGAAGTGGAGTGACATCCAGTCTGATATGTCGTTCAGAAGGCTAGTGATTCTGGCAGAGACTGAAGGAGTGAGGCAAGGGGTAGAGAGATAGGTTTGAGTGTCATCGGCATAGATGGTAGTTGGTAGTTGCAATCGTGGGAGTGTATCAGTTGACCAAGGGAGGAGGCGTAGATGGAGCAGAGAAGGGGCCCGAGGACAGAGCCTTGGGGGACCCCAACAGAGAGGGGGAGTGAGGGGGAGGTGGTAGCATTATAGGTAACACTGAGGGGCATTAAGATAGATAGGAAGAAAGCCGAGTCTCTGAGGCCAAAAGAGTATAGTTTTTTGAGGAGGAGGGGGTGGTCGACCGTGTGGAAAGTCGCGGAGAGGTCGAGGGGTAGTAGCACTGAGTAGTGGTCATTGGCTTTGGCGGTTAGCAGGTCATTGGTGAATTTGAGTAGGGCGGTTTCGGTAGAGTGTAGGGGACGGAAGCCAGATTGTAGGGGATCAAGGAGGTTGTTGTCGGTGAGGTGGGAGCTTTGGCGATTGTAGGCTAAGCGCTGAAGGAGTTTGGATGAAAATGGCAGCAGGGGGATGGGTCTAAGGTTGTTTAGGTTGGTGGAATCCAGGGAGGGCTTTTTAAGTATGGGAGTGATGTGTGCGTGCTTCAGGGGGGAGGGGAATGTGCTAGTAGAGAGAGAGATTAAAGATGTGAGAGTGGGATCATAGGATGGAGGAGGAGGGTGATCGTAGGAGTTGCGTGGGGACAGGGTCAAGAGGGCAGGTGGTAAGGCGAGCTTTGGAGAAAACCTTAGTGACCTCTTCAGTGGTAGCAGGGTCGAAGGAGTGGAGTGTTGAGGGGGTTTTAGTGTGAGGAATGTTGGGTGGGGTGGAGGTCTAGACAGTGGCGAGGTCGAAGGAGAGGAGTATTGAGGGGGTTTTCGTGTGAGGGATGCTAGGTGGAGCGGAAGTCTGAGCAGTGGTGATGTCCCTGTGAATTGCGTCGATCTTGCTTTGAAAGTGGTTAGCAATCTTGTGGGCGGAGAGAGCAAAGAGTTGAAGGTGGAGAAGAGTCGGCGAGGGCTGGAGGAGAAGGTATTGATGAGGGTTACAAAGTAGGCTTGCTTGGCAGCGTGGAGGGAGGAAGTGTAGGTGAGGAAGGCGGATTTATATCGTGTGAACACTTGTTGGGATCTGGTTTTGCGCCACAGTCGCTCTAGCGTGCAACTGCGTCGCTTGAGGTTTTTGGTATGGTCATTCTGCCAGGGTTGAAGCGGTCAGGGTCTAATGTTTAGTGTGGTTAGGGGTGCTAAGGAGTCAAGAGTGGCTGACAGCGAGTTGTTATAGACATTAGTGGCTAGGTCAGGGCAGGACAGGGGAAGGATACTGTCATAAAGTTGGTCAGCTGCAGAGTGGAAGGGGGCAGGGTCCAGGTTGCGGAGGTTTTGGCTGGTGATGGTTTGACGTTTGGAGGGGTAGGTGTAAGAGTGTCAGGGCAGGAGCTGAGGAACGGACAGGCAGGCCTAACAATGTAACGCACTGGCTGACGACAACCACCACCCACAGACCGAAGTCCCTCAGGGCGCGGAGTCTAAGTCCCAGGCTGCCCTTCACCAGGGCCCCTGATGGTGGGGATGGACTTGACGCAGCCAGGAACCAGGTCGCGGCCCCCGAGACACCTCAGCTGCGGTAATGGCCACCGCCAATGGCGTGTAGCTGGTGGAAGAGACAAAAGAGTAGTCAGACAAGCCGGGGTCAACAACAACAGGGCAAAACAGTACAGGACAGCAGATGAGAATCACAGGTCACGAGCCGGGTTCAGCAACAGAGGGTCAGATCAAAGGAGAATACAAAGAATAGTCTAGTCACAAGCCGAATCAGATACCAGGAGAGTCACAAGAGTCAGAACAGAGTAATAGCAACACAAAGACACAAGACACAAGTGCAAAGAGCATGTGCGGGCCACAGGCTTATATGTCATCAGCCACACCCCTCTGGGGGATGGTCCACAGAAACCTGAAGGCATAAAAGATTCCCATCATGCACAGCAGAATCCAAGATGGACGCCAGCACATGGAGTAACATAACCTCAGGGAAAAGGTAGGACCTTGACAAAGAGGATGAGGAAATGGGGAAGGTGATGAGGCTGTGGTCAGAGAGGGAAAAAGGGGTGTTTGTGAGGTTGTGGGGGGTGCAGAGATGAGAGAAAACAAGGTCCAGGGTGTTCCCGTCGGAGTGGGTGGAGGACTGTATGCATTGTGCGAGTGCAAAAGAAGAGGTTAGGTGGAGGAGTTGGGATGTGGTCAGGCTATTGATGTTGGTAGGGATGTTGAAGTCTCCAAGGATGATGGGCAGCTGAGAGAAAGAAGGGTAATCAGGCGGAAAGGTCGTCGAGGAAGCGGGATACGGATCCAGGGGGCCAATAGATTACTGTGATCCACTGGGGGATTGGAGAGAATAGTCGGATGCATTTGGTCTCAAAGGAGAAGGATAGAGAGGGAGGGTTTGGGAGGACTTGGAAGGTGCTCTGTGGTGATAGGAGCATACCAACCCCACCACTTTTTCGACCGCTGGGTCTGGGTGAGTGGGTCCAGGTGAGACCTCCATGGGAGAGTGCTGCAGGGGAGGTAGAGTCGGTGGTTTGGATCCAGGTTTCGGTGATCGCCAGGAGGTTGAGGGAGCCGGAGACAAAGAGGTCGTGGATGGCGGTAAGTTTGTTGCAAACCGAACGGGCATTCAGGAGTGCACACAAAAATGGAGGTGTGGTTTTGGGGAGCAGGGGGACTGGTATTAGTTTGAGGGGGTTGCGGCAGTTCATGGAAGTAGGTAGGTGCCTTGCGGGTGAGTGAGGTGGAGGAGGACCAGGGTTTGGGGACATGTCCCCCGCGGTTAGGAGGAGAAGAAGGAGGCGTTTGGGTCAGTGGGAGAGTGGAGTAGCAGGAGGAGGTGGTGAGAGCCGTAGAGGGGAGATGGAAGCAGTGAGGGCGTGATGTATAGTTGTTTGGGAGTAGCGGGGGGACAGAGAGAGAGAAGAGATTTTGGGGACGGAGGAGAAGAGTACGAGGAGGAGGAGTACAGGTGGCATTTTAGGGAGGTAAATGAAGTGGCGGACAAGTGAGTTGGAAAGTCTCTCAGGGCGCTTGGTTGTAGATAATCTCGTAGCTGTACCTTTCCATGACAAAAGTTCTTGTGCTTATGATTAGGATGGGTAGAGTTCCGTTCGGCCAGTTATGGTCAAGGGTAGTCAAGCGTCGGATGGGCTGCGGGTCAGGGCAGGGTTGTGCCGGGGTAGGCGATGGTAGGCCTCACCAGGTCGAGATCGTCCGTTGGACTTGGCAGGTCCGGACAGGGTTGCGACGTGGAGGGCCATGGTAGGCCTCACCAGGCTGGGGTTGTCTGCTGGGTTCAGCGCCGTGGAAGTAGGGTTGCGTCGTGGAGGGCGATGGTAGGCCTCACCAGGCTGGGGTCGTCTGCTGGGTTTGGCGGCGTGGAAGTAGGCTCACTTCTGGTCCCTCTGTCGATTGGGGTGGCAGGAGACCAGTGGGTGCCCGGATTATGCACTGTAGGCAGACACATCAGGTTGAGATCATCCGTTGGGCTTGAGGAGATGCGGTGTGGACATTCACAATGGAGGTGTTTCCGGGGGTCATCAGATGGGTTTCGGGTCAGGGCAGGGTTGTGCCGGGGTAGGCGATGGTAGGCCTCACCAGGTCGAGATCGTCTGTTGGGCACAGCAGGACCGGGTAGGGTTGTGTCGTGGAGGGCGACGGTAGGCCTCACCAGGCTGAGGTCGTCTGCTTGGTTCCGCGGCGTGGAAGCAGGCTCACTTTTGGTCCTTTAGGGTGATGAAGTCCCAGGCAGCGGGGGCGTAGGCCCCTGGATCTCAGCAACAGGTGGGGCGTGTGGGTCCACGACAGCCAGGCCAGGCGGATGGCAGCAATGAAGGCCCGCAATGAAGGCCCGCAAGAGGGGGCACAGGAACCTCCAGTTCACCCCCTAAAGAAAGGGGGCAGATGGGGTAGGCCTCCAGGCCTGTCGGGGGCCTCTCTTCCACCACGTTGGGCCTCCAGGCCTTATTGCAGACTGTGCAGGCCTGGCGTGATCCCCGGAGCCAATGGGGAGGCCAGGGGGTCACAGACAGACCATCCCAGGAGTGGGCCCAATAGCAGGGGGCTGGGGGGCGGAGCGGCGGTGCCTCGCTCCGGCCGTGGCGGCAGGAAAGACTGTGGCTTCGCAGGCCGCAGTAGGCCACAAACCGCCAGAGCTCCGCCGGAGGGACAAAAGCACCTAGCACCAATCCTTGGGTGTCAGGCAGGGGCCGCAGGACCTCCGGTGGCTGCTCCAGGGCCCGCTACTGCCCGGATGCCGGCGGATTACATCGTGGGGCGCCAGAGCTCACGATCAGGCGGCCGCTCTGGTCGCCATCTTGGATCACTAATAAATACTCTGGATCTAATGTTTATGATGAAGCGTGACATTGCTTCAAATTGTCATTCCTGAATACCACAATTATTTTCTCAGAGATAGTACCCCGTCTTAAGTGGCTAATTTATCCAAAATTTACAAATTTGGAAAAAATTAGACGTCATTTGAACAAGTCTATGGAAATGTTCATGCCTCTTTTAGGTGGCTTCTCCTATAGACACTTAGATTTAGAAGGAGGCTTTAGGGGATTATAAAGATCAGATGATGTCCATTTAAGTGAAGTAGGTTTAGACATTTTTAATTTGGGATTGCAAAATAGCATTGTGATGGCCGTGTGTGTGGGGTAGGCCGGTTTTGAAATTTCCATCCCAGCTGGTGGAGGATTGTTTTTATATTTATTCAGTTTGAGCTCAAGTCTTTAATGCCTGAGTTTGATTGTCATTTGATAAGAGAAGTATAAACTTGATTATTAATTATTTATAGTATTTGTTATTTATTTATTTAAACCAATGAAGTGCCGTGGTCAGATTTTTTCCATTTATTTAAATAGTTGTAAATTGGGTATTCAGGAGAGGGAGAAAAGGTGCGGCCTGCATTCCCATACCACACACTTCCATGAATGCTGCATGAATTCTGGCCATAATTTCTCTAACAGAGTAATCCCTATGATGAATTACTGCATCTAGTGGCCAAAATGAGATATTGTTTTATGAAATACCTCAGTAAGGAAATATATGACATTGGGGCCACTAGATTGAGCCAGAAATCATGGGACTTACTTTATTTGAACAATTACAGCCAGAATATGTGCAGTGTGCTTGAATGTGTTTGACATTCGTCCAAAGAATGTCTTGAGCACAAAACCCATTTATTTCCTGATTGTGCGATGGGTTAATTATTTTTCTTGATTTTTTTTCTATTTGTGCAACATAAGTAATATTCAGGTTATTATATCAGACAGATCTTCTCACTTAGCACTCAGGAGAGAATAACTATAATGGCCCATCTCTGTGTGCAGAACTCAACATGATAAGAGGCTGTAATCCAGGTTGCTAATCCTTGCAATGTAAATAATTAACTTTGAGGCTACTGATTTTTTTTTCTTTTTGGAAAAAAGTGTAAAGTTTTACTTCAAACATTTAGCATTTGATTATCCAACCATGTTTTCACTGATCCTAATTGAACCAGAGTTTAAAATAAATACATTTATTTTGTTCATAGTAAACATTGTAAACACATGTTAAGATAATTTATATTATATTCAATATAATACTGCATACAATATAATGCTTAATCTAAAATGAAATAATGTTTTAAGATAATTATCAAACACAGATGTACATTTACTGTCTTCAAATTCGATACACAAATGTATACAGTTGTTGAGCGGCACCTCATTTTCCTTATATTTGTCTATAAGCCAAAGAGGCTTGCACATTGCATTGTGGGATTTGGAAGGGGTTCAGAGCTTTGCTTCCATAGCTCGATGCTGCCTAATTCCCACTTACAGGTGAAGTTTGCTCTGAGGAGTACATATAAGCAGAGAATATAAACTGCGTTTTTCAGAGTCAATCTTCAAAAGTTTGTGCTTCAAAACGTATTAGCCCAAATACATGATAGTCACAATATATGCCTTTTTCCTGCAGTGAGTGTTTGGTAAATGTCATATTCATTGCTTTATAAATGAATATGACATTACTTGTGTCATATTTATAAAGCAGTGAATATGGTTTTTAACAAACTTTCAATGGCAGTTAATCACTGTTCACTGTTCTTTAATACACATGCCTGTGGTGAATGTCAGATTCACAGCTTTATAAATATATCTCTAAGTGTCACTAGGAATATTAAATATTGTGTTTTTTTAATTGAAAGGCACAGTTATTATCACATGCTCATACACTGATCGACCATTTTTTTTTTTATTTTGTAATTGTCTACTTAATTGCTTTATCTTTCCATGATGTTTTCATGTCAATTTGTTTTTGTAACGTAACTGAAGTATTACATACAAATTGCTCCTTCTTTAAACTTAATTTTTAGATTTGTAGCCATTAAAAAAAAATGTCCAAAATATTGCACAGCTATTTTATAAATGATAATGTATTTTGTGCACTTTATTATTTGACAAGATATCAATCTGACAATAAAGTCCTCTGGGGTCATTTACAAAAGGAATAGAGATTGTTCACTTTCCAGAAGTTTTCTTTGCTCATTAAATAAGTTGAAACGTTCACTTCAGACATCTAATGAAATGAAAAAATAAATCTTGTTTTATTTTTGTTTCAAATAATTGGGTACTCAAAATAAACATAGCTTCCCTATTGCAAAGTAAAAATTCTGTACTCCTACTCTGTACTCTTACTAAATGCAGGATTTTTTTTACTACAGCATTTATTTGATTAGAATATATTATACTAAAGTAGAATGATAATTCTGTAAAATATCTTTTTTTTCACATTCTCCCAAACTAAATCATAAAGTTTTAGGCTAAGAAAAAGTAAATAACTTTTCAGTATTACATAATTTGTTTGATAACTTCATGTTACATATAGAGTAAGTAAATAAAGGATATAAAATTAAATGGATGTACAAAAGCATGTGTAAAATATGTAAAATATAAACAAAGGGTTAACAGAATATGAAGCAGGCCACAGATGCACTCGGCCGGATTTGCAACAGGAGGAATATCCAACTTGGTTTTTCAGCAGGGCACAGCCAACCTTATTCAACATATGTTTGCCTTGAGAAATGTGGGCGATGCCCCACCAAAATGCTGACATTATTCAAACCACAATGGAAATTCCTTCTGTTACAAGTCCCATTGCGTGCACCTGCTGCCTGCTTCATATTCTATATACTTATTCTTGGATTGCACCTGGGTCAATATCCCTACAAGTGTGTATGTTGGCCCACTTCTACATTACAAAACAATTACACAACATTACAAACAAAGAGTTTATTTATACTGTATATATGTTACCTATAACAAAGGGGTTAAATATATATATATATATATATATATATATATACAGTCAGGTCCATAAATATTGGGACATCAACACAATTCTAACATTTTTGGCTCTATACACCACCACAATGGATTTGAAATGAAACAAACAAGATGTGCTTTAACTGGAGACTGTCAGCTTTAATTTGAGGGTATTTACATCCAAATCAGGTGAACGGTGTAGGAATTACAACAGTTTGCATATGTGCCTCCCACTTGTTAAGGGACCAAAAGTAATGGGACAATTGGCTTCTCAGCTGTTCCATGGCCAGGTGTGTGTTATTCCCTCATTATCCCAATTACAATGAGCAGGTAAAAGGTCCATAGTTCATTTCAAGTGTGCTATTTGCATTTGGAATCTGTTGCTGTCTATTCTCAAGATGAGATCCAAAGAGCTGTCACTATCAGTGAAGCAAGCCATCATTAGGCTGAAAAAACAAAACAAACCCATCAGAGAGATAGCAAAAACATTAGGCGTGGCCAAAACAACTGTTTGGAACAATCTTAAAAAGAAGGAACGCACCGGTGAGCTCAGCAACACCAAAAGACCCGGAAGACCACGGAAAACAACTGTGGTGGATGACCGAAGAATTCTTTCCCTGGTAAAGAAAACACCCTTCACAACAGTTGGCCAGATCAAGAACACTCTCCAGGAGGTAGGTGTATGTGTGTCAAAGTCAACAATCAAGAGAAGACTTCACCAGAGTGAATACAGAGGGTTCACCACAAGATGTAAACCATTGGTGAGCCTCAAAACAAGAAGGCCAGATTTGAGTTTGCCAAACGACATCAAAAAAAGCCTTCACAGTTCTGGAACAACATCCTATGGACAGATGAGACCAAGATCAACTTGTACCAGAGTGATGGGAAGAGAAGAGTATGGAGAAGGAAAGGAACTGCTCATGATCCTATGCATACCACCTCACCAGTGAAGCATGGTGGTGGTAGTGTCATGGCGTGGGCATGTATGGCTGCCAATGGAACTGGTTCTCTTGTATTTATTGATGATGTGACTGCTGACAAAAGCAGCAGGATGAATTCTGAAGTGTTTCGGGCAATATTATCTGCTCATATTCAGCCAAATGCTTCAGAACTCATTGGACGCTGCTTCACAGTGCAGATGGACAATGACCCAAAGCATACTGCAAAAACAACCAAAGAGTTTTTTAAGGGAAAGAAGTGGAATGTTATGCAATGGCCAAATCAATCACCTGACCTGAATCCGATTGAGCATTCATTTCACTTGCTGAAGACAAAACTGAAGGGAAAATGCCCCAAAAACAAGCAGGAACTGAAGACAGAGCATCACCAGGGATGAAACCCAGCGTCTGGTGATGTCCATGCATTCCAGACTTCAGGCTGTAATTGACTGCAAAGGATTTGCAACCAAGTATTAAAAAGTGAAAGTTTGATTTAAGATTATTATTCTGTCCCATTACTTTTGGTCCCTTAACAATTGGGAGGCACATATGCAAACTGTTGTAATTCCTACACCGTTCACCTGATTTGGATGTAAATACCCTCAAATTAAAGCTGACAGTCTTCAGTTAAAGCACATCTTGTTTGTTTCATTTCAAATCCATTGTGGTGGTGTATAGAGCCAAAAATGTTAGAATTGTGTCTATGTCCCAATATTTATGGACCTGACTGTATATATATTTATATATATATATATATATATATATATATATATATATATATTTATATGCACTTTGCTGTGAAAAAGTATTTTACCCTTCCAGATCTTTTTTTCTTTGCAACTTTGTCACACTTAAAAGATTTGGATGATCAAAACATTTTAATACTACGCAAGGATAACCCAAGTAAGTACAAACTGCAGCTTTTAGATGATGATTTCATTTAGTAGCCTCCGTAGCGGTCTGATTATGTTCATATTTCTGTGCTCAAAGCGGTACATTTTTTTGCATGGAAATATGTATTTTTTTTATTGTAGGCCTGTAATTTTTAAGAATAACTCACTGAAATCTGTCCGAACAAGAGTCTAGTAAACATCCCGGGTATGTTAAAATTTGAAACACAAAATCATAAATTATAATTTAATAAATCATAAAAAATAATAATATAATAATTAATTTAATTAAATAATATAATCAAACAAAAAACAGTGAAATTTGAAATATAGCGCCAAGTTCGTACATCACTGAGCAAAGTCTTAAAATCATTTTCAGTGTCTGATGACGAATTTCCCCACAAATCATTATCCTTCAATTCTGCAAGTGATTCTAATTTACTATTGCTGTTCTCTAGCTGGTCCAAAACTGCTTTTGACCTACAGGGACGCTTTTTGGATGCCATAGATGTTTCTCAATTTCCAGGCAGCAAGAACAGTAAAAATGCAGGCAGGGCACAGGACAAAGCACTAGGGACAAAATGTATGTGAAATGGTTTGATACAGTAATGTTTTACAATGTGATTTTAGTGAATGTCAGTTTTACAACTTTCAAATGTCCTGCCAGTTCCGTCCCTAGTACGTCCCGATGTCGCAGGGAATGGAACCCAGAAAACAGATGCCGCATCCACCGGTGGACATTGCAAGGGACACTACAGGGGGGACATCGCTGGAGCGCAGGACAAGGTAAGTGAAGAAGAGATCCTGGAGCAGCGCACTGTAGCTCGGGGTTACCGCTTGTGGTGCTGAATCTTTGCCCCGAGCTACACTCGGGAATACCACCAGGAAGGTTAAGAAGTTAAAAAAAACTGTCCAAACCTGCCTGGTCCTATGTGAAAAAATAATTGCCCCCTAAACCTAATAACTAGTTGTGCCACCCTTGGCGGCAACAACTGCAATCAAGCATTTGTTATAACTGGCAATGAGTCTTTCACATCGCTGTGGATGAATTTTGGCCCACTCTTCTGTGCAGAACTGTTTTAATTTAGACACATTGGAGGGTTTTTGAGCATAAATTTGAGCCTGTTTAAGATCATGCCACAGCATCTCAATCAGATTTAAGTTTTTTTGAGCCATTCAGAGGTAGACTTAGTGGTGTGTTTTGACCCATTGTCCTGCTGCAAAACCCAAGTGCTCTTGAGTTTGAGGTCAATAACTGATGGTTTGACATTCTCCTTCAGGATTTTCTGGTAGAGCGCAGAATTCATGGTTCCATCAGTTATGGCAAGTCGTTCAGGTCCTTAAACTGCAAAGCATCCCAAGACCATCACCCTACCACCACCGTGTTTGACTGTTGGTATGATGTGCTTTTTATGAAATGCTGTGCTAGATTTACACCAGATGTAACAGGAAACACACTTTCCAAACCGTTCAACATTTGTCTCATCAGTCCACAGAATATTTGCCCAAAAGTATTGTAGATAATCAAGATGTTTTTTGGCAAATGTGAGACAAGTTTTTGTGTTCTTTTTTTGTCAGCATGATTTAGCAAAGAAGGAGGGCAATTACGTTTTCAAATAGGGCCAGGCAGGTTTGGACAGCTTTTTTTCTTAATAAATGCAATCATCATTTAAAAACAATTTTTTTATTTAGTTGGGTTATCTTTGTGTAATATTAAAATTTGTTGGATGATCTGAATCATTTAAGTGTGACAAATATGCAAAAATGCTTTTTCACATCACTGTAGATACAGTGCTCAGCATAAATGAGTACATCCCAACAGATTTGTCAGAAAATATTTACTTTCCTTTCAGAATCAACATTTTCTATAGGACACTATACTACAAAAAATCCCACAAATGCGGGCCATTAATTAACACAAAAAAGTATTTTTCCTAACAAATTCATTCACAACCATGTTGCAAAAATGAATACACCCCAATGAAAGTCTTTGGAGCAAAGCTAAATTTTAGACAACAAAATCCTAATTAACAGGAATTCAACTACAGGTGAGTCTAATTATGCAGTAAACAAGTGTCAAGGAGACATTTCATGCTGTCAGCAATGGCACCACATGAGAGAGAAATGACACAAGGCCTGAGAAAGAAAATAATTTATTTACATAAGAAAAGTGAAGGCTACAAGAAGATCAGCACAGCTTTACTTATCAGTCAGAATACTGTAGCAAATGTGATACAGAAATTTAACAAAGATGGAACTGCAATCATCTCACGGAGACGTCCAGGCCATCCATGGAAGTTACCAGCTCAACGGGAGAGTCTTCTGATGAGAAGGGTTGAAGAAAATCACAGTGCAAGTTCACTGCAGTTAGCTAAAGAAGTAGAAAGCCAAACTGGGGTGATTATTTCCTGTGACACAATATGGTGTACAGTGCAGAGGAATGGCATGCATTGGTGTCGTCTATGAAAGAAGTCTCTCCTAAAGCACATGCACAAAAAAATCCCGCCTAGAACTTGCCAGGGCCCATGCTGAAAAAGAAGAAAACTACTGGGACTCTGTACTCTGGAGTGATGAGACCAAGATAAATGTTTTTGGAACTAATGTCTTCAAAATTGTATGGCTGTATTACTTTGATGCAGTTGGCCAGCTTAAGCATGTATTGCAATATGTGTGAACTAAATATCCCTATTTATTGCATAGTCTGCTTGAAAGGGTACATACCAGTGTGCAGAGGGTTCTTCAGAATTTCTAGTGTTAATATGTGGTTACACCCCTTTAGCACCTGATGAATAAATGCATGCACTAGCTTTTGAGATTTGAGCACAGGTATCTCTTGTTTGTTTTTTGCAAAATTGTATGGCGTCGCAAAGTTGAGTATAAAGAAAAATGCATGGTGCCTACAGTGAAACATGGTGGTGGCAGTGTCCTTCTGTGGGGCTGCATGAGTGCTGCTGGTGTTGGGGAGCTGCATTTCATTGATGGTATCATGAATTCACAGAAGTACTGCTCTATATTTAAAGAGAAGATGCTACCATCACTCCATGCCCTGATGGCAATGATCCAAAACACACATCTAAGGCCACTGCTGCATTTCTGAAGAAGAACAGGGTGAAAGTGATTCAGTGACCAAGTATATCTCCTGGTCTGAACCCAATCAAATACCTTTGGGGAATTTGGAATAGACGAGTTGAGCATCATTCTACATCCAGCATCCAGGCTGTAAAACAGGTTGTTCTTGAAGAAGGGAAAAAAGTTGCAATATGTCACCAACATGTTCATATGCCTAGAAGACTTGGTGCTGTCCTTGCAAATCATGGAGGTCATACAAAATACTAGATGGAGTAGTTTTTGTTGTGGGGTGTATTAATTTATGCATCAACTAATTTTAGTAAAACTGAAGATTTTGTAATCTTTGTCAAAATTTTGGAAATTGTTCTTCTGTTCATTGAAATATTGATTAAAATCTTACTTTTCGCAAGGGGTGTACTCATTTATGCTGAGCACTGTGTATATATGTGTGTGTGTGAAGAATACAAATAAAAATTATTGTCCAGTGATTGACACAACAGTACACTGGTGTTTTCTTCAGGTAGTTAGTTTAAAGGAGAGTTCTCTTTTGGTAAGGTTTAGCTTAAACCTGATTAGCTGTCTGTGAAAAACTTTAAATAAACTATAAATGTTACCTTAGAAATACAGCAATATGGTTGTAAACAAGAGGGTATAATGTTTATGACAAATAGGATGCAGGCATGTTCCAAAATTCCTTTATAATTATGTGTGTGAAAAGTATATTATTTGTACAGAGTCAAATTGCCAAAATAGATGTAACAAAAAAAGAAAAGCTTAACAGACAACTTATAAAATAAATTATTTTTGTAAAGATTCTTATATATACACACTTTTTTCCTGTGAATTTGTTCATTTTCATATTTTAGAAACCTGTAAGAAAAACTTAAAGATGATTGTAATCAAGTGGTAAAGAGGTTATATATTTAGGTTATTTCAGGTCTCAGTATTTCAGGCTACTTTACTGGCTTTATTGTAATACCTATTTTTGAACTCTTGGTGTCACTGCTAGACTGTAAAATGTTCTATATTCTGTCAGAAAGTCGAAATCTGATCCAGCCTCAATGCAGATACTAAGGAAACACTGCAATTCTTTTCCACTTTGCTTTCTGATGACTCTAGCCATATTTACCAATACTTTGGATATTTTATTCTCTGAAGGAACAGAAGCTATATCTACTACTTATTACAATGCATATTATAGAAAGAAACAGAAGCACCAGGATGATGTTTATATGGCAAGTATTTTATTTTACTTCATTTTACTTCAAGCATAGCTCTGGTCAATTGCAATACACTATACCTGAAGAATTAAAAAAGTGGTCTGTGGTTGGGAATGTGGCTAAGGACCTTGGGTTAAGTGCTAAAGACCTAACAATGAGAAAATTTCAAATAGTTTCCCAAGCCAAAAAGCAATATTTTGGCGTTAATCTTGAAAATGGAGACTTGGTTGTTTCAGAAAGAATTGACAGAGAGGTATTATGTGGAACAAAACAGACTTGCTTTATAAATTTGGAGGCTGTTATAGAAAATCCCTTGAATTTTTACACAGTTACGGTGGAAATCCAGGATGTGAATGACAACTCTCCTTCTTTTTCCAAGAAATATTTTGACATAGGCATCAGTGAATCAGCAAGTCCTGGAACACAGTTTTCTTTAGGTATTGCACAAGATCCTGACTTAGGTTCCAATGCTGTAAAAAGCTATGCACTTAGTGGTATTGAATACTTTAGCCTTGGAGAAAGATCTGCTAAGGATGGAATTACATATCCAGAAATAATACTAGAAAAATCTTTGGACAGAGAAAAGCAAAGTTTCTATGAACTGATTTTAACTGCTCTTGATGGTGGAAAGCCTCAGAGATCAGGGACGGCTATAGTGAAGATTGTTGTTCAAGATGTCAATGATAACTTCCCTGTGTTTACCCAAGATATCTATAACATAAGGTTACCTGAGAATGTGCCTGCTGGCTTTACAGTAACTCATCTGAATGCAACTGATGAAGATGAAGGAACTAATGCCCAAATTTCATATTCATTTAGCCACATTCCTGAAACTGCTCGTCAAATATTTAGTATTGATCCTCAAAATGGGGATGTTAAAATCATAGGAAATTTGGATTATGAAAACTCAGACATTTATGAAATGACTGTAGAAGCAAAAGATGGTGGAGGTCATGTTACAAATTGCAAGTTATCTATACAGGTAATTGATGTGAATGATAACATCCCAGAAATAACAGTTACATCTCTCTCAGAAGCAATTCCAGAGAATTCCCTGCCTGGTACAGTGGTAGCATTGATTAATGTTCGTGATTTGGATTCAGGAATGAATGGTGAAGTTGTATGCCAGATGTCTAATACACTACCTTTTCAACTAATGCCATCATCAAGTAGTTACTATAAACTTGTGACTGCAGGAAACATGGATCAAGAAAGAAATTCTTTGTACAATATTACAATTCATTGTGTCGACAATGGATCTCCTCCAATGTCGAGCAATAAATCAATTCAGTTAATTATCTCAGATGTGAATGACAATCCCCCTGTTTTTGAAAAAACAAAGTATCTTGTCTATATTGCAGAAAATAATCAGCCGGGGACCTCAGTACACAATGTCCATGCTTTAGACATTGATCGTGATGAAAATGGGAAAATCGCTTACAGCATTATAAGCAGTAACATAGAATCTATTCCAGTCTCATCTTATGTTTCCATAAACTCAATGACAGGGAATCTTTATGCTCAGAGATCATTTGACTATGAACAGTTACGAGAATTTCATTTCCAGGTGATGGCTAAGGACAATGGATCCCCTCCTCTAAGCAGTAATGTCACAGTGAGAATATATATCATAGATAAGAATGATAATGCTCCTAAGATTCTATATCCATCACAAGACACAGAAGGATCATCGTTATTTGAATTTATCCCCCACTCTGCTGAGAAAGGATATCTAGTGACAAAAGTAATTGCAGTGGATGCTGACTCTGGACACAATGCCTGGCTTTCTTATCATTTACTCCATGTTTCAGAACCTTCGTTATTTGTTATTAGCCAAAATGGTGAGATCAGGATAGGTCGGGAACTTCCAGATGTGGAATCCTTAAGGCAAAAGATTGTAATTCTTGTAAAGGACAATGGAGCCCCAGCCTTGTCATCTACAGCTACTTTAAATCTGGTTGTGGCAGAAAACTTTCAACAAGTTGTGCCAGAGATAAGAAAACAACCCAACTTGGCAGACATTTCATCAAATGCAACATTTTACCTGGTAATAGCTATAGCTATGATTTCTGTTCTATTTATTGTAACAGTAATGGTTACAATTATTCTTAAATGCAGAAAAACAAGCTATCTAACAAATCTAGGAACATATAATCGAAATGTGTATCCTCAGTTCACTGTGGGATGTCCTTCTGAGATCAGCGATGCAAGTTTACCTTTTCCATTCTCCTATGATGTGTGTGTAACTCTTGACTCAAAGCAAAATGAAATTGCTTATCTGAGACCACTCCAGAATGTCCCCACAGACAATCTCATTGACACTGAAGATTTGACAGCTGTGAATAGTTTGATTCAAGAGAATTTGCCTAAAGATAATGGTATACAGGTATGTGGAACTAAATCTTCTATTATATATACTGTATATGTAAAATAAGTTATTTTCATTCACACGCCAAAAAAGTTACTTTTCTGATAATACTGATATGCATTGTTGCTCAGTCTCTACTAGAGTACCATTTTAGTGTCAATGTTTTATGTAAGCACTAAGATTTTATTTTGGCTTCTTTTTTTTTGTTATGTGTTCTATTGGTTTATAGCAGTGGTCGGCAAGCCGCGGCTCGCGAGCCACATGTGGCTCTTTACACGCTTTAATGCGGCTCTTGTGTGCCGGGGCGCCCGCTCCCCTCCCTCCTCTCGGGCGGCAGGGACTCTGCAGCGTGATCCAAAAAAAAAACAGCCAGGGCAGTGCGCTCAAATGCAATGATTGGCCAGTCTCGCTGCCACTCACATCCTGATAGCCAGTGATTGGCTGTCAGGATGTGTGTAGGCGGGGCAGCGTGACGAACGTGAGAGGAGCCTAGCTCCTCTCACAGTCCGCCCTGAAGACCGGAACGGCGCGGGAACACGGGGAGAGGAACGCACGGAGCAAAGGTAAGTGAATTGACACAGGGGGGACTTGGCTTACTACTTGCTACTTACTTACTACTACTATATGAGGGATGAATTAATATGGGGGATGAATTACTATATGGGGGATGAATTACTATATGGGGGATTAATTACTATGGGGGATGAATTACTATATGGGGGATGAATTACTATGGGGGATGAATTACTATATGGGGGATGAATTACTATAGGGGGGGTGAATTACTATATGGGGGATGAATTACTATATGGGGGATGAATTACTATGGGGGATGAATTACTATGGGGGATGAATTACTATATGGGGGATTAATTACTATGGGGGATGAATTACTATAAGGGGGATGAATTACTATGGGGGATGAATTACTATATGGGGGATGAATTACTATGGGGGATGAATTACTATAGGGGGGATGAATTACTATGGGGGATGAATTACTATATGGGGGATGAATTACTATGGGGAATGAATTACTACAGGGGGGATGAATTACTATATGGGGGATGAATTACTATGGGGGATGAATTACTATAGGGGGGATGAATTACTATGGGGGATGAATTACTATATGGGGGATGAATTACTATATGGGGGATGAATTACTATGGGGAATGAATTACTATAGGGGGGATGAATTACTATATGGGGGATGAATTACTATATGGGGGATGAATTACTATGGGGGATGAATTACTATATGGGGGATGAATTACTATGGGGGATGAATTACTATATGGGGGATGAATTACTATATGGGGGATGAATTACTATGGGGGATGAATTACTATGGGGGATGAATTACTATATGGGGGATGAATTACTATATGGGGGATGAATTACTATATGGGAGATTAATTACTATGGGGGATGAATTACTATAAAAACTTATTGAAACTAAAAACAGTGTACCATCCTATGTATTTTCAGTTTTAAAGATGTGGCTCTCAAAATAATTTTCAATCGTGGTTTTGGCGAGATTTGGCTCAGTTGAAAAAAAAGGTTGCCCACCACTAGTTTATAGGATCTAATTTAATATATTTATGCTTCTTCTGCTGTATCTTGTGTGCCCAATATATCTTTCAGGTTTCTTGTGCTAGCAGGTGAAATCTAGTAAACTTTACTTAGTAGGTAGGCACCCAGGTCAAAAAACACAATTGCAGACATATCACAAATTGAGTCCTTAAAGTATATAAGAAACCAATAAGGGGTGTCACACTCCACCTTATGTAAAGAGGTGTAGTATATACCAACAACTGAAGTATCAAGTTTAGGTGAACTGTTTATATTATTTTGTATACTACATTTAGGGTCTGCACAGTCAATACATTCTAAGGAATTTTGAGGAAAGCCTGAATACTGGCAACCTGCTTATTTCTTGGAGCTATTACATAAATCGAGTTTAAAGAATGACAGGAAGTGGTTGTAATCTAACATTTCATATTCCTGATATGTGCCTGCTGCACCAGGTATGACTTGTATGAAAAAGTATCTTGTTCTCTTTGTATTGCTTCCTTTGTGTGAAATCCCTGGTGTTCCTGCCAGCCCCTCTGCTTTCCTATTAAAAACTGACCACACTAAGCAGGAGAACACAACGTGGTCAGTTCTCTGGCTGTGCTGGAAACTCAGTGTGTTCTCACTAAAAAGCTTAGTGTTGTGTTGTGTTTCCCCCCCTCCTCCTATACAGATGATCACTTCTAAAAAAGGGGAACAAGGTATTTATAATGATTTTTTTCACATTAGGTTTTACATATGGAAGAAAGCAAAAAAGGGTGCACTCTCCTCGTGCATTACCGTATTACCATGATAAAAAAGGATTTATTTAATATGACAAAAGTATATACTCACAAACCAAGAGTCATGTAAACAAACAAGGAAAAAATGTGACAGTCCCAGCAAACAGTGGTCTTGCGACAGGGTTTAACGCATTTCGGGAAACAACTCCCTTCCTCAAAGCTAAAACCCCTAGACATGTTGGAAGCCTATATAGCTATATATGCTCCCCTATATAGGCTTCCAGCTTCCCTAAAGAGATGACTTTTCAGGGATTGCCAGACAGATTTGGGTAGGGAGTTTCAGAGGATGGGAGAGGCTCTGGAGAAATCCTGGAGATGAGCATGGGAGGAGAACATGTTTGCTATAATTAACTTAAGTGGGAATGCATAATGGAATATATGCTTATATGCTGTTCACTTTGCAAAGTAAATGTTCATATGATCGGAAATATGGTGAATCTATGTCTAGTCATATGCAAGTGAAATTAAAAAAAGCTGTTTTTTGCTTCCTCGTCACTGGTGACTGGCTTACGTGAACACAAGTAAACATTCAAGTGTTACTAAACTCACAACAGTAAATCAGTCTGTATATGCAGTAAAGCAAGCTTGTTATACCCACTGTGGAACTTAAGGGGTTAATCCTCTGCAGTGTGTAAAAAGGCTGTTTGATCCTGACTTCTCCTCTTGTTCAAATGTCCATGTCTTATCTCCTGATAAGACATACTAAACCGTAGCCATTCTGCACATGCTCAGTTTAGTGTGTATTGCTAGAGATGTGTTTTTTTTTCTTGGAAGAGTGCATGTGATCAGCACAGGGCCAACCAGCACTGTCCAGACAGAGGTCATGGGTTTTGCATCCTCCTAGAGCATAAAGAGAACTTCACCTACAAACTTTAACCAGTACTCTGCTGAACAGTAATAGAAAAGAGAAATGAGAAAAGGTATTTAGCAGTTTATATTTGCTAACATAATTGCACTTCCATGTTCTGTGTACTGTGGGAGACCAGATATAGTGAACGCAGGGTCCTGGGTTTAGTAAAACTTTAAGTTTCTATTTATTTTATAGGCTAACAGACTCTATTTCTCTAGTAAATCAGCTTCAGTGTCTGTGAAATGGGCCACTAGAGTAAAGAAAAACCTGGTACAAAATAGGTACAGATCCCATGCAGATATTTCAGTTTTCTACATTTCCAAATAACATTACAATCCAAAATATTTTTGAACATAAATTATCATTTTCCTTTCTTTGTACAGTTTATTTATATTATGCATACCTCAGCAAAAATATGTTAATGTCATATTTTTACATCTATTTTCGTATTTTCTACATATAATTTAATTTTAAAAGGCTAAATAAACTAGTGGTGAAATCAATTACACACACAGATAGTTTATCCCAACCCTTTCAATGGATGACCAGCATCAGTCATTATCAGGTGACCTTTGACTTACCCTCTTTTTTTTTCTTGTTGCCTTCAATAAACAACAAATGAAAA
Source organism: Staurois parvus (assembly GCF_062004578.1). Classification (NCBI taxonomy): domain Eukaryota; kingdom Metazoa; phylum Chordata; class Amphibia; order Anura; family Ranidae; genus Staurois; species Staurois parvus. The sequence continues at coordinate 9,404,687 of NW_028317802.1, read as the reverse complement.
GCAAACAAAAATAAACAACTTTAAACCCGTTTTATATTTCCTTTTCAACTCAAGATGTTTAGCTGCATTACCTGACTTTAACCTCTTGGTGTCACTATTTGACTATATTATTTTCATTTGCTCTTTTGGAATATACTCTATATCCAAGTAATTTTCACTAGTCTCACACTGCAGCTCCGAAAGAAATACTGCAATATTTTCATTGTGCATCCTGCAATTCAGGCTACTCATCAACATCTTGGATCTGTCAGATGCAATTCTTTCTTCATGGAGTAATGAAAGGACAACACCTTTGCCTGCTCACTTTGATTGATAACAAGATACAAGAACAGAGGGGATAATGATGTGGCAAGTGTTTACTTTTACCTTATTTCTATTGAAAGTCATTTTTGGTCAGTTACAGTATTCAATTTCTGAAGAGCTTAAAATAGGAACTGTAGTTGGGAATTTGGCAAACGATCTTGGGCTAAATATTAAAGAGTTAGCAGCAAAATTCCAGGTTGTTGCTGAAGATAAAATAGATTATTTTAGAGTGAATATAGAAAATGGGGACTTACTTGTTTCAGAGAGGATTGACAGAGAAACATTGTGCGGGGCGAAACAAAGCTGCTTTTTAAACCTGGAAGCTGTCATAGAAAATCCGCTGAATGTCTACACCATCACTGTTCAAATCCAGGATGTGAATGATAATCTGCCTACCTTTTCAAAAAACAATTTCAGTATAGAAGTTAGTGAATTTACCTTGCCAGGTGCACGGTTTTCTTTAGGAAATGCTCAAGATCCAGATCTTAGTACTAATTCTGTACAAAGCTATACCCTGACTGCCAATAAATACTTCAGTCTTGGAGAAAGAATTACCAAGGATGGAATTAAATATCCTGAGATTGTTTTGGAAAACGCACTAGATAGAGAAAAACAAAGTTTATATGAGTTCATTTTGACTGCTTATGATGGAGGACAACCTCCCAAATCTGGTACTGCCACAGTTAAAATAGATGTTCAGGATGATAATGATAATTATCCTATTTTCGCTCAAGACACATACCACATACGATTACAAGAGAATGCACCTGTGGATTTTCTAGTAATTGACTTAAATGCTACTGATGATGACGAGGGATCTAATGCCCAAATAACCTATTCATTTAATCATATCCCCGAAAGCGCTCGCCGGATATTTTCTATAAATCCGCAATATGGTGATATTAGGATAATAGGAAGTTTGGACTATGAAATTGCAGATTCTTATGAAATTACTGTCGAAGCTAAAGATGGTGGTGGCCATGCCACACATTGCAAAATATCAATACAGGTGACTGACATGAATGACAATATTCCAGAAATTACGGTTACATCTGTCTCTCCGGCGATTCCAGAGGACTCTCCACCTGGCACTGTCATAGCCTTAATTAAAATTCGGGATTTGGATTCTGGAAAGAATGGTGAAGTTATATGTCAGCTCTACAATACAATGCCTTTTAAACTAATACCACTATCTAGTAGTTACTATAAACTTGTAACTGCAGAAAACATGGATCGAGAGAGAAATTTGGGGTATAACATAACAATCCACTGTGTGGATAATGGATCACCTACTTTATCCAGTAATAAAACCATTGAGTTGATGATTTTAGACGTGAATGACAATTCTCCTGTTTTTGAAAAGATGGAGTACATTATCTATATTGCTGAAAATAATCAGCCAGGGACTTTAATTTATAAAGTCCATGCATCGGATCTAGACCAGGATGACAATGGAAAAATTATATACAGTATTCTAAACAGCAAAGTAGAAGACATTCCAGTGCCATCATATATCTCCATAAACTCAGTGACAGGAGTTCTTTATGCACAGAGATCTTTTGACTATGAACAGTTACAGGAATTTCAATTCCAGGTGATGGCTATGGATTATGGATCTCCTCCTTTATGTAGTAATGTCACAATACGAGTATGTATCGTAGATAAAAATGATAATGCTCCTAAGATTCTCTACCCATCACCAGATACTGATGGCTCTGTGTTTGAATTTATTCCTTACTCAGCTGAGAAAGGTTATTTGGTGACAAAGGTTATTGCTGTTGATGCTGACTCTGGACACAATGCTTGGCTTTCTTATCATTTTCTACAAGTCCAGGAACCATCGTTGTTTGTTATTGGGCAACAAAATGGTGAAATCAGAATAGGACGAGATCTTCCAGACAAGGATTCTTTAAAGCAAAAAATTGTGGTGTTAGTGAAGGACAATGGCATTCCATTTCTGTCGTCTACAGTCACTTTGAACTTGGTTGTAGCTGAAAGCTTTCAGCAAGTTGTACCGGAATTCAAACAGCAACCCAAAAATCCAAATAATTCCTCTCATGCATCATTCTTTCTAGTAATTGCTATATCTCTGATTTCTTTTACGTTTGTTTTGACGGTCATAGGTGCAGTCATCTCTAAGTGTAGAAAATCGAATACCCCAACAACCTTTGGAACATATAGTAGAAATGTTTATCCTCAGTTTACACTGGGATGTCCTTCTGAGATCAGTGATACAAGTTTACCCTTTCCATTCTCATATGATGTTTGTGTAACACTTGATTCTAAGCAGAATGAAATTGCTTACCTAAAATCAGTACAGAATGTGCCCACAGACAATCTCATTGACACCGATGACTCAGCTGCTATCAGTGGTTCCACAAATCAAGATTTGCCTGCTAACAATATGGCAGAGGTATGGTGAAGTTATTCTTATATATGTCATTCTTTTGCATTTATGATGGCTCATGAGTTAACTGTTTAATAATAATAATAATAATAATATTAATAATAATAATATAAATCAGTTAGAGCTTTGAAATGTAACTGTATTCTGATAATGATTAGACTTTCACTTGCTGCTTTATTTAGCTTTTGGAACCAGTCCCTTTCAGTACCATGATAACTGTGTATGTGAGTAAAGAACTTACAAGATATAATGGCAAAAAAAATGCAATGCATCTCTGCAATACATGCCTATTTAATGTATTCATAATACATAAAGTGCACATTTTTTTATTTCAAATGTTTTTTGAGTTTTATAAGAAAAATACAAAGGAAGATTAGGCATATAATAGTGATAAGTAGCACAAATTATTGATACGGAGGAAAATATGTACATTGAGATATCAACCAGGTCATTAAAGCATTGCGTTGATTTACAGTACTGTAATGCATAATGTTAGTAGTACAATATCCATTTAAAAAAATTGAAAAATTGAAAAGATAAGAAAGAATAACGACCATTGAAGTGAACTTTTTTTTAAAGGATAAGCTGTAACTTATAAGCATCACCAGATTGTTCATAACATTGAAAAGAGAAACATAAAGAAAATAAATAATGAAAGAAAGTAATAAAATGGAGTACAGAATCAAAGCAAATTTAGTTATCATATCCTTGGAAGGGGCTAAACCCGAATTCTGGATCTAACTATACTAAAAAGGTAGATATAGTTTATACATCTTTCCTGAGTGCCTTTTTGGGTGACCAGATCTTATAACAAATCATTAGTAATACCTCATCTGGAATATGCAGTTCGGTTTTGGGCATGAATTCACAAAAGGAACATTGGGGAACTGGAGAAAGTACAGAGAAGGGCAACCAAACTGATAAGAAGCATGGAGGAGCTGAGCTATGAGGAGAGATTAGAGGAACTGAATTTATTCTCTCTTGAGAAGAGGAGATTAAGGGGGGATATGATCAACATGTATAAATACATCAGTGGTTCATATAGTGGACTCGGTATAGAGCTATTCACCCTGAGGTCATCACAGAGGACAAGGGGGCACTCTTTACATCTGGAGGAAAAGAAATTTAATCTCCAAACACAGAAAGGTTTCTTTACAGTGAGAGCTGTGAAAATGTGGAATAGACTCCCTCAAGAGTTGGTTCTGGCTACCTCAGTGGATTGCTTTATAAAAGGCCTGGATTCTGTCTTAGATACACAGAATATAACTGAATACTAACATTTGCAGGTAAAGTTGATCCAGGGAATATCCAATTTACTCTTGGGAGATCAGGAAGGAATTTTTTTCCTTGCAGGAGCAAATTGGATAATGCTTTGCTGGGTTTTTTGCCTTCCTCTGGATCAACTGTGGGTATAGTATTATAAACGTTTTTTTTTGTTTAATGGTTGAGCTGGATGGACGTTTGTCTTTTTTCAGCCAGACTAACTGTAAGAATTTTCTACTCAAAATGTGCGCATTTTTAAATTCACTATATTATTTACATCTACAATTGTCCATCTGCAAAGAATCTTTCAGTTTAACAATAATGATTACCTAGACTCCTGAAATGGGTGATTGTGTGCAGATCAGACCAGCATAAAAATATTCACGTGATTAAAAAAATAGCAAATTAAGTTTTTAATTTTATCACACTTAAATGTAATGGTTACAATATGAGCATATCTCTCCTGCTCTGATGAAAACAAATTACTGGAGTTAGAGTATTAGCTTTTGAATGGGAGGAAACTAATGTTTAAAGTTCTGCAGATTCCTTAACATCACTAAATAACATATTTTTTTTTTAAATGTGGAACATTTCATGAGAAAAGTTTTATGGCATCGGGCAGGTCAGTATATGGTATAAGTATGGTTTTATGCAGGTACGCTAGAAAAGGATAGATGTACTACAAAAAAATAGTGCAATGAAAGTGCTCTTATCCTTTAATGCAGTGTCTGTGGTCTTATAACCTCATATAAGAAAAAAATATTTTTCTTACTTAGTAAAATTGTTTAATACATTTATGTTTTCTCTGTGTTCATTTTGGAATAATCATATTTTCATATGCAGATGGTATCTGTCATATTTAAACCTCAGACATCTAGGGTCTTGTGTTCTCTTTGCTATTGACACAGTTGTGTCATCATGCCAAGATCACTAACATCATGTCAAGATCATTACAGTTCTTTAGGGCCCTAAGAAAGAAATTCCTGTTCCTATGAGTCTGTCAAAGGATTTAAAAAGATTGCAAAATTGTTTTAAATCCAATCATTGCACTGCAAGGAAAATAATGTACAAGTTGTGTAGAACCATTGGATCAGTAAGCAATGATTGGTTGACTGAAAATTTTGTTACATAGAATATAAACTAAATTGAAAAAATAAAATTAGACACATTTTTTTATAAATAGCTGAAAAAAAATGAGATAACATGCAGCATATTCATAGCTGCTTTTTTAACATAAATGTTAAGCATTATGTTGTTGAAAAATAGAAAGTATATACTTCATTTTTCTATGGTTGTTGCTGCAGCAACATTAGAAGTTCACACTCTCAATCAACATGAACTATTTTTAATCCTTATGCTGCTAGAATTATTAAATAGATATTAAATAGAGAGTATATAATATTTGCTTGTTTTAAACTTTTTTTTATATTACTTCCTAGGTAAATTACGTCAAGCATCTCAGGATTCTTTAGGAGGGAAGTAGGGGTTTTCTCAGCTAAGCACACCCTCCTGCTTTCATGCCTAAACTAGAGGGCAGATGGATTCCAGAAAGTGAATGCTACATTAATCATCTGCCCTTACTCAAGATGGCTACTGCCAGAAATGCTAGGAGGTGTTTTTCAATGCAATTTCTCAGCAAAATAAAGTATGAAGATATGGATGGATAGGTGCGTTTGCTTTGAATATTAAAATTAATTTTGGTTTGTGGTACTCAGAATCAGCGTAGTTCCACTTTAATAGAGAAAAAGGCAGATTACGACTTCTTTCACCAACACAGTTCCAGTAAGTGTAACTGCACATTGGATATCATCGTCATTTTTTACACCTATTAACACTGTACCTTCCTAATCTACAAAAATACTAATAGTTTCAGATTAATTTCTATATGCATTTTAATGAATAAAATTAACTATATTTTTTTAAAACTACATCCTAAATTTGTTTTGTGTTTTGTGTATTTATTTTCTTAAACAATGCTGTTCGTAATCTTTAAAATAATGTTTCCATTATGAAGCTTTTATACTTGGCTTTATAAACATAGAGTATAACAATCACACATAGTGCTTGCTGGAAAGGATACTATATATAATGTAAATGTTCTGTAGGCAGTTAAAACTGCCATACTTCTGTTTGCCCACTTGGTGTCAGTATAGGACTGTATTTTATTTAAAATCCATGTAACTGGTGAAATACCTATATAAATTTTACTACAGTCTTACAGTGCAGAAGAAAAGAAAGCACTGCAATATTACCACTGTGTATGCTGAGGCTTGGATGCTTCTGGACATCTTCAAAAATCGATTGCATTTGTAATGTTTATTCTTGCTTAATTACTTTATTAATGAAGATCAACAGCTAATGTTCTCCCATTTACAATGAATAGTACCAGAAGAGAGGGAACAAAAGGGGCAAAGCTATGGCAAGTATGTGGCTTTATTTTCTTTTTCTTTAACATTACATCTGGTCAGTTACAGTACTCTGTAGCAGAAGAACTGAAGAAAGGATCTGTTGTTTCAAATATGGCAAAAGACCTTGGGTTAGATGTTAAGGGATTAACACTCCGAAAATTCCAAATACTCCATAAAGCAAAGAAGCAGTATTTTGGTATTAATTTGGAAAATGGTAATTTATTTGTGTCAGAGAGGATTGACAGGGAAACATTATGCGGAGCTAAACAGAGCTGTTTTTTAAACCTTGAAGCGGTTATAGAAAATCCTCTAAACTTTTACACAATCAGCATTGAAATCCAGGATGTGAATGACAATTCGCCTACCTTTTCTAAGAAACGTTTTGATTTAGAAATTAGTGAAGTTACTTTAACAGGGACACACTTTGCTCTAGGCAATGCACAGGATCCAGATCTTGGCAGTAATTCTGTACAAAGCTATACTCTTGCTGGAAATGAACATTTTAGTCTTGGAGAAAGAACCACTAAGGATGGAATTAAATACCCAGAAATTATACTAGAAACGTCTCTGGACAGAGAACAGCAAAGTTCCTATGAGTTAATTTTGACTGCTAGAGATGGTGGAAAACCTCCTAAATCTGGTACAGCCATAGTTAAGATAGTTGTACAAGATTTTAATGATAATTTTCCTGTGTTTGCACAAGACACATATCATATCAGACTGCCTGAAAATGTACCGATTGGTTTCCTTGTAGTTCGTTTAAATGCAACCGATGAGGACGAAGGCTCCAATGCACATGTATCATATTCCTTCAGCCACATTACTGAAAATGCTCAACAATTATTTAACATTGATTCAATAAGTGGTGAAATAAGGTCGATTGGAAATTTGGACTATGAACTTTCAGATAATTATGAAATGACTGTAGAAGCTAAAGATGGTGGTGGTCATGTTACACATTGTAAAGTATCAGTTCAAGTGACTGATGTGAATGACAACATCCCAGAAATAACACTAACATCCCTTTTTGCAACAATTCCAGAGGATTCACCAATTGGTACAGTTATAGCAGTTATTAATATTCATGATTTAGATTCGGGCATGAATGCTGAGATTGTTTGTCAGATTTCAAATGCCTTACCTTTTCAACTTGTACCATCGTCAAGTAGTTATTACAAGCTTGTAACAGCAACCAGCTTGGACCGAGAAATCATTTTTGTGTACAATATTACCATTAATTGTGTGGATAATGGCTCACCATCACTTTCTAGTAATAAAACCATTAGGTTAACTATATCAGATGTTAATGACAACCCTCCTGTTTTTGAGAAAACAAACTACATTGTCTATATTACAGAAAATAATCAACCAGGGACTTCAGTGCACAAGGTCCATGCTGTAGATCTGGATCGTGATGACAATGGCAAAATCACTTACAGCATTTTAAACAGCAATGTAGAAGAAATTCCAGTATCTTCATATGTTTCCATGAACTCCATTAGTGGAGTACTGTATGCTCAGAGATCATTTGACTTTGAACAGTTACGGGAATTTCAGTTCCAGGTGATAGCTAAAGACAGTGGATCTCCTCCTCTAAGCAGTAATGTCACAGTGAGGATTTGTATTGTTGATAAGAATGACAATGCTCCAAAGATCCTCTATCCATCACCGGACACTGAGGAATCTGCACTATTTGAATTTATACCTCATTACGCTGAGAAAGGTTATCTAGTAACCAAAGTAATTGCTATAGATGCTGACTCTGGACACAATGCTTGGCTCTCTTACCACTTCCTACAAGCACCTGACTCATCATTATTTAATATTGGCCAAAAAACTGGTGAAATTAGGATAAGAAGAGATCTTCAAGCCATAGATTCTTTAAGACAAAAGATTGTGGTTTTGGTGAAGGACAATGGAGTTCCATCACTGTCTTCTACAGTCACTTTAAATTTGGTTGTAGCTGAAAATTTTCAACAAGCTGTTCCAGAAATAAAACGGCAACCCAATATTTCAGATGCTTCATCGAATGTAACATTCTTCTTGGTAATAGCCATAGCCCTAATTTCTTTTTTATTTATTGTGACAGTGGTGATTATAATTATTGTTAAATGCAGAAAAACAAGTTCGGCAGTGAACTTGGGAGAGTTTAACAGAACTGTTTACCCTCAATTCACCCTGGGATGTCCCTCTGAGATCAGTGATGCGAGCTTACCTTTTCCATTCTCTTATGACGTGTGTGTGACTCTTGACCCAAAGCAGAATGAAATTGCTTATCTGAAACCAGTCCAGAATGTCCCCACAGATAATCTTATTGATACAGATGACTCAGCTCCTGCCAGTGGTTCTACAAACCAGGCTTTGAAAATCAGCAATGATGTTCAGGTATGTTGAATGCATGTACTTTTTACATGCCCAATTATTTTTAATAAATGAAAAGTATATGGCTTTTTTGACAGTTATATTTGTTTTTTAGGTTATATTTTTCCAGTAGTTCTATTTTTCCAGGCATGTGAGATCTTTTTTTCTACAAATAAACATTAAATACTTTTTTAACCCCCTCTGTTTGGGGTAACTTAAGTGCCAGAGGGTGTTTCCTACTACCTATATGTCCTTTTGTTTATGTGTATGCGCATGCCTGGCACACACACTAAACTGCTGCTTTCACTGTCAGACAGCAGAGCGCTTTGGCTAAAGAGTTGATTGGAGTGACCTGTGTGCAACATGATTGCTGTGATGACGGTTTACAATGATCACCAATGTCTTACTGCTATTACTTGCTGTTACAACAAATTTTGAGGTCCTCTTATAATGGTATCTGGTCCCGGCGAGAATCACCAAATTTATCCCTACTTATCCCTCTACATACTTTTGGGGTTGTAGTAAATTTGGTGGACGTGCCTGATTGTGCAGCAATTCTGGGTTGACAGCTTTAGAATTCTCTCAACCTTATTTGATAGGCCAATCTCTCCTGACTGCTTTTGCACTGTTGAATCATTGCCATTTGGATCTCAAAAAAGCACAATCGAAACTTGCTATTCAAATTCTAACAGCCTTGAAACAGACCATAGCAAAGGTCTGGAAATCCTCATCACTCTGTTTTATAGAATCCAAAAATATGGTCACTCAGGCAATGATCCACAGTAAAACTGAAGCAACCATCTTAGATATAATCCCATGACATTGGAAAATCTGGCAACAATGGGTGGATCACTTCCTTCCTCCCCATTTTGACATCTCAATATTGGAGCCCTAGCTCTACACCACCAACCCATAAAACTTTCTTAAACACCTTCCTGCCCTGACCTGGAGTCATCAACCTGTTCTCTCTCCTCTTTTTCTGGCCTTTCTCCTCTTTCTAGTTTCCCCACTCTCTCTCTACCCATTATCTTCTTTATTCAGCATTGGACAAGTGCTTTTGGTATTATGTGCCTTTTTCAAAAACTCTTATCCACTGTCCGCAATCTCTACCGATTGATGAGTATTGAGTACTTAAGCAGCTCATTTAGTATTGGGAGTTTAAATTCCCTTTATGTTTCATAGTTCTTTGCTGTACCATTACATCTTGATCTCATCCCACTATTGTATTTAACGGGATGTTCCGTCATACCTATCTGTGAATGTATGCAGAATAACAGTTTGTTTGTATCACTATATTATCCTGATCAAACTGTAATTTTCTACTTTACGATCTGCTCTAATAAAAATATTGAACAAGAAAATGCCTTTCACCAGATATGCATATGCAGATAAGGGATGTCTGTAGATAAAAACAAACTGCAGCTTTGATCAATGTTTAATAATGCTCTTGCTATAAGAGTAGGCCACTTATGAAACTATTAAAGACTGTCTTCAAACCTCCCAGAGATCTCTCTATCCTGCCTTGTTGCTAGGATGTTGCAAAGGCATGCCCAACTGTTAATGTTCACCTGCACCATTACAGGAGCGATGTATCAACTGAGCTCAGAGCTACTGCATCAGAGAAGAAAAAAATCCATTAAGGGGTTTGAACCAGAGAAAGACCCTGCTCCTGTGATGGTAGAGGTGAACAGTAACAGCTGGGCATATCTTAGTAACATCCTAGCAACAAGGCAGAATGGGGAAATGTAATCTCTGGGAGTTTTCCAGTCAGGCTTTATGAGGTAAGTAAATGGTCTACACCTATAGCATGGGCATTATTCAAGTTTGGTCAAAGCTGTACAGTTTGTTTAATTTACAGATGTCTCTTATCTGCATAGGCAGTGTTTGGTAGGTGAACTATGTCTTTAAACTAGGCTTGGTAGTTTATTGGTGATTATGTTGTATATATACATAAATACATATATACATAAAAGGTACAATAATAAAGGTCAACAAGGAAAAAAAAGAAAAAAAACATGAATATGGTAAATCTAACAGGGAAGAGAAACCAGTTTGTAAAAGTGACAGCAAGAATGCATTATTCTGAGTGTAGAAATATTATCATTTGTAACAGTTAGAGGAACCATTGTATAATTCAACCTTATTCCAACTCAAAGGCAAAATATAATATTATATATATATATATATATATATATATATATATATATATATTTACATATTACAAAAGAAAGAGCATTACCCACGGGTCAAACAGGGCACATCGGCCTAGTGCATTACCTTAAAAACATGTATTGATAGAAATAATAGGTGTTATACTCACACATGACAAAATTGTCAAAAGCACATCATGAAAGAACAGCACTGTCTAATCCACACTATGTGATTGTCCGCAATGGAATCTTGGACCTCCAACAAGCTAACGCATTTCGAGGACTTCCTTAGAACCTTGAGCTGTTCTTTCATGATGTGCTTTTTACATTATTGTCGTGTGAGTATAATACCTATTATTTTTATCAATAAATGTTTTTTAAGGTAATGCACTAGGCCGGGGCGCCCTCTGTTTGATTTCTTTGCATCCTGTGGGTGTGCACTACATATAGAATTGCTCAGGTGGAGGAGCACTGTACTGCTTACACAAGTTGTTTGGTCAGTAAATGCTAGAGTGTTTTTCATCTATGAATATATGGCCATTGGTCAACAATGTTTATATGGGGGACATCCACCACTTCTGTGCATATGTTTTTTATATAGTGGATGGATACATCTGCAGAATAGGAGACATGTTTATGGAGATGAATGCATGGTCATAAATTACCTCATAGGTGTTTAAGGGCTTTCTACTACTTCTGTGGACAGGAGCTAACAGTTTACTGCAGGTCTGTCATGGACCAGTAGCCCTTGGAACTGCTATCTTTGGAGAAAAAAACTGTTAATCCTGAAGGCAGCATAATACCTAATTTCACCAATATGGTTTTTATAGTTTGTAGATGTTCATCACCTTTAGTAATAGCTATAAAGTTGGAAGAACGTTACTGTGCTTACGAGGGTTTTTTGGCCATTGAATGCTACAGTGGTTTCATCTATGAATACATGGCCATTGGTCAACCCGTGTTTATCTGGGGGCTCCTACCTCCTGTAAGAATCCATGTTTTTCTGTACAGCCTATTATGAAGAGGCAGCCCTTGAAAAGAAACTGTTATCCACTTAGTCAACTTATAAAGAACAATTTTATAAGATCTGTGTTAAAAAAAATTTCATAAAAAAGGCACTCACCCCAACTACAAACAAATTCAATCACAATCGGTGAAAAACATATTACAAGTACACCCAATTGCTAATATCATTAAATGATTAAAAACATTCATCTAAATATTATCCAATAAATACATCAACATGTTTCATAAATTGAAAAGTGTCCGTAAATAATAATCCATCCACTGATTTTTTATCTACTTGTATGCCCAACACCTGTGTGAATTCCACTTGCTGCTGATTCACCACCACGTGCATTAAAATTGAATGCTTACCAGATCCATAATAATTCATGCATATCCCAAAAATCAAGGAGGAAGCACACACCACCAGGATCTTCTTTTGAATGAACCAGTATGACAATACGCACACTCAAGAAACAAAAATTCTTCCCATAGTGTAGCAAATTTTATTGAGTATGCAAAAGTTAAAAGATAAAAATACACTCACATTTAAAAGTGCTGCTCCCAGCACTTGCACAGCGCATATTGTGGTTAAAATTTCCAAGCACAGCCGCTCCAACAATCTGAGCCAATGTGCACCAAAAACAAGCTTCCTGATGATGCGATTTCACCAAATGCATTGAGGCCTGGCCTTTGTCATCATATCCGGTCCCTGAATACGTTACTTCTGGGTATGCTTTGAATCTTGATTCAAGGGTTTACACCTAAGCTACAGCCTAATAGAGCCATTTATTTCAAACCCATACAGCTGTTCCAGACTTGATGGCCATAATCAGAACAGTCTATGTAAATCATGGTTTCTATGGAGTAGATCTTAAAAACCAACAATGGCTCTGATGTGATTCACACTGGTTCAGTGAAAGGTAATTTGGTTCCTTGTAGCCTACCTCACAGTAACCTGTCTGGTTTTGCTGTTTCATTAAACGTTTAAGGAATTTCTATGTTCTATTACAATATATATATATATATATATATATATATATATATATAATAAACATTTCTACATTTTATTCTATTTCATTTACAAGTTCTAATAAATGTGGATTGTAGAACGTTTATATTTAAAGCGATAGCATTAATTGACCAACAATAGATATCAACATTTTTTTTTTTCACGCATGATATCTAGTGTATTGTAGATATCATGCCACATAAAAACATGCTTTAAAAGCTTGAATTTCAATTTAATATGTGACATGTAAATTGTAATCATTCAACGTAAATGCTTCTACATTCATCAAATGGCTAATACTTTATTGCTACATCAATGCTTTTGATGTAATGATCATTGTTTATGTATTACTGGCATACATTATGTAAATGAAAAATAATACAGTTATATTGTTTTAAAAGAGTTCTGATGCACCTAAAATGTATGTATGCTCCCACACCTGCTCCGTAAATTAGATATTTGACAATTGAGGTGATTTTGTTCTCTACTTTGTTTCTAAGATTGATGACCAATTGGTCAGGAGACTACAGTATAACTGGTTGTAGTTTTATGAGATTTTCGGTTTCCATTTTTAAATATTGTTCTCTACTAAGCCTTGTTCATTTTGGATATCTTTGTGTTTTTCATATTCTGATTAAACCTCCACTTAATTACCCATTCATTTTTATGCTATATTATATGAGACATTTTAGTAATTGTAGTTTATCTTAACTGTACATCTAAAACTTGTATATTGATAATTTTGACACTTGTTCAATTCTCCAATCAAGATAAAACTGTTAAAGTTGAACTATAGTGTTCTGAATCCATTTATTTCTATATTCATATATTGCTAAATATATAGTTTATATCTATTTCAAATTTTAAAAAACCTTTGAGTTATAAATAAACATTTTATTGAAGCTTTAAGGCTATTTCTCAAATTGGAATGAGAAAGGCGAGTAGACATAGGGGCAGACTTAAATTAATTATGGTTCATTCAGATGTTTGTAAATCTGTGCTTGTGCTATTTAACTCTGCAGTATATTACAAACTTAGTAAACATGGGAAGAGTTTCCATCAAACTCAACTTGGTTGTACTGGTAAATATGCCTTTTTTTAACATTTTTTTTTTACGAATATTTCATATTTACTGAAAATGATAATATATTAAAAGAAAAAAATAAGCACACTTTTAATTGATTTAAGCATAATCATCCTATTTTTAATTACTGTAGAGTATCAGAAAATGGAAAAGTAAACAATCTACATTCATAAAATTTCATAACAGCAAATATTAGTAGGAATGTTAGCAACTGGAACAATTTTGAAAATAAAACTTAACAAAATATTTAAACCCCACTTTAAAAAATTTATATTTTCCATGACAATCTGTATAATAGTTGTGCATGAACATAAGTTGTTGGAAAAAATATAACATTTTGACAGATAAAAAAGGTTTAATAGAAGACTGAGATTGTACTAAGGCCTCAAATTCAATTTCATTTAAGAGTTTAAAAGAAATGTAATTCCTAATAGACAATTAGTTAATATATATATATAAAAAAAATTTGTTAAATGGTTCTTAACAAAATTGAACGTATCCCAATTCAAAATGGATGACATCTGTGCCCATCTTTTAAGGAATAAAGAGTTTCATTAGTACACCTGAAAAGAGATCAGCTTGATGTAATTATTCAAAAATAATAATGGTTAATTTAAAAAAAAAAAATCTGTGTATAGTTTGTCATTATATGTGTATGTACATAAGAACAGCCACATTTACTCAGTACATATATAGCCTCTGTATCCTGCTTTTCATTGCTACACAATGATTGCAAAGATAATATAGATGAAAGAGCAATAAGAAAGACATAATGTAAAATGTGATCATTATGTTAAAAAATACTTTAAGAGAAACTTTAACTTTGCAAGCTAGCTCTTAGTAGCAAATGCTAATTGTTCTTTCATTATGATTTTAATAGTGCTGACAGTTGCTGTCCTTATAAAAAAATATAATATGACCGGACAATAGATCCCATATCTTCTGTGTATGTACTGTATGTAAGTACTGTATCTATTTTTCTGTAAACATATAAAGTATTGTATGTATTCAGATAATGAAAGACCTTGTATGCTTGATTGTAGTATCCTTTATTTTGGATCAAGCCACAAGTGCACACATTCTAACCATAAGTCATTAATCCTAAAGCCCCACTCTGGATTAGTTTTCACCAACGCCCAAAAAAAAGTCTAAATGCCCTTTTTACTTACCTAAAGTCACAGTCATGTTGCAGTGTGGCCCAGAGGTTTGGTTTCTTTTCTGTTTACATCCTGCTTGGGTCCTACTTCAGGTGTCCATGTCAATGCCTGCATGATGTGAACACTTCATATTTGATGTCCAGTGGTGGAGGGTCCTCTTAGGGTTCAGAAGAGAACTGATGTTATCACAGGGGGAAGGTAGACAACTGGCAAACATGCTCCATCGCCCCATGAATTCATGGTTGCCACACCTGGAACTGGTGGCAGTGAGGGATTTGGAGGGGAAATGCTGACTTCCATCATCCAATCATGTGCAAACAAAAATGCTATTTTTTTTCCTTCTATGGGCCTTGATGTTCTTTGCAAAGTTACATTTTACCACATTCAGTAAACTCTGGGAAAATTCCCTAGCAAAGTACAACTTCCCTGGCAAAGTGGACATCCTATTTGTCTTTAGTAAATCAACCTAATTTTTATGTATACTATTTATTTTTAATGAGTGGTTAAGTTAAATTTTACTAGGCAGTCTGTATTGTTAACAAATATTGTAGTTTGTTATATGGTCTTCTTCAATTTATTTAGCAAAACAAATGAGACATTTTATTTTTAAACTGTATATTTTTACATTAATGTTTAACAATAAAATAACAAATTCATGTGATCTAATTGCTCTGAATCTCACTGTATATTTTAAATGTAGCTGCGTTCAATTTAGCCTCAACACCGCCTTGTAACCACAAGATGTCACTATTACACTGTAGAATCTTTTATTCACCTGCATGTGGAAGCCAAATTATTTTTCAGAGTCTTTAAAAGCAGATCCTTCAATAGGACATACTGCAGAATTTCCTTTGTACATCTTGCAATCTAGACTTATCTGGACAATTTCTCAAAAACACTGGATGTCACAGACTTTTGACTGAACTGTAGAGATTTGTCTGCTCATAATGAAGGATTCCAGAAGATGCAGAAACATAGAACCTATAGCAGCATGGCAAGTACTTTGGTTTCTTATATTTCTTTTCAATGCTATCCTTGGTCAGTTACAGTATTCAATTCCTGAAGAAATGAAGAGAGGGTCTGTCGTTGGTAACGTGGCAAAAGACCTTGGGCTAGATGTTACAGAATTAACTCTAAGAAAGTTTCAGATTATTCCCAAAATAAAAAAACAGTATTTCAGCGTTAATCTGGAAAATGGAGATTTACTAGTGCATGATGGTATTGATAGAGAAACAGTATGTGGATCTAAACCAAATTGTTTTTTAAACCTTGAAGCTGTAATAGAAAGTCCTCTTAGTTTTTATACTATCACAATTGAAATTCAGGATGTTAATGACAATGCACCTACTTTTTCTAAGACACTTTTTGATATAGGCATTAGCGAGCTTACATCACCTGGGGCGCACTTTGCATTGGCCAATGCACAGGATCCAGATGTAGGTGTCAACTCTATACAAAGATACACACTAACTGCTACTGACTACTTTAGCCTTGGAGAAAAGATTACAAAGGATGGTATAAAATACCCTGAAATTGTTTTAGAAAAAACTCTAGATAGAGAAAAGCAAAGTTTGTATGAATTAGTTGTAACAGCTGTAGATGGTGGACTACCTCCCAAATTTGGAACTGCCTTACTCAGGATTGTGGTTGAAGATGTTAATGACAATTTTCCTGTGTTTTCTCAAGACACATATCATGTGAGAATACTTGAAAATGCACCCCTGGGTTTTCTAGTAATTAATTTAAATGCAACTGATGAAGATGAAGGTTCAAATGCTCTAATAACTTATTCATTTATTCACATTCCTAAAAATGCACATGAAATATTTAATATTAATCCTGAAAGTGGTGATGTTAAACTAATAGGATCTTTGGACTATGAAGCTGCGGAGACTTATGAAATGACCATAGAAGCCAAGGATGGTGGTGGTCATGTCACCCACTGCAAGTTATCAATACAAGTGATTGATGTAAATGATAATGCCCCTGAAATAACAGTTACTTCCTTGTCTTCAGTAATTCCAGAGGATTCAGCCCATGGTACAGTCATCGCATTGATTAATATTCTTGATTTAGACTCTGGATTAAATGGTGAGGCTGTCTGTCAGATCTCAAATACCATGCCTTTTCAGCTAATACCCTCATCAAGTACCTACTATAAACTTGTAACTGCAGCAAGCATGGATCGGGAGAGCAACTCTGTGTATAATATTTCAATCCTCTGTGTGGACAGCGGATCTCTTCCACTTTCTAGCAATAAAACAATTCAGGTGAACATCTCAGATGTGAATGACCACCCACCTGTTTTTGAAACTTCCAACTATATTGTCTACATTGCAGAAAATAATCAACCAGGGACCTCCATACACAATGTGCATGCTTCAGATCTTGATCAGGATATGAATGGAAAAATTGCATACAGTATTTTAAATAGCAACATAGAGGAAATTCCAGTATCTTCATATGTTTCCATGAACTCCATATCAGGGACTCTTTATGCTCAGAGATCATTTGATTACGAACAGTTACGGGAGATTCAATTTCAAGTGATGGCTAAAGACAGTGGATCTCCCCCTCTAAGTAGTAATATCTCAGTAAGGATATGTATCATAGATAAGAATGATAATGCCCCTAAGATTCTCTACCCACCTTCAGATGCTGAAGAATCTGCCTTGTTTGAATTCATCCCCCACTCTGCTGAGAAGGGTTATCTTGTAACTAAAATAATTGCAGTGGATGCTGACTCTGGCCACAATGCCTGGCTTTCCTATCACATACTACAAGTTCCCGATCCATCTTTATTTATTCTTAACCAGCAAACTGGTGAACTCAAGATAGGTCGAGATCTTCAAGATATGGCCTCCTTAAGGCAAAAAATTGTGGTTTTGGTGAAGGACAATGGAGCCCCATCGCTTTCAGCTACTGTAACATTTAATTTGGTTGTGGCTGAAAACTTTCATCAAATTGTACCAGAAATTAGACGACAACCAAAACCATCAGAATCTTCATATAATGTAACATTTTACTTAGTAATAGCTATAGCTCTGATTTCCCTTTTGTTCATATTAACAGTGATTGCTACAATAGTTTACAAATGCAGGAAAACAAGTACCCCAACCTTGGGATCTTATAATAGAAATGTTTATCCTCAATTCACCCTGGGATGTCCTTCTGAGATTAGTGATGCAAGCTTGCCTTTTCCATTCTCATATGATGTGTGTGTGACTCTTGACTCAAAGCAGAATGAAATTGCTTATCTGAAGCTAGCCCAGAATGTCCCTACTGACAACCTCATTGATACCGAGGACTCATCTGCTGCCAATGGTTCCACAAATCAAGATTTAGCCTTTAATGGTGTGCAGGTATGTTCAATCATATTTTGTTTCCAATAGTATTCTTTTTAAACATGGTGCAACTCAGACCTGGATTGGCACTTTTTATCTTTGTTTTTTATTATTTAGTTCTGGCATATATGGATGACATTTTGAATTACATTTGATTTATCAATACATTTGTTGTAAATTATTATTTTATCTTGTACGTCTACTAGTGAGAAAAAAATGTTTATAGAGTGAAGAGCTAGGAATTACTCCTGTGGGCACAAATTCTTTACTACCCCAATGGTAGTAAACTTGTAAATAGTTTCTTTGGAATTTTTGCCTGTACCACATCCTTAATATGTGGGCACTCTTCCTCTCCACCACTTCTCATCAACAGTGTCTGTAACCCTGTATGGATCCCACACTTATTAATTAACAGGGCGTTATTATTTATGAAGCAGTGCATAATAAAAAAAAGGAGAGTTTTATAAAGTGGTTTGCATGTCACGATATAGTCAAAGCTTACTTTCCAGTGGTAGATGAGACAAAAAATATAGTGACATTGAACACCAGGAATTTTTTTTTTGTAATTTTCTACCCTAGGACAGAGCAGTCTGATTTTATAAACCCATTTACAATGTTTGCCTTGGGTATTATTTTCATGTTATTTAAAATATTTATAAACTTCATTTAATGGCACGGTCACGATTTAGTATGCAGTTTTCCTGCATGTGTCATTCTCACCTCTGCTGCAGTGCTTCTCCTAGATCTATGATTCCTTTCACATGTTTTGCTTGGCTTCTGTGCTCACCTATGGTCATCTCCTGCTATTCTGTAGGTTTATATTACCTTTCCCTTCCATCACTCCCTGGCCTTCCTCCCAGTTTGCTTTTCAAAAAAAAGAAATGCTCAGTGCAGCCTGTGTTTTCTGAGCAACTTCACAGCTCTCTAAGCTCCTGTTTGCTATTACATGTATTCAGTGTCTGACCCCCGTGTACTGACCCCGGCTTCATCTACCATCTGTGCTTGCTTGCCATCTGCCCTGACCTCGACATGTTTCCTGGATTTCCTGTTGTTTCTTACCGTTTATACTCTGCACATGTGAGTGGTCTTCGCAACCTCAGCTGGGCATACCTGTTCCAACCTCCTGCAAGTCAACCCCACCATCAAGGGCCCTGGTGGAGAAGCAGGCTGGGGGTTAGATTCCACGCCCTGGGGAAATGAAAGCTGACAAACTACAAGGGCTCACTATCACAGATGTCTTTTAGGGACTTGCAGCTTTGATGAACAGAAGAAACCCTATGAGTTGGCAGGTGGCAGGGTCAAGCTCTGCTTTAAAATAAAGTTCACATTTGCATATACAGTCATGGCCGAAATTGTTGGCACCCTTGATATTTCTCCAGGAAATCATGTATTTCTCACGAAACGTATTGCATTAACACATGTTTTGCTATACACATGTTTATTCCCTTTGTGTGTATTGGGACAAAACAAAAAAAGGGAGGAAAGAAAGCAAATTCGACATAATGTCACACAAACCTCCAAAAATGGGCTGGACAAAAGTATTGGCACCCTTTCACAACTGCGGATAAATAAGAATGTTACAAGCATGTGATGCTCCTGTAAACTCACCTGGGGCAAGTAACAGGTGTGGGCAATATAGAAATCACACCTGAAAGCAGATAAAAAGGAGAGACGTTCACTTAACCTTTGCATTGTGTGTCTGTCTGTGCCACACTAAGCATGGACAACAGAAAGAGGAGACGAGAACTGTCTGAGGACCTGAGAACCAAAATTGTGGCAAAATATCAACAATCTCAAGGTTACAAGTCCATCTCCAGAGAACTAGATTTGCCTTTGTCCACAGTGCGCAACATTATCAAGAAGTTTGCAACCCATGGCACTGTAGCTAATCTCCCTGGTCGTGGACGGATGAGGAAAATTGATGAAAGATTGCAACGCAGAATAGTCCGGATGGTGGATAAGCAGCCCCAAACATGTTCCAAAGACATTCAAGCTGTCCTGCAGGCTCAGGGAGCATCAGTGTCAGCGCGAACTATCCGTCGACATTTAAATGAAATGAAACGCTATGGCAGGAGACCCAGGAGGACCCCACTGCTGACACAGAGACATAAAAAAGCAAGACTACAGTTTGCCAAAATGTACTTGAGTAAGCCAAAAGCCTTCTGGGAAAACGTCTTGTGGACAGATGAGACCAAGATAGAGCTTTTCGGTAAAGCACATCATTCTACTGTTTACCGAAAACGGAATGAGGCCTACAAAGAACAAAACACAGTACCTACGGTAAAATATGGTGGAGGTTCAATGATGTTTTGGGGTTGTTTTGCTGCCTCTGGCACTGGGTGCCTTGACTGTGTGCAAGGCATCATGAAATCTGAGGATTACCAAAGGATTTTGGGTCGCACTGTAGGGCCCAGTGTCAGAAAGCTGGGTTTGCGTCCAAGATCCTGGGTCTTCCAGCAGGACAATGACCCCAAACATACGTCAAAAAGCACTCAGAAATGGATGGCAAAGAAGCGCTGGAGAGTTCTGAAGTGGCCAGCAATGAGCCCAGATCTAAATCCCATTGAACACCTGTGGAGAGATCTTAAAATTGCTGTTGGGAAAAGGTGTCCTTCCAATAAGAGAGACCTGGAGCTGTTTGCAAAGGAAGAGTGGTCCAAAATTCCGGGTGAGAGGTGTCAGAAGCTTATTGATGGTTATAGGAAGCGACTGATTTCAGTTATGTTTTCCAAAGGGTGTGCAACCAAATATTAAGTTAAGGGTGCCAATACTTTTGTCCAGCCCATTTTTGGGGTTTTGTGTGACATTATGTCATATTTGCTTTTCTGCCTCTGTTTTATATTTGTTCCAATACATACAAAGGGAATAAACATGTGTATAGCAAAACATGTGTTAATGCAATACCTTTTTTGTGTGAAATACTTGATTTTCAGGAAAAATATCAAGGGTGCCAACAATTTCGGCCATGACTGTAACTTCAGCTTCCTATATCTGCAATTACTTTAATTAAAGAAGTGCATAAGCATCTTTTTATTTACAGTAATGTACAATAATTGATTTGATTTTCACAGTACAGTAATCAAGTCTATTACACTTACAGTAGTTCAGAAAAACTTTGTTAACTGTATGCATTCACATCCTACCCCTTTCCTGTGCACTGCTTCCTCAAACTTTCTGTTGGGTCATACACACTAATAACATCAGTTCCATTCATTCATTAGATTACATTCATCAGGACTACATGTCCCATAATACATTTATGACTGACTTTCAAAGTTATGCACAAGTGCCCTGCAGTTCTCCCTGGGAGTGCACATTCACAGGTGGCTTTTGCAGCAAACTGGGTACAGATATCTTTCTCAAATCGATATTACATTTAAGAATTGGGGCACACATGCTTAATGAGACATGTAGTCTTCATATAACCCTACATAGAAGCCACCCAGAAAACACAAAGTGAGGCTAGATCAACATAATCTGGAGGAAAGAAAATTATTTTAAAAGAACAAGTAGCATACATTGTAAGTTCTAGTATCTACAGTAGAAATTGGTAAAAACAAATTTAACTTTTAATATTGCTTTAAACTAACCTCTGTTTAGATTTGTTTGATCATACATTTCATTTATTTGTCTTTAATTATCACACGGTAATTTTCAGAGACATTATTTATCATATGCATAGACAAAATAATCTTCAATCTCATCTATTAACATTTTTCAAAAGAAATACATTAAGAATTTGTTTTGTAAAGGTTAATCATACGTTTTTAGTTTCTAAGTTTAAATGAAACAATAATATATTAATAACCAACAGCATAGTAAAATAAAGAAACATATTCAGCCAGTTTTTTTTAGGCTAGAGGCTTTAATGTAATCCAAGTCTCATGAAATTTCTGCTACAAGGTAGATTTACATAGAATGCACCCCTGAGTTAAAGTAATATATTACATTTGAAAGTAATACATTTGAAACAATGCATCATTTAATAAAAGAAAGGTAATAAAGTCCT
The DNA here is from genome assembly GCF_062004578.1 of Staurois parvus. Classification (NCBI taxonomy): domain Eukaryota; kingdom Metazoa; phylum Chordata; class Amphibia; order Anura; family Ranidae; genus Staurois; species Staurois parvus. Next base: position 9,382,184 of record NW_028317802.1, on the reverse strand, counting down.
GGATAACCATTTTGTTTCTTTATGTACTCAGAATGTTAGTTCTGGGTATTATAGAGCATGAATATTAGATATAGAATTAAAAGATAATTTTAACAACATATAATTCAAGATTTCTATTTCTTTCATTTGACTTTATAAAATAGTACTAATATATTATAAAAATATTAAATGAAAAAATGCAAATGGCTGGTTGATTAAATCCATTGGCACAGAATCAGGTATTTAGTCAATAATGTCTAAAATGATTTTGCGACTAAGCTAAGTGCTGTGCGAACTTGGCACTCTATTTCAAATTTCAGTGTTTTTGGTTTGATTATATTATTAAATTACATGTATTATTATTATTATATTATTATTTTTTAGAATTATTTATTACATTATAAATTTTGATTTCGTGTTTAAAATCATACCCGGGATGTTTACTAGACTCTTGTTCGGACAGATTTCAGTGAGCTATTCCTAAGAATTACAGGCCTACAATAAAAAAACAACATATTTCCATTGAAAACAATGTACCGCTTTAAGCACAGAAATACTGACATAATCAGACCGCTAGGGAGGTTAAAGACCTTTTCAATCTGTACCTCAGTCTATCCTTATATCAGTCTTCTGGGTTCTCCTGTAAAACTGAAATCAAACTGGGAGGGGAAGGGGCAGCACTGCAAGACAGTCTAGCTTCACTGTACTACAAAGTTTTGTCCTTTTACCTGCTGATTACAGGCTGGTGTGGTTCCTTGACCAAGTTGTAATGCTTTAACATACTAGAGAAAAATATGGTCAGGGGTGAGGCTATGCTGTCTCACATGGATGAATTTCAGGAGTGACGGAGTAGAAATTCAAATTTTATGACAGGTACTGTATTTCAACTCTGTGTTTAGCTGCTTTCCTATAGTTTTGCTGTAACCCCTTTTTTGCCAGGATACATTTTTAAACAGCAGATTGGCATTCTATTATTTACCCAGTGCCATTTGTAAATGGTGCTGAAATAATAGCTGTTGGGCAGTCTTTCTACCCGCTAATCGCTGGGTACCCAGCTGTCATTAGATGGGTTAGTACACAGTGACACTGTACTAAGCTGATCCAAAATCCTTGGTACCATGTGATCGTTTTGATTGGTCATCACAGCATTCACATTCTATTGTTTGCATGGTTGAACTTTCCCATTCTTCAACAGAGGAAGGCAATAGATTGTAGTAATTTGCAAATGGGTAAAGGACAAATGGAGCAGCAACAGCTACAGATTCATTTCTTAAGGTTTACTGACACCTATGATCTAAATGCTATCTCTGTATATGAACTGTAAAAAAGCCTTATTAAACCTATCCTGGACATCTAACATGTTAACCCCTTCATCCCCATGTTGCCACTCTGTATGACCTGTGTATTAGCCCCTTCACCTCCTTCTCCCTCTGTGTATGACCCATACAATAATGTGCTATTTTACCAAGCTCTATACTTTAACACCCTCATTACCCGCATGTTTCTTCATTAGGAAAATATTGTGGCAAAAAAATTAGATTATCTTGGAGTGACTACTTTCCAAAAGGAAGTCATTTTGCGGTTTGTCATACTCTTCTAACGTTTTATTCTGCTATATTTCAGAATGTAAGGGAACCAGATTTTTTTTTCAAAACTTTTGGTCTTTCTTCTTTGTACAGTAAAAAAGGTATAACATTCATTTGGTGGCACTGGTGTGTGGTCAAGTTATTATCCGTCAAACTATCACATCATTGAAAACTGAAAAATGACTGTGTAATGAAGGGGTATTGCAGGCTAGCACACAAATTGTTAGAGACCATCATCAACTAAAATATTGCAAGAAAGGTTTAAAATCCTTCGGGTATTTTTTTTTCTATCGGAGTTTAGAGTCGCTGTCGTGGTTGGATTTGGGTGTTGTTTATTCAGTTTTTCATTTAAGCGGATGGAGGTCATGAGCTGGTCAATTTGTTGAGAACGTTGTCTCTTAACACGGGAATTTAATTGGATGAGGATACCTCTCATGTAGGCCTTGTAAGCTGGCCAAAGCGTGGTAATGGATATATCCGGGGTGGAATTGGTATCAAAAAACGTTTTTGGGCTTCTTGAATATGTTTCAGGTTTTCCGGTGCTGTTAAAAGTGCAGAGTTAAGTCTCCAGATGGGTGGTAGTGCTGTATTTTGATCATCGACCAAGGATATTTGGATCGGGGCGTGGTCGGACCAGGTTATGGTCCCTATTTTGGATGACGTCACCTGTTGCAGCGTCCACTTATCTGTTATGAACATGTCTATTCGGGAGTATGAAAGATGCGGAGCGGAGTAATAGGTATAATCCCGTTCAGAGCCATGTTGACATCTCCAGATGTCATAGAGGTCGTTGTTATGGAGAAATTGGTTAAAAGTAGGTTTGGTGTATTTGGAAGTGGAGGATGAGTCTATGTCCGAATTTCCTATAATGTTGAAATCGCCACCGACGATGAGTTTCCCTTGTTTAAGTCGGGAAATGGTTTTGAAAAGTTTACGGTAGAAATTATCTGTTTACAATTTGGGCCGTAGATATTCACTAAAGTGTGGGTCTTGTCATTTATTTGGCATACTAATATATGGAAGCGTCCTTGTGGGTCCGCTGTCTGTGATAAAATACGGAATGAGAGAGAATCATTGATGGCCGTGATCACTCCATTCTTCTTTTTGGTGTTGGTTGCCATGAATATTTGAGAAAAGCGATGAAGATATAATTTGGGTGACTTATTAGTAGCGAAATGTGTTTCCTGTATGAAGAGTATGTCTGCTCTTGATTTCCGTGCTTCTTTAGATAGTAGTGATCGTTTATAAGGTGAATTTAAGCCTCGGACGTTTAAGGATGTAAAATTGATCATTGGTATTTATAATTCCAGGATTTTCCGTTGGTTGGAGTGTTATTTGGGAGAATCGTAAGATTATGTACACTTTCAAGAGGATGGGCGTTTGAGTGTAGGTGGGAAGTCTGTGACTCAATTGAAGCGGTAGAGGGAGTATTCCAAGATGTGTCGCAGTAGAAGACGTTGAAGTATTGGGTGGGTGTCCAATGGTGCCAGGGTAAGAAGGGGGAGAGGGTATGGTGAACAATAAAAAACCATTTGCGAAAAATGCAAATATCACGTGTAGCCAACATTGCTACCTCTAAACTTGGGGTTTCAGGAGGGCTTGACCGTTGGATAATGGTCAGGCCAATTGTAAAGAGAACTTTGAGCGAAATTCAAGGGTTTAGGCCAAACGCCAGACAAATTAAGTAAATGATTGGCTCCTGGGAGAGCGTGTGAGTATGTTGATTAATATAGAAAGGGTATGTCCCGCGGGGGCTATGTTGCCTCCATAGAACTATGCGCAGATTCTTGTGGTTCCGCGGGTATAATATTCCAGGATTTTAGTAGATCCAGGCCAGCTTCCAATGTTTTAATGGTGAAGATCCTACCATGCTGTCTCACCGTTAACTTAGTGGGGAACCCCCATTGGTAGGCTATGCCGTGATTTCTGATTGCCTTGGTGATTGATATCATACGTTTCCTGTTAAGGAGGGTAGCCTTAGATAAATCCGCATAAAGGCGAAGATTTGTGTGTGATGGCGGGAGAGGAGGCGGGTTTTGGGCCGCTGACATGATTCTGTCTTTCACGTGGTAAAAATGTATGCGTGCTAAGACATCTCTAGGAACAGATGTTGGTAGAAAGGAGGGTTTAGGTAGGCGGTGTGCACGGTCAATTGCGAGTTCTAAGTCGGATATTGATGGTAGAATGAGTTTGATGTATTGCTGTATGTATGGGAGTAGGTCCTCGTTCGTAACAGATTCGGGGATTCCTCTGAATTTAATATTATTGCGACGTGATCTGTCTTCTAAATCGGCCAATTTTTGATTCATTTGCTCTATGTCCGATGAGTGATTTACATGAGCATCGATTAAGTTGTTGTGCGCCGTAATGATTTCTCCCATGTTGTTCTCAATGTGGCTTATTCTGCGTTCCTGTTGTTGTACTATATTTGACAATTGGTTAAGTGATGTGAAGATATCATTATGTAGCGATTGGCGCAAAGATGTGAGCATGCTTCTCATGCATATTTCTGTCAGAGGTATATCTGACGCAGGGAATGCGTCTATATCAGGCATGGCTGAGTGGGATACATGTGATGCAGGTTCTGAGGCCTGGAGTAATGTGCTGGGGTCCTGCTCTAGCCTAGGTCTGGACTTAGCTGGGCTTAGTGATGTGGGGGACAGTGGGGGTGATGACTCACCAGGGTCCCCGGGGTAGAGCGAGTGCTGCAGCCTGAGATCTCTTTGCTGGGACCTGTAGTCCTCCTGCTGGTCACTGCTCCCCTCTCCCTGCGTGCAGCCACGGGCGCCATCTTGGATTCCCGGCCCGACGGTCGGGAAGAATTGAGTTAATTTTCCTGGTTGATCCGCCAGTTTCTTTCTTCGTGGCATAGCGGTGGAGGATCGGGCACCTTATAGGAACGGTGCGGTGTCAGTGCTGTGTCCCAGGGCCGGTTTGTGTCGCAGTGAGTCTGGCGGGTGGACGGAGCTGTCTTACTGCACGTCCACCTTCAGAGCCGGCCGCGCATGCGCCCCCCGGGTATTTTTTTTTGCTGTATATGCCCCTGTGAGGGATCATTTTTTGGCATTTTTTTGCCATAGTTTTTTGCTCTACATGCCCCTGTTAAGGATCATTTTTCTTAATTTCTGTGAAAGGCAGTAAGCAGGTTATCACCAGTAGTGTCACTGACAGCAAAAAAGGTAATTTCTTTAGTAGAGTAGGGAATGCTTAGATTCCTTCTTAAGTATGCACTGCTGCTGATGTGCCTTTAGGAAGGTTCTCCTAACTTTGTGTGTTAACACAGCAGTTATAAATTGACATTGGGCTAAACCTTACTCAGTCACTAAAAATTAAAATAATGTTTTGGGTGGAATTAGAGATCTCAGTAATGATCACGTCACGTAAATTAAACAAAATACATTCAAGATATTGTTGCGGCTAGGGGAGAGAATGACTCATGCATACATCTCATTGCATGCTCCTGATACAATCTTAAGAGTTGAAACATGTTGGGAGGAACAAAGCATTGTGATCGCAGGCACTAAGGTATGACCCCACACACTTAGATGGATACATGAGTGGTGCAGTGTTATAGTAGAATCAATATTGGATGCTGGGCTGAGCTTTGTTTCCATGAATGGTAATAATTTGTTTTTAATTTCCCTAATAAAACTCTATTTTACCCTTTGGAGCCTCTCTATATGACTCTTTGTAATAAATGCTTGTGTGGGGAGCTACTATTTTTCCATATGGATGTGATTCATTTTACTGCTATCTGACATTAATATTGCATAAGAGGCCAATGCAATTCAGAAGGATTATCACTTTTATTGTGTGGAGAAGGAGCATGTTGGCACTTTTGAATAGTAGATTATGTCACCTAATGGTACAGTAGTTATTGAAAAGAACATTTTATGGGGTTCTCATATATTCAAGAACTTTTTAGGAACATTTTAAGTTTGTTGTATTGTTGTTTTATATTGTACACTGATTTATTAAACACATTGTGATATGAATACATTATTTTATTCTGAGTACTACTTTTGCCATATTTTAAATTACTAATAACACTAAACTGTGCATAGAAACTAAAATGAACTCATCATGAAGGAGTGTAGGGATCATGTGCAAATGTTAGAAAAACAGTAGCTGAAGTTAGGCTAGGATCTAAAAAAAATATATAATTTTGTTACTTATCATTTGTAAATGAATGTTCTTATAGAGTAACATAATAAAAGAGCTAAATAAATACATGTGCAACACTTTATATATTTTAATGCTGGTAAAGCATTAAATGCTTTGAGCACAGAAATTTCACTACCTTATTTTGAACTCTAAGTGGCACTGTTGGACTATAAAACATTTTACACTGCCTGGATGTTGAAACCAAATGGATTTCATTACAGTTTTTCACAGTGCTGCTCAGGAGAAGATACAGCAAGATTTAGGAAGATACAGCAAGATTCAGTCCTGCAGTCTGAAGTACCTGGAGAATTATATATCTTCTGTTTACAGTATATCCTGCTGTTAAGGTCATAGTTTTGTTTTATGGATCAGTGGAAGAAGAATACATAAACATGAATGATAATAGAAGATAAAGGAGCACGCAGAAGATAATGGCACAGCAAATATTTTGTTTTATTTTGTTTTTTATCAGGATTATAACTGGTCAGTTACAGTACTCCATTACTGAAGAATTGAAGATCGGATCTGTGGTTGGGAATGTGGCAAAAGACCTTGGATTAGATGTGAAAGGATTGGAAGTAAGAAAATTCCAAGTTATTTCTCAAGCAAAAAAACAGTATTTCAGGGTTAACTTGGAAAATGGAGATTTACTTGTGTCTGAAAGAATTGACAGGGAAACTTTATGTGGTGCTAAACCAGGCTGCTTTTTAAACCTTGAGGCTGTAATTGAAAATCCTCTAAATTTTTATACAGTCTCTATTGAAATCAAGGATGTGAATGACAACCCACCTGCATTTTCTAAGAAATATTTTAATATTGAAATAAATGAGGTAACCCTACCGGGGGCACACTTCCCTTTAGGTTATGCAAATGATCCAGATCTGGGAAGTAATTCTGTACAAACATATATTCTTACTCTCAATGACTATTTTAGCCTGGGGGAGAAAATTACTAAAGATGGCATTACATATCCAGAACTTATACTAGAAAAATCACTTGACAGAGAAAAACAAAGTTTCTACGAGCTAATTTTAACTGCAGCAGATGGTGGAACATTACCAAAATCTGGTACCACTGTAGTTAAGATTGCTGTTCAAGATATTAATGACAATTTTCCTGCATTTACGCAAGATACATATCGCATAAGATTACTTGAAAATGTACCTGTTGGTTTTGTAATAATTCATTTAAATGCAACTGATGAAGATGAAGGTTCTAATGGTATTGTAACATATTCACTTAACCACATTCCTCAAAATGAAAAACAAATATTTGTCATAGATCCCAATAACGGAGATATAAAAATAACTGAAAATCTGGACTTTGAATCATCAGATACTTATGAAATGACTGTGGAAGCTAAAGATGGTGGAGGCCTTGTAACACACTGCAAAATATCAATACAACTGATCGACGTGAATGATAATGTTCCACAAATTACAATCACATCTGTCTCCTCAACAGTTCTGGAAGATGCTCCGCTTGGTACAGTCATAGCATTAATTAATGTTCGTGACTTAGATTCTGGAATAAACAGTGAAGTTGTTTGTCAGATCTCCAATTTGTTGCCTTTTCAGCTAATACCATCATCTACCAGTTATTATAAACTTGTCACTGCTGCAAGCATGGATCGAGAAAAAACAATTGTGTACAATATAACAGTTCAATGTGTTGATAATGGATCACCCCCACTCTCCAGCAATAAAACCATTCAGCTGACTATCACAGATGTCAATGACAACCCTCCTGCTTTTGAGAAGATTAACTATGTTATCTACATCGTGGAAAATAATCAGCAAGGCACCTCAGTACTCAGTGTACGTGCATCAGATCCAGATTATGGTGAGAATGGAAAAATCACATATAGCATCATAACCAGCATCATAGAAGATATACCTGTGTCATCATATGTGTCCATCAATTCAGTGACTGGTGTACTTTATGCCCAAAGATCATTTGACTATGAACAGTTACGGGAGATTCAGTTCCATGTGATGGCTAAAGACAGTGGATCTCCTCCTCTAACTAGTAATGCCACAGTGAGGATATGTATACTTGACAAAAATGACAATGCTCCCAAGATTCTTTACCCATCATCAGACACCGAGGGATCAACATTATTTGAATTTATTCCTTGCACTGCTGAAAAAGGTTTTTTAGTGACCAAAGTGATTGCGGTAGATGCTGACTCTGGACACAATGCCTGGCTGTCTTACTACTTGCTACAAGCTCCTGAACCATCTTTTTTCACAATTGGTCAACAAACGGGGGAAATAAGAATAGGACGTGACCTACCAGGCATGGAGTCTTTAAGACAGAAAATTGTGGTTTTGGTGAAGGACAATGGAGTTCCAATTCTGTCAGCTACAGTCACTTTAAATTTGGTTGTTGCTGACAGCTTTCAGCAAGTTGTACCAGAGATAAAACGACAAATTAATATTTCAGATGTTTCCTCTAATGTAACATTCTACCTATCAATAGCAATAGCTCTAATTTCTATGTTATTTATTGTGGCAGTGGTGACCACAGTTATCTATAAATGCAGAAAAACAAGTTCCACAACAAACCTGGGAATATATAATAGAAATGTGTACCCTCAGTTTACCCTGGGATGCCCTTCTGAGATCAGTGATACAAGTTTACCTTTTCCTTTTTCCTACGATGTGTGTGTGACACTTGACTCAAAGCAGAATGAAATTGCTTATCTGAAACCAGTGCAAAATGTCCCTACAGGCAACCTCATTGATACTGGTGCTTCAGCTGCTGTGGAAGTTTCTACTAGTGAAGCTCAGGTATGCTAAAGTAAATTTGCATTTCTAATTCAATGTTGTCAGCTGTGTTGTGTCATTTAGAAAACCTTTAGGAAAAAATGTGTTTTGCCTTTTAACCCCCCTGGCGGTATTACCGAGTGCAGCTCGGGGTAAAGTTTCAGTACCACAAGCGGTAACCCCGAGCTACACTCGGGCTTACCATGCGGCACTGCTCCGAGATCCCTCGATCACTTACCTTGTCCTGCGCTCCCTCGATGTCCTCCTGCAGTGTCCCCTGTAATGTACTCCGGCGGATGCCAGCATCTGTCATCTGGGTTCCGTCCCCTGCGAGTGTCAGGACGTACGGGGGACAGAACGGCTGGAAATTTGAAAATGACATATTGTGACATTCACTCAATACATTAAAATAACATAGTAAAACATTACTGTATCAAACCATTTCACATACATTTTGTCCCTAGTGCTTTGTCCTGTGCCCTGCCTGCATTTTTACTGTTCTTTCTGCCTGGAAACTGAGAAATGTCCATGGCGTCCAAAAAGTGTCCCTTTACGTCAAAATCGGTTTTAGACCAGCTAGAGAACAGCGATAGTAAATTAGAACTACTTGCAGAATTGAGTGATAATGATTTGTGGGGAAATTCGTCATCAGACACTGAAAACGATTTTGCGACTTTGCTCAGTGATGTGCAAACTTGGCACTATATTTCAAATTTCAGTGTTTTTGGTTTGATTATATTATTGAAATAAATTTATTATTATTATATTATTATTTTTTATGATTATTTATTAAATTATAATTTATGATTTCGTGTTTCAAATTTTAACATACCCGGGATGTTTACTAGACTCTTGTTCGGACAGATTTCAGTGAGTTATTCCTAAAACTTACAGGCCTACAATAAAAAAAATACATATTTCCATGCAAAAAAATGTACATAATCAGACCGCTAGGGAGGTTAAAATATATGTAAACATACATATTATTGCTAAAAAGTGTTCACATGTTAACGTTCCATTTATGCTCACTGAATTTCTTACAGTCAGCTTAAGTTAATGTTAGTAGCCCTAATATATTAAAATTAATAATACAATATAATAATGAGCTTCCTAGTGCAACATCCCAAATATATAGAAAAAGATGCCAGATAAAAATTGTACAGCCAAACTGGTGCATTTTTTAGGCACAGTAGGAGACCAAACTATCATGTTAAAAAAAAAAATCACAATTTATTAGGCATTAACATCATAACAGACAGAGTAAAATATGAAATCCATGACCCCCTGTCAAGGAGAGGAATAGTTCCTTGCTTAACCCTATACATTTTATATAGTAAGTTCTCAAAGAGTGTAGCTCTACAATAAGAAACGGAGAATAAATTTATCATACTTTAAATGATTGCTTGGACAACCCAGCAGAACTGTGAACCAACAGACCTGTGCTGAAACTCCCAAGATTGGAACCAGTCATTTATAAAGATTATCTACACTGACCATATTAAATAATAGTACTAATAATAATATCCTGCCTGAATAAAACATTGGTTATTGCATCACTGTAACTCTATCATACACATATGGAATTATTTAAATGAATGGCAACCTTGTGTTATAACACCTTCACACCATGTCTTAGCTGAGCAGTCTTGAATCAGAAACAGAATGAGCTAGCCATGAAGCAAGAAAAGCTCTCCTTTCTGTGCTTAAGGACCATGATGCTGTCATGGAGGTGGGCACAGTGCGACTCTCAATGACTATAAAGGAAGGTGGTACACAGCATTTGTGGGTTTTTTTGGGGGGATGTTAGGTTTAAATCAATTGATTTGCCCTCTCAGGTTCTAAAATGAAAAGCCAATGTTAATAGGATATGTTTAGAGGTCTTAATGGTTTGATCTGTGAAAAATATGAAATATGATAAACATGTTTCCTACATACAGACTGATTGTCAAGCAAATGATCTAATTTGTTTCATCATAATACACTCTTTTTTGTTGTTATGTGTTTGTCAGTACATTTTTAAGTATTTTCCTTATTATTAAGCAAATAAGAGGCCTTCAGGAGCATGCTCTGTTTTTACTGATCTGTTTATAAAGGAGGCTTGCCATTAACCAATTTCTAATTACTCAAAGTGTGTTAGCACACATGTGGAACCGGTTTCACTTGGCCTTGCTCTTTCTTTTAATGTACCCACGTATAAGACAACTGTGACTAGAATGCGATTTCAGTCCAATTCAACCTGGAATGATAGGTCTATAAACTTGTCTCTTTCATCATCACTCTTTATTCACATGCTGTTTGCCATCAAACTACATTATACAGTAGTTTCTAACATGGATTTGCTACATACACAAGTTAGAATGTGGCTTAAAACATGACATGTATTTCCAGCAATCTGAGGCTCATGTGGATGGCTATTTGGGCACTATTTGCATATTTGGTGGCATTGTGCACAGGCTATTAAGCACTTTAGTGGATTAAAACATGCAGCAAAGTATATATTGCTTGTTGATAATGGTGGTAGGATTGAAATTAGGGGGCACAACCCTGCAGCTTCCCAGCCGGGAGACTGCCATGCTCTTATTCTCTTCTTTTTTATTAGAACTGTGGATTGGCATGCCTGACACTCAGAACAATTGCAGCTTTCATTTTTTGGAATCTGTATGTGTATTACCAACTGGAAGATCTGTCAGACAGGTAGCCCACCTATTCACCGTTTACTGACCCATGCAACTCAGAGTTTAGCAGTACACCTCATTAGAGATGAATTTTCTTGCTTTATATCAGGATGTCTTTGTTGAACAGTATTGATGATTACCAATTGTTTATATTAGATACACCACAAGCAGCTGTGGTCTGACCTGCAGTCTGTAATGATCATTTAGGGACTTCTGCTTATGTTAATATCATTAATCTCTATTATATCTATTATAGAGGGCTTTGCATACAAAAATGCTCCACACAGTTGACCCTCTACATGCATTTCTACAAGGGAAAAAGACACAGGACTGTTTTAACACTTTTGTTGCACATTATTTTGTACACTTCTATGTCTAAGCATTTTCAGAACAGTATCATGACTTGTTACATTACTTTAATGGATGTCCTTTAGAACTAATCGGCTTGTTATACAATGCTATAACTTTTACAATTACATAAAACAGACCTTCCTTGCAAGTTATGCTGTTTGAAGAAAATTATGTGCTTTCCTACTATCCAAGTGGAAGATATTTCTTTTCTATATGAATATGAAGAAGCAACATGACATTTGTAGAAATTCTAAATTGGCAGTTTATGCCATTCAATAGTTGCTCAGAAGGATTGTTTTGGATTTTCTTGGATTCTCTGCAATACTCACAAACACATATGATAAAACAAATGAACTATTCTCAGAAGCACTCAAAAACATACATAATTTAAAAAACTAAATTTGACAAAATGTTGAATCTGCTTTTCCTTGCCAGATTTGCTAACTTGGTCATTATCTTAAACACTTATAACTAAAGCTTTACCACTTTTGCTCTCACACCTGTACACCCCTTTTTACATTTCTACTATGGGCCTTTTTATTCATCAATTAACTTTGTCATTGCTTAGGACAACAACAGATAACATTGTTAGAAAAAAACAAGGCTTTCTTTGGTGATATTTTCTGGCAAACATTATTTTATCTTTAATGAAATTCATAAACGAAAACACAACAAAAGCACTTTATCTTTACTTTGATTAGCCAAAGTAAAAAAAATGTTTTTATTAAATTTAATATATTTAAAGTATAAATGCAATTCTATAATTTGTCATGATACAAATTACAGTAAAGTTATGATCCTGGTACTAGGCATTACAAAGTTATTTACAAATTAAAGTGGTTGTATACCCTTACATATATCCAGCGAAGTGACTAGCCTCACAGAGATGAAACAAATCCTCCTACCTAAGTTGAACCTGTTTATCTGCAGTCTTCTCTTTTCTACAGCCATTTAAATCCCAGAATTTATATAGCTTGTGTGAGATTTCAGAAGGCAGAGAGCTGGGATCTGAAGTTACAGTCACTGAGGAGTGTTGAGAACTGAACTGAGAGAAGGGGCACACTCCCTTCACACAGGGCAGGAACAGAGATTAAGCTGTCAATCACAGATTGTGTGCTGCAGCTCCCTCCTTTGTCATCTATTTAGCTCTTGGTGTCAGAAAAAAACTGTCAGAAGTGGATCATGCACATAGCAGAGCAATGAGTCAACAGACAGAAATGACACTTAGTGCTCTGGACTGAGACAAGTACACAATATAGAAGGATATGTTTCAGTTATATTTCACGTCTGAAGTTTACAACCACTTTGAGTAAAAGCCTTTTTCAATTTTGCACTTATTTAAGACAACACTAAAAAAGTATGTACAAAACAGATAAATTAAAACAGTTTACATATTAGTGGCTGGAAAAATAGAAATAATAAAATAGCACAGGAAAATAATAGTTAAGCAGAGAAGGGGAAAAAGGAGTTAATTAGATATATCTAGGGTACACTAACTAAATAGAAACAATTGTATTCAAAACATTTTTTTTACCTTGCTAAGTTCCTTTATTATAAACTGTTTTATTTATAGATGTTTTTGAAATACCAGATGAGGATATAGTTTATACGTGATAACCATACATAAAGTGGGACGAAACTTAACATTTAGGACTGTCAACATCTGGAACATTTTATTAAAATAAAAATTAATTAATTGCCATCATATGTGTATCAAAGCTCATCCTTTGATCTGCAGATTAATAAAACAGAGTAGATAATAAAGTAACAATGTATCTCTATATCTCCTTTAAAACAAGTAAATATAATATTCAGTACTTTCCTATCTACTAATGCTAGCAGCATAAGGATTAAAGATAGTTAAAGTTGATTGAGACAATTTAATTCCACTTTAAAGTGGAATTTAACTCTCCTATCCTTTACAGCCAATGAAGCTGCCATCTTAACCTCTGTTTGATCTGCAGTCATGTTTTGTTATCACACCATTTGATGGCTTTACAGTTTGGCTGAGAACACAAGTAACTGTGACAGTTATCATTCACAGCATGTCTTGAATGTAACTGGCTTGTGAAACAGTTACATTGATGGCTTTACTTTTGCTTCAACACACAGAGTCTAACCAGTTGACACTGTGGCAGTAGCACACAGATAGAGCTCCACTGATTTGTCATTTGTGTCCATATTGTTTAATTGCATGGAATATTCTGTAGTATATATATATTACTTGAATATTGGATTACTGCGGTACCTTAGAGGTCCCAAATATGTTGTCTTTCTTTTTCTGTTCCGTAATATTTATCTGCCACAATTTCATTGCTATATATTTTTCTTTGTGCATTTGCACATGGAGACAGTTTAGTCTGTATTATAGTTTGCTTAGGTTTACCCTTTAGTGTTGTATATTTATTTTAAATAGAACAAAGAACTTAGAACCTTTTTTGTAAAATGTTAAATAGAGCGTAACAAATATGTACCAACCAATAACCTAAGTATAGTTGGATAAACTGTTAAGGCCAAATGTAGTAAATTTTTAAATTTAAGAAACTGGTTGCAGTCACATTCATTTATTACCAGTATACCTGACTCTTTAGGGCTGAATATTTCCTTTTGTTCAGCTTTTTAATTGGGAATTCAGGTCAAAGAGTTCTAAAAACTTTTCTTTTAAATGCATATTTCCTTATAATGTGTTAAACTGAGTCAAGAAAAGTAACCAAATGCAAATAAATGATGAGGTACAGGTGCTCAGAAATGTAATTATATTATGATTGCAATATATAAGCACAATATAGACAACTTGAAAATTCTCTGTTTTGTGTTCTTGGTGGCAAGTTCTTGTGGGCCTTTCTTTCATGTAACTTGTAACAGAGAATGCCAAGAAAATAAATAACAAACCAAAAGTATTTTTGCTTGCACATGATGGGATGAAGGAAGTCAACAGAGCTTTACCTCACTAAACTAATGGAATATTCCCCTGCAAAGTTGAACAGCTCATTTCAATCAACCCTGATATCTTCATATAATTAAAGGGATGTTATAATGTATTGCACACACGCTATACATTATGTTTCAATATAGACAGGCAATGAATATTTTAATGAAAGATTAAAGTTTTTTAATCCTGCCAGAATACCTCTTATGTCTGGAAACTGTAGTGAAAGATCATATTGTATTTCAAATATTGTGGCTGCTTTTAATTGGTTCCACGCTACCCTATAGCAGAAATACTTCTACAGGGCAGCATGGGTGTGCAAAATCACATATAGATGCGTGATTTTGCAGTTCCCTACCCGTACCGCCATTCGCCTCGGCTGTCAATCACTGGGTCCCGGCCGGTGATTACTAACCAGCACCCGGTGATTGCCGAGCATCTCCGATGTAGGAGAGACCTGTGTATAAACAACACAGATCTCTCCCCTGTCAGCTCCTGCACACTTCTTTGTATGGCTCTTCATAGCAGAGCCATACAAAGCAGTGTGCTTACACAGCCAACATAGTGAAGCAGCACACAGTTAACCTTTTAATCACCCCATGACCGCGTAATTGTAAGTTAAAGTAATGCAGCGCCGTATCGCAAAAAATGGCCTGGTCGGGAAGGGGGGTAAATCTTCTGGAGGGAAAGTGGTTAAGAGCCACACAGGTGGAAGCAATGAACACTTGTTATAATAATAACAATATACAGCTGTAGTTATTATAAAGTGGAAAACATTATGCATTGGTTTTTTGCCTCTCTATGACTTAAGACCATACACAAAAACACAGTTCCCAATTTGCAGCTGGTGTGGGGCAGCATATCTAGTTATTGTGTAAATGTAATTAGGTCTGCGGTTCTAAAATAGTTCATTATTTCATGTTTCATTGTATTGTGATACATAACTGACACTTGTTAAAATTTTAAACTAAAATAAACAGTAGGAAGTAGTTTATTGTTGATAAGTTGAACAATGTTATCTGTCATTTATTAGGTGTTCAGTTTTTTGGTAATAGTGCTGTTTATGCAATAATTTAAAATATATTGTTATTTATCATTTGTTACATATGTATATTAAATGTATTCTGTTTTCAAACCATCAATGCTTCATGGAAAACATGACATTATTATACATTTTTTGAACTAGTACACATTTGATATTGTTGTGACTTTAAACCTGCAATACCTTATTTTGAACTCTAAGTGCCACTGTAGGACTGTAAAATGTTTTATCCTGCCTGAATGATAAAACCAAATGAATTTTACTAGAGTCTCACAGTACAGAAAAGAATGAAACACTGCAGCACTATTTCCACTGTTTTTGTTGACATTAGAATTTTTCTAAATATTTCCACAAAACATATTGGATGCTTAAGATTTACTTAATTTCGAAAAAGAAGAGGATCTTATGTATTTGCCTGTGCAGAATGGATCATAATTCTGGATACAGAAGAACACAGAGGGCTATGGCATGGCAAGTATTTACTTTCATTTCTTTTTTGATCAGTGCTATTTCTGGACAATTACAATACTCTATACCTGAGGAACTAAAGAAAGGATCTGTAGTTGGGAATGTTGCAAAGGATCTCGAAGTGAATGTAAAGGAACTTGAATTGAGAAAATTCCAGGTGATTGCTCAGCAAAAGAAACAGTATATTAATGTGAATTTGGAGAATGGTGACTTATTTGTGTCTGAAATTATTGACAGAGAAGCATTATGTGGGGCTAAACAGAGCTGTATTTTGAATTTTGAAGCGGTCATAGAAAAGCCTTTGAATTTTTATACACTTACTATTGAAATTCAGGATGTGAATGATAATTCTCCTATATTTTCTAATAAATATTTTGATATAGAAATAAGTGAACTTACCTCACCTGGGGTACAGTTTGCACTAGGCATTGCAAAAGATCCAGACTTAGGCACCAATTCTGTTCAAACGTATACACTTACAAGCTCTGAGTACTTCAGTCTTGGGAAGAAACATACTAATGATGGAATTATGTACCCAGAAATTATACTTGAAAAGTCACTTGACAGAGAAAGACAAAGTTCTTATGAATTAATTTTGACTGCTTTTGATGGTGGACATCCTCCAAAATCTGGTACAGTGATAGTTAAGATTGATGTTCAAGATGTGAATGATAATTATCCAGTATTCTCCCAGGACAAATATCACGTAAGATTACATGAAAATGCACGTCTTGATTTTGTAGTGATTAGTTTAAATGCGACCGACAAAGATGAAGGCTCTAATTCCCAAATTACTTATGTGTTTAGCCAAATTTCTGAAAATGCCCAGCAAATTTTTGCTTTGGATCGTCTAAATGGGGATATTAAAATATCTGGAAATTTGGATTATGAAACATCAGACAGTTATGAAATGACAGTAGAAGCTAAGGATGGAGGTGGGCATGTCACACATTGCAAAATATCAATTCAAGTGATTGATATAAATGATAATGTCCCTGAAATAACAGTCACTTCTCTTTCATCAACAATTCCAGAGGATTCACCACCAGGTACAGTCATAGCGTTAATCAAGGTTCAAGATTTGGATTCTGAAATGAATGGTGAGGTTACTTGTCAGAGCTCTAACACACTATCTTTTCAACTACTACCAACATCTAGTAGTTATTATAAACTTGTAACTGCAGCAAGCATGGATCGAGAAATCAATTCCTTTTATAACATTACAGTACATTGTGTGGATAATGGATCTCCTCCTTTGACAAGCAATAAAACTATTCCGCTGGCTATTTCAGATGTAAATGACAATCCTCCTGTCTTTGAGAAAATACACTACATTTTCTATATTCCGGAAAACAATCAACCAGGAACCTCAATACTCAATGTGCGGGCTTTTGATCAAGACCGTGAAGAAAATGGAAAAATCACTTACAACATTCTAAACAGTAACGTAGAAGAAATTCCAGTATCTTCATACATGTCCATAAACTCAATAACTGGAGTTCTTTATTCCCAGAGATCTTTTGATTATGAACAGTTACGAGAATTTCAGTTCCAAGTGATGGCCAAAGACTGTGGAACACCTGTTCTAAGCAGTAATGTGACAGTAAGAGTATGCATCATTGACAGGAATGATAACAGTCCTAAAATTCTATACCCATCTGTGGATACTGAAGAATCAGGGTTATTTGAGTTTATTCCTCATACTGCTGAGAAAGGTTATCTAGTGACTAAAGTGATAGCAGTAGATGCTGATTCTGGACATAATGCTTGGCTCTCCTATCATTTACTACATGTTTCTGAACCTTCTCTGTTTCTTATTGGCCAGCAGACAGGTGAAATCAGAATTGGACGAGGCCTTCCAGACAAAGAATCATTTAGACAAAAGATTGTGATTCTGGTAAAGGACAATGGTGTCCCATCCCTTTCATCTACAGTCACATTGAATTTAGTTATGGCTGAAAACTTTCAGCAAGTTGTGCCAGAGATAAGGAAACAGCCCAATACATCACAGACCTCATCTAATCTATCATTTTACCTGGTAATAGCTATAGCAATGATTTCTATGTTATTTATTGTGACAGTGATGGCTACAATTATCTTCAAATGCAGAAAAGCAAACTCTCAAACTGATTTAGGAGTATATAACCGAAATGTATACCCTCAGTTCACCCTGGGATGTCCTTCAGAGATCAGTGATACAAGTCTACCTTTTCCATTCTCATACGATGTGTGTGTGACTCTTGACTCAAAGCAGAATGAAATTGCTTATCTCAAACCAGTCCAGAATGTCCCCACAGAGAATCTCATTGATACTGGTGACCCTCCCATAGCTGATATTTCAAAAGATTGTCAAGAGGCAAATAATTTTAAACAGGTAAGAATTATTTAGGACATTTACAGTTAACTAATATAATATAACATATAAACTGTACTATGAGTCACGTAGCAGTAATTGTTCACATTGTTTGCGGCCTAATGTGTGCTTTAACTAACTTGCTCTTGCACATACAGATACAACTGTGGGTGTGGCAAGCTTCTCTTAAGCCACTCTTATCTGTCACTTAAGCTATCATCTGTGGTAGACAATGCCAAGCAAAGTCAAAGCTCAATACCTTTTTGGATAGTGCAATATATCCCAATAGCTCTATTTCAGCTGGCAATTGTCATATAGTCATGCAACGTTGTACCCAAACTAAATGTTTTCAAACAAAAAGAGCTTTCTTTTGGTGGCATTTGATCACCACTGGGATTTAAATTTTTTTGTGATATAAATGAATAAAGACCGAAAATTTAGGAAACATTTTTTTTCTACTTTCTGTTATAAAAAAAATCCAATCCAATAATTGGTTTGTGTGAAAGTTATAGCATCTACAAACTATGATATACAGTCAGGTCTATAAATATTGGGACATCGACACAATTCTAACATTTTTGGCTCTATACACCACCACAATGGATTTGAAATGAAACGAACAGGATGTGCTTTAACTGCAGCCTGTCAGCTTTAATTTGAGGGTATTTACATCCAAATCAGGTGAACGGTGTAGGAATTACAACAGTTTGCATATGTGCCTCCCACTTGTTAAGGGACCACAAGTAATGGGGCAATTGGCTTCTCAGCTGTTCCATGGCCAGGTGTGTGTTATTCCCTCATTATCCCAATTACAATGAGCAGATAAAAGGTCCAGAGTTCATTTCAAGTGTGCTATTTGCATTTGGAATCTGTTGCTGTCAACTCTCAAGATGAGATCCAAAGAGCTGTCACTATCAGTGAAGCAAGCCATCATTAGGCTGAAAAAACAAAACAAACCCATCAGAGAGATAGCAAAAACATTAGGCGTGGCCAAAACAACTGTTTGGAACATTCTTAAAAAGAAGGAACGCATCGGTGAGCTCAGCAACACCAAAAGACCCGGAAGACCACGGAAAACAACTGTGACCGAAGAATTCTTTCCCTGGTGAAGAAAACGCCCTTCACAACAGTTGGCCAGATCAAGAACACTCTCCAGGAGGTAGGTGTATGTGTGTCAAAGTCAACAATCAAGAGAAGACTTCACCAGAGTGAATACAGATTGTTCACCACAAGATGTAAACAGGAAGGCAACATTAGAGTTTGCCAAACAACATCTAAAAAAGCCTTCACAGTTCTGGAACAACATCCTATGGACAGATGAGACCAAGATCAACTTGTACCAGAGTGATGGGAAGAGAAGAGAATGTAGAAGGAAAAAAACTGCTCATGATCCTAAGCATACCACCTCATCAGTGAAGCATGGTGGCGGTAGTGTCATGGCTTGGGCATGTATGGCTGCTAATGGAACTAGTTCTCTTGTATTTATTGATGATGTGACTGCTACAAAAGCAGCAGGATGAATTCTGAAGTGTTTCGGGCAATATTATCTGCTCATATTCAGCCAAATGCTTCAGAACTCATTGGACGCCGCTTCACAGTGCAGATGGACAATGACCCAAAGCATACTGCAAAAGCAACCAAAGAGTTTTTTAAGGGAAAGAAGTGGAATGTTATGCAATAGCCAAGTCAATCACCTGACCTGAATCCGATTGAGCATGCATTTCACTTGCCGAAGACAAAACTGAAGGGAAAATGCCCCAAGAACAAGCAGGAACTGAAGACAGTTGCAGTAGAGGCCTGGCAGAGCATCACCAGGGATGAAACCCAGCGTCTGGTGATGTCTATGCGTTCCAGACTTCAGGCTGTAATTGACTGCAAAGGATTTGCAACCAAGTATTAAAAAGTGAAAGTTTGATTTATGATTATTATTCTGTCCCATCACTTTTGGTCCCTTAACAAGTGGGAGGCACATATGCAAACTGTTGTAATTCCTACACCGTTCACCTGATTTGGATGTAAATGCCCTCAAATTAAAGCTGACAGTCTGCAGTTAAAACACATCTTGTTTGTTTCATTTCAAATCCATTGTGGTGGTGTATAGAGTCAAAAGTGTTAGAATTGTGTCAATGTCCCAATATTTATGGACCTGACTGTATATATATATATATATATATATATATATATATATTGGAATTTATGCAGACTTGCTTTCTGACTGCCTATCACATTTCTTGAAGTGCTAAGATGCCAGAGCAGTACAAATTACCCCTTTTTGGAAAGTAGGCACTCCAAGAAATTTGCAAGGCATTTTGAGTCTGTGGAAATTTGTATTTTTTGCCAAAAAGTTTTGAAATGACAAAACAAATTTTTTTACACAAAGTTGTCATTTAAATGATATATTGCTCACACCATGAGTATATGTGGAATAATGCCCCAAAACACATTCTGCTACTTCTCATGAATATGGGGATATCACATCAGATGTTTTGGCATCCGATGACCACCTTCAGGCTTTCAATGGGCATATTTCCTCATGTCACTTCCTCACTACGTAACACAGTTTGGAAGGCTCAGAATAGCAGGATAGTACAAACACCCCCCCCCCCCCCCAAATGAAACCTTGCCTCTTATCAAATACCTTGAATTGTCTTCTTTCCAAAAAGGGGTCATTTAGAGTGGTGCTTCTACTATCCTGGCATTTCAGGGCCAACATTAGAAGCTTATGCCACACATCACACGCTCTTCAAACCACTTGAAGACCAAGCCTTTTCTGACACTTTTTCTTTACATAAAAACATTTTTTTTGCTAGAAAATTACTTTGAACCCACAAACAATACCTTTTTTTCTAGCAGAGGCCCTAGAAAATAAAACGGTGAGTGTTGCAATTTTTTATGTCACGTAATATTTGTGCAGCGATTTTTCAAATGCAAATTCTTGTTTAAAAAATCCACTTTTTTAAATTTTATGGCAAGTAAATAGATACAAAACATGACATGCTTTAAAATTGCGTATGTTCAGGCAAAGACAACAAAAAACGTACATTTTTAGTATCCATAGGCGATGCTTTATAAGCCTTTCTAGGTTATCACTTTATATTTACACAGGAGGTCTAATACTGGAATTAGTGTCCTAAATCTGACGTTTGCGGTGATACCTCACATGCATGGCAAAATCTCTGTTTACATACCGACATTGGAATGACTCTTGCGTTTGCCTTTGTGCACGAGCAAGGAGGAGGGGGTGATTTTTATTTATTTTTACACTGTCAGTATAGTTTTTCTTAGCACTTTTATTGTTATCACAGGGAATGTAAATATCCCATTGTAGCAATCGGCAGTGATAGGTACTCTTTTCTGAGAATTCAAGGGTATATTATACTCTAGATCTCGCATCTGTCCTTAAAGCATCTGATCACACCAAGATCACTGTGATCAGATGCTTTCCCAATTTTAAAATGGTGCTGTCTATATCCGGCGAAACCGAAATGATGAAATGCTCATAGCTTCCAGTTTCTTAGACCATAGAGATGCTTGTAGCCATTCCGGTCCCTGATCAGATCTATGGTTTCCCGGTGGGATGGGAGAGCCTGAGAAAGCAGTGGAAGGCGGCTGGTGGGGGGTCATACCTTCCTGCTGCTTGTTAATGCAATTCAATGGCTAATTAGCCACTAGGATTGTTTTTACAGGAAATCAGACTGCTAGCTGCAAAAAACAATACCAGGATTATGCCTGTATCTGCGGGCATCATCCTGGTATAAGCACTCAGTCTGGCGACATACCAGTACATTGCTGGTCCATGTTGGGCATAAATGTAACAGCAGAGAACATGGGCATATGATGAATCGGGTCTGTGGACCAATATGACTACAATTCATTTTTCTTTTAATGCTTGTTGAGGGTTAGGCCCAAAAAAGTTTTACATTCAGAAACCGTGATTTATGGAAACCTTGTTGAATTGTCTGGCAAAAGCTGAATTTAGGTGGATGGTGATGTATTGTTGTGCATATAAATTGCTGTGGCCCACAATCAATTGATACAAATCTTCGGTGAATAACAGTTGAGGGGCTAAATGCTAGTGCTGGCAGTGAACGCGGCTGATCCTGCTAACACTGTATTTTTGGGGACACTATACTAAGGAGGCACTAGTATAGTTCTCTTTGTAATCAATATATTGATCTGTACAAACACTATACTGGTAATGGGAGTGATCAGTGATCTATAGTGTGAGTCTGATAGTGTGCAGGCAATCTAACACTAGCTGACCCTGGCTGGAAGGGGTGCTTACAGACCTTGACACTATCTGATGTTGCTAGTGGCAGTAATACAGTGATCAGTGAAAATTTCTACATACTGACACTGTACTAATGGCACTGGCTGGCTGATGGGGTGATCAAAGGGTTAATAGGGGCATACAAAGGGTTAAATGTGCTAATCTAACGTGTGTGTGCAAAATGCAGTGCTTTTATTCAGTGTGATGTTCTCTCTTTTTTTCTGGACTGGCATGGGGGGGGGGGGTGGGGTGTGTATGCATTTGCACATCTGGAAATAGAAAGCAGTGTAAGGATAAGTTGCTTTGCCCAGGCGGTTGGTAAGCAATTAAAAAAGACCTTTAAAAATTAAAGAGAACATTTACTTGATACTTGAATCACCTCCACCAGATCATCCCCCGCAGCTATCACCTTTTTGTATCACCTCCCCCTTCCTTTAGATTGTAAGCTCCACGAGCAGGGCCCTCATATTCCTTCTGTACTGAAATGTATTGTAATTGTACTGTTTCCCTTATATTGTAAAGCGCTGCGCAAACTGTTTGTGCTATAGAAATCCTGTATAATAATAATAATAATTTTTTTCTCAATATAGTATTTTTATTTTTTCATCATTTTTTTTCCTTTTTGTTTAATACTTCCATCAGAGTAGTACAATGCTGGCTTTGAACTGTCATGAATGGGTTAAGCTCATGACAATTCAAAATACAGTGACATGTGATTGGCTCCAGCTGGTCATATGGTACAGGGAGCTGTGATTGGCCCATGTACCATGTGAGAGCTGTGTGCCAATCACAGCTCTCCAGGAACAGAAGCAAAGCTGTTATGAATCAGATTGATTCATAACAACTTTGCTAGCATTGATCACCGGGTCCCAATTACTGGGATCCACATTCTGCCGTGTCTGGTGGCAGCACCCCCCTGTGTTAGTACAGACAGTGTGACGTACTGGTATGTCACTTTGCCTGTAGCTGCCGCCTGTCCGCAGTAAAAAAGTTATTTGGGTAGTCGACAAGTGTTTAAATTAGGCTTTCTTGTCAGGGTACACAAACTGAAGGGTGAAATCTAAATTAAATTGTAGTGCTATTATCAATAATACACATTAAATAATATAATATAATAAATATGTTTGTTATGTTTACTGTATATAGTTTATAGCTGCCATTTATTTTGGGTTTGTAAATGAGTGATATTTCCTAATAAATTCCACAATCCACACTTGGATAACAACACCACTTGATATATCTTTAATATAATTTGATTTATTATTAAAGGGTAACACTACATTCATGAATTTTATTAAAATTATCTTCCCCTTTCAGTCTGCAGTGCTGTAATTTTCTGTAAAATGCAGTGCAATATGACAACCTGGAGGCTTTCTGTACACAGATGGGGTACAGACAACCCCCCAGATATGTAATTTCCTTCTTGAGTGATTAGCTTACTTATTTTCCCAGAAGTCTGCACTTAGATACAAGTCAGGTTTTTGGCATCTCCTGCAACAAAAATGCCATTTTTGGTGAGATACTCCCAAAGGGAGATCACGTCTAAAGGGTTGCAGACATTGCCAACTTCCTCATTAGAGCCCTGCAGGTGCAGCAGCTGATTGATAATTATAAAATCACTCCCATACAGATTTACTCTGCACATGGACACAGACAAACCAACAGTTATTTCTTCAGAATAACAGAAGGTAGGAATTTTCAACATTTGTTAAAACCCTGCAATGTACATAGATCACCCAGACTTGAATGTCTTTTTCTCAACAAAAGTGAAGTTACTCTTTAACATAATTTTATACAACATTGCATCATTTTTATATTTTCAGTCTGTAGGCTGTGGCATAAAATTACCATTGATCAGCATGTTGTCCCTTGTAGTAATTTTTGTGTACTGCTTCATATGGAGCAAATTATGGGAATTTAGCAGGAAACAATGGCAGAGTGGGTATCTGTAAATTAAGCCCACTTGTTTCTTTAGGTAGCACCTAACTTATTAGCAAATATACACTTAAGGCAGATGGTACTATGGTAGCAGCACACATTTGAAGCTACAATGGTTTGTGACATTTGGGTCCATTTGGTTTTCTGTAGTGTATGGTATACAGTATCTCCCACAATTTGATGGCTATTCCTTTTTCTTTGTGCATTTAGAGATTCAGAATTTAAAGTCTAGTCTATAGTAGATATTGGTAATGTATACATTTGTTTAAGTTGGTGTTATGGTATATTTATTACATAGAAAAAAAAGTATGTTTATAAGTTACTTTACACATCAGGGAAATGAGTAGAGCTGGATAAATTGTCTAGTTCAGATCCAATAAAATGTGGGCTTGTGAAAATTGCAGCTGCTTCATTTACTCGACCTTTACAATTAATTACGTGAAATATTCTTTTGTACTGTTTTTATAATAATAAATTCCTGTCATAGGATCACTGAATCAGATAATGCAAAGTATTTAGAAATACAGCTATTTTTTTTTATTTGCCACCCAAATTTCTGTTTTAAAAAGTTCATTAAGAATGGTAGGCAAGTACAAATGAGGAGATGGTCCAGAATCCCTCATTCAATTGTAGTACAAATTGCATGTATTGAGTAAGGCCCCTTTCACACAGGCGTTCTGTTTTTTTCATCAGTTCAGTCACGTTTTTTCCAAGAAAAAATGGATCAGTTTTTCATCAGTTTACATCAGTTTTTCATCAGTTCACATCAGTTTTTCATCAGTTTACATCCATTTTTCATCAGTTTACATTCGTTTTTCATCCATTTTTTCTTCCATGTTTCATCCTTTTTCATACGTTTACATCAGTTTTTGTCTGTTTACATCAGTTTTTGTCTGTTTACATCAGTTTTTCGTACACTTACATCTGTTTTTGTCCGATTACATCTGTTTTTCATCCGTTTCGGTTGTGATTAATGGAAGAAAAATAGGGTTTTCTTCTGTTCCAAAAAACGGATGTTAATGGATGCAGACATTAACGGATGTAAACAGATGATCATCCGTTTATATCCGTTAGTCTATAAAAATACATGGGTGTCCATTTGTAATCCATAAACAGACAGATGAAAAACGGACATACGGAACGCCCATGTAAAAGGGGCCTAAGAACACTATTTAGGCATCTCGGAACTACTATGCTTTGTATACCTTTAGCATGTAATGATCACAAGTGCTTGTTGGCATGCAGATCCTTGAAAGCAAGTTTTATTTGGTACAAAACATTTTCAGAAATTATAGGTCTTAATGGAGCAACCAAAGGTCTGAGTCTGTAAATACTGGGGAGTAAAAAGACAAAAGCATGCAGTGGGCTTGATTTACTAAGGCAAATAAACTGTGCTTTTTGCAAGTGCAGTTACACTCTGCAAGTGCAGTTGCTCCAGAGCTTAATAAATGAGGAAGCTCTGCTGTTTTCCATTATCCATCCATGTGGAAACAAAAATATACTTTTTTTAAATTTTCCTTGCATGTAATTGGGTATTTTTTGCAAAGTGAAGCTTCAGCTCATTTACTAAATACTGGAGCAATTCCCTTTGCAGAGTTCAACTGCACGTGCAACAGGCACAGTCTATTTGCCTTTAGAAAATCAACCCCATGTTTTGCTGTGAAAAGTGATTTGTTGTGGGTAAATTAATCTCTGAAATTAAAAGCATACGCACCAGGGATATACACCTGCAGTGAATGATGTTGTGGTTCAATCCTATTAAATTACCTGTTACCTTTTCTGTGATACAGGATTCAATTTCTTACATTAGGCTGCCTTTAAGAGCCAGACAGGCAAAATCATATTGTACAAGAATAACATCATATTGCAGCTGTAGTTGTTTCAAACTTGAAACCCTCATGCTTTAGTTTTATGTCCCTCTGTGATTAAAGGACATGCACATAACTATTTTTTTTACAGTTGGTGTGGTGCAGCATATTCTGTATCTTGTTTAAGTTAGGTCTTTGTTTATAAATATTTGTATATAATAAAATTACTACATGTTTCATTGAAATATAATATATTACTGATACTAATTAAAGTATTAGTCTACAATATAGGAAATAGTTCATTAGAATTAGACTGACAATTGTTAGCATTTTTTAAGAGTTCAGTAAATTTTTAGTTGCGCTGTTGATACAATAATCTGAAATAGATGATTTATTATTTACTGCATTCATATATTTTATGTTAAAAAAAAGCAGTGATTCGTGGAGAACATATGATTTTGATAAATAATTTGAAGAAGTACCTAGGTAGCTGTAGATTTTTAAGGCTTGAAACCTGCAATACCCTTATCTAAACTCTAAGTGTCACTGTTGGACTGTTAAAACATTTTATCCTGCCTGAATGTTAAACAAAATGAATTTTACTACAGTCTCACAGTACAGATTAGAAGGAAACACTGCAGTACTATTTCCTACTCTGCTTCATGTTATTAAGATTTTTCTAAATATTTCCTAAAAAAAAGTGGGTGTTTTAGTTTTAGTTTACTCTTTAAATTTACAAAAGGAGGTCAAGCTGATGTATTTGCTTGTACAGAATGGATCATAATACTGGATACAGACGAACACAGAGGGCTATGGCATGGCAAGTATTTAGTTTACTTTCTTTTTTGATCAGTACTATTTCTGGACAATTACAATACTCAATACCTGAGGAACTAAAGAAAGGATATGTAGTTGGGAATGTTGCAAAAGATTTTGGGCTGAATGTTAAGGAATTCCCAGTGAGAAAGTTCCAGGTGATTGCTCAACAAGAGAAACAATATCTTAATGTAGATTTGAAAAATGGTGACTTATTTGTGTCTGAAATCATTGACAGAGAAGCATTATGTGGGGCTAAACAGAGCTGTATTTTAAACCTTGAAGCAGTCATAGAGAAACCTTTGAATTTCTATACAGTTACTATTGAAATTCAGGATGTGAATGATAATTCTCCTATATTTTCAAAGAAATATTTTGATATAGAAATAAGTGAACTTGCCTCACCTGGGGTACATTTTGCACTAGGCATTGCAAAAGATCCAGACCTAGGCACCAATTCTGTTCAAACCTATACACTTACAAGTTCTGAGTACTTCAGGCTTGGGGAGAAGCATACTAATGATGGAATTATGTACCCAGAGATTATACTTGAAAAGTCACTTGACAGAGAAAGGCAAAGTTCCTATGAATTAATTTTGACTGCTTTTGATGGTGGACATCCTCCAAAATCTGGTACAGCAATAATTAAGATTGAAGTTCAAGATGTAAATGACAATTATCCAGTATTTTCCCAGGACCAATATCACATACGATTACATGAAAATGCACCTCTTGATTTTGTAGTGATTAGTTTAAATGCAACTGACAAAGATGAAGGCTCTAATTCCCAAATTACCTATGCATTTAGCCATATATCCGAAAAAGCTCAGCAAATCTTTGCTATAGATCCTCTGATCGGTGAAATTAAAATATCTGGAAATCTAGATTATGAAACATCAGAAAGTTACGAAATGACAGTAGAAGCTAAAGATGGAGGCGGACATGTCACACATTGCAAAATATCAATTCAAGTGATTGATATAAATGATAATGTCCCTTTAATTACAGTCACTTCCCTCTCATCAACAATTCCAGAAGATTCACCACCAGGTACAGCCATAGCGTTAATCAAGGTTCAGGATTTGGATTCTGAAATGAATGGTGAGGTTACTTGTCAGAGCTCTAACACACTATCTTTCCAACTAATACCATCATCTAGCAGTTATTATAAACTTGTAACTGCAGCAAGCATGGATCGAGAAATCAATTCCTTTTATAACATTACAGTACATTGTGTGGATAATGGATCTCCTCCTTTGACAAGCAATAAAACTATTCCGCTGGCTATTTCAGATGTAAATGACAATCCTCCTGTCTTTGAGAAAATACACTACATTTTCTATATTCCGGAAAACAATCAACCAGGAACCTCAATACTCAATGTGCGGGCTTTAGATCAAGACCGTGATGAAAATGGAAAAATCACTTACAACATTCTAAACAGTAACGTAGAAGAAATTCCAGTATCTTCATACATGTCCATAAACTCAATAACTGGAGTACTTTATTCCCAGAGATCTTTTGATTATGAACAGTTACGAGAATTTCAGTTCCAAGTGATGGCCAAAGACTGTGGAACACCTGTTCTAAGCAGTAATGTGACAGTAAGAGTATGCATCATTGACAGAAATGATAACAGTCCTAAAATTCTATACCCATCTGTGGATACTGAAGAATCAGGGTTATTTGAGTTTATTCCTCATACTGCTGAGAAAGGTTATCTAGTGACTAAAGTGATAGCAGTAGATGCTGATTCTGGACACAATGCTTGGCTCTCCTATCATTTACTACAAGTTTCTGAACCTTCTCTTTTTGTTATTGGCCAGCAGACAGGTGAAATCAGAATTGGACGAGGCCTACCAGACAAAGAATCATTTAGACAAAAGATTGTGATTCTGGTAAAGGACAATGGTGTCCCATCTCTTTCATCTACAGTCACGTTGAATTTAGTTATGGCTGAAACCTTTCAGCAAGTTGTGCCAGAGATAAGGAAACAGCCCAATACATCACAGACCTCATCTAATCTATCATTTTACCTGGTAATAGCTATAGCAATGATTTCTATGTTATTCATTGTGACAGTGATGGCTACAATTATTTTTAAATGCAGAAAAGCAAACTCTCACACTGATTTAGGAGTATATAACAGAAATGTATACCCTCAGTTCACCCTGGGATGTCCTTCAGAGATCAGTGATACAAGTCTACCTTTTCCTTTCTCTTATGATGTGTGTGTGACTCTTGACTCAAAGCAGAATGAAATTGCTTATCTCAAACCAATCCAGAATGTCCCCACAGAGAATCTCATTGATACTGGTGACCCACTGGTGAATGCTGGTGAATGTTCAGATGCAATTATTTGTAAACAGGTAAGAATTATTTAAGACATTTGTAGTTAACTAGTATAATACAATATATAAACTGTGCTATATGTGAATATGTATTTAACCATAGTTGTCCAGTGGTGCTTTGTTTAAAAAAAGAGACATCTGTTGCTCCTCATTGTAGAGTGGCATCAGGTACATGTGTCCATTTGTACATACCCACATTGTTCTAAGCCTGGTGTATGCTTTAACTGGTTAGTTCTTCTACATGATGCAATTGTGGGCTTGGAAAGCTTCTCCTAAACCACATTTTGCCATTTATTAAAAAAAAAAGAGCAACTTGGAAATTTAAGAGTATGAACATATACAAGTAAAATACAGAAGCCATGGGGAAAGTTGCTAAGACTGCTAGCATTTTGTCTGAACCTTCTCCCATGTTAGAAAAAAATTGTATCTTGTGTTTTCCTTAATGTTCTCGTTTGATATTGTATGACAATGTCACTGGTTTATATGGTTTATGCTAGTTTATTTCTCATAGCATGTATATCATCCAGAAAACACATACTGTAGATACATATACTGTATAACAAGCTATATATATGCTTATATATGCTTTAGTTTCTGAATATATATATATATATATATAAAAGATATTGTGACAGGAGGTCAGGAAGAACTAGGGGATGTGTTCAGGATGGGAGATATATTTGTCCCAGGTTCATGCTCTACACAGACTGTTTCTCCTGTTGTGCTGTGTAGTGAGCCTGTGTGGCTCACTGATGATGTAATTAGCTCAAGTGTAGTGAGTTAAGGGCTCTGGGCTCTATAAAACTCCCAGGCTGCATAGGGAGAATGCTCCAACCTGGAACCAGTTTGATTTGCAGGGCAGACTGGGGAGCAACCAAACCATCCTGTGGTGAGAGATAATCTGTGTGATCTTAGACTGTGTGAACATCCCCTGTCTGAGCAGCAGTAGGCTGTATTCAGACAGCTAGATAGGAAACCTGTGTTTGCAGTTAGATGCCCAGTGTGGCAAGGTTTTATTTTCTGTTTGTATTTTTTTGCTGTTTGGATCATATGCACCGTGTGTTCACTAGACTTTGTAAATAAAGCATAACTTTTCACCAAGTACCTGCTGTCGTGCTGAGCCACTTTCACGGTGTTCTGACCCATCCAGGGGGTCAAGCACAGCCCGCTACTGGTCTAATCCCTCACAATATATATAATATATACTGTATATATATATATATATATATATATATATACATACACACACGCGCACACACACTGTGTGTACAATTATTAGGCAAGATAGTTTTTTGACCAAATCATCATTTTTATGCATATTGTCCAGCTCCAAGCTGTATAAACTTGAATGCTTACTGTATTTAAGCATATCAGGTGATGTGTTTTTGTGTAATGAGGGAGGGTGTGGCCTAAGGAGATCAATACCCTATATCAAGGTGTGCATAATTACGGAAATTCTTAGCCTCAGGCAAAATTGGCCAAAAAAGAGATTTAACTGACTCAGAAAAGTCAAAATTGTAAAAAGTGTTTCAGGGGAATGCAGCACTCTTGAAATTGCTAAGATATTGGGGCATGATCACAGAACTATCAAACGTTTTGTTGAAAATAGTCAACAAGGTCGCAAGAAACATGTTGAGAAAAAAATATGCAAATTAACTGCCAAAGATTTGAGAAGAATCAAGCTTGAAGCAACCAGGAACTCGTTATCCTCCAGTGCTATCATATTCCAGAACTGCAACCTACCTGGAGTACCCAGAAGTACTCAGTGCTCAGAGATATGGTCAAGGTAAGGAAGACTGAAACCCGACCATCATTGCACAAGACAAATAAGTTGAAATGTCACGAGTGGGACAAGAAATATCTGAAGACAGCTTTTCAAAGGTTTTATGGACTGATGAGATGAGAGTGACTCTTGAGGAACCAGATGGATGGGCCCGTGGCTGGATCAGTAAGGGGCACAGATGCAAGCAAGGTGGAGGTGGGGTACTGATATGGGCTGGTATTATTACTGTAATAATCCTAGCCCATACCAGAACCCCACCTCCACCTTGCTGGTATCTGAGTTAAAGTGGAGCTATGTGCCCCTTACTGATCCAGCCACAGGCCCATCCAACTGGTTCCTCAAGAGTCACTCTCATCTCATCAGTCCATAAAACCTTTGAATAGTCTGTCTTCAGATATTTATTGACCCATTCGAGACTTTTTAACTTACGTGTCTTGTTCAATGGTGGTCGGTGTCGCAGAGGCAGGCACGACCCTCCATTTTGTTAAGAATTCTCCATGTCTCCCTCATTCCCCCCCCTTCCCTCTCTGAGATCACAGTAACATTTGGCCAGTGTGTGTGTGTGTGGTAGGAGTGTCACAGGAGGCCAGAGCCCAGCAGGGGGCAATGAGCTGTAAAAACCCCAAGGGAGCTGGGGCCTCGCTGTCCAAAGAACCTGTGCAATTTAACACTTCGTAAAAGCTACAGCAAGCCTTCCCAGGAGTTCAAAGACATTCCAAGGAAGGCGGGACCAGATAACACTTTTAAAAATCCATTTTTTCCTATGTCTCATATCTTGGAATATGAGAGACTTACATAAAAACCAGGCATATTGTCGGATTGGCCAAGAGGAAACGAACAGTTTGGTAGGTCACACTCCCTGACTGGAATACAGTTGTGTCCAAAATTATTCAACCCCCACTGAAATTGAGTGTTTTGGCCAGTTTGACATTGCTTTTGATCATTCAGTCATCTTGCTTACATTTACATTAAAGAGGCACTTGTAGGTCAGACAAATATAACATAACAGTTATAATGAAATAACCACAAATGTCTTTTCTGTGCTCACAGCATTATCAGTTTTATTCAACCCCCAAGTGACATTCAATCTTAGTACTTAGTACAGCATCCTTTTACAGTTATAACAGCTTTTAAACGTGAAGCATAGCTTGACACAAGTGTCTTGCAGCGATCTACGGGTATCTTCGCCCATTCTTCATGGGCAAAGGCCTCCAGTTCAGTCACATTCTTAGGCTTGCGCACTGCAACTGCTTTCTTTAAGTCCCACCAGAGGTTCTCAATCGGATTTAAGTCTGGTGACTGCGATGGCCACTCCAAAATGTTCCAGCCTTTCCTCTGCAACCATGCTCTAGTGGACTTGGAGGTATGCTTGGGATCATTGTCCTGTTGAAAGGTCCAACGTCTCCCAAGCCTCAGGTGTGTGACGGACTGCATCACGTTTCCATCCAATATCTCCTGGTACTGAAGAGAATTCATGGTACCTTGCACACGCTGAAGCTTCCCTGTACCTGCAGAAGCAAAACAGCCCCAAAGCATGATTGACCCTCCACCATGCTTCACAGTAGGCAAGGTGTTCTTTTCATCATAGGCCTTGTTCTTCCTCCTCCAAACATAGCGTTGATCCATGGGCCCAAACAGTTCTAATTTTGTTTCATCAGTCCACAGAACACTATCCCACAACTTTTGTGGTTTGTCCACATGGCTTTTGGCATACTGCAGTCGACTCTTCTTATTCTTTGGAGACAGCAAGGGGGTACGCCTGGGAGTTCTGGCACGGAGGCCTTCATTACGCAGTGTGCGTCTTATTGTCTGGGCTGAAACTTCTGTACCCACATCTGACAAATCTTTTCTCAGTTCCTCAGCAGTCACACGGGGACTTCTCTCCACTCTACGCTTCAGGTAGCGCACAGCAGTCGAAGTCAGCATCTTCTTTCTGCCACGACCAGGTAGCGTTTCAACAGTGCCCTTTGCCTTGAATTTGCGAATGATGCTTCCTAAGGTGTCTCTTGGTATGTTTAACATCTTTGCAATCTTCTTATAGCCATTGCCCTTCCTGTGAAGAGAAATCACCTCTTCTCTTGTCTTCCTGGACCATTCTCTTGCCTTCACCATGTTTGTAACCACACCAGTAAATGTCTAGAAGGAGCTGAGTATCACAGTCATTTTAAAGCTGCCTAATTGGTGCTTATTATGCTTGATTGCTGCTCGGTGACATCCACAGGTGTTTTCAATACCTGATGGAAAGCACCTGTATGAACCTCTGTTCTTCAGAGTGGTAGTCTTTAAGGGGTTGAATAATTGTGGCAATGAAGAAACCACATAAGAACCATTTACTACTGTATTACATAAACAATTGATGTCATTTTAGTTGCATTTGGGTAGTTACAACGTCCTTGTAGGATTTGATTCTGAATACAATTCCAAATGTACACTATAGTCCCTAAACCCCTTTACAGCATTGGGGGTTGAATAATTTTGGACACAACTGTACATAGGAAAGCAGAAAATTACATCTCTGGAACCCTTCAAATATGTATTTCATATTTCATATCTACCCGCTGCTCAGAGGCATCTGCATAATAATCTACCTGCGGATGGATTGTCACTTGTGCATAGGGAAAGTTATGAGCAAAATATGAACTATGAGAGATTTTGGCTCTAGTTTAGGTATCCGCCCCGACGATCCCTCCCTAAACGGGGCATTGGCCCTTGACTTCAGAGACACCCCCTGCTAGGGAACTACAAATTGGGTTGTCAGGCCTAAGAAAGTGAAGTTGAAGAATACTCCCATTTAACATCAGAACCAACTTGGGAGACAGCCCTTTTGCTCTGAAACTTGATCTGCAAACCCAAGGCTGATTGGCGAGTACTTTAACCCTTTTTAACCTCCTTTCTGTTATCTCTTGGCTGTGCTGTTGCTCTCTGTATTTTTATATATATTGATAAATATTTTTCTGTAAATATTTTTATTGCACCCATTTGACCTTTTAGTAATAAATCTTTCCTTCTGAAAGTGTTGAACTGTTTCTATAGCTCTTTATTGCAATTTATGAATTCCTGCCTCTAAAAGAGCGCTACTGTGTTTGTTTAACCCTCTATATAACCAGCCTGCGGTGACCGTGCTATACAGACGATTATCTCAACCATTATAGTGTTATAGCTGATATCGCCGAATTTCCTCTTTCTCTGTACAAAAAGGAGGTGGTGGCAGTGTGAAGGGTTAATTACGTAATTAGCTTGACCCAGTAACAATCGCACAGGCTGCCGGTACATAGATCGTGGTCCAATTAGCTGGAAAATTGTTGTGCAGGGTGCAGCTGGGTGTGACATTGTTACGGATGTGACATCGCGGCTTTAGATTGGCTAGTTCTTCGGTCACGAGTTTGGTGAGAAGGGCTGGGGTCTGACGCCGTGTTCGTCACAGTCGGGTTTCAGCCTTCTTTACCTTTACCATGTCTCTGAGCACTGAACATATTGTACTTCTGGGCACTCCAGGTAGGTTGCAGTTCTGGAATATGACAGCACTGGAGGATATTGGGTTCCTGGTAGCTTTACGTTTCATTCTTCTGAAATCTTTGGCAGTTAATTTGCGTCTTTTTTTATCAACACATTTCTTGTGACCCTGTTAACTGTTTGCAGCAAAATGTTTGATGGTTCTGTGATTACGCCCCAGTATCTTAGCAATTTCAAGAGTGCTGCATCCCTCTGAAACCCTTTTTACAATTTTTGACTTTCCGGAGGCAGTTAAATCTCTTTTTTTGGCCCATTTTGCCTGAGGCAAAGAAGCTGCCTAATAATTATGCTCACCTTGATATAGGGTGTTGATCTCCTTAGCCCACACACTCTCTCTCATTACGCAAATACACATCACCTGATATGCTTAAATCCAATAAGCATTCACGTTTATACTGCTTGGAGTTGGGCAATATGCATAAAAATGATGATTTGGTAATTTAAAGGGTTCTTACGAGTAAATTTACTAAATCTACTAAAGCCTTTCAATCTTATTATTTATGATCTATGCAACCCATATAAGAAAAAGCAAACACCTTCAAAAAAAAAAAAGAAAAGGAAAGACTGGAAGCAATGTGTGTCCAAAGTGTTTCATGTTTCTGTGCTTTTTAAATTTGAGCTGTCAGATAGCAGGTTTAAATAAACTTCCTCCTTGCTGAGAAGGCATGTTTATAGGCTGGTATCTTTCATTCTCTTTTTTAACATTTATGGTTATTTTCTATTGAAATGCAAAATTCTGTAAATGATTGGGTATTGCCTGGTACCATGTGGCTTAATATAATTGTTGCTACTAAGTGTGTCACATTTGATTGTCATAGTAAGAAATTGTGTTTCTTTAAGGAACAGTTATGTAGTATCATCTTTGATATTCATTTCTAATTTTGTTGGTAACAATATTCATAGGATTTTATACTATGAGCAGAACACAATTTTTAAATTAAAACATTTTATTTGCATTACATTTGTTTTTTAATATTTTATAACATGTCTCATTTTCTTATTCATTTAGAATATTCCTACTTTTAATACGTTAATTTTGATGTATTAGAAATTTGTTCTAAAATTAAAGCAGTTAAGTAAAGCACTGCTAGAAAATCATCTATCTATCTATCTATCTATCTATCTATCTATCTATCTGTCTTTCTGTTTTTGACTACAGTTTTGTATTGATGTTAATATATCTAATACTGTACTTTAACTTGTAAGGATGCAATACCTTATTTTGAACTCTAAGTGGAACCATTGCACTATAAATGGTTGTATTGTGGATGTGAAAACAAAATTAATTTTGCAGTCCTACAAATCAGATCTGAGGGATATACTACAAGATGTGAATTGTGCCTTCTGCAAATTGGAACTAAGTGGATAATGTTATAAAACATCTTGGACCTGGGAGATTTTCTTTTTTTTATATATTTAAAAAGGACTTACATATTTTTTTTACATTCACTAAAGAATCCCATAACTGGATATAGAAGACAACCAAGGAAAATGATATGGCAAGTATTCTGCTTAATTTCTTTCTCAGTCAGGTTTATTTCTGGCCAGTTGCAGTATTCAGTACCTGAAGAAATGAAGAAAGGATCTGTAGTTGGAAATATAGCAAAAGATCTTGGATTAAACTGTGAAGATTTAGCACTGAGGAAATTTCAGTTTATTTCTCAAGCAAATAAGCAGTATTTTAATATTAATTTGGAAAATTGTTACCTGCTTGTGATAGATAGAATTGACAGAGAAACATTATGCGGAGCTAAGCAGAACTGCTTTTTAAACCTTGAAGCTGTTATTGAAAATCCTCTGAATTTTTACACAATCACTATGGAAATCCAAGATGTGAATGATAATGTACCAGCCTTTTCTGAAAAATATTTTGATCTGGAAATTAGTGAAGTAACCTTACCTGGAGAACGCTTTATACTGGGATATGCACAAGACCCAGACTTAGGTATTAACTCTGTTCAAAGCTATACACTTAGCAGTGTTGAATATTTTATTCTTGGGGAAAAAAATAGTATTAATGGAAGGAAATACCCAGAAATAATTTTAGAGAAGTCACTGGATAGAGAAAAGCAAAGTACTTATGAGTTATTTTTAACTGCTTTTGATGGAGGAAACCCTCCTAAATCAGGTACTACCATA
This sequence comes from Staurois parvus, assembly GCF_062004578.1. Lineage (NCBI taxonomy): Eukaryota > Metazoa > Chordata > Amphibia > Anura > Ranidae > Staurois > Staurois parvus. Next base: position 9,345,251 of record NW_028317802.1, on the reverse strand, counting down.
ATCAAAATTAAAATTCAAGATTTTAATGATAACTTTCCTGTGTTTACTCAAGAAACATATCACATAAAATTACTTGAGAATGCGCCTCTTGGTTTTTTAGTAATCCACTTAAATGCAACTGATGAAGATGAAGGCTCCAATGGTCTAATAACGTATTCTTTAAGTCATATTTCTAAACAAGCACAAAACATATTTACCATAGATTCCTTAAATGGTGATATTAAGATCAATGAGCATTTGGACTATGAAGCATCAGATATTTATGAAATGACTGTAGCTGCAAAAGATGGTGGAGGCCATGTCACACATTGTAAGTTATCAGTTCAGGTGGTCGATGTGAATGATAATATTCCAGAAATAGCAGTCACCTCTCTTGCAACAACAATTCCAGAAGACTCACCACCTGGTGCAGTTATAGCTTTAGTAAATGTTCGAGATTTAGATTCTGGGTTGAATGGTGAGGTTGCTTGTCAAATCTCCAACATATTGCCTTTTCAACTGATACCATCGTCAAGCAGTTACTATAAGCTTGTAACATCAGCCAGCATGGACCAAGAAAAAAATTCTTTGTATAATATAACAATTTTCTGCACAGATAATGGATCACCATCTCTGAGTAACAATAAAACCATTAAGGTAAATATTTCTGATGTGAATGATAATTCTCCAGTTTTTGAAAAGTTGAACTATGTTGTCTACATTACAGAAAATAATCAACCAGGGACATCAGTACACAAAGTTCATGCAACAGATCTGGATCGAGATGAAAATGGAAAAATCACCTACAATATTTTAAATAGCAATATAGAAGATATTCCAGTAACATCATATGTTTCCATAAACTCCATAACTGGTGTTATTTATGCTCAGAGATCATTTGACTATGAACAGTTGCGAGAGCTTTGGTTCCAGGTGATGGCCAAAGACAACGGTTCCCCACCTTTAAATAGTACTATAACAGTGAGGATATGTATCATTGACAAGAATGACAATTATCCTAAGATTCTCTACCCAGTATCAGACACAGAGGCATCAACAGTTTTTGAATTTATTCCCCATACTGCTGAAAAAGGATATCTAGTGACCAAAGTAATTGCAGTAGATGCTGACTCTGGGCACAATGCTTGGCTCTCCTATCATTTACTTCAGGTTCCTGAACCATCATTACTTAATATAGGCCAACAATCTGGTGAAATCAGGATTGGGAGGGACATTCAAGACATGGAAACTTTGAGGCAAAAAATTGTGGTTCTGGTTAAGGACAATGGAATTCCTTCTCTTTCAGCTACTGTTACTTTAAATTTAGTTGTGGCAGAAAATTTTCAGCAAGTTATTCCGGAGATAAGAAAGCAACCAAAGGATATGGAAACATCATCTAATGTGACATTCTACCTAGTTATAGCTATAGCACTAATATCTTTTTTATTCATCATAATTGTGGTGGTCACAATGGTTTATAAATGCAGAACAAACAATACTTCAACAACTTTTGGAACATATAACACAAATGTGTATCCTCAATTCACACTGGGATATCCTTCAGAAATCAGTGATGCAAGTTTACCTTTTCCATTCTCCTATGATGTCTGTGTGACTCTTGACTCAAAGCAGAAGGAAGTTGCTTATCCTGAACCAGTCCGCAATGTTCCCACAGACAATCTCATTGATACTGATGACACAAAAAATATTTCTACACAAAACAATATCTCTTCTGGCAACGTTGAACAGGTATGTGGAAGAAATATTGTATTTGTTTATAAGAATGGGTTATTAAGGATCATTTAAACCCAAGAACACAAATGTAATATTGCGGCTTACCAGACCGTAGATGTGGTGACTGCATTAGTGTTTATTTTTCAGGCTAACAACATTTTCAGCAAGTGAGGGAAATTCCTTTTTTTTGTGAGAAATGCAATGTACTGTAAATGTCACTTTCTGTGAGCTTAACTGAAAGCAAAAATAATGTTATCTTATCCAGTGCAGTATGGGATATATTAATGGCTCCCACCATACATACAGTGGAGTTAACTTTCCGAATTTAAACACCACAAGACTAAAGGAAAAAATACCAGTTAAAAATACCAGAAAAACACCAGAAAAAAAAAACAAATGCAGCCACCCCATCTGAGGACAGGTTTGCTGCAATATACTACATTTCTATTTTTGGGTTTAAAATGCACATTAATACATTATTGCTAGCTATAAAAACAAATGATTCTTTAATCCAGTGTTTATTTCCAAAGGATATTTCCACTTCTACAGCCACATTGGGATAACACCTACTTTATATTTATATTATATGTTCTCATTAACATAGCATGCCTTTATACAAATATTTAAAAATTCCCGGTTGCATTTTTAAGTGCTTTTCTGTGGTTAAACATTTTTACATGCTCTCTGATTTGTAATGTTTAGGGGGGGGGGGGCTGTGTAGTGATGTTTAACATAATGAACGTTGTGTTTGCAATTTTTCATTATCAGCTGTAAACTAGATTTGAAACTGTCCTAACAAAGAGTTAAACATTTTGAAACCACCATCCTGCATTGTATGTTAATGAGGTATTGCTAGAGTCTATGTAGGAATATGGAGCGAATATAGAGCGCCGGTCCGGTATTTCCACCGCCGCCGTGTCAGAATACCGGGCCGGCCGCTCAGCTCTGCAGTGGGACCGTACCTGTCCCTCTATCCAGCGGCGCGCTGTCTTCCCGGCTTCTGTAGTGTGCGTGACAGCCAGGTCCCAAGTGCGCATGCGCAAGAAGCAGTGCTCTTTGTGAATGGTAAGGCGGTACCTGGGACACATGACAGATCCCAGAAGCCGCCGGACCAATCACAAAGCGCAGCGCTTCTCGCGCATGTGCACTGGGCATCCGGCTGTCCGACGAGCGCCCATACTACAGAAGCCGGGAAGACAGCGCGCGGCTGGATAAAGGAACAGGTAAGATAAAAAAAAAACTCTGCGGAAGTAAGAGCGGGTACCTGTCAAATTCAGGTACCCGCTCCCCCTCCCTCCCCAAAGGTCAGCAGTCATCTGTACTGTCCGCAGTCTCTGGTCATCCCTGTACTGTCTGCAGTCTCTGGTCATCCCTGTGCTGTCCGCAGTCTCTGGTCATCCCTGTGCTTTCCGCAGTCTCTGGTCATCTCCTGTACTGTCCGCAGTCTCTGGTCATCCCTGTACTGTCCGCAGTCTCTGGTCATCCCTGTACTGTGTCCGCAGTCTCTGGTCATCCCTGTACTGTCCACAGTCTCTGGCCATCCCTGTACTGTCCGCAGTCTCTGGTCATCCCTGTACTGTGTCCGCAGTCTCTGGTCATCCCTGTACTGTGTCTGCAGTCTCTGGTCATCCCTGTACTGTGTCTGCAGTCTCTGGTCATCCCTGTACTGTCCGCAGTCTCTGGTCATCCCTGTACTGTCCGCAGTCTCTGGTCATCCCTGTACTGTGTCCGCAGTCTCTGGTCATCCCTGTACTGTGTCTGCAGTCTCTGGTCATCCCTGTACTGTGTCCGCAGTCTCTGGTCATCCCTGTACTGTCCACAGTCTCTGGTCATCCCTGTACTGTTAATTAGTTTGCACTACTGTACGAGTTGTTTTTTCTAAATCAAAAGCTCGATATTCAGGTTTCCTTGCAGTGTTGGCACTTTGAAAGAAATAAGTTGGTTTTGGGTTGCAGTTTGGGCACTCGGGCTCAAAAAGGTTCGCCATCACTGCAGTAGATGATCATGATTTTAGAATACTGTGAAATAATGTTTCATTTTGATGATAGATTATATTTTCAATGAATGCACATGTTTTAAGATAAAAGATATATAATTTCATAGTCAATCACTGAGCATACATGTTACCATGTAGGAGATTGCAAACACTGAATGCCAAACTAGTCTGCAGTAATACAATATATTCTTCTACTCATAGATCTTGCTTGATATTGTTGACACAATTTCATTTAAACTGTCAATATACATTCTAGTTAAAGATTTGCTCTGTGTATGCAGTTATAGAAGCCCTGACTGAATTTCATATAATTTGTCATGTGAATGGAATAATTGTGTTTGGAATGTGAAATTTTAACAATCTAGTTAACATAAAACTACCTGTTACTAAGTACACTCGGAAAGTCAGTAAATGGTAACTCTTTCTAAAATTAGTGCTGTATTTTGCCAAAATAAATGTTTTGATAAGGAATGTTGTTAAACACCTTTGCAGCAAAATAATTTGTAATAACTACTTTTCCATTTTCTATTTATGTGTGTGATTATAAAGAAAGTAATAGAAAAAAAAGCCAAACATGTTATACTTATCTGCTCTGTGTAATGGTTTTGCACAGAGCAGCACCGATCCTCTTCTTTTTTGGTCCCCTGCCCACAGTCCTGACTCCCCCCCCCAGCCAAGTGCTCCCAATAGCAAGCCTCTTGCTATGGGGCAACTCGGAACAGGCTCGCTCTCGAGTCATGCACCTGTGAATGGACATTAAAACATAGAGCATGGCTCTGCCCTGCCACCCACTCTCTTTTCATTAGCTCACTAGCTGTTATTGACAGATTGTAAGAGCCAGTGAGGAGAGAGAGACCCGGGAGAGCCGTGGCTCTCATGCACATTGCTGGCTCAAGATTAGTAAGTATAAGGGGGGGCTGAGGGGGGAGCTTCACCAAAAGGTTTTTTACCTAAAACCTTTTGCCTTTAGAACCACTTTAAAATATACCTTTATTCTTTTAAGATATCATGCAATTATGCAGAAGTAAAGGATGAGTTAGACCATTTTGATTTAAAATCAATTTTTAATTGTTATTTTTTTACTATGATGTATATATGTGTATTTATAATACAATGTATTTGTATTTATAATATGATGTATTTGTAATACATTGTGGTTTTTTGGCTCAAACCTTTGCAAACAGTAAATAGGACAAGCTTGATACTTTGTGTTATCATATCTAGTTTATATTGTTTATATGGGTAGTACAATAACATATTTTGAATTTATTATTAGCGCACCAATGTTTGAAGATGAAACCAATAACATTTTACTACAGAAATATATTTTTTATTGTATTGAATGGAATACATTTATAATTATTTGAATGTTTTTTTAATTGAGTCTGGATGTGTATATCAGTGCAGGTTGCATTCTTTGTAGCCATAGCCTAAAACCTGGCCTTTAAATGTACGGTATCTGCCTTAGAAAAGTCAGCAATTTGAGTTTTATATGTGCCAGCTCCCTCCTGGTAGGGTGGGTTCCCAGCAGCCAATTGTCATTGTCTGTTGCAGTAGTACAGGGAGAGCTCTCTATAGTCTGTGTATGGAGAAATAGTTGGTATATAGTGCTATACTATGCTCTATTGTGCTGAATTGCAGTGTAGTGGGCTACATATTCTTGTTATCCCCCTACCATGTTTGCAGTTCAGAGACTGCAACTGTAGTTTTCCTTGTTCCCCCTGCAAACTTTATTTTTTGCTGTCTTTTTTTCAATTTAGTTTGTCACATTTCTTCAACCTAGCCAAAACTGCAATTAAATTTAGGCAATTATCTTTATTAAAAATGTCAAGCAGGCGTAAAGTGTCATTGTATTCGCCTTCTGCTAAATCTATTATAACCCCATAAACTGGCATTGGTTAGTCAGATGAATTATTTGATCACACAATCACTGACTTGCCTCAGGAGAATGATCTTGGCCATAAGTAAGCATTACTTCTTTTAGATATTGAGTATGATGAAGATAGCACCATGACCATAGAGAGAGGTGACAAAAAGCACTGATATTCCAGGAGCTGAAGCATACTGCAAAATGGGCACCAGCAATGAGAAGAGGGTGGATGATAAAGTGGCAGACCATTTGTGGGTGTCACCGTTTGTGGATGAGGAAAGATCTAAGGGAGAGGCAGAGCAACAAAAAAGGCAGGATTTTTTTCAGAGACGGGCAGCTTGCAGAGAATTCATCTGGCTACTCTGCCTATAAGTGCAAGCCACTGAAATCCCTAGGGCTAGCCCACAGAGCTCTGAAATGTTGTCCTTTTTTGATCTGCTGTCAGCAGCACAACACTTAAGAGCTCTGTGGGCTAGCCCTAGGGATTTCAGTGGTTGAGGTCTGCAGCCTCTACCAGCAGCATATCAGCCATCGTAAAACTACCAGCCATATGGGTACCACATGCATGCGTAACCATATGACTGTGCACAACACAGCTCAGTGGGAGCAGCACCTCAGTAAGTCAAGTTGGCAACATCTACATCTCCTGTGTTCCACAACATTTTCCTGTTGCATCCACCTCAACATCTGCAACCTTAAGTGACAGGGAGGGAAGTCAAACAAGGGGTTGAAGAATTTTAGGATTATACCAACATGTAGAACGTAGTTTGTCTATGTTGCTGGACCAAGCTGACAGCGGCGGTTACACATGAAAAGAGGTCCAGTAAGGATAGGCAGGGACACTAAATTTCCTTCATGGTACACTGTGCCAATTTTCTGCCAGCTGGGAAGTATGTATGGAACACCACTGAAACTGGTGGTGACACCTCATGCCTTGTCCAATGATGACAATGCAGTCATATGTAACTCCTCCTCTTAACTGTACTTATTCTGCAAATTCTATGAACCAGCAGTCTGCCACAAGTGCCCCAGAGCATATGCAACATTCCAGGGGAAATGCTGTCATACTCTTTTCCAGCTTGTATGTCTGTAGGACATCACGTCTCTAGGCCCACAATGAGAAGTGACAGAGCTCACCCCATCTTGAGACAATGTCATGTGTGACAGTGGCACTAGCCTGCTCGTTGCTTTTCACCTGGGAAACATGACACAAATAACTTGCTAGACACATGTACTTAACCTGGTGATGTGATGCTTCTAGGTGGTCTTTCATTTGGCCTGAAGGGTTTAGAACCACCTTAGGTGATTATTCCCAGTCAGTGTTTCCTGGCAGAAATGTGGCATCAACATCAACTGCCTCATCTGTGACACCTCCAAATGAAGTAACTCAACTTTGCCCATTCTGCAGCAGTGTGCCACTAATGAGTACCTGGGCTTTTTACTGCATCAATGGCACTTCATTCAACATTCATGTAGCATTTTCGGCAACCAAAATTGTAACCGGTGATGAAGCACTCTTCCTCCTGAAGCACACACAACCTGGTAGACCAAGTACTGAAGTCAAGGTAGCAGGAGTAAGAGGAAGACTTACTGCTGTCACAATGCCAACAGGACCCTGCAGGCAGAGGAAGAATAAAGGAAGAAGCTGGGGTGCTGGCAACGGGGAGGAGGACTAAATATGCAGAGTTTCAGGGGCATGTTTCATCCCCTCGTTAATCCCAGTGTTGTCTTCTAATAACTATGAAGACAACTATAGCAATTCATAAAACAGAACGGATGAAGATATTTGCAACAGATAGTTCATATCAAACATGGAGATCCAGACCTTCTCCGGAAGAACCTATGTGCACAAATCTGTTGTCTTATATCAATGATGGAGGACGTATCACCAGTGTATATTTATGTATACTTTTCCCACAAAAACCAATAGTTATTTTCGAGAGAGATGCATTTATTCGGATGAAGATATTTGTTACAGATGACAAAAATCTAGCTGAATACTTGCAAATATTACAATGAACAACAGCCCTCAAAGTCAAGAATATCAACAATAGAGATGCTACACCGTCCAGCATATGTCCGATCTATAATATGCACCTAGGTAGCTTCCATGCATGGAATAATGTGAGTTACAGTATGATCTATACCTGTGCTCCCATATCAATGACAGAAAAAACTCTCTTTCCCAGAGGAGGTACAGACAAGGTAGATGACAGGCAATCATTAGAACCCTTCAGAGTACCTTCCTGTGTCCTGGCACCTGTGTTCTGTCACCTGTGTTCTGTCACCTGTGTCCCTTCTTCCTTGATATATACATTTTTCCCATTCAGTACAATGGCAAACACTCTGATTGGCCACTTTGCTCTTACATGAAAAGACTTCACTTGTCATTACTATAAATAACAATTAGGGTCACTATAGTGTTTCCCAGGTAATCAAGTCATCCTTTCACCATATAATAGGCCCTGGAGTCTAATTACCATCAATAAATACTTCTTGTATGGTCAAGTCATATATACAATGTACCCTTTGGAATGTCTAATTAGATAAACAGGCTATTCCCCAAATACCAGGTGACCTTGCATAAAATTAACATAGCACTGAGTTCTTTTGATGTGTAAAGTGGTTTTGTCACTGGCCTGTCCCAGAATGAACAGTATGTGTTTCAATATCTTCATTTTATATATATATATATATATATATATATGTATATTACACGCAATATACTACACCCAGCAGTATTACATGAGTTAGGGTGCAATTGTTGAGGACAATATTGTCCTCAGCAACACCAAGGGCCAAGGCTTCTCTGCTTCAGGAAATGTGTGGGTAATGGGGTACTTTATGCGCAAATTCCCCAAGGTTTCAGGTCATCAAAGAGCGACTATTGGGTATCCAACATATTCGATCCTTGAAACAAAATGTAAAAATGGCCAATCTACCATTGTTCCAGAGAAAGCTCAACATTTTTAATTTTGACAAAGTGCTCCATAGGAACCTTTTTTCTGTATTTCCTGATGTCAGTCCAGGTGGAGGCTGCTTCAGAACCATTTTCAAGAGTTTTTTTTTTAATTGAAAACAGCAGCCACCAGATTACTGATTATATCAGGTACAGGGCTAATACAGACACAAAATTGAGGACCACTGGGTGTCCAATCAGGACCACTAGCTGAAGTTTCTTGAAAGGAGTTCAGTAATGCCATGTCATCATTGAACTCCTTCTGAAATGCTACTCACTTGGTGTTAGGTTAAACCTCTGGTTTTAATGTAGTGTGAGTCACTGACCTTGAACAAGTATGTAGGGCATACTTTTCATTGATGGTAGCTATAGTACAGCTTGAATAGAGGAGGGGGACAGAAAGGTTGGTACACTTCACAAGTTCCTATGACAAGTCCAGCAGCTGTATTAACCCCCAGAGCACAGGAAGATTTCCACTGTTGGGGTATGGGGGAGCAGGGCATGGAAGATTTCAACTAGGACATCTGTCACCAGTACCTTGTTCTGATTTTAAATAAATTAATCAAATGCAGGCTTTAAACAAGGCAAATGTAACTTGTTTGGGAATGTTTGTATTATTAAAAATAAAATTCTATACATGCACAAAGCAATTATTTAGTGGTAAAAATACAGTGAAAAATGTTGAAATATTTTTGGACAGATAATTATGGTCCTTTTGGTGCAATGCTGCTGTATGTAGGATGACTGGTTATAACAGTCAACTTTTTCAGTAGCTTGGGAAATTAAACTCTATACAACCACAAAGATTAGGACCAGACCATTTTTCATATTATTTAAAAAACCTTGAAAACTGATTGTAAATTATTAATATATGTAGTTACTGCTAAATCAAATTATATAAATTGAGGATTTAAGCTGGTAAGCTGCAGTACCTCACTTTGAACTCTGAGTGCCGCCATTGTACCATAGATTTGAGAGTTCTAGCTAAGAGTGGAGAATGAATACAGCCTCATGGTACAGAGCTGAAGTAAACCTTGCACTTCTCTGCACATACTGCTATTTTATTTACCTGGATCCTTTCAACAAGATACATCTTGGATACTACAAATTTCAATCAATATTATCCTGGATTTATTGAAGAAGAATATACTCTCTGGCAAACATGAAAGGTTTTACAAGATGCAGGTATACATTTTGTGTGCTTGCATGGCAGGAATTATTGTACTTGATTTTGATTTTCTTCCAGTGTGTTTTTTGTCAGCTGCAGTACTCTATACTTGAAGAATTAAAGCAAGGTGCTGTGGTTGGGAATGTGGCAAAGGATCTTGGATTAAATGTAAAAGAAGTAGCACTAAGAAAATTCCAGATTGTATCTCATGGAAAAACACAATATTTCACTGTTAATTTACAAGATGGAAATTTGGTTATCTCAGACAGAATTGATAGAGAAGCATTATGTGGGGCTAAACAGAACTGCTTTTTAAATCTTGAGGCTGTCATAGAAAACCCTCTAAATTTTTATACAATAACTGTTGAAATACAAGATGTGAATGACAATTCACCTACTTTTTCAACCAGCCATTTTGATATAGAAATAAGTGAGCTTACATTACCCGGAACACGCTTTGCATTAGGAAATGCAAATGATCCAGATCTAGGCACAAATACAGTAGACCACTATACACTCAGTGATACTAGCTATTTCTGCTTGGGAGAAAAAAATATGAGAGATGGAATCTGGTACCCTGAACTTATACTAGAAAAATCTTTGGACCGAGAAAAACAAAGTTACTATGAATTAGTTTTAATAGCTTCCGATGGAGGTAAACCACCTAAAACTGGCACTGCACTTATCAAAATTACAGTACAAGATGTTAATGACAACTTTCCTGTTTTTTCAAAAGATACATATCAAATAAGTATAATGGAGAATGTACCCATCGGTTTTCTGGTTGTCCATTTGAATGCAACTGATAAAGATGAAGGTTCTAATGCATTTATAACCTATGCTTTTAGTCATATTTCTAAAAATGCAAATCAGCTTTTTAGTGTGGATCCCTTTAATGGGGATATTAAAATAATAGGAAGTTTGGACTATGAGGTTGCAGATTCTTATGAGATTACTGTAGAAGCTAAAGATGGTGGTGGACATGTTGCTCGTTGCAAGATATCAATACAAGTCATTGACGTGAATGATAATGTCCCAGAAATTATTGTAACATCCCTCTCTGCAACAGTTCAAGAAGATGCCTCTCCTGGTACTGTCATAGCATTAGTTAATGTTCATGATTTAGATTCTGGAATTAATGGGGAGGTTGCGTGTCAGATCTCTGATACATTGCCATTTCAATTAATACCATCATCAACTAGTTACTATAAACTTGTAACTGCAGTGAGCATGGACAGGGAAAAAAACTCTGTGTATGACCTTACAGTTTCCTGTGTGGATAATGGATCTCCCCCATTGTCCAGTAATAAAACCATTCCATTGACTGTTTCAGATGTAAATGATAATCCACCTGTTTTTGAAAAAAACACATATATTGTCTACATTCTAGAGAATAATCAACCAGGGACATCAGTGCACCATGTACATGCCATAGATCTTGATTGTGATGAGAATGGAAAAATCTCTTATAGCATTTTAAGTAGCAACATAGAAGAAATTCCAGTATCTTCATATGTTTCCATGAACTCCATGACAGGAGTTATTTATGCACAGAGATCATTTGACTTTGAACAGTTAAGGGAATTTAATTTTCAGGTTATGGCTAAAGACAGTGGAAAGTTTCCTTTGAGCAGCAATGCCACTGTGAGGATATGTATCATTGATAAGAATGATAATGCACCTAAAATCCTCTATCCTTCACCGGAGAATGATGGATCATCTTTGTTTGAATTTATTCCTCACTCTGCTGAGAAAGATTATCTGGTGACCAAAGTGATTGCTGTGGATGCTGACTCTGGACACAACGCCTGGCTGTCTTATCACTTCCTGCAAATTCCGGATCCATCTTTGTTCTCCATTGGTCAACATACTGGGGAAATCAGACTTGGAAAAGACTTGCCAAACATGGATACTATAAGGCAAAAAATTGTAGTTATGGTAAAGGACCATGGCGTCCCATCTCTGTCTTCTACAGTTACTGTGAACTTGCTTGTTGCAGAAAATTTTCAGCAGGTTGCTCCAGAGATAAAACGTCAACCAAGTAATAAAGAAACTTCAACTAATGTCACATTCTATCTAGTAGTAGCCATAGCATTAATTTCATGTTTATTTATTGGAACTGTATTGATCATAGTAATTTTTAAATGCAGAAGAATGAATAACCCAACATCCATTAGAACTCTTGGTAGAGATGTTTACCCTCAGTTCACCCTGGGATGTCCTTCAGAGATCAGTGATACAAGTTTACCTTTTCCATTCTCATATGACGTGTGCGTGACCCTAGACTCAAAACAGAATGAAATTGCTTATCTAAAACCAGTCCAGAATGTTCCCACAGACAATCTTATTGACACTGGTGATGAAGGGGTTGGCAGTGATCAGGCTCCAAAGGTAAGAGAAATGGACATAATCATTAAAATTTAAATGTAAATTTGATAGAAAATACTATGTTCACTCAATACTGCCTGTTTTCGGTAAACTAGAAATTACTTACTGGCTATTACTAATTAGTAATATAGAGAAAAATCAAGTTGCAAATCTCTTTTTTTGGTTTATACAGTTGGGATAACACTGTGGTATTGCCTTTCCAACAATGTATTATGCTTTTTGGTTAAAAAAAAAAAAGACTAAGGAATTTCATTACTTGAGGTCTTTGCATAACATTGTAAATCTTGACAGAATTTAGGGTTGTCTCAAGTAACCTTAAACTTTTCTTGATGTTATCTTGTACAATATAACTTCTTTATAAACTGGAGGCTCAGGACTAATATTAAGCTCCGCACTTTTTATTTGAAAATCAACAGGAAGTTGAATACCATTTCCCAACATCTAGTAAACTGTCAGTGATATAATTATTGTATGCTTAAAGTGCATGTCTTGCCAAAACCTTTTTATCTTGTTTTGGATAGAGTGGGGAAGGATTAGAATTGATCTTTATTCGGGGCTCTGTACCCTCGCTTCATGTCCTGCTGACATCAGTTTAACTAGACAGGAAGTGGGGGAAAATCTACTGATTCTAAACCTCTATTTTGAAAGACTGGCATCTCATGTCAGTGTCCACTTTTTGACCTTAAAATTGTAAATTGTATTGAAGGATGTCTAGTATTTTTAGAGTACTAATGTCCTAACACCTGTTATCTGGCTAGTTTAGTGACTAAAAGTCCTGAAAAAAAGTTTGTTTTATATGAAATATGAATCTTAAGTGGTAGTAAACTTAAAAATAAATAAATAATTATCCCCCTGAAGAATATTGCCATAATGTGCTATAATGTAACAAATACTAGCAGATTAAGACAGATTTATCTTACAGACGGAACCCTCCAGCAGCTCCAGCACTACTGATGCAGGTGCTTCCACCATTGCCCTGTATTCCTGCCGGGTTTGCGCTCTCTGGCTATTTGAATGGCTGGAACCCGATGACGTCACTATTGTACATGTGCAGAGTAGTCGCCATAGTGGCATGGGGCTCTCTGCATCCATGGCACACTAATTGTTCTGTGCATGAAGAGAGTACTGCACATGTCCCAGTTACATCATGGGCTTAAGATGATGCCTCTATCTACTAAATGGCACAAAGTTAGGCTGTGTCAAAGGCACCTACACGTAAGACTTTTTAAAGTCTTACCTGTAGGGTAAAGTTAAATTTGTTATTTTATTATCACTTTAAGCATATTTACAAAAAAGGAACTACCATTTTATAAAATCACAAACATGAATATCAATGTGTTGTTTTAACCACTTCAACGCCAGGCATTTTTACCCCTATACTGCCCAAGGCAATTTTCAGCTTTCAGTGTTGTCGCACTTTGAATGACAATTGCGCGGTCATGCAACACTATACCCATAAAAGAATTTTATAATTTTTTTTCACACAAATAGAGCTTTCTTTTGGTGGTTTAATCACCACTGAGTTATTTATTTTTGGCTATATAAACAAAAAAAAAACCCAAAATGTTTGAAAAAAACATTTCTGTTATAACATTTTGCAAATAAATAACCTTTCTTCATAAATTTAGGAAAAAAAATACCCCAAATTAGTGTATAGTATTTAGTCTGTAGGAAAGTTATAGAGTCCAGAAACCCTGGTATATATATCTGACAATTGATCAATCCTGATGTACTGACGGTCAATCTCATTTCGAAAACACCAGGATAGTACAAATACCCCTGAAATTACCCATTTTAGGAAAATAGACAGTCCAAGGTATTTTGTAAGAACCATGGTGAGTTTTTTTTTAATTATTTGCTACAATTGTTTGGAAAATGATGAAATTAGAAAAAAAAAAATGATTTTTTTTTTTCACATATTGACACCAGTCCAGTGCGGCGTTATTATATAACTGGTGTGGTGGTGATCAGGGACACTGAATGGTGACAGAATGTAAAAAATAAAAATAGTAGCAGCACAGTGGCTAATAATTAGCGCTTCCACCTGGCAGTACTAGGGTCGTTGGTTCGAATCCCAACCATGGGACCACCTGCCTAGAGTTTGCATGTTCTCCTTGTGGCTGCGTGGGTTTCCTCCCACACTCCAAAGACATGCTGGTAGGTGAATTGGCTCCTGTCTAAATTGGCCCTAGTATGTGTATGTATGAATGTAAGTTAGGGACCTTAGATTGTATATCCCTTGAGGCTTAGGGAATGATGTGACAGCTGACAGCTCTATATAAGTAACTGAAAAAAAATAATAATATTTTTTTTTCAATTTTTTTCTATTATTTTTTTATTATTTTTTTCTTTTTTTACAATGTTTTTTTTTCAACACACTGTGACCAGAGCAATACAGTGTTACCATAGTACTACTCTTGGCTACTCTGGCCAAGTGATCAGGATTTTTTTTTTTACACATTATGATTACTAATACCAATGTATTTCATTGGTATTAGCAACCAATGTTGCTGAATGAAACTGATTCACTCAGTCTTTTGTTGTGAGTAGCTGTGATTGGGCAAAGCTTATCACATGGTAAAGAAGGACTGCGATTGGCCCTATCTGTACCATGTAACTGCTTTGACCAATCACAGCTAATAACACAATTGTATACATTGGATGGCATGAAAGGAAGCAATCCATTGTATACAATTGTCGTGTGATCTGCTGTGATTGATCACAGAGGACACATGACACTGGCAACAGGTCGGTGTAGTGATCTATCATTGGCTGTGTCCCGTGGACACAGCCGGTGACAAATCATGCTGCTTCATGGCCCTGTGGCTGTGTGAACGGCACCTTCTGACAGAACGTCAGTAGGATGACTATCACGGCCTGCGGTCAGTCTGCTATAGCTCGGGCGGGAATGTGTTAAATGCTGCAAATGGAAGAAATGTGTATATCACAACAATGCCTTCATCATCCAGTAAAATAGCAAACATATTTGAATGTCAACTGTGTATTTAGCTGCTGCTTGCAGTTTCTGTTTAAAACTAAAGAAAAAAAAGTTTAGGCGTTTATTGTAGTTTGGTAGTTTTAAACAATGTGCGCAACATGTAAAATACTTATTAATTACATATACTACTATGTATACATATCATTTCAACTTTTTTGAGGCATTAGAAGTAGCTAAAAGGGTAGGCTAGTGCCATAAACATTGTTATCCAATCAGATCTTAAATTTTTGTAGCTTGTTTATTTTGAGATGATTGCATATTAGTTGCTATAATCAATATTCAGAATTTTACAGCTTGACCGTATTCATGTTGGAATTATCCCTTTATTCACATAACACAAAGAACAACACAATCTTTCTGACCTATTACCTTCATCAGGTGATATTATTCTGGATCTTACTCGTTCAGATTGTGAACCCTGAGGGCCCTGATAAGTTCCTCCTTAAAATACCTTTCACGGTTTTCTAGCAGAATGGCTATGATGTTTGATTAGTTACTAAGGGTTCTTGCATTTTGCAGTACTTTACTAAAAAGGTATTTTAATTAGTTTTATTGTTGCTATTATGTTTCTGTTTGCTGCTGCAATTGTTTATCTTGTTTATTTATTTATTTGTTTATTATAGGAATCTATATAGTGCAGCCAATTTCCACAGTGCTTTACATATATTGTACATTCACATCAGTCCCTCAAGGAGCTTGCAATCTATCACATGCATACATGCACATACTAGGGCCAATTTAAGCAGGAGCCAGTTAACCTACCAGCATATCTTTGGAGTGTGTGTGAATGTTCATAGCAAATAGGATGTCTGATGACAGTTATCTGTGATGTGGTTATATTTGATTTGCCTTGTGTGACCTCAGCCGTGGCATCAAGCTATCTTGCTTATAACTTTACAATTGTTGAACAAATTAAGGCTTCATCCTTCAAGAACCAATTATCTAGTGTGTATTTTTGCAATGTTATACTTGCAATATTATACAATTTGTTGTGTGTAACTATAATGCCATAGACCCATAATAATTTTTGATAGTGAGTTCTAGAAGATACCATGCAGTAGAGGTGTTTCTAATTGATAACATTATTGTTAATAGTAAGGTAAATAAGCATTTTCCAGTGAAGCAGTATATTAAATACAGGAAAGTAATTTTACTTTTTAATTGTATTTTTAAAAAAGTAGAATAAAAGCAGTCTATTTGTGTTACTTATACATACTGTGGCAAGCCCCTCTTGTCTGGTTAATAATCTATCAAAACATTTTGGTAATGAAAAATGTGTTTTATATTTTGTGTAACAATTCATAAATTGTTACAATTCTTACTTAGAGTCAGTAATTTGTAAATTAAATATCTGTTAAGTAAAAATTTGATGTAAGACATACATAACTTTAGCAATTACCTTTTTAAACATTTTGAGAGCTAAATCTGTAGATTATATTTTCAGTTTTATCTGTTACATTTGTATTATACATTTCTTAAGCATAATTGCTTTAAAAAAATCCACTATAAAATATTTAGGCACTTCTTTGAATGTGTGTTTGTTGATAAAATAGTGTTTGC
This sequence comes from Staurois parvus, assembly GCF_062004578.1. Lineage (NCBI taxonomy): Eukaryota > Metazoa > Chordata > Amphibia > Anura > Ranidae > Staurois > Staurois parvus. The sequence goes on along the minus strand of NW_028317802.1, from coordinate 9,328,599 downwards.
ATTTCCATGTAATGCCAGTAAGTGCTGCTGTTGCATAAGGAAATGATTTTGCAGTTACAGTGAGTATATAGAGATTCCAATTCACTATAGTGTCATAGCACAAAGCTGCACAGGGACACAAACCATGGGATTTGTTTTCACTGTACTGCATCTTTCAGTCGACTGGACAAGAAACATAGCACTGTAAATTGTAAAATTTCATCTACTTCTTTTTGTTTTCTTCAAAGAAGAATTGGACTTAAAGTTTACACATATATTGTGGACTGAATATGCTGGCAAGACAATGATGTGGCAAGTACTGCTGTTTGTAATTTCTTTTAAAATTGTGCATATTTCTGCTCAGTTTCATTATTCAATATTTGAAGAGCTGAAGCAAGGATCTGCAATAGGAAACATAGCTAAAGATCTTGGATTTAGTGCAAAGGAATTATTATTCAGAAATTTCCATGTTATTTCAAGAGGCAATATTCAATATTTTAATGTAAATTCAGAAAATGGGGATTTGTACATCATAGAGAGAATAGATAGAGAGACATTGTGTGGTGCAAAACAAACGTGTTCGATTAGTTTTGAGGCTGTAATTGAAAATCCTTTGAATTTATACACAATTAAAGCAGAAATTCTTGATGTCAATGACAATTCCCCTAATTTTTTAAAAGACACATTTGATATTGTGATTAGTGAATCAGCATTACCTGGAGTCCATCTTGCTTTGGGGCATGCTCAGGATCCAGATCTTGGTACCAATTCTGTGCAAAGTTACAGGATTAGTGATAATGAGTTCTTTACATTAGGAGAAAAAATTATAGATAAAATTAAATACCCAGAGCTTATTTTGGAAAAAGCACTGGACAGAGAAAAACAAAGGAGTCATGAATTAACTTTATTGGCATTAGATGGTGGACAACCACCTAAAACAGGTACTGCATTCATTAAAATTTCTGTTCACGATGCTAACGACAACTTCCCAAAGTTCAAAGAGGACAAATACCACATAAGTTTACATGAAGATGCACCAATTGGCTTCCTGGTTCTCCATTTGGATGCTGTTGATGAAGATGAAGGTTCCAATGCAAAAATAACATATTCATTTGGAAATGTTCCTGAAAGTGTACAAAAAAAGTTTGCAGTGGACTATGTAAGTGGGAATATTACTGTGATAGGAAACTTAGATTATGAAGCAACAGAGGAATACAAGTTGACAGTAGAAGCAAAAGATGGTGGTGGGCTTGTAGCTCATTGCAAGGTCTCAATACAAATTATTGATGTCAATGACAATCCACCTGAAATAAAGGTTACATCTTTCTTATCTACAATCCTAGAGAATTCTCCATCGGGTACAGTTGTAGCACTTATAAATGTAAATGATTTGGATACCGGAGAGAACGGTGAGGTCGTTTGTCATATTTCTGAAAATCTGCCATTTCAACTGACATCCTCTGCTCCTAATTACTATAAGATAGAAACCACAACTAACCTGGACAGGGAGAAAATTTCAGAGTATAACATCACCATTAGTGCGATAGATAAAGGGACACCACAACTGTCTTCCAACAAAACCATACAACTACTGATCTCAGATGTTAATGACAATTCTCCGATTTTTGAGAAAAAAAGTTACATTGTCTATATTTCAGAAAACAACCAGCCAGGATTATCTGTATTTAAATTATTGTCTGCGGATCCTGACCTTAAAGAGAATGGGAAAGTCACATACAATATTCTGAGCAGCAATATTGAAGATATACCAGTATCATCATATGTTTCCATAAATTCAATTTCTGGTGTTCTTTATGCCCAAAGATCCTTTGACTATGAACAGTTACGTGACTTTCAGTTTCAGGTGATGGCTAAAGATGGTGGATCTCCTCCCTTAAGCAGCAATGTCACAGTGAGAATCTGTATCATTGACAAGAATGATAATGCCCCAAAGATTCTGTACCCATCCTCAGAGGAACAGGCATTATTTGAATTTATTCCTCACTCAGCTGAGAAAGGTTATCTAGTGACCAAAGTGATTGCAGTGGATGCTGACTCTGGACACAATGCCTGGCTGTCTTATCATTTGTTACAAGTTCCTGATCCATCTTTATTTATTATAGGCCAACAAACTGGTGAAATCAGTATTGGAAGAGACCTTCCAGATCTGGAATCTTTAAGACAAAAGATTGTAGTTCTAGTAAAAGATAATGGAACTCCATCCCTTTCATCTACAGTCACTTTAAACTTGGTTGTTGCAGAAAACTTCCAGCAAATTTCCCCAGAAATCAAACGCCAACCTAGTAATTCTGATGTTTCTTCTAATATGACATTCTATCTGGTAGTTTCAATAGCCTTCATTTCATTTTTATTTATTGTAACTGTGATAGCTATAGTGATTTCTAAGTGCAGAAAACCGATTACATCAGCATCATTTGGGACATGTAATGGAAATGTGTATCCTCAGTTTACCTTGGGATGTCCATCTGAGATCAGTGATACAAGTTTACCTTTTCCATTCTCCTATGACGTGTGTGTGACTCTTGACTCAAAGCACAATGAAATTGCTTATCTAAAACCTGTCCAGAATGTCCCCACAGAGAATCTCATTGACACTGGTGATTTGACTACCACAGCTGAATTTCAAAAAGAAAATTCTCAGTCAGTTAGTCTTACTCGGGTAAGGATTATATAGAAATGACATGATTTTTTTAAATGTTCAGTTAGTAGTTTTTGATGAATGTAAAAAAACTGTGGTCATATACTCTGTCAATCCTGAAAAAAGATTTTGTCTACATTCATATTGTCAGGGGTTTGCGTTAAAATGCACTTAAAGTACGCCTCTTTTGAAATAAACTTGAAAGAAACTTATTGACTGCCATTGCTGACCTCTTCTTTTAATTACTAGTTACCTAGCTTTCCATAGCTTCAATAATTTGAGCTTTGGGCTCGGTAAAGGTAATAGAATGGAACAGGTAATTAGAACAGCATGGAAACCAGGCAGCTAGCATTTATAGAAGCAGAGGTCAGCAATAGCAGCCTACATAGTCCCTCAGTAAATGCATTTTTGAATTTGTTTTTTAGTACTTAAAGGCTAGTCTGGTGTATGTGTTGAACACACACACACATATATATACTGTATATATATACAGCGAGGAACAGAAGTATTTGAACACCCTGCGATTTTGCAAGTTCTCCCACTTAGAAAACATGGAGGGGTCTGAAATTCACATTGCAGGAGCATTCCCACTCTGAGAGACAGAATTTTAAAAAAAATTCAGGAAATCACATTGTATGATTTTTAAAGAATGTATTTGTCTTGCACTGGTGAACATAAGTATTTGAACACCTGAGAAAATCAGTGTTAATATTTGGTACAGAAGCCTTTGTTTGCAATTACAGAGGTCAAACGTTTCCTGTAGTTCTTGACCAGGTTTGCACACAGTGCAACAGGGATTTTGGCCCACTCCTCCACACAGATCTCCTCTAGATCTGTCAGGTTTCGGGGCTGTCACTGAGCAACACGGAGTTTCAGCTCCCTCCAAAGATGTTCTATTGGATTTAGGTCTGGAGACTGGCTAGGCCACTCCAGAACCTCCGCCCACTAAGCCACTGTGCCACCCATCTTCAATGCTCTGACTGAGGGAAGGAGGTTGTTGCTCAAAATCTCACAATAAATGGCCCCATTTATCCTCTCCTTAATACAGTGCAGTCGTCCTGTCCCCTTCACAGAAAAGCACCCCCAAAGCATGATGTTACCACCCCCATGCTTCACAGGAGGGATGGTGTTCTTGGGATGCAACTCTTCTTTCTTTTTCCTCCAAACACGACGAGTGAAGTTAAGACCAAAAAGTTCTACTTTGGTCTCATCTGACCACAGGACTTTCTCCCATGCCTCCTCTGGATCATCCAGATGGTCATTGGCAAACTTCAGATGGGCCTGGACATGTGATGACTTGAGCAGGGGAACCTTCCGTGCAATGCATGATTTGAAACCATGACGGCGTAGTGTTCTACCAACAGTGACCTTTGAAACTGTGGTCCCAGCTCTCTTCATGTCATTGACCAGCTCCTCCCTTGTAGTTCTGGGCTGATTCCTCACCTTTCTTATCATCAGTGATACCCCACGAGGTAAGATCTTGCATGGAGCCCCAGTCCGAGGGAGAATGGAAGAGTCTTTAGTCTCTTCCATTTTCTAACAATAGTTGATCTATTTTCACCAAGCTGCTTGGCAATTGCCCCGTAGCCCTTTCCAGGTCCACAATTTTGTCTCAGGTGTCTTTTGACAGCTCTTTGGTCTTGCTCATGGTAGTAGTTGGCGTCTGACTGACTGTGGGGTGGACAGGTGTCTTTAAAGAGCTCAGACAGGTGCTACTAAGTTAGATTAATGAGTGGAGTAGAGGTGGACTTTTTAAAAGCACAGTAACAGGTCTTTGAGAGCCAGAATTCTTGTTGTTTCTTAGGTGTTCAAATACTTATGTTCAGCAGTGCAAGACAAATAAATTCTTTAAAAATCATACAATGTGATTTCCTGAATTTTTTTTTTAAATTCTGTCTCTCAGAGTGGGAATTCACCTACAATGTAACTTTCAGACCCCTCCATGATTTCTAAGTGGGAGAACTTGCAAAATTGCAAGGTGTTCAAATACTAATGTCTCTCTCTCTCTCTCTCTCTCTCTCTCTCTCTCTCTCTCTCTCTCTCTCTCTCTCTCTCTCTCTCTCTCTCTCTCTCTCTCTCTCTCTCTCTCTCTCTCTCTCTCTCTCTCTCTCTCTCTCTCTCTCTCTCTCTCTCTCTCTCTCTCTATATATATATATATATACACACACACATAGTGCCTTTTCTATGTAGGTTAATCAGTCAGTGTTGTTTGATATAATACACAGATAGTTAGCAGTTTCACTTGCTACTTCAATAATCCAAAGAGAAAATTATTTAGCAAGTTTCTGGGGCTGGTCCCATATACAGGATGGGTTGGCATGTAGGCCTTTACCAGAATCCTTATTTACAAAAAAGAAAAGCTTTACCTGCAAAGAGAAACTGGAAAAGGCTAGGATGCAACTCTTCTGCACAACTTCTTGGCTAATTTAAAGAATAAGTTTGCCTTTAAATAAATGTTCCAAGTCTATTGTTTGGATTTTAAAGCCAGTGGAATAGAATAGTAGTCAGGCAACTAGAATTTTTAGAAGGCAGTCAGCTATGACAGTTACAAAAAGTATCTCAAGGTATACTTTAAAATAAATGTTTGTACGTGTTATTTGTATCTCAACAGATAACTTGCATCCTTTGTGTGCTCCTCATAACTGTAGACCCAGTACTTAACACTCCCTGCTATGGTGTTCCTTTTAATTGTCAGATGTGTTTATGTGAAGCTATAAAATACATTATTAATTTAAACATTAGCTTTCTGTCTGTTATTTAGCATTATGTACTGGAGGATGTGGAGACAGACACATGGGTTGTGATGGTGTCGGTGACATACTTTGCATATTATCTGCATTACTATTGATAGCAAAAGAAACAAATGTAGTGTTCCTTTGTGGTATTTAGTGCTTTTTCACTAGTTTCTTATATCGCAACAATACTACCTTTACAAAGTTTATGTTTACATGCATAATATTTATTATTATTATTATTATTATTATACAGGATGTACACCAACAGTTTGCGCAGCGCTTTACAAAATGAAGGTAGACATTACAGTTACAATACAGTTTGGTACAAGAGGGAACAGAGGGCCCTGCTCATTAGAGCTTACAATCTAGGAGGAAGGGTTGAGTGATACAAAAGGTAATAGTTGTGGGGGGGATGAGCTGATGGAGGAAATAAATGGCGGTTTACTAGGTAGAAGCAGGATAGACTTCTTTAAAGAGAAAGGTTTTCAGAGATCGTCTAAAGGTAGATAGATTAGGAGGCAGCTGGAGAGGTTGGGGAAGAGAGTTCCATAGGATGGGAGTAGCTCGAGAGAAGTCCTGGAGGCGAGCATGGGAGGAGGTGACACAGGAACTAGAGAGCAGAAGGTCTTGGGAGGATCAAAGAGAGCGGTTTGGTTGATATTTTGAGACCACGTTGGTGATTTAGCTGGGGGCAGAGTTGTGGATGGCTTTGTAAGTTGTTGTTAGTATTTTAAATTTTATTCGTTGAGCGAGTGGAAGCCAGTGGAGGGATTGGCAGAGAGGGGTAGCAGACACTGAACGGTTGGTAAGATGGATGAGCCTGGCAGCAGTATTCATGATGGACTGGAGGGGGGATAGTTTATGTAAAGGTAAGCCAATGAAGAGGGAATTGCAATAATTGAGTCAAGAGATTACCAGGGAGTGAATTAGGAGCTTTGTGGTATCATTGGTTAAGAAGGGGCGTATTCTGGAGATGTTGCAGAGGTTGAGGCGGCATGATTTGGACAGGGATTGGATGTGGGCCTGAAAGGATAGTTCAGAATCCAGGGTCACCCCTAGCACCTTGGCATGCAGGGATGGGTTGATAGTGACTGAGAAATTAGGGGAAGAGGCTCGTGGGGGAGGAAATATTATGAGCTCAGTTTTGGATAGATTGAGTTTTAGGAAGTGGAGTGACATCCAGTCTGATATGTCTGTTAGTAAATCGGTGATACGCGTGAAAACTGATGGGGTGAGCTGAGGAGTAGAGAGATAGATTTGTGTGTCATCAGCATAGACATGCATAGTCTAATTAAGAATAAAACATAAACCTGTCTATTTTAAAAGAATTCTTCAGCTGTACTCTGCCATTTAAGAATCTAGCATGTACTGCTATACAAAGATACTTGCAAAGTTATTAGTATAATTTTGCCTTTCTTACTAAAATGGCTGGACAAAGGTTTCTTAGCAGAAAGGCTTGGAGAAAGTTTAAGCATACGTTTAAAATTACACTTATACTGGTTTGGGGTTCTGTGTACTCTTAATGATGTTTTTCAGACTAATGTACCTCTTGAGATGAAATGCTGTTAGGCATTCTAGGTGAAGCAATTCCGGAAGAAATTATGAGAGTGGCCTTTACAAGAGCCTTATTTCAGGCTTGTAAATTAATACTAATGCTATGGAAATCCTCAGATCAACCCTTTCTGTTGAGTGACTCACATGGGAGACACTCTCCTTCTAGAACGTTACATATATATTAACACAGTGGCTGTTTTGACAAGTTTGAGAATTTGTGGGCACCATGACTGGACATGCCAGGTCTGAGCCTTAGGGAACTTCTACAGATGAGAATGTTACATTGTCTGGATGTGTAATTCTATTACCTTATACCTAGATCTAATTGCTGCTGTTTCTTCAATGTCATTTTTAAGTTTTTCCTTATGGCTGGGTTCTTCCTGCAAATTGTATGTGGGGGAGACGATGTACTTCATTATCTTATATTTGCTTTGTGGCTGGTATTTCATATCACTAAATGGAACCTTTTATTATGTTCAGTAAAACTTTCTTGATTAAAAAAAATCATAAATATAAGGCCTGCATAACTGAGTTTTTAATGAATCCAACAAGCCAAGCAGGAGGTAAACCGCAAACAGGATGTTTACACGATGTCGTGGGACCTAATAGGCTGGGCTTGTAATAGTTGGGAGTAGTGGCAGAGGCCATAGAATATTTCGTGACTGGAGGATATTTGCTCCCTGTCTGAGTATGTTCAAAATTGGGTAATCTTCCCTCCCCCCGCTTTATCGTAAATTTATAGAAATTGTTAGGATTTGATCATGCCTGACATAGCAGCTTGGTAGGGTTTTATGACCTTTGTCAGGGAGACTTGTTTTTTAAAAAGTGTGTATTAAATGGTTGCTATGGGAGCTAAATTCCAAAATAATGCATGGTCTATTTTTATCAGGATATGTTGATATGGGTTATAATTCCGCTTGCATAAAGGTTGAGTACAGCACTATTTGTAATACCCTAATTAACAGGTTACCTAAACTGTTCTAAACTTGAATGCAAAGTGCCACATCAGGGCATGCTAATGTTTCAAGATAATTAATGGAGCTTGTCACATGCCTCATGCAATATACCAAGAATCAGAGCAAGAAATTATTTTGTAAGGTATGGTTCACATCTTTATACTTTAACATGAGCTTTGGAACATGCAAAAATGCACGTGTAAGAAATACATGGAAATCAGTAAGCCTTTTCACATTTGTGTGCTGGTTTGTGGTGTGCTTGTACAAGTGAGGCATGTCTGATTTATATTCATCTTCCTGCATTTTCTGGGCAATTGAAGTCTATGGCTGAAATGCATGCTGGCTCCGGAGTATTGTGGAGCAGTGTTTGTTTCTCATATCCTGGTCAGCTGTTCATACCAGGTACTGGGGAAGGCACTCCATATGTGAGTCAAATACTGTTTATTTTTTGAGAATTCCTATTCATAAAATGTTGTGCAATGATAGTATTTTGGGTCTGTGTCTCTCTATCTAAGAAATTATAAGGAGGAGATGGAACCATCAAGTTTGGAGCTCTCTGTAGCAGTTCCATTGGTGGAGTACATGGTTCTGGTATATCATAAGTGCACATTGACCTGCTTATTGTATATGAGGGTTCCATTTTTCCCAGTGAGTGAGCAGTTTTAAGGGGCACTCTAGAACATGGTAGCATCCAGTGGGAGTTGAAGAGCATAGCACATTGGATTTTGTGTAGTACTGTCACAGAATTTTTATGCACGTTTTTTGCACATGTTATATTCATGTTAATCAATTGTAACATGTTGCATATACGCTATATTTCCTATAAGTGTTGGGACAACCCCCCAAAACATTCGATTCAGGTGTTTCAATCCCCTCCATTGCCACAGGTGTATTAAATCAAGCATATATAAACATCACAATAATATGGACAGGGCCACAGATGATGCAAGGCAGCAACATAACATAGACATAATGAGATCAGTAAGTCAGTTTTCAGTTTTAGGTGGATGTGAGAAGCAGCAGCATACCATTCACACAATGAGCGCAGTCAACCAGTTTTCAGTTTTAGGTGAATGTGAGAAGCAGAGGGACAGAGAAGAAATGTTGAGATGAGGTAAAGCTGAAGTGTGTCCACTTAATGAAAGAACCCACTTAATTGAAAGTATTCCAGCCCTGTGCCCCCCCCAGCCAATCATGCTGAAATGGTTACATAGCTGCCTAAAGATCCCATACGCTGTGATGGCTAAGGAAAAGGGGAAGGGAGGGATAGATTTACTGGATTTTAAAAGGTATTACCAAGCAGTAAATATTTTATAGATGATTGATTCGGTTCACAATAAAACAAATAAAAGTTGGGTTGAGGTTGATATTATTATTATTAATATACAGTATTTATATAGCGCGAAAAGTTTACTCAGTGCTGTACATTATAATGGGAGACAGTACATGAGACAGTACAGTAACAATACAATGCGATACACGAGGGGTTCGAGGGCCCTGCTCCTTGGAGCTTACAATCTAGGAGGGCGGGGAGAGTAGTCCAGGAGGAAATAGCTGTGGGGGATGGAGTGGTGGGAAGAGCGGAGGAGATCAGTAATACGGTGAGGGCTGGGTAGGCTTCTCTGAAGAGATGGGTTTTCAGGGTGTGCCTAAAGGTGAGGAGGGAAGGTGACAGTCTGACAGATTGGGGTAGTGAGTTCCAGAGGATGAGGGGGACCCTGGAGAAGTCCTGGAGACGGGCATGGGAGGAGGAGACCAGGGAACTGGAGAGTAGGAGGTCTTGTGAGGAGCGGAGAGTGCGTTTTGGGTGGTAGATGGATAGCAGGTCGGTGATGTAGTTTGGGGCAGTGTTATGGATAGCTTTGTACATCAGTGTCAATATTTAGAATTTTATGTGTTAGGTAATCAGAAGCCAGTGGAGGGATTGGCAGAGGGGGGAGGTGGATACGGAGCGGTTGGTGAGGTGGATGAGTCTGGCCGCAGACTTCAGGATAGACTGAAGCGGGGATAGCCTGTGTTGGGGTAGGCCGACGAGGAGGGAGTTGCTAGTCAAGTCGTAATATGATAAGGGAGTGAATGAGTTTCTTTGTGGTTTCAGGAGTTAAGAATGTGCGTATTTTGGAGATGTTGCGGAAGTGGAGTCTGCATGAATTTGTCAATAATTGAATCTGGGGCTGGAAAGACAGATTGGAGTCTAGAATGACACCTAGTACTTTGGCTTGATATGACACAGAGTAGAGCAAGTTTAGAGAGGATAATATGGATTCCACAAAGATTTAGAGAATTTAACAGAAGCACTAACCCATTAACCAAAAATTAGTTTAAGAAATGGGATAGGATGTGTAGGCAGTTTCAATGGATGTAAATCTTACCCTTGATTTCATTGATTAATGCCAATTATTATCCAAGATATACTGGGACAGGAGATACCACTAGAGCCCCAGAGAGTAATGAGGTACCAGTGGCCCAGTAGAAGATGTCTCTCCTGCCCCATTTATTATATGCAGCTAAAGGGTTTATTCCTAGGTATTGGTGTTCACATAAAATCTCTACTGTGAAGGAATGACTTCTGAAATTAAATTAAATACATATAGTGTAGAAGAAATGATGCCTAGGTGGGAAGAGACTTTGGTATAGAATTTGTAGCTAAATGGGAGAATCAACCACTTGAGCCCCAGAGGATTTACCCCCCTTAATGACCAGGCCTTTTTTTGCTGTTTGGTCTTGCACTAATTCAAATGATAATTGTGCGGTCATGCAATGCTGTACCCAAACAAAATTTACGTCCTTTTTTTCACACAAATAGAGCTTTCTTTTGGTGGTATTTGATCACCTGTGCGCTTTTTATTTTTTGCGCTATAAACAAAAAAACCACGAAAATTTTTAAAAAAAACAATATTTTCTACTTTCAGCTATAAAAAATATATCGTAAACTCAAAGTTAGTCATAAATTTAAGCCAAAATGTATTCTGCTACATGTTTTTGGTAAAAAAAATCCCAATAAGTGTATATTGATTGCTTTGTGTGAAAGTTATAGCGTCTACAAACTATGGTATAGATACTGTAATTTATGCCTTTTTTTGCTATACAGCGCTGCACTAATTCAAATGATAATTGCGCGGTCATGCAATGCTGTACCCAAACGAAATTTACGTCCTTTTTTTCACACAAATAGAGCTTTCTTTTGGTGGTATTTGATCACCTGTGCGCTTTTTATTTTTTGCGCTATAAACAAAAAAACCACGAAAATTTTGAAAAAAAACAATATTTTCTACTTTCAGCTATAAAAAATATATCGTAAACTCAAAGTTAGTCATAAATTTAAGCCAAAATGTATTCTGCTACATGTTTTTGGTAAACAAAATCCCAATAAGTGTATATTGATTGCTTTGTGTGAAAGTTATAGCGTCTACAAACTATCGTATAGATGCTGTAATTTATGCCTTTGTTTGCTATACAGCGCTGCACTAATTCAAATGATAATTGCGCGGTCATGCAATGCTGTACCCAAACTAAATTTACGTCCTTTTTTTCACACAAATAGAGCTTTCTTTTGGTGGTATTTGATCACCTGTGCGCTTTTTATTTTTTGCGCTATAAACAAAAAAACCATGAAAATTTTGAAAAAAAACAATATTTTCTACTTTCAGCTATAAAAAATATATCGTAAACTCAAAGTTAGTCATACATTTAAGCTAAAATGTATTCTGCTACATGTTTTTGGTAAAAAAAATCCCAATAAGTGTATATTGATTGCTTTGTGTGAAAGTTATAGCGTCTACAAACTATGGTATAGATACTGTAATTTATGCCTTTTTTTGCTATACAGCGCTGCACTAACTCAAATTATAATTGCGCGGTCATGCAATGCTGCACCCAAACAAAAATTACGTCCTTTTTTTCACACAAATAGAGCTTTCTTTTGGTGGTATTTGATCACCTGTGCGCTTTTTATTTTTTGCGCTATAAACAAAAAAATCACAAAAATTTTGAAAAAAAACAATATTTCTACTTTCAGCTATAAAAAATATATCGTAAACTCAAAGTTAGTCATAAATTTAAGCCAAAATGTATTCTGCTACATGTTTTTGGTAAAAAAAAATCCCGTGCATTAGCGGGCAAACTGGCGCTATCTAGGAGGGGCGCTAACACTATTGGAAGTCACCAGTGACACTAATACAGTGATCAGTAACAATCTGTTCACTGTAATCAATGACACTGGTGACAGGGCAGTGAAGGGGTTAACTGGGGGGGGGGGAGGGGGGCGATCAAGGGGTTAAATGGGATTTCTGGTGCACTAGCGGACAAACTGGCGCTATCTGGGAGGGGCGCTAACACTATCGGAAGTCGCCAGCGACACTGATACAGTGATCAGTAAAAATTGGTTCACTGATCAGTGACACTGGTGACAGGGCAGTGAAGGGGTTAACTGGCGGGGCGATCAAGGGGTTAAACAGGATTACTGGTGTACTGGCGGGCAAACTGGCGCTATCTGGGAGGGGCGCTAACTCTATCGGAAGTCGCCAGCAACACTGATACAGTGATCAATAAAAATTGGTTCACTGATCAGTGACACTGGTGACAGGGCAGTGAAGGGGTTAACTGGGGGGGGCGATCAAGGGGTTAAACAGGATTACTGGTGTACTGGCGGGCAGTCTGGCGCTATCTGGGAGGGGCGCTAACTCTATCGGAAGTCGCCAGCGACACTGATACAGTGATCAGTAAAAATTGGTTCACTGATCAGTGACACTGGTGACAGGGCAGTGCAGGGGTTAACTGGGGGGGTGATCAAGGGGTTAAACGGGATTACTGGTGTACTGGTGGGCAAACTGGCCCTATCTGGGAGGGGCGCTAACACTATCGGAAGTCGCCAGCGACACTGATACAGTGATCAGTAAAAATTGGTTCACTGATCAGTGACACTGGTGACAGGGCAGTGAAGGGGTTAACTGGGGGGGGCGATCAAGGGGTTAAACGGGATTACTGGTGTACTGGCGGGCAAACTGGCGCTATCTGGGAGGGGCGCTAACTCTATCGGAAGTCGCCAGCGACACTGATACAGTGATCAGTAAAAATTGGTTCACTGATCAGTGACACTGGTGACAGGGCAGTGCAGGGGTTAACTGGGGGGGGCGATCAAGGGGTTAAATGGGATTACTGGTGTACTGCCGGGCAAACTGGCGCTATCTGGGAGGGGCGCTAACTCTATCGGAAGTCGCCAGCGACACTGATACAGTGATCAGTAAAAATTGGTTCACTGATCAGTGACACTGGGTGACAGGGCAGTGAAGGGTTTAACTGGAGGGGGGGGGCGATCAAGGGGTTAAACGGGATTACTGGTGTACTGGCGGGCAATCTGGTGCTATCTGGGAGGGGCGCTAACTCTATCGGAAGTCGCCAGCGACACTGATACAGTGATCAGTAAAAATTGGTTCACTGATCAGTGACACTGGTGACAGGGCAGTGCAGGGGTTAACTGGGGGGGGCGATCAAGGGGTTAAACGGGATTACTGGTGTACTGGCGGGCAATCTGGCGCTATCTGGGAGGGCCGCTAACTCTATCGGAAGTCGCCAGCGACACTGATGCAGTGATCAGTAAAAATTGGTTCACTGATCAGTGACACTGGTGACAGGGCAGTGAAGGGGTTAACTGGAGGGGGGGCGATCAATGGGTTAAACAGGATTACGGGTGTACTAGCGGGCAATCTGGCGCTATCCGGGAGGGGCGCTAACTCTATCGGAAGTCGCCAGCGACACTGATCAGTAAAAATCGCTTCACTGATCAGTGACACTGGTGACAGGGCAGTGAAGGGTTAACTGGGGGGGGGGGCGATCAGAGGGTTAAATGTGTCCTAGAGTTTTCTAACTGTAGTGTAGTGCTTGTGTACTCACTTTTTGGATGTCTTCTTCTCTGTCTGGAACGGAATGTGTCCAGGCAGAGAAGAATGACATCATATCCTGCCCTGTGTGTATGTCAACACAGGACAGGATAGGACAGGGACCGATCATGTGATTTCAGCCAGAAATCACTGGCTGAAATCTAATGATTGATCCCTCCTGGATCAAATCGTGTCACCCGCGTGTCGGCGGGAGCGCGCGCGCATGCCCCCTGCCAGCGAAAGTGTCGGGAGCGCGGAACCCGTTTTTAAACGTGGTTTTGCGCTCCACTGCCGCCCTGCACACGTATATACACAGTGGCAGGGCGGCAAGCGGTTAATAAATCAGAACTTTGTATGAGACTATTGGGTACAATTGAATTTGAATAAGAATATAATACAGGGTCCAGAGGACTGTTTTTTTTGTATTTTGAAGGTGGGGTATTGTATAGTTATGAATAATTTCAAATTTGGAGTGAAGCTAATTAATTGCCATATATCTGTATGTTTTTAACTGGAAATAATAAAGAGAGTTACATTAAACAAAAAGAGTATTTTATTTTATGAAAGCAGAGATGTGGTTGAATAACATGGTGGCAGTTTCAATTTCCTTTGTAACATGATATTTGCGCTACTGTTTATTAAATCATATTTCCAGTAAAAATACACTCAAAAGATTTTCAGCCCACAAAACACAATATAATCCCCAATTTTTTTGTAAAATATGAAATATGAAGTTATATTGAATAAATGGATGCTAAATAGTGAAGAACCTATTGTACCCCAAGTTGTCCATAAGTGACATTTTAAAAGCCTTTACAGGTTATTATTTAGAGTTAACCATGAATAATGGTCTTAGAATAATTGCTGTCAGTATGACATGCATAGCAATATCTAATATGTGTGGCAGTATTTTTTTTTAACTCAAGTTTATTGCTAACATGAGGGGGCTGGCAGCCCCTATATATAATTGCATAGTGCAGATGACAGGTTCTTTTTAATGTGACATCAGGGGTCTATCAAACCCCCAACTTCATCTCTATACTCTGTTAAAGCCAATTGAGAACATCCCTTTTATCAACAGTATAGGAAGACGCACCTACTGCTACTTTCATAGCATTAGTTATTATTCATGATTTGGATTCTGCATGTCATCTCTAATACGTTACCATTTCAATTAACAATGTCATCATCAAACAAGGACCTCCATTCTTAATGTTCACATGTATAGATCTCAATTGAGAAGAGAATGTAAAAGTCTTTTTATGGTGAGAGATCCTTTGACTTTGAACGGTTAGGAGAAATTAGGATTAGGGTGAAGGCTAAAGATGGTGGAATGCCTCCTTTAGGTAGCAAAGTCACTGTGAGGATATGTATCATTAATAAGAATGATAATGCTCCTAAAACATATTCTGTTATCACTTGCTGTTAATTCTTGATCCATGTTTATTTTCAATTGCTCAAATAAATTGGAGAAATCAGACTTGGAAGAGACTTGCCAAACATCAACCAAGTAATAAAGAAACCAAAATCACTTTACACTTAGTAGTAGCCATGGCAATAATTTCATACTCCTGGTGGAGATGTTTATATTCAGTTTTCTCTGTGATTTCCTTCTGAGATCAATGATGCAAGTTTGCCTTTTCCTTTCATGTATGATGCATGTGTGACTCAAAGCAGAAAGAAATATCTTAATTGCAACTGGTCTTGAATGTCCTCACAGACAATTCAAGTGACACACTTAGCTGCAGCTCCTGAACTTCCTGGTTCAGATTTTGCATTATAGCCCAGAAGAGTTCCTGGTACTCCTGGGTAAGGAACATTTGTACTGGTAATTCTATTATGTGGGTAGCTAAAAATAACACTATTAACTTTACAAGAGCCTGTGCACACCATACTGGAGGTTGCCAGGGGGCCCCATTGAGATTTTGCTTTGGTTGTGACCATGTCTCAGGAATAGGTTGTTTACTTTTATTCTGCCCTGTCAGAGTAGATGTGTCAGTCCAGTGTCTGGCTGTAATGCAGCAAGGGAAGCTAATATCGCCTGTCTGTGCTCAGGTGTGAAAATAATATATAATAATGACACTGTCTAGCTTACTGAAGAAAAATGAATTTATCAAGTGATAAAGCCTTTAATGTTCTGTCATGTAATCCTGAATCAAGATTTTGTGATGACGTTTTGAGTATCAGCACTGAGTTTAGGCAGAAGATATCATAGCCTTGCAGCTTGCCTCCTGTAACAAACCAGTAATAGAGACTCAGAGAATTAAAACTACCTTAGGGTGAAAAGTTCTATTTGAGTCCTGGCAAAAGGCTGTAAGTGAAAATAAATTAAACTGTTTGGAATTTTTAAAAGTGCTTGATTTGTTTTTAGGCATTTAATATCTATTACTAACAATGACAAAAATTAACACAGAAATACACATATATCAAAAAGTGAAAAAAAATCTTCATTGTCATTCTTTATATGTACATTTATTAAAATATTCTGAAACAATTGAATTAGAGAATGGGATTTTTTAAATACATTTTTAAACATAAGTATTATACATAATACTGAGAACACTTATTTTTACATATGACTGTTTTGACATACACATCAGCATTTAGGAAAACATTTTTCATACGATTGATTGTGTTTAATTTAAATTAAAAAAATTACAAAATTCCTAGTGATATGGGTTGTAGTTCAGTATGTATATTATTAGATGAATCTTAGGTAAGAATTTTATTTTAACTTTTCACAGATAAAATTCAATACTTTCCATAGTTTATTACCATGATTTGTTTTATGAGTTTTACATTGTTGTGTAATTACTTTAATTTAAACTTGAATTTAAAAGTTAAACACATTTTTTCTTTCTGAATATATGATGTTAATTACAGCATGTGTATTTATTCATATTTTACATTACTTGGCAAGTATTTTGGTGGTTCTGCATTTAGTGGTGAACCTGCAATTCCAAGTACAGACTCTGAGCGCCACTGTTGTACTGCAAAGATTTTTATTCCATCTAAAATTTCACTAGCTTTGGATTCTTAGTGCAGTTTTACTGAACAAGACTGCAGTGTATCATAACATATCACATTTCCGAGTGCTCTGTTGATTATTGGATAACTCTGCTGAAAATGAAGATAAGTAATTGTTTAAACTAACATTTTCATTTGGATGCATGAAAGAAACTTCAAGAAAATAACCAACCATGCAGTACTATGGAGGAAGAAAGACAATGACAAGGCAGGTACTATATTTTTTTATTTATTTTACATTTAAGTATATTTCTGCTCAGCTCCATTACTCATTACCTGAAGAACTGAAGAAGGGTTCGGCTATAGGAAATATAGCAAAGGATCTAGGTTTAAATGCAAAGGAATTATCACTACGGAATTTTCACATTGTCTCAAGAGGAAAAACACAACATTTTGCAGTTAACTCAGAAAATGGAGACATGTATGTTACTGATAGAGTTGACAGAGAAGGGCTTTGTGGAACAAAACAAAACTGTTTTATAAGTTTTGAAGCAGTGATTGAAAATCCTTTACACTTGTATACAGTGAAAGTGGAAATTCAGGATGTAAATGACAATGCACCAAGCTTCTCAAAGGATGTTTTTGACATAGCAATCAGTGAATCTGCTTTACCTGGAGTACGCCTTTCTTTGGGACCCGCGCAGGACCCTGATGTTGGTTCTAATTCTGTGCAAAGATATACAATTGATGAAAACATATACTTCTCACTTGGAGAAATGACTGCTTCTGATGGAATGAAATATCCAGAGCTTATTTTGGAAAAGTCTTTGGATAGAGAAAAACAAAGTATCTATAGACTAACTTTAACTGCTTCAGATGGAGGTCAGCCTTCTAAAACAGGCACTGCTTACATTCATGTCAAAGTTCTTGATGTAAATGATAACTTTCCAAAATTTGATAAAGACACATATGAAATTCATGTGAATGAAAATGTCCCAATAGGTTTTGCTGTTCTCCAGCTAAATGCAACTGATAAAGATGAGGGATCCTATGCAGAAATTACATATTCATTCAGCAACGTTCCTGAAACTGCTCATGACACTTTTACAATAGATTCAAAAAATGGAAGCATAAAAGTAATGAGAGATATTGACTTTGAGGTCACAGAAGAATATAAGATGATTGTAGAAGCTAAAGATGGTGGTGGACTTGCCACTCAATGCAAAATATCAATTCAAATTATTGATATGAATGACAATGCTCCTGAAATAACTATCACATCTGTCTCAGCTACAGTTCCAGAGGACTCTCCGCCAGATACAATTATAGCATTAATTAATGTTCATGACTTGGACACTGGTGAAAATGGAGAGGTTGTTTGTGAAATATCTGGCACTTTACCCTTTAAATTAATATTATCATCTGCTAGTTACTATAAATTGGTGACAACAGAAAACATTGACAGAGAGAGAACATCTCACTATAACATAACAATTAAAGCTCTAGATAATGGATCTCCTCAGTTATCCACCAACATAACCTTTCAGCTAGGTATATCTGATGTGAATGATAATATGCCCATATTTGATCAAACAAATTATATTGTTTATGTTCAGGAAAATAACCCACAAGGAACTTCAATATATAAAATTCATGCTTCAGATCATGATATTAATGAAAATTCTAAAATTAGTTATTCCATTCTCATTAATAACATAGATGGCATTCCAGTATCTTCCTATATATCAATTAACTCAGTGACTGGGGTTCTTTATGGGCAGAGATCTTTTGACTATGAACAATTACGGGAGTTTCAGTTCGAAGTAATGGCTAAAGACAGTGGGTCTCCTTCTCTTAGCAGTAATGCTACTGTGAAGATTTGTATTATTGATAAAAATGATAATGCTCCCAAGATTCTCTACCCATCACAAGACACTGAAGAATCATTGTTTGAGTTTATTCCTCATTTTGCTGAGAAAGGCTATCTAGTGACCAAAGTGATTGCAGTCGATAATGACTCTGGACACAATGCCTGGCTCTCTTATCACTTTGTACAGCCTCCTGATCCATCCTTATTTATTATAAGTCAACGGACAGGGGAAATAAAAATAAGTAAAGATCTTAAAGACATGGATTCTTTAAGCCAAAAGATTGTGGTTTTAGTGAAGGACAATGGACAACCTTCATTGTCATCTACAGTTACACTGAGCTTGGTGGTTGCAGAAAACTTTCAACAAGTTGTACCCGAAATAAGACGGCACCCTAGTATTACTGAAACATCTTCAAATACAACCTTCTACTTAATAGTCTCAATAGGTATCATCTCCTTTCTGTTTATGGTTACAGTAATTCTAACAGTTATTTTTAAGTGCAAAAAATCTAGCACTCCATCAACTTTTCAAACTTTCAATAGAAATGTGTATCCTCAGTTCACACTGGGATGTCCCTCTGAAATCAGTGATACAAGTTTACCCTTCCCTTTCTCATACGATGTGTGTGTGACTCTTGACTCAAAGCAAAATGAAATTGCTTATCTGAAGCCAGTACAGAACGTTCCTACAGAAAACCTCATTGATACTGATGATTTACCAGTAAAGAATGAACCTCCAAAGGACAGTCTTACAGCAGCTTCTGTTACCCAGGTAAAAATATTTACTAACTGATAATTGTACACTTTATTATTGAGCATTTAATATAATCCCTGGTTTTTAAATTATGCTATGTTTCATGTTATGAGACTGAACATCTGTTGATTCGTGCCTTTCAAAAGTCTAAAGAGGGGTTAAAATGTCATTAAATTCCAAAATTTCTCAAAAATTGTATTTAAATGTAAAAATAGATATTGTACATTATAGCACCAGCTTTCATTTGTGTCCCCTATATGTTTAAATAACTGTTTGATCCTGCCATTTTACTGTTTACTTCACCAACTAGTTGTTGGTGGAAACCCAATAGCAGCCAAGTCTCTGGTTATAGCATTGTCATTGTGTATGCTCCACCATTCTACCAAGAGGAAGATGTTCACTTTTCTTTTATTCTCTGCATTCATCCCATGTGACATTTTTCGTCAGTTTTGGGCGCAACTCCAACACCTAAATCAACATGTCCACACTGTCCTCTTTCCCCTTCTGACCCATGTGATTATTATGCCATACAACAAGGCAGATTTAACAGGGTTAATTGATAGATGATTCTTCTCTGTTAGCCACCCCACATAGACACACTTAAGGGGTGTGTTGCACATTGTGATTGGCAGCAGCTCTTTCAGTAAGCATTACCAGTCTATTATCACTGTGCTATGGAATGTTGTATGTAACGAGCTATATTGTCTGAATACTGTTATTTAACTCATATTCTAATAACAGTAACATAAAATTACACTATTTCTGTCTGTCTTTTTGCTTCTTGCACATCAGTCCAAGTTTTCCTTTTAATGTTATAACTACTTTGTTATTTCATTATGAAAGAAAATATTAGATGCAGCTTTCTACATAAGAGCACTAGATACAAAATCCAGGAAAGTCACATATTTAAATAAAAGACCATATAGAAGGGGCAGAGCATTTTACAACAAGATTGGCATATGTCATTAGTAGGAAAGAATCAGTCAAGTCCAGGATTCTTTGGTTCATAAGAGAAATGAGAAGAAACCAGATATATTGTTCATGAAAAATATTATCAACTGGACCACGGATGCCCATGTTCACAATAAGTGACTCAAAAGAGGGTAAATGTGTGAAGGGAGAGTTGGAAAAAGGAGAGAGCCAGAGTATAGGGCAAGAGGAAAGAGAGAGAGAGAAAACAAGGGCAACTTGTCAGACCGGTCATGCAGTTGAGGAAAGATGATCAAGATGGAGATTACTGCTAAACTGTGTTAATAATCTAGGTTTTACTAATTTAAAATGAGAGAGGAAAGCTTATAAACGTAACATATAGTAACTGTGAAATAAACTAAACTAGAGCTGATTGCCATGCTTTCCATCGAGGTAAGCTTTTGGTGATCCCACCTATTTTAAAGTGGTAGTAAATCCTTACATATACCTAGTGAAGTGACTGACCTCAGGTGATACACAGAATGAAAGACATCCTCCTACATAAGTTGTGCCTGTCTATCTGCAGTATTCTCTTCTCTACATCTGTTCAAAGTGCTGAATTTATAAAGCTTGTCTGGGAGTTTAGAAAAATGGGTCAGAGGGCTGAAATTACACTCTGTATAGCTCAATGGTGAAAGCTCTGAGAGCTGATTGGAGGGAAAAGAACTGAATCTTTCAATCACAGGCTGTACCCTCCCTGTCACCATTTGTCTCTTGGTGTCATGAAAACTTGTCAGAAATGATTCATGCTGATAGCAGAAGAACAAAGCAGTAGACAGAAATGACATGTAGTGGTCTTAATCGAGACAAGTATGCACTATAGTGCTTATATTATTATAACTGCTTGTATTGCACATATATGCTTGCTCATATTTCATGCCCGATGTTTACAACCTCTAAGAACTATACTGATATAAATGGACTTCATTGGATGTCACATAAAACAAGTACATGACTAATTGTTAAATGCGCATAAAATGAAATTATACCTATATTGTACAATCATGTTAATATTGTACAAACATTTGGGCCAATGGAATTCTTAGGCTGTGGCTTAGGAGAAACTGGAAAATGAATATTTTTCCGAAAGGGTACTGGTCATCCATTAATGTGAAATATCACTATTGGCCTGTGTTGTGCAGTTTTTCATTATTATTTCCTATAAGATTTGCTGGTGTGTGAGGATAAAGTACCAAACATGCTATATACTGTATTTATTTTCAATCTTAACATACCGCCAGCAAACTTTCGTTATAGCAAGGAAAAACCATTAACATAGAAATGCGTGGTGTATTTTAAGTGAGTGTGTATTTTGAAAGCCTGTTGCAGTATCTACAGTATATTATGTGACTTTCACATTTTGCCATTCTTTGGAGTTCTCCCTTATGAATCTCAATCTTCCCTCTTAACAAAACTGCACTGGAAAGCAGAACCTGTGCTTACAGTAAGCAGATATATCATTTATATATGTGAATTAACACACATTAATAATGCTAAGATCATGTAACTGATACCTCTTGTACCAAATTGTATTGTAACTGTATGTCTGCCTTCATTTCGTATAGCGCTGCACAAACTGCTGGCGCTAATAAATCCTGTATTATAATAATAATAAATATAAATGTACTGAGTAGCTGTTGTGCTAAGCAGATACCCGACTTAATCCGAGTATGTTCACGTATATTCTTACTTTGCACATTTGGTAATATTTCTTAGTGAAATAAGCCAGTTTGCCAGAGATATAAAATTAGTGCTCAGCTTCTTATTATATAGAGCAGAATCTTTTACCAACATAGTATCATGTAAACGGTCTTTAGTAACTGTCTTTTTGCAAAATATAGTTTTTCTATACAAAAAGTAAGATGAAACATCAGTTTATAAACCTTTAAAATTTCCATAAAAATATAAAAAATATATAGTTTCCATCTAAACATGTTTTAGACAGCAGTAAATATAGTAAATACATTATAGACCTTGATAATTATGTGGTGGCAGTTTTTTTATGTTTCTGTAATTCTACAATGCATGATATAAAAACACATTTTATTTTGCAAATACCAGAAGTGAATACATCATTCAAATGTTATTAATTGTTATCCTAAAGCTCTATAGCCATGTACTGTGCATTACACATTTCTAATTAGGGTGAGGTGCTTTCTTGTTAATTCTGTGACGTAGCATTTTATTTGTCCAAAATATAGAAGCTTATTATAGTAACTATTCTAATTTTATTTTGATATTTGATGCTTTCCAACAAATTAACTTGAATGTGTTTCCTTCTATTATATATTAGTTACGGTTTTCACTCAACCTTTTAAATCTTTACTAGATTACTAGACAAACCTATTGTGCATCATGCATGAACTTTCTACACTATATAATTATTTAAAGTATATCTAAGGAGGATATCAAAAATTTAATATATTGTAACTGACTAGTCCTTATATGTGGTGGCTTCATTAGTTTTCTTTTTTCCTGGATTTCTTTTCATTTTCACCTGTTGATCCTGCTAGTTACAAAATTCTGTTCTAGGATTAAAAAGGTTCATACAATGTACCAAAACTACAGGAATGGCAGGACTAGAGAACACCTCTTTCCTCTTCTTCTCTATAACATAAAGATGAGGTACCTGTAGTCCATAGAGATAGCTGGGAAAATAGTAATCAACAGCAGAGGCAGAGAGCACAGGTGGTTTTCAGCTAACAGATATAACAAAATTCTTTCTTTTTTTTCTTTTATTGGTATAGTTAAAAGGAACAAAGGGAGAAAATATGAAAAGTTAATTGTTAGCGTTAACATAAACTTTAACATGAACTAAATTAGCCACCAACAGAATAGTAAAGAAATAGGATAGCGTAAAACTGAAAAAAACTGTCAAGCATCCGCTAATTTCTGATTTGTTTTTTTTTTTGTCACAGCTATATAATAGCTAGGCAGTCATCGCAATGGATATACATAAGTTAAAGCTAACCACAAGATATGTAACATACTGTACATGCTAAGTAATGTGTTATGTAGTTCTGAAATTGTGATACTAATACTCAGAGCACTTCTTAGTATTCATTCTTCTTCATTTACCACCCAGTCCATGACCAGCATCTACGTACAATGGATTTTTCATTGATTGTAAGTTCTATTGCCTGTGCAGTAACCTTTTTGTCCTAAACTGTAATGTACACGTCTCCCACAGCCCATCTTCCCTTTCCTGCTTGTTACTATGTGAGCTGCCAGTAGGTTGCAAAACTGTAATAGTCTTAGTGAATGATGAATGGAGGAACCAAGGAACTACAGTGCATTCCTTTTGCTAGCAGCAAACTGATGATTTTATTCTTCAAGTGTGCTTTTCTTGGGCAGATCAAGAGACACTGTGCACCTTTGCACTTGACTAGAATGCAAAACAGACTTCTAAACGAGATGTTTAGTGATTAAGGATATATCTATATATATATCTATATATATATATATATATATATATATATATATATATATAATTTACTTTATACTGTGATACATAAGAAATTGACTAATGCAGATATATAAAATTACAGAAAGGCTAGGAGGCATAAATTATGTATTCCTCTTTAACCACTTTACTGCCGCCCTATAGCAGAAATTACAGCCATTCGTGGCCTCGGCTGTCATTCACTGGGTCCCAGACGATGATTACTTGCCGGCACCCGGTGATCGCCAAGTAATACCGATGGGAAGAGAACTGTATGTAAACACTACACTTCTCTCCCCTGTCAGCTCCAGCACACTGCTTTGTATGGCTCTGCATAGCTTACAGTGGAAAGCACAGACACAGCCTCATAGTAAAACACTCACAGCACACAGTTAACCCTTTGATCGCCCCAGATGTTAACCCCTTCCTGCCTAGTGCCATTAGTGCAGTGTCAGGGCTTTTTATTAGCACTGATCACTGTATTGGTATTAGGGATGTAAGTGACACCAAGTCAGTTCTCCCCAGTGCCAGAATGCCCGCTGTAGTCTCGCTATAAGTCGCTGATCACCGCCATTACTAGTACAAAAAAAAAATACCAGTATATATACTGCCATTTGTAAATGCAATAACTTTCATGTAAACCAATTAATTTACAGGTTTTGGGATTTTTTTTTAGCAAACACATGTAGCAGAATACATTTTGCCCTAAATTTATGATGAAATGTGATTTTGTAAATTTTTTTTATTGGATGTGTTTAACCTCCCTGGCGGTATAATTATTTCA
This sequence comes from Staurois parvus, assembly GCF_062004578.1. NCBI lineage: Eukaryota > Metazoa > Chordata > Amphibia > Anura > Ranidae > Staurois > Staurois parvus. The sequence continues at coordinate 9,304,051 of NW_028317802.1, read as the reverse complement.
GATTTTTGGTGCTGAAAGCGGTACCATTTTTTTGCATGGAAATATGTATTTTTTTATTGTAGGCCTGTAATTTTTAGGAATAACTCACTGAAATCTGTCTGAACAAGAGTCTAGTAAACATCCCGGGTATGATAAAATTTGAAACACAAAATCATAAATTATAATTTAATAAATAATCATAAAAATAATAATATAATAATTCAATAATATAATCAAACCAAAAACACTGAAATTTGAAATATAGCGCCAAGTTCGCACATCACTGAGCAAAGTCTAAAACCGCTTTTGACCTAAAGGGACGCTTTTTGGATGCCATGGACGTTTCTCAGTTTCCAGGCAGAAAGAACAGTCAGAATGCAGGCAGGGCACAGGACAAAGCACTAGGGACAAAATGTATGTGAAATGGTTTGATACAGTAATGTTATACTATGTGATTTTAGTAAATGTCACTTTTTGTCATTTTTTTAATTTCCCGCCGTTCCGTTCCCCGTACGTCCCAACGCTCACAGGGGACTGAACCCAGAAGACAGATGCCGGCATCCGCCGGATTACATTGCTGGGGACACTGCAGGAGGGACATCGCGGGAGCGCAGGACAAGGTAAGTGATCAAGGGATCCTGGAGCAGCGCCGCATAGTATTCCCGAGTGTAGCTCGGGGTTACCGCTTGTGATACTGAAACTTTACCCCGAGCTACACTCGGGAATACCGCCAGGGAGGTTAATAGCAAAAATTCAAAAATATTGTTTTTTTTTTCTTAAAATTGTCAGTCTTTTTTTGTTTATAGCACAAAAAATAAAAAATGCACAGTTGTTCAAATACCACCAAAAGAAAACTCTATTTGTGGGAAAAAAAGGATGTAAATTTAATTGTCAGTTAAAGTAACACAGCGCTGTAACGCAAAAAATGGCTTGGTCAGGAAGGGGGATAAATCCTCTGGAGGGCAAGTGGTTAAACACAAAAAACATCTAAAGAAGTCTTCCAGAGCTGTTATGTTTAACAATGCATTAAAGACATCCAGTAGCATGAAACCTCAGAAAAGACTTAAACATACAAACTGTATGGTTCTAAGGCTTACTTTGTTTAATTATTTTTTTATACATATTGTAAATATACATTAGTAGATACAAATACATTAGTAGAAGGCAGCAGCCTTATTTTCTACAAAGCAGTTCATGTTAATTCATTTACAATCTTCAACTGCAATGTTATTTAAATGTATTTAGGACAAATTATCTGATTTGCTTGGTATATTTAATTTTGGAAATATAATAAAAGTAAAAATGTTATATAATATATATGTGGTTATTGAGGAATTGGAATGAGGTAAATGTAATGTATTATTAGGAATATTGGTGCAGTTCCACATTCTTACTCTAAGTGACACTGTTGGACTAAGATTCTACTTCAGTGTACAGTTTTTAAAAGATACCTGATTTAAAATACAGTGTCAGTACAGATTTTCAAGAGTAGACACAGCAGGGTTCTCTACTCTGCCTGTTCTTTATCTGGACCTTTTTCTTGTGCATGGATATTAGGAGTTACAAATTTTACCACTGCTAATGCATTTATGTTGGATCAGGACCTTTTATTGGATGCAGTAAAATTTCAGAAACCTGAGAAAGAAGATTACTAAAGGAGATAAAATGACACCGACATTTCAGGTAGTATTTATACTCTATTTCTTTATATTTAAACATATATATGCACAGCTTCACTATTTAATACCTGAAGAACTGAAACAAGGATCTCCTATAGGAAACATTGCAAAAGATTTGGGATTGAATGCAAAAGAATTATCACAGAGACATTTCCATGTGATTACGCAAGGTAAAATACAATATTTTACTGTCAATCTGGACAATGGAGAGTTATATATTGCAGAAAAAATAGACAGAGAAATGCTATGTGGGATGAAACCAACCTGCATAATGAGCTTTGAAGCTGTAATAGAAAATCCTTTACATCTGTACACAATTAAGGTGGAAATTCAGGACATCAATGACAATCCTCCTAGTTTTTCAAAAACACATTTTGACATAGTGATTAGTGAATCTGCATTACCTGGAGTGCGTCTTAGTTTGGGCCGTGCACTGGATCCAGACCTTGGAGATAATTCAGTTCAAAGATATACAATAAGTAACAATGACTATTTTGCACTAGAGGAAAGAATGGCGTCAGATCTGGAGCTTATTTTAGAAAAATCCCTGGACAGAGAAAAACAAGGTCTTTATGAACTGATTTTGACTGCTTGGGATGGTGGAAAACCTCCAAAGACAGGGAATGCTCTTATTAAGATTATCGTTCATGATGTAAATGATAACTTTCCAAAGTTTACCAAGAACATCTATCAGATAAACATCAGTGAAAATGCCCCAGTTGGGTTTCTTGCTTTACAGTTAAATGCTGTCGATGAAGATGAAGGTTCTAATGCACAAATTACATATTCATTTCGTGATATTCCTGAAAATGCATGTCATATCTTTACTATAGATTCTGTAAATGGAGACATCACCTTGATTGGGAATCTGGACTATGAAGTTACTGAAAGTTATGAGATCACAGTAGAAGCCAAAGATGGTGGAGGCCTTGCGGCTCACTGCAAAGTAACAATAATGATTATTGATATCAATGACAATGCCCCAGAAATGTTGATCACATCTCTTTCATCCACAGTTCCAGAAGACTCTCAGCCCGATACAGTTATAGCATTAATTCGTGTTCAAGATATGGATAGCGGTGAGAACGGAGAGGTCACATGTGAAATTTCTGATAACTTATTCTTTAAGCTAATATTATCATCTTCAAGTTACTATAAACTTTTAACTTCATTGAATCTGGACAGAGAAAGAACACCAGAATACAACATTTTGATTAGAGCATTTGATAATGGTTCTCCTCAACTTTCAACCAACAAAACTATTTATTTGACTGTGTTAGATGTGAATGATAACCCACCAATTTTTGAGAAGGCAAGTTATACTGTATGTATTCAAGAAAATAATCTACAAGGCATCTCAATACATAGTCTTCATGCATCTGACTATGACATCAATGAAAATGCTAAAATTAGTTACTCAATTATTAGTGATAACATCGAAGGTATCCCAGTATCATCATATGTTTCCATAAACTCAGTAACTGGGATCATATATGCTCAGAGATCATTTGATTATGAACAGTTACGTGAGTTTCAGTTTCAGGCAATGGCTAAAGACAGCGGATCACCACCACTAAGCAGCAATGTCACAGTAAGAATATGTATCATTGATAAGAATGATAATACTCCCAAAATTCTGTACCCGTCACCAGACACTGAAGAATCAGCATTATTTGAATTTATCCCTCACTCTGCCGAGAAGGGTTATCTAGTGACTAAAGTAATAGCAGTGGATGCTGACTCTGGACATAATGCATGGCTTTCTTATCACTTATTACAGGTTCCTGATCCATCCTTATTCATAATTGGACAGCACAATGGTGAAATCAAAGTAGGAAGAAGCCTTCCAGATACAGATTCTATTAGACAAAAGATTGTGGTTGTGATAAAGGACAATGGAGTTCCATCTTTGTCATCTACTGTCACCTTGAATGTAGTTGTTGCTGATAATTTTCAACAAATTACACCAGAGATAAAGCCCAAGCCAAGTTATTCTGACTCATCCAATATGACATTTTATCTTGTTGTCTCCATAGCTATGATTTCGCTTTTGTTTATTGTAACAGTAATAATTATGGTCATTTATAAGTGTCGAAAAACTAATATTTCCACAGCCTTTGGAACAGTAGGTAGGAATGTATACCCTCAGTTCACTTTGGGATGTCCTTCTGAGATCAGTGATACAAGTTTACCTTTTCCATTTTCATATGATGTGTGTGTGACTCTTGACTCAAAGCAGAATGAAATTGCTTATCTCAAACCAGTCCAGAATGTACCCATAGACAATCTCATAGACACGGGCGATTCAGTAGTGACAAACATTACTGCAGAGGCAGGACCCCAACAGGTAAGACATTCTATTACTTTCAAATAAACACTTTTTTTTTTAAAGTCATTAAACAGAGAATCACCTTGACTGAGTTGAAATATGTAATATAAGAGTTGTTTGAGCAGACTTGTCAGGGCCTTTAAACTTCCAAACACTTATTTATGTAGATGAAAATAAATTAATCTATATATTTACAACAAACCTTCTTTAAACAGTAATATCATTAAAAAAAGTATTTGGTTACTTCTGGTTAATGATGAAAAAGATATTTCTTAAATTTCTAAAGTATCTTTAAATAATATGCCTTTTCTTTTTTGTATGGCTTTATGACCGTTTCAGTTACTTTAGTAAATCAGCACCAATAGGTCTTCTTTAAAATACTGACCTGTGGGATTTCCAGTACAGATTCGACTTAATGTGGCAAATAAGGAGTAAATAAAATAATAGGATGCTACCAAAATCAGAAAAAGAAGTGACTTACAAAGATGATGAGTATTACTGGAGGCTTATTATTTGAAATGGCTGACAATTTACTGATTTGATTGTTTAATAAATGAAAGCCAGTATTAATTTAACAGTTCATTTATTAAACAATCATTCGTCATTCACTGCGTGCACTGCTAGTAGTACAGAGTCATGTCAGAGATTACTGAGTTTCAAAGAGGGCAAATTGTTGGTGCCCACATAGCTGTGCCTCTGTGACTGAAGTTGCCAATTAATTTGCGGTATTGTGGGGTACAGTATCAAAGGTTTTGATGGCATATACAGTTTCCAGGAAAACATTGTCTGATAAGCATAAGCACAGTCGACATGGTCAACTGGCTGGAAGAGACAAAAGGACATTGCGCAGGATTGTGACCCGCAATAAGAAAACAACTGCTGCAAAAGTGACTGCAGAGCTCAGTCCCAGTGTTCCAAAGCCCCTGTCCACAAAAACTGTGCAGAGGGAACTCCATAAGCAAAACATTCACAAGCGAGCTGCAATTGCCAAAGCACTAGTGACTGATATTAATACTCAGAAGAGGAGAGAGTGGTGCAGTACCCATAAATCATGGACTATCGATCAATGGAAGACTAATATGGCTGGATGAAACGAGCTTCACACTGTTCCCAACTACCGGGTTTAGGTGTGGCAAACACCATCCAAAGCTTATGACCAGAACTCTCTTGTGCCAACAGTAAAGCATTGTGGCGGCACAATAGGAAACCATATCTTGGTATTCTGCAGGCCCCATCATCACCTTGAAAGGTAGAGTCAGTGCCAGGGTCCATGTACATATTTTGGCCAACCATGTGCACCCCATGGTGCAGACATTGTTTCTTGAAGACATTGCAATTTGCCAAGACAATAATACTCTGATTCACACACACAGCTGGTGTTGTCAAATCGTAGCTGGACAAGCATTCAAACAAAGTCTCGGACCTTCCCTGGGTGCCACAGGACCTCAGTATCATAGAGCCACATATATACAATTACAGCTGCATGACTGGATTATCAGAAATAGGTGTACTAGGGACAGAGATGTGCATGGACACTGTAGCTTATTTTCAAGCAACAGTTAGAGCCAGTGTTTTTAAAACTATTAACCACAATATTTAGTACTAATAACTACTTAAAGAACTGCAGAAATTAACACCTCGCCTGTTGTTTAAAAAAAAAAATCTACCCTATACCTTATAAAATTCTTTGATATCTGACTGGCAAAGTGCTTTGTGTGCAGTAGATAAAACCTGAAATTGTATATAGAATAGAACATGTTTGAATAGGTTGGGAGGGGGATAATTTTTACCTGGAGAGCTCAAAAACAGATAGAAATAAATTGAAATTGACAGCAGTCTTTTTTAACATTTGCTTTACGATTATTTTAATATACAAAAAGTTCTGATCTAAAATAATCACTAAAATGTTCATACCATAAAGGAAATTGTGTTTGTAGGTTTCAAAAATGGAACTATATAACATCATTGTTTCATTCCAATATTACACTCAGTTCCAATATTCTAATAGTTGCCCTGGGTAAATAAAACATTATAGAGAATCAAATAAAAATCATGGAATATTTTTTATTTATTTCAAAATTTCAGTTTTATTTCCTTACTTCCTAAGTGCAGTCAGTGTGGTGCTGTTCTCTATATAGTAATGACAGACTGAATTGCGATACATTTTTTGTCTATTCCATTTCAACTTTGTGCTGCAAAGCATGCTGCTGCAGTTTCTTATTTAAACTCTGAGTGGCGATATTTGCCTGCATATTGCAGCTCAGTACATAAAAATCCTGCTTTCAAGTGCTCTGTCACAACAAAATTCAACAAAAATGAAAGGAGCAACACGGGATATGCACTCATGCTCCTGCAGCAAATATTTTTCAGCTTAAAAGAATTTGTATTTTGGATGTCTTCAAGGAAGATCAAACCTGAAACTGATCAGCTAATCAAATATAAAAATGGATTTTCAGGTAGTATCATTCCTTCTTTTCTTTACTTTGAAGCTTATAGTTGCTCAGCTTCACTATTCAATACCTGAAGAACTAAAGCAAGGATCCACAATAGGAAACATTGCAAAGGATCTGGGACTGAATACAAAGGAACTGTCACTTAGAAATTTCCACATTTTCTCAAGAGGTAAAATTCAATATTTCAATGTTAATTTAGAAAATGGAGACCTATATGTTGTAGAGAGAATAGATAGGGAGGTGTTATGTGGAATGAAAGAGAGCTGTTTAGTAAGCTTTGAAGCTGTGATTGAAAATCCTTTACAACTGTACACAATTAAAGTGGACATTCAGGATGTAAATGACAATTCTCCAAGCTTCACAAAAGATGTTTTTGACATAGTTATTAGTGAATCTGCATTACCTGGAGTACAACTTGCTTTGACACATGCAGATGATCCTGACATAGGCACCAATTCTGTGCAGGACTATAGGATTGAAGAAAATGAGTGCTTTACTTTAGGAATCAAAATATCTACTGATGGAATTAAATCCCCAGAATTTATACTGCAAAAACCATTGGACAGAGAAATGCAGAGTCTTTATGAATTAATTTTAACTGCTGTAGATGGAGGGAAACCTCTGAAAACTGGAACTGCGCTTATCAGGATTATAGTTCATGATGTAAATGACAACTTTCCTAAATTTAATAGAGATACATATGAATTAAATTTAAATGAAAACACACCTGTTGATTCTTTGGTTTTACAAATCAGTGCTGTAGATGAAGATGAAGGTTTAAATGCACAAATAACATATTCATTTCATGAAATTCCTGAAAATCTTTATTCAGTCTTCAGTATAGATGCAGTAAGTGGAAGTATTAAAATAATAGGATATTTAAATTTTGAGGTCACAGATAGGTATAAGATAACCGTCAAGGCCAGAGATGGTGGTGGTCTTGCAGCTTATTGTAAGGTGTTAATAAATATTGTTGATATCAATGATAATGCTCCAGAAATAACAATATCATCTGTCTCAGCTACTATTAAAGAAGATTGCCCACTAGGTACAATTATAGCACTTATTAATGTACAGGATTTAGACAGTGGTGAGAATGGAGAAGTTGTATGTGAAATCTCCGAAATATTACCTTTTCAGCTAGTAGTGTCATCTACCAATTTTTATAAATTGATCACAGAAGGAGATATTGATAGAGAGGGAACTTCTCACTACAACATAACAATTAAAGCCACAGATAATGGATCTCCTCAGCTTTCCTCCAATAAAACTATTCAACTTACCATCTTAGATGTAAATGACAATCCTCCAGTTTTTGAGAAATCAGCTTATACAGTCTACGTGCAAGAAAATAATCCACAGGGAACCTCTATATGTAGGATACATGCCTCAGATGAAGATATTGGTGAAAATGCCAAAATTAGTTACTCTGTCTTGAGTAATAACATAGATGGCATTCCAGTTTCATCGTATGTTTCCATAAACTCAGTCACCGGAATTATCTATGCTCAGAGGGCATTTGACTTTGAACAGTTACGTGAATTTCAGTTCCATGTGATGTCTAAAGACAACGGATCCCCTCCTCTAAGCAGCAATGTCACAGTCAGAATATGTATCATAGATAAAAATGATAATGTCCCTAAGATTCTCTACCCATCACCAGATATTGAGAATTCAGCATCATTTGAATTTATTCCTCACACAGTTGAGAAAGGTTATTTGGTGACAAAAGTGATTGCGGTGGATACTGATTCTGGACATAATGCTTGGCTTTCTTATCACTTTCTACAAGCTCCTGAACCATCACTATTTACTATTGGTCAGTATAGTGGTGAAATCAGAATTGGAAGAGATCTTCGGGAAATGGATTCTTTAAGACAAAAAATTGTTGTACTGGTAAAAGACAATGGAGTTCCGTCACTGTCTTCTACGGTTACGTTGAGTTTGGTTGTTGCTAAAAATTATCAGCAAGTGTCACCAGAGATACGACTTCAAACCAAAAACTCTGAAAATTCCTCAAATATGACTTTCTATCTAGTTGTTTCAATAGCCCTGATTTCTCTTTTATTCATTGTGACTTTGATAGTAATAGTAATCTATAGGTGTAGGAAAGTGATGAATCCTCCATCTATTGGAAATTATAGTAGAAATGTGTATCCTCAGTTTACCCTGGGATGCCCCTCTGAGATCAGTGATGCAAGTTTACCTTTTCCATTCTCCTATGATGTCTGTGTGACTCTTGATTCTAAACAGAATGAAATCGCCTATCTAAAACCAGTCCAGAATGTCCCCACAGACAATCTCATTGATACAAATGATTTGGTAGAGGCAAATAATCAACAAGCAGATGGCTTACAGGAAGCTAATGGCCTACAGGTAAGAAACATTCACTACTTGGCCAAACAATATATGTAACTAGACTTTGGCCTTTGCATGTCGCTTTCCTATTGGATTATTTCCAAAACAATCATCATAGTTATATTTTTCTGATTTCATGTGTTCACCCTGTAGTGGACTGTTGATAATTGTGACTATGTGACTGATGATGATGTCTACAATTTTAAAATTGTAATGTTTATGGTGGCAAGCCAAGTACACTTTGTTCACTAGTTGATTTCTAGACTTGGTTTAATTGTAATATGTTTTATATTACCGCTATGTTATTGCTTTGAGTTGAAATAGTGGTAGATCTGTTCAAATGGTCAGGACTGGAGGCATTAAAGGTAGTCCATGACTGTCCATTCAAAGATTTGGTCCATATTCTGATTTTTTCTTCACATGCTCTGCTAAATTGATTTAGTTCTGCTTCAGTAGTCTTTGTAACATATTTACTATTAATCGCCTATGCTTGGGAACCAGTTTTTGGTTTAATGTTAAAAGGATTTTGTTTGTTGCTGAATTGCTTCTTTAACCCTTACAACCCTACAGAAATTCAAAATCATATAGATAAGCTCAAATACATATCAATCACGCTCATCAACTGCAATGAATTCTGAATAATTTCAGAAGCATTTTAAACTGATGTCAAGACATGCTGCATTTACCACTTCAAAACAGGCCACACAATGTTTTATGATCAAGTTTGTCACAAAGATAGGTACTGTTATAATTATTTAACACATTTTTTATTGAGTTTTCTTTGTAAATTATTCTTGGGCTTAATTTTATTACAGCTAGATTTCTTACTGTAGACATTTACAGTATATATTATTATTATTATGGCACCTGCAGTTTAAAGAAGATCTATGCTTTGCTTATGCTGCACAAAGCAATAGATTTGCTCTAATGCCCCTCCCCCCAGCTGTTTATACTTAGGGCCTATGTTAATAGACTTGTGTTTACCTCAAGTGGGTTTTGCATTCCCATACAAGTCCAAAGAAATGCAAAAACCAACTTGAAGCAGGTTAAATGAGGGTCAGAAAGAGGTTAATTGCAGGTCAAATGCACCTGTCAATAGATTCTGAAAGATCTCAGAGGCATCTGAAACCTCTCTAAAAATGCTTCCATCGATAGAAGCTCAAAGTTAATCAATACAGACCCTTGCCTATCCATTGCCTACGCACCTCTTTATTCAGCTGCTGGTGGTGAAGGAAAATTCACAGTAACTATGGGTATGGTGGAGCGTGTGACTCACTCCCTTTCCTCCCATGTAACAGAAATAATGCTTGGAGATTGGCCCAACACTATCACATTGCAACAGGGAGAAAGTTCAGAGCCCTGTGTGAGAGTCAACTTGAGTAATTCAGAGCTTACACGGACGTTTCTTTCCTCCTTTCCAGCAGCTACTTCTGAGGTGCAGTGGAGTGATGGGAAGTTGAGTATATGCTGTTGGTTAAGCAAGTATTAACGCAAATTCTGCATGAGAAAAGCACACATTTGCTTTAGTAACATTGTGTACAAATGGTCTGCTAAACAAACTACAGGGTTTTGGATTCCTTGTCTTAAATTAGAGGAGCGGTTAAGTTTTTATAAACAAGGATTCCAGCAAATATTTTTTAAGACTAGTAACGAAATAAAAACAGGCTGAAATTTGATGACATCAACATTTTTATTTTGCTTCCTACTAGTTTTAAAACCAGACTTTTCTCTCTGGACAAAAATATACAGCTTTCATTAGTATTCCAATACTGTACATGTATTTAAAAAATAGACAGTGGTACAGTGGTGAGATATGTTTACATTTTATGCATTTGTTAATGCAATTTATGGTCATGGTACAGACAACTTTGCAGAATTGAACCAAATTAATGCTAGTAGACAGTTGTGTGACAGTTACACTTTCAAATCCTACCCTGTGCAGAGATATTCTAACTCTTGGAGAATCTGAGCATCAGCACTGGGGTGGGTTAGCTAGTAGCCACCACCATATGTCCTAACAAACACCATGCACAGCATCTGCTATTGCAATTCTGACCTTTAACCACTTGCCGACCGGCCGTTGTATATAAACGGCCGGACGGTGGCACTGCAGGGTCGGGTGGCCGTCAATAAACGGCCTCCCTGCACCCTGCTTGTGCGCGCTCCCTGGGAGCGCGCAGCACCGCGATCCGGTGCCCGCTGTGTCCTCCGGACACAGTGAAACACCGATCGTCGGACGGGACCTCTGTACGAGGTCCCGATCATGTGATCACTGATTGGCCAATCAGTGATCACATGCAAAGTAGTAAGCAAGATGTCACTTGTGACATCATTGCTTACTATGTGTGAATTCTGTGAATGATCACAGAGGTCACATGGTACAAGGCTATTCACAAAAGCCTTGTACCATGTGACAGGATGTGACCAATCACAGCTCACTCAGTTCTTCTCAATGAGTGCATGAATGCACACAGAGAGAAAGAGAAATGATTGCTTTTACATCCTATATGGGTGTAAAAGCAATCAGTGTAAAAAAAAAAAAATAAATCTTCATCACCCCTCACAAGTAGTACAGTGTCACCATGGTGACACTGTACTGCTAGGGTGACAGTATGTAAAAAATAAAAATAAAAATAAAAAATAATAATATAAAAAAATAAAATAAAAATGTAAAAAAAAATGTTTAAAAATTATAATTTTTGCTTATAAACTAATTTGGATTTTTTTTTTTTACTAAAAAGATAACGGAATAAATTTTGGCTAAGATTTATGATGAAATATTATTTATTTGCAAAATAAACACTTTTTTTCAAAATTTTTGGACATTTCATTTACATAGCAAAAAAAATACAAATCCCAGTGGTGAATAAATACCACCAAAATAAAGCTTTATCTATCTCAAAAAAATGGTAAAAAATTAATTTGGGTACAGTGTTGCATGACCGCGCAATTGTCATTCAAAGTGTGATAGCGCTAAAAGCTGAAAATTGCCCTGGTCAGGAAGGGGGTAAAAGTGTCCGGTCTGGAAGTGGTTAAAGATAATGTCTATATCTTTTGCTGCCATTACCGGAAGGTGACATAGTTTACAATATGGTAAATCAATCTTTCCACTTTTTGCAAACATTTAGATGCTTTATTTTTAGCTGGAAATCTGTGCTTTGTTGTCTTCTGAAGGCAGTAAGCTTGCATGCACCAGTATAGGAGTGCAAATCATATTCTATATTTACAACTATAGCTGTACATCAGTATTTTTGGAATGTGAAATCTTACTGTAGTTACTAGGGTTAAATGATAAACTTATCCCTTTTGACTCCCTTACCCCCAAACTCCCCTCCCTTGTGAAAAACTAGTACACACCTTCTTTTTCCCAAATGTATGCCTAGATACAGCTTACGTAGCTGCTGTTGTTTGTTTCCATTTTTTGTTAGTTTTTCTTTATATATATATACAGTTGCAAGAAAAAGTATGTGAACCCCTTGGGATTACGTGGAGGTTTGCATGAATTGGGCATAAAATGTGCTCTGAACGTCATCTAAGTCACAACAATAGAAGAACACAGTCTGCTGAACATAATACTACACAAACATTAGATGTTGCCATGGTTTAATTGCACATAACATGTAAACATTCACAGTGCAGGGAGGAAAAAGTATGTGAACCTTTGGACTTAATAACTGGTTGACCCTCCTTTGGCAGCAATAACCTCAACCAAACGTTTCCTGTAGTTGCAGATCAGACCTGCACAACGATCTGGAGTAATTTTGGACCACTCCTCTTCACAAAACTGTTTCAGTGTAGCAATATTCTTGGGATGTCTGGTGTGAATCGCTCTCTTAAGGTCATGCCACAGCATTTCAATCGGGTTGAGGTCAGGACTCTGACTGGGCCACTCCAGAAGGCGTATTCTGTGCTGTTGCAGCCATTGTTTTGTTGAATTACTTGTATGCTTTGGGTCATTGTCCTGTTGCATCACCCATCCTCTGCGGAGCTTCAGTTGGCAGACAGATGGTCGTACATTTTCCTGCAAAATGTCTTAATAAACTCTGGAATTCATTTTCCCATCAATGACAACAATCCATCCAGACCCTGAGGCAGCAAAGCAGCCCCAAACCATGATGACAGTGGGGATGAGGTTTTGATGTTGGTGTGCTGTGCCTTTTTTTCTCCACACATAGTGTTGTGTGTTCTTCCCAAACAACTCAATCTAGGTTTCATATGTCCAAAGTATATTTTGCCAGTAGTGCTGTGGAACATCCAGGTGCTCTTTTGCAAACTTCAAACGTGCTGCAATATTCTTTTTGGACAGCAATGGCTTCCTCCGTGGTGTCCTCCCATGTACTCCATTCTTGTTTAATGTTTTCCTTATTGTAGATGTGTCAACAAAAATGTTAGCATGTGCCAGAGATTTCTGTAGGTCTTTAGATGATACACTGGGATTATTCTTTACCTCATGCAGCATTCTGCGCTGTGCTCTTGCAGTCATTTTTACAGGACGACCGCGCCTAGGGAGAGTAGCAACAGTGCTAAACTTTCTCCATTTGTAGACAGTCTGTCTTACTGTGGACACATGAACATCAAGGCTTTTGGAGATACTTTTGTAACCCTTTCCAGCTTCATGCAAGTCAACAATTCTTGATCGTAGGTCTTCTGAGAGCTCTTTTCTGCGAGGCATGGTTCACATCAGACAGTGCTTCTTGAAACCAGTAAACCCAAAACAGGTGTGTGTTTTTTAAGGGCAGGACAGCTGTCAGCAACACATCCAATATCATCACACTGATTGAAGTCAAGGTTGGCTCACTCCTGGCTCCAATTAGCTCTGGGAGAAGTCATTAAGCTAGGGCCTCACATACTTTTTCCTGCCTGCACTGTGAATGTTTACATGTTATGTGCAATTAAACCTTGGCAACATCTAATGTTTGTGTAGTATTATGTTCAGCAGACTGTGTTCTTCTATTGTTGTGACTTTGATGACGTTCAGAGCACATTTTATGCCCAATTCATGCAAAACTCCATATAACATATAACATCCCACCGAAGGGAGGGGCAAAACGCGTTGACGCACTTCCGGTCCAGTATCTCAGCTTCAGCTTCCGGTGAGTGGAGAGCATGCCAAGCGGTGCGTTCCAGCGGCCATATTGGGATCTGTCTGTATCACACACTGTCATCCTCTGCTAGTCAAGCTGTGAGGTCTCTGAGAGCTATTTGTGGAAGTTTATGGTCTCTTTCCAATCGATGGAGGATAATTAAATATGATTTTATTCTATTTGGAAAATGTGAGTGGTTTGATATACATTTATATGGGTTGGTGATTGTCTGGCAATATTACACTATATGATTTTTTCTCTTTGACACAATGCTGGAGCTGGTTTGAACGTTCTGATTTAGAAAGGAGTGGAAGGACTGCGCTGGCCCTGTATGGTGGAATGGAGGTCTGGAGGTTATAGAGGGGGTGTAGGTCTGGTGAGTGCGGTTTATGTTAGTTTGCACTGGTGGAAGGTGAAAGCACATATGTACAGAAGATTTTTTCTTTTGTCTATACACTTTGAAGGCTGGGAAAAGGATCTGTGGACTTTTAAATTCCTTTATATATAATTTTTATGCACTAAATTGCTTTGGGCACATTCACATTTATTTATTATTATATCATTGTATATTTTTTTTTATTTGAGAGTGTCACATTTATTGGCATTTTTCTTCACATTTATGTATTTAGTGTGATTTATTTTATTGGTATAGGTATTATTTGCGCTGGTTAGTTTTGTTTTTTATTTTTGGTGTTTACACTAGTGCACAGCAGCATCTTATACCTGGGGCTATAGATATTCTGTGGCGCAGGAGTATTTATTTTTGTGTTTTTTATATATAAACATTGTATTAGCTTTATTTACTTTTATATGTAAATTGGAAATGTTATTAGTGACCCAAAAGTAATATGTACATACTGAATAAATTTAACTGTGTATGCAAAAATACTTTGAGTGTCAAATTGTACATTTATTTTTGTGCAATTGTTACGCTGGTGTTATGGAATTCTATCAGTGGGAAAAAGAAACAGAAAAGGATATACTATAGGAATTCTATAAATAGCAGTTTAAAAATAACAACATCTCTATATTGTTTTAATAAACATGGATACATGCAAAAACAACATGGTTTGGTTCAAAATAAAATTGAATGTAATATGTTTTATGTTCTTTTATTATCTGACTTTATGTTGTATAAAGATTTTATTCCTAAAGAAAATATTTTTTAAGTCTGTCATAAAATATATAATTGACCTAATTTTTATATTATGATTTTATTTCATAAGTAATACTTTTGGGCTGAATGAGTGATTACAGTTAAATTGTAGTTTTAAATACTAAGAAAATCCAATATTTCTTTAAACAGTGTCTAATTTGTTCACAAACAGTAACTTAAGTGGGCTACAAGTAGCATTTCTGCTGTAGATCCTTTACTAGACTCTGAGTGGCACTGCTTGACTGTATATTGTAGCTCAGCGCATAGAAATCTAGAGTTTGTACTACAGCATCACAGCATAAACCTGCAAGTGAAGACACAATACAGGATCAAGATTTTCACATTTCATCTTAGAACTTTAAGCATTCTGCAGTCTTTTACTACATCAGATAATAATGGACCTGAAGACAAAAAGTAACAGAAGGGCAATGTCTTGTCAGGTAGTATTCATTCTAATTTCCTTTACATATAATCTAATTTCTGCCCAGATTCACTATTCTGTATCTGAGGAATTAAAACAAGGATCTGTAATAGGAAATCTTGCAAAGGATTTGGGATTGAAGGCAAAGGAATTATCACTAAGACATTTTCATATAGTCTTGAGAGGAAAAATGCAATATTTTGGTATTAATTTGGAAAACGGAGACTTGTATGTTGCAGATAGAATAGATAGAGAGATGATATGTGGGATAAAAGGGAGCTGTTTAATAAGTTTTGAAGCTGTAATTGAAAATCCTTTACATCTGTATACTATTAAAGTTGACATTCAGGATGTCAATGATAATTTACCTAGCTTTTCTAAAAATGTATTTCACATAGTGATAAGTGAGTCTGCAGTACCCGGAGTGCATCTTGCTTTGGGACATGCACAGGATCCTGATATAGGTACCAATTCTGTGCAAAGCTATAAAATAAGTGAAAATGAATTTTTTGAGTTGGAAGAAAAAATTACTGCAGATGGAATAAAATTACCTGAACTTATTCTTAAACAGACTCTGGATCGAGAAAAGCAAAATATGTATGAATTAATTCTTATAGCTGTGGATGGTGGACAACCGTCTAAAACTGGCACTGCTCTTATAAACATTAGGATTCATGATGCAAATGACAACTTTCCAAAATTCAATAAAGACACTTATAAGATAAATGTAAATGAAAATATGCCAGTTGGTTCTTTGGTTCTTCAGCTGAATGCAGTGGATGATGACGAAGGGTCAAATGCAGAGATAACATATTCATTTTGTGACATTCCTCAAAGTGTGTATGATCTGTTTACAATAGATCCTGTAAATGGAAGCATTACAGTAAAAGGGGCTATAGATTATGAAGATACAGATAGATATGAATTAACTGTGGAAGCCAAAGATGGTGGAGAACTTGCTGCTCATTGCAAGGTCCTTATACAAGTTATTGATATCAATGACAATGCGCCTGAAATAACAATTACATCTCTCTCAGATAAAATTCCAGAGAATTCTCCTCCTAATACAATAATTGCTTTAATTAATGTTCATGATTTGGACAGTGGACAGAATGGAGAAGTTAACTGTGAAATTCCAGAAGCTTTGCCTTTTCAACTAATCTCATCGTCCACAAATTATTATAAATTGGTGACTGCCACTAATATTGATAGAGAGAGAAGGTCTCTTTATAATATAACAATTACAGCTATGGACAATGGATTTCCTCAGTTGTTCACCAACAAAACCATCCAACTGACTATCTCAGATGTGAACGACAATCTTCCAATTTTTGACAGAAAAAGCTATGTTGTCTATATACATGAAAATAATCCACAAGGAACCTCCATTCATAGTATCCATGCATCAGATTATGATATCCATGAAAATGCAAAAATTACATACTCTGTTCTTAGTAATAGCATTGATGAAATCCCTGTATCATCGTATGTTTCCATAAACTCAATTACTGGTATTATTTATGCTCAGAGATCATATGACTATGAACAGTTGCAAGAATTTCAGTTTCAGGTGATGGCCAAAGACAGTGGATTCCCTCCCCTAAGCAGTAATGTCACAGTGAGAATATGCATCATTGATAAGAATGATAATGCTCCAAAGATTCTGTACCCATCTCCAGACACTGAGGGATCAGCATTATTTGAATTTATTCCTCGTTTTGCTGAAAAAGGATATCTAGTGACCAAAGTGATTGCTGTTGATGCTGACTCTGGACACAATGCCTGGCTTTCTTATTACATACAGCAAGTTACTGATCCAGCTTTATTTGTCATTGGACAATACAATGGTGAAATAAGAATTGGAAAAGAACTTTCAGACATGGAGTCTATAAGACAGAAGATTGTGGTTCTTGTAAAGGACAATGGAGCCCCATCCTTATCATCAACTGTTAGTCTGAGCTTAGTTGTTGCAGAAAACTTTCAACAAGTTGTACCAGAGATAAAACGCCAACCAAGTCCTTTAGAATCCTCATCTAATGTAACATTCTATCTAATAGTGTTCATAGCTGTGCTTTCTATTTTCTTTGTTGTAACAGTAGTGGTTATAGCAATCTTGAAGTGCAGAAAAGTAAACATTCCAACATCTTTAGGAAGTCTTGGCAGAAATGTGTACCCTCAGTTCACGCTGGGATGTCCTTCTGAGATCAGTGATACAAGTCTACCTTTTCCATTCTCATATGATGTTTGTGTGACTCTCGACTCAAAGCAGAATGAAATTGCTTATCTGAAGCCACTCCAGAATGTCCCCACAGACAATCTAATTGACACTGGTGTTTTATCAGATCCAAATGAACACACTCAGCAGGTAAGTTAATTTACATAAATGCCATAATGACATATTATTTGTCATATAATCAGAAATAATATAAAAGTAAAATTTAAAGCACATTATTCTACATATGTAATTTATGATGGTATTAGTAGTGGTTTTTCTTCTCGCTTTTGTAGTTTTACTATTTACCTTAAGCCTTTCTAGAAAGGAAGACTTTGTCCACAAAATAAAACATTTATAGTATTGTATGGTACAGTTGTTTTTTAATCTTTTAGATCAGCTTGTGCCAGTTTGCTTAGGACAGGTTGGAGGATATTCAATAAAGACACTGTGCTAATTTTTCTGACTTTAATCCCTCTTGTTAATGATTTGAACCAAATTCATGAAGCATCTGCAACACTTTTGGTTTGGACAGAGACTTAGGCACCATATTCAGGTAGTTCTAAAATGTGCCACTTTTACATTGTGGTGCATTGAATGCACCACTTCTACATTGCGTCACATTGAATATGCCAAATTCAAAACAAAATATCAACAGTTTGTATCTTACAAAAGTGAAGCAAATTAAGACCAAATTTTTTTTGGTGAACAGAGAGAAACTGGTGCAAGCAGATTTTGCGAAAGTATCTCATGTGCATTCTAAAAGTGATTCAGCATGCACCAAATTCAAGTACAACTTCTAGACAGGTATATGAATTTTGGACCACTTTTGGAACACATGGAAAACACTTTCACAAAATCTATATGTGCCAGTCTTTATGAATTCAATGGTTTATGTTTTCTGAGTTTTATTATTTATGCAAACGTTTAAGGTGTATTAATCACCCCAAGTTATCATGCAATATTTAAGTTTTCCTTATTTTTTGGAGAAGTGTGGACAGGAAATATTTGCATGCTAGGAAAAATCACATCAGCTAGGCTTTAATACTGATTCCATGAGCTTGATTTTTAACAAATATGTATTTTTGACTGCTGCTAACACTCATGTGAGCTGTCATATTTTAGTGTACATTTTGTTAATTAGGTGAAATCATGTAGTATGCTAGACCTGTTTAAGTTTGCCATTTATCTGAGTGATTTTATTTGTTTGACTTTTTTGTGTTATGAAAATTTAGTTTTGATAGGCACTATATATTGTTGACACCCTTTTATATCTTAAAACTAAATAAAAATAAATCATAAAGCCATTCGGTGTTTTTATGTAATTATGCATTTATTAATTGTGGATGATAATTATAAATGGTCATGAAGTACTCCATAGAACCATAATTGTTATGAATCTCTTCACAGACAGATGATATTGAATATTCCACTAGTATACAGAAACCAAAGTTGGTATTTATCTAGGCACAGTATCAGTTGCATAGGTAAATCTGATGATGTGGTTGTCTGTATGTCTATCTTTTTTCTAGAAAATGCAACAAGTTACCCAATTTTATAGTTGATTCCTGAACTGCTTTAATGCCTTTATTAAGGCTTCATTCATGTCTATGCTCTTGTGCATGCTGGGAAAGAATCACTGTGTTGCGAAAACGTGAATGTTTATGGTACAAATGGAACTATGCAGACTAAATTTGCTAAATTCTGTGAATTAACTCAGTTAGTAGACTTTAATGAACTATTTAAAGGTTGCCCTTTGTGCTCAAAGATCTGATCTGATATAACTTTAGTTGGGGTTCTTTTCTTTCAGACTATTGTTACCTTGGAATTTTTTGGTAATGGAGGTAGAATTGAAGTATACAGACCATATTAGGAACATGTCTAACTTTCCTAAATTCCACTTACTGCAGGATCTGCTTTAATGCTGCTAGATGGCCCTGCATCAGCTCTATGGTCCTGTAAACCATAAAGGATATCTTCCAAACAAAATGTGATGTAAGTTAATAGAATGTGTCCTATTCATTCTCATCAGAATATGCTCTGATGCACCTCTTTGTTTAAAGAGTATAGCGACCCTTACAGTCCAATATACAGAGCTCCACTAAGCTTCTCTTGGATATGAAGTTGAAGAAGCTGATGGGGCAAATGGTGCCACCCAATTGTGCTGTCAGATGGGACCGTAAGGTCTGTCTACATAAGGCCTTTGGAACTTATGGAACTTATGGTCTGTTATCTGAAAGTGGGTTTGCATGCTTTATATACCATGTTTGCTTTTCTCCCTGGAACTGGTAGGCAACTCCACTGTATTTTGTACTGTTGTCACAGTGGTTTAGCATCTGGCCTCAATGCATGGATTAGGTTTTCAAGATTAATATTTCACATATGATGTGGCATATTTTTACCATTTACTTTTGCTTACTTTTTATCATTACTATCTATTTTAGCTCTCTCTCACTGCGCCTAGCAGTTCTTGTTTACAGTTTGCAAAGAATACCTGATCATGTACAAAGAAAATAAAAAAAAACAGCATTTTTGCTTGAACATTATTGAATGATGGAAGTAAGCAGTGCTTTACCTTATTCACTTAACTCTGGGGAACATCCCCTTGCAAAGTGCAACTTGCCTTGCAAAGGCAACAGCCTATTTTCCTTTAGTATATCAACCCCAGCGTGTTTAAGTTGACTTCCACTTGGTTATTGTATTAGCGGTTATGTCTCCTCCTTCTGCTTTTACCAATGCTAAAATTTAGTGGACAACTATTATTGCTAATATATTTAAAGCAGAAATGTCTACTAACTATGATATTTCATTGTACAGTAATAATAAAACATATAAACATTTTTCTTAATTTAAATATGACCAATGTTAGATCTATGATTTTTCTTTTTGCTTTATTCTCAATTTAACCATGCATATTTTAATATGCAGTGCATTTTCACATGATTAAAACATTTAAAAAAAGCATAAAGTTGCTAGTGAGTGTAATTACTTTTTGTTTCTACAATATATTTATTCACTTTATTTTTGTTTTATAAATATGCTGAACTTCGTTGTTCTTTTCCTATATAACTAATTTTACTAAGATTATTCAGTTAAAATTGTGCCACATTTAAATGTCTAAGCATTATACGTAACAAAAATGTTTGAGTTGTGGTGGCAAGTTTCTGCTGATATTGTTGTGGCAATTATTTTAATTCTTTTATACTGTTTGTATAAAACATGCTGTAGATAAAATAATTCCATTTAATTTCCCTTTTAAAAGCAATAGCAATTACTAAATACTCCTAATTTTGCTATAACACTAATGCAAGAAGCCAAATAAATATTCTCTAAGCAGTTTTGCTGCAATTCCTCAAAAAAGCTCTAAGGGGTGCTGAGTGTCTGTGTATTGTAGCTTAGCATAAGGAGCTCTTGCATTCTACTACAGTGTCATAGTAGGAGCCTGCAATACAAGACCATACAGGATTACTACTAATTCCCTCTTCAATTTATTGAAAGGAAATCAGAATTTAAGAAGTCCACTGTAATAATTGGTGTCATTAAAGGAAAAGTGTTTCAGCTACTATGGATCTGAAGAATAATGGACAGAAAGCAATGGACTGGCAGGTAGTATTCTTTCTTTTCTTCATATTTGAGCATATTTCTGCTCAGATTCATTATTCAATACCTGAAGAATTAAAGCAAGGATCCTCAATAGGGAACGTAGCAACAGATTTGGGGCTGAAGGCAAAGGAATTATCTCTCAGAAATCTCAATATTGTCTCAAGAGGCAAAATCCAGTATTTCAATGTTAATTTAGAAAATGGAGAACTATATGTTGCAGAAAGAATAGACAGAGAAATGCTTTGTGAGATAAAAGAAAACTGCTTGATAAGCTTTGAAGCTGTGGTTGAAAACCCTTTACAGTTGTACACTGTTAAAGTGGAAATTCAGGATATAAATGATAACCCTCCTACTTTTTCAAAAACTATTTTTGACATAGGTATTAGTGAGGCTGCATTACCTGGTGTAAGGATCTCCTTGGGCCATGCACAGGACCAAGATTTAGGCACTAATTCTGTACAAAACTATATCATCAGTGGAAATGAATACTTTACGCTGGGACAAAAAATGACTTATGATGGAATTGAATCTCCAGAACTTATTCTAGAAAAGCCTCTAGACAGAGAAAAGCAAAGTATTTATGAACTGATTCTAACAGCTATAGATGGGGGACAGCCTCCTAAAAGTGGCACTGCTCTTATAAAAATTAATGTTCTTGATATGAATGACAACTTCCCAAAATTTAATAAAGCCACTTACAAGATCAACCTAAATGAAAACATACCAGTTAATTCTTTGGTTCTCCAGTTGAAGGCTGAAGATGAAGATGAAGGCTTGAATGCACAAATAACATATTCATTTCGTGATATTCCAGAAAGCATTTATTCAGTCTTTACAATAGATCCAGTGCTTGGAGATATTAAAGTTATAGGAACTCTAGACTATGAGGTGAAAAAAAGATATGAACTAACTGTGGAAGCCAAAGATGGTGGAGGTCTCGCGGGTCTTTGCAAAGTCTCAGTACAGGTTGTTGATATCAATGACAATGCTCCAGAAATAATAGTCACTTCTCTCTCATCTACAATTCCAGAGGATTCTCCTCCAGATACAGTTGTAGCATTAATTAGAGTTCACGATGTAGACAGTGGAGAGAATGGAGAGGTTATTTGTGAAGTATCCGACATGATACCATTTAAATTAATATTATCTTCTGCCAATTATTATAAACTGATTACCACTTCAAATATTGATAGAGAGAAGAATATCCTTTACAACATATCATTTAAAGCTGTGGATAATGGATCACCTCAACTGTTCACCAACAAAACTATTCAGCTCACTGTCTTAGATGTAAATGACAATCCTCCTGTTTTTGAGCAATCAAGCTATACTGTTTATATTCAAGAGAATAATGCACAGGGAATCTCTATACACAGAATTCATGCATCAGACTGTGATATCAATGAAAATGCTAAAATTAGCTACTCTGTCCTTAGTAATAACATTGATGGTATCCCAGTATCATCGTATGTTTCCATAAACTCAATTACTGGGATTATCTATGCTCAGAGATCATTTGACTATGAGCAGTTGCGTGAGTTTCAGTTCCAGGTGATGGCCAAAGACAGTGGAAATCCTCCTCTAAGTAGTAATGTGACAGTGAAAATATGTATAGTTGATAAAAATGATAATGCTCCTAAGATCCTCTACCCCTCGCCAGATACTGGAGAATCAACATTACTTGAATTTGTCCCTCATTCTGCTGAGAAAGGTTACCTGGTGACCAAAGTGATTGCAGTGGATGCAGACTCTGGACACAATGCTTGGCTTTCTTATCACTTATTACAGGCTCCTGATTCATCATTATTTATAATTGGTCAGCATACTGGAGAAATCAAAGTAGGACGAGACCTTCCAGAAACAGAGCCTTTAAGACAAAAGATTTTGGTTCTTGTAAAGGACAATGGGGTCCCATCCCAATCATCAACTGTGACCTTGAGCTTAGTTGTTGCAGAAACTTTTCAGCAAGTTGTACCAGAGATAAAACACAAACCAAGTATTTCAGAATCCTCAGCTAATGTAACATTCTATCTAATAGTTTTCATAGGTGTTATTTCTCTTTTTTTCATCATAACAGTGGTGGTTACTTTGATTTTTAAATATAGAAAAACAAACAGTTCAGCATCTTTAGGAGCTCTTGGAAGAAATGTGTATCCTCAGTTCACTCTGGGATGTCCTTCTGAGATCAGTGATACAAGTTTGCCTTTTCCATTCTCATATGATGTGTGTGTGACTCTTGACTCAAAACAGAATGAAATTGCTTACCTGAAGCCAGTTCAGAATGTCCCCACAGAGAATCTCATTGATACAGAAGATTCAGAAGTTTCAAATGTTCAGGCTCAACAGGTAAGAGAGTAGGGCATTTTATAATTTCATACTTCATAACAGTCATAGCATAGAAACAATATTTCCATTTTAGAGGCACAGTCTACTTAAAGAGGAAACATGAGGTTAAAGTATAAAACATACTGGCTAGAAAAAATTACTGTGCTGGCTAGCACAGCTAGCTGGCCATAGACAGGTCGAAAATCGGCCGATTAAAAAAAAAAACAAAAAATGAAAAATCGGTCGTTCGGTCAGCCGACGTTACCACCAACGGTAAAAAAATCAGCCGACAAAATCATAAAATTCACCCCACAACTTCTGTCCCTTGCAGGTCACGGCTCATGTGCAGATTGGCAAATTTGCCTATCATTGCTGGGAAAATCGGCCAATTGTCAAAATCAGCTGCGAATTTTCCAACATGACCAATAAAAAAAAAGTGTAAAGAAAAAAAAATGAAAAATGTCCGACCAATTATCCCACTAACAGTGAGAAAATTGACCGATTTTTTTTTTCGGTCGAAAAATAGTCCGATTTTCAAACCGTCTATGGCCGGCATAAATGGTATAACTTTAACTCCAAGTATTCTTGCCTAAAAATATTGCTTTCTAAAACTGTATAAAACACTACTGCTAATTATGCTACTATAGAAATAAAAATTAGTAGTAAATTGTATGTTTCAGTTGAAACTGTAGAAATTCCTTACCAAACCAGCACTGTGGTATTGACTCTGAGAAAGATTTTTACGTTCTCTGATAATAGAACAAAGATTATAATAACCAATAGTGTCGCGCTATCAATTAGTTATACTCCATGCAGAATTAATAAAATAAATCAATGTAATGTATAAAAGATTTATTTGTGGAATTGTATGGTGGTTTAATGACTATTGAAAGACTGATATACTGTTGAAAGTGCACAGTGGTTTCACATCTCATTTTCATCAATACTTTGAATTTGTGGTTCATATATCTATTATATGTTATCATTTCACACCTTGATTGATTTATTTTATTTGATTTTATTAACTTTGCATGGAGTATAAATAATTGATAGCATGGCACTATTGGTTATTAATGTAACTGTTAGCTGTGTGTGCTGCAGGTGGATTTCACTGGCTTACAGTTATTTTTATACTGTACATATTTTCGCATTAGAATTATTTTTTTTTCTTGGTCAATGTGAAAACACTGATATTTTAGTTGTCAGAAGAAAGATTTTTCATGAATCCTCTTCCTGCCCATCAGCTGTATACTGTATATACATTCCCCAGTATTATGTCCTATGCTGGCTATACATTTTCAACATTTCTCCCACTTCAAAGACTCCAGCTGACATATTAGGATCCAGGGGTTTCCAATCCCAGCAGAAATCATGGGTCCCCACTGTCAGTTGGTAACTAGTCCGCATGGTTCCTGATCTTGAAATCACTATGTCAATTGTGACACAGTGGTCACATGTAAGCTGGAGGCTTTAATTAAAAAATGAAAGCCTGTTGAAGATTAACACTGCCACTTTCAGGCTGTAATTATAAGATTACGGTATTAAAAATAGGAAAGTGCTATGCATTATTAACCTAAAATACGGAAAAAAATAAAAAATATTACAAGGTTTATAGGTATTTAGTTCACCAAATAAAGCCTTGTATGTGCTTAAAAATATAAAAATCATTAGGTATGCAGATTAGTGATATAGTTATTGCAGAGTTAATCAGTGAATGATAACACTGCTAAATCTGTCCTTAGCATCTTGGAATTAATGACCTCTTGGCACAAAAGGACTAAACTGTTCATTAAACTGATCATACAGTAGTAGAATTTTGAACAAATTTCCTTACAAACATTCATAGGAAAATTCAAACAAAAGTTCTCTGTACATTTGATGTTTTGACAAATGTCATTCGCTTTTAACATTTGATTATGGAACAAATGGACTTTCCCAAACAAAAACCTTATTCAGTGTTACAAGTTCATGTGTTTAAGGAAAAATTTCAGTGGCACTCATTTCATATTTTCTCATGACTGGTCAAATTGACTCCACTCTTGATTAGAAAACGGAACGAACAGTATTAAAACTAAAAATCTCAAACTAAATGCTGCTAGTATATGGCCAACAGAACTCTGCATGTTTACAAATAAATTCTTGATAATAGAGAGAATAAATGCTTCCCTTTGAACAAATCTTAAATGTATCTAGGTTATTTTGAAGGAATGTATACCCAAACTAGTGTCTTGTATAATTCATATTGTGTTCTTTAAAGATTCAGTTTGATCTGTTAGTATATAAGTGTGGGTTTTGTTTCATACAGCAACAATGATTTGTCAGTTCTGGTTTCAGTTTGTTGCAAACATCCAGTTATCAGCTTGAGAAAGCATCTGATCAAACCCTATTCAGTTTGATCAGATGCTTTGAAGGCCAGAGGAGAGATAATGTATGAGATATGGGGTCTAACACACCCCAGATCTCACCATAAAAAGGACCTGTCAATAGCCCATGCTATCACAAGGGATGTTGTTCATCCCTTGTGATATTAATAAAGCTGATCCAGAAAAATCAAATGTAAAGGTACAATGTAAAAAAATAATAAAAAAAAAACCTTAAAGTGTCCCATTCCTCTCAGATGCTAATGCAATTGCACGAGTATGTAAATGGCGATTGCAGCACATATGTGAGGTATCGTGAACACCAGAGTGGGAACAATGGTTCTAGTGCCAGACCTCCTGTGTAACTCTAAACAGGTAATCTGAAAAAGCTTTTAACTGCCTCCTGCCCGCCATATAAGGTAATGACGGGAGGGCGGCAGTTCTCTCTCTCATTCTGGGAGGATGTCATATGAAGTTCTCCCACTCTAACTGCACGTGCGCACCCTCGGGGGCGTGCAGTGCAGCGATCAGTGGTGTGCTGTGTCCCTGGGACACAGTGGATCACCAATCACTGTAAAGAGCCGATGATGTTGGTTCTGTCATGTGATCAGCTGTGTCCAATCACAGTTGATCACATGTAAATAGGAAATGCCATTTATTGGCAGTCCTCTCCTCCCGCTGATAGCTTGTGAGGAGAGGAGAGTCAGTAATCGGCATTACTCAGAGCGGACATCTACACTGATCATCAGGGCACTGATTATCAGTGCCCTGATGATCAGTGTAGCCCCATCAGTGAGACCTATCAGTGCCCATCAATGCCACCTGTAAGTGCCCATCAGTGCCACATACCAGTGCCCATCAGTGCACATCAATGCTAGATATCAGTGCCTACCACTGCACATTAATGCCATATCAGTGCCCATCAGAGCTGCCTTTCAGTGCCACCTATCAGTGCCAGTCAGTGCTGCCTATCAGTGCCAGTCAGTGTCGCCTATCAGTGCTACCTATCAGTGCCAATAAGTGATGCCTGTCAGTGCCGCCTAACAGTTCCAATCAGTGCCGCCTAACAGTTTCAGTCAGTGCCACCTATTAGTGCCAGTCAGTGCCGCCTATCAGTGCCCATCAGTGCCGCCTATCAGTGCCATGTATGAGTGCTGCCTTTCAGTGCCATCACTGATGCCTGTCAATGCCCACAAGTGATGCCTGTCCATGCGCATCAGTGCTACCTATCAGTGCCTCCTCATCAGTGCCAATCAGTGCTGCCTATTGATGCCCATCACTGCAGCCCCATTAGTGTACATCAGTGAAGGAGAAAAATTACTTATTTGCAAAATTTTATAGAAACAAAGAAAATTTTTTTTCCCAAAATGTTCAGTCATTTTTAGTTTGTTTAGGAAATAATAAAAACCCGGTGGTGATTTAATACCATCAAAAGAAAGCTCTATCTGTCTAAAACAAAATGGTAAACATTTTGTTTGGAGCACAGTGTTGCATGACCGCGCAATTGTCATTCAAAGTGCGACAGCTCTGAAAGCTGAAAATTGGCCTGGGCAGGAAGGGGGTAAAAGTACCCAGTAGACAAGTGGTTAAAGCATCAGCTTTGGAGATTTTTAGGTACCGTAGTATGGCACCGTTCCATGTGTATATGCAATTTTAAAGCTTGACATACTAGGTGTCAGTTTACGTTATCTTTTATGTTTTACCAAAAAGTTGGGTAATATTTTTGTTTGTGTGCACTAAATTTTATTTAAAGTGTATTTTTTCCTGAAAATGTGCATAAATATCATGCAATATAAAAAATTGCAACAACAACCATTTTATTCTCCAAAGCCACTGCTTAAAAATATACAGTGGATATAAAAAGTCTACACACCCCTGTTAAAATGTCAGATTTCTGTGATGTAAAACAATGAGACAAAGATAAATACTTTCAAAACTTTTTTCCACCTTTAATGTTACCTATAAACTGTACAACTCAGTTGAACAACAAACTGAAATCTTTTAGGTGGAGGGAAGTAAAAATAAAAACTAAAATAATATGGTTACATACATGTGCACACCCTTAAACTAATACTTTATTGAAGCACCTTTTGATTTTATTCCATTACTCAGTCTTTTTGGGTATGAATCTATCAGCATGGCACATCTTGACTTGCCAATATTTTCCCACTCTTCCTTGCAAAAACACTCCATGTCCGTCAGATTTCAAGGACATCTCCTGTGCACAGCCCTCTTCAGATCACCCTACCGATTTTCGATTCAGGTCTGGGCTCTGGCTGGGCCATTCCAAAACTTTAATCTTCTTCTGGTGGAGCCATTACTTTGTTGATTTGGATGTATGCTTTGGGTCGTTGTCATGCTGAAAGATTTTTTTTTAGCAAAAACATGTAGCAGAATATAATTTGGCCTAAATTTGTGATGAAATTAGATTTTTTTTACTGGACAAGTTTAACCTCCCTGGCGGTATGATTATTTCAGATTTTTGGTGCTGAAAGCGTTACCATTATTTTGCATGGAAATTTGGTGTTTTATATTGTAGGCCTGTAATTTTTAGGAATAACTCACTGAAATCTGTCTGAACAAGAGTCTAGTAAACATCCTGGGTAGGATAAAACTTGAAACACGAAATCATAAATTATAATTTAATAAATACTCATAAAAAATAATAATAATATAATAATAATAAATTTAATTCAATAATATAATCAAACCAAAAACACTGAAATTTGAAATATAGCGCCAAGTTCGCACATCACTGAGCAAAGTCACAAAATCGTTTTCAGTGTCTGATGACAAATTTCCCCACGAATCATTATCACTCAATTCTGCAAGTGGTTCTGATTTACTATCGCTGTTCTCTAGCTGGTCTAAAACCACTTTTGACCTAAAGGGATGCTTTTTGGACGCCATGGACGTTTCTCAGTTTCCAGGCAGAAAGAACAGTCAAAATGCAGGCAGGGCACAGGACATTAGGGACAAAATGTATGTGAAATGGTTTGATACAGTAAGGTTTTACTATGTGATTTTAGTGAATGTCACTTTTTGTCATTTTCAAATTTCCTGCCGTTCCATCCCCTGTACGTTCCCATGCTCGCAGGGGACGGAACCCAGATGAGAGATGCCGGCATCCGCCAGATTACATTGCCAGGGAAAATCTTAAAACTAAGATCCAGATGTCAATAAAAAAGTAGGAATATGAGCGCTATCAAGAATGTATAGTAGCGGTTAGAACACAAAAAGGTAACCAAACAACACCTTCAATAAACATACGAAGCAGAAAAGTGCAGCGCTAAAATCAAATCAAATAAATGCAAAGTTCCTGTTACTGATAGCAACAATAATATGATGAAAGTCCCAAAGATGACAGAAAGTCCACATGAGGAACAAATGTGATCGTGAAGTATAAACGTGGGGGACTTGATCCAAAGCTTAAGGTGCACCTTAAGGGACCTTCCAACGTGCTATACACCTGAGTGTCATACCTGAGACGTGACCTATATGCATAGAGGATCCTGACCCTACTGATGACCCTGCACACACCTGATGAGACAGGCATATCTCTAAGGTGTATTATTTACGCATCTCTGGTGAGTGCGCAATCTATTTACTTTTGTGTTACCACTTCGGATCAAGTCCCCCACGTTTATACTTCACAATCACATTTGTTCCTCATGTGGACTTTCTGTCATCTTTGGGACTTTCATCATATTATTGTTGCTATCAGTAACAGAAACTTTGCATTTATTTTATTTGATATTAGCGCTGCACTTTTCTGCTTCGTAAGATCCAGATGTCTCTCAAAAAGCCAGTTTCCTGACTACCTAACATCTTTCAAGACCCTTTGTATAGATGTGCCCTAGACTGTGCCATGCTGTACCCTATACTAATAGTCCACTAGTGTGTGGTAGTGACGGAAGCAGTCCTTGAGGCAGAGATCAGGTTGGCCAGGACAGGAAGGACAAAAAAATGGGTGTCACATCTAATTCCGTGTCTGCTACAGACACATCTTTTACGGGGTGCCTTTTGGGTTGGGGTACCAGAAATGGTGTCAGAAAAATGCTTCTCTTGTAGCCAGTTTACTGCATCTCTGTTTGGGGTTTGGGCCACAGCACCTTCTGGATGCAAAAGGGCCGTGATGATCTCTTCCTGGAATTTTAGGAAGGATCCACTTCGTCCAGTTGCTTTGTAAAGCACAAAAGCGTTGTACAGAGCCATTTGAAATAAACATACACTTTTTTGTACCAGCATCTGGCTGGGGGAAACTAAATACAGCTTCATCATCTGGTCGTTGAAGTCCACCCCTCCCACATTAAGGTTATAGTCATGGACACAGAGGGGCTTCTCAACAACAACAATTTGGATGGTCCTGTCTGCGTGAATTGAAGACAGGACAAAAACATCCCGTTTGTCCTTCCACTTCGCTGCGAGCAATTCATAATTTTTTAAGCAGGCTTTTCCTTTCTAAGATGGGTATTTACAAGCCGTTGGGGGAATCCTCAGCGATTAGGTTGCACGGTGCCACATGCACCAATTCTAAGATTGTATAAATGTCTAAATAGTGGCACGCAGTGAGGGAATGTATTGCTTCATTATAACTATTTTCTTCATTTATAGCAGATTAAAGAGATTGCCTTTGACCTGCAAGTGAATTTGATTAAAGAAACCTTGCAAGTTTAAAACACATTTTAAAAAGTGTTCCTGTTTAACCCTTAGTAGTCCTTATGTAACTCTAATCATGTTTAATTAACTCATTGCTCTCCCTCCACTCTGTAGGTATTATTTATCTGCTGATTTTTTATTTCTTTTTTTTTATTATTATTTTTCATTTGTTTTTTTTATTTTTTTGTGGATTTTTTTTTTAAATTGAAACACAATTTTCATTATACAAAGGAAAAACTGTAGAATAAAATGTGCAATTTTTGACAACATTTGTTGTTTTAAAGCTAACTTTTTTTTATTTTGTTAAAACTTTTGTCTATAGATTGCATAGAAAATAATATATTTTTTCAAGACAATATTTCCAAGAGAGAGATTATTGAAAAGAACAGAATATGTAGTACTTTTTAATTTTAAGTAATGAAACATTTATTGTCAAATCAATAGGCCCATAGTGGAAATGTAAGGTGTGGGAGCGTAACTGGTAAAACAACAGATTATGTACATTCCTTTTTCCTTGCTACTCTAAAAGGATTTTTCTGTAGGAATGCTGCATCTTTAGATTAGTGTTTTTCTAATATTGTATTGCTTAAACTTTATTTGCCCCTTTACACAATCATGAAATCCTGGGTATAAAGGAATGCTTTTTGGTTGTCCAAGTCATCCAACTTTTGTGTCTAAGGTGATGCATGTCCATTATAGAGCAAGTTCCAGCTGTAAGCAGGTGAGAAAAAAATAACAAGGAAATCTTTCACCATTGATAACATAGTTTGAAAAAGGGCTCTTACACAAAGTAACTTTTGGGGAATCCTTTTACACTTGTTATTTTTGCTCCATGTATGTAATTTCTTGCCATGGTAAATTGAGAGCTCACAAGGTGCTTATAGTTATGTTCTGCTTGTAGCACCAGTTGTCTGTTTTGTCAGTGGATCCACTGGGTTTCATGTTGCTCATAAATGTTTCCTTGTGTAGAGCCTATTTTATACGAGTGAGATCTAACCCAGGATCAATAGAAATATGGTTTTAAGAAAGTAGAATGCAGCTTTTGGAAAACTATGTTTTAATCATATACAAATTTTTTTTATAGTAATCACTTACTACTATACCTTTACATTTACTTGCCTTAGTTTATTAGTGGATTCTTTTCAAAACTACAGAAAAAATATAATTTTAACAGAATACAGGTCTATTTTGGTAGAACAATTAGAAATAGGAACAAGCATTTCAGATTAGGCTATCAAAGCCACTATGCCTGTTTTTGCTACTTAAATACCAAGTCATGTTTCCAAAACTATTAGAGGAAAAAAAAAAGTAAAAGAAATTGCAATCTCTTCTATGTTCTGAAAATTACAGCTACACCAGTGTGCTTGGTAAATTAACCATACCATGAACAAATAAGCTATCACTTGATCTCAGCAGCTAACCAGAAATCACCCTTTAAGAGATCTGACTGCAGGCAATTGACCTCTGGTTGGTTAGCATGGTACAGTATTACTGAATATGCCTGACTGTGATGTACTGACAAAATTATGTAATTAAAATCTAGCAATGCTAGCAGGACTTTCTATTCTATATTTATTCTGTTCATAGTCTGCATTTATATAATATTTTAATGTATTATATTGTATTATATTTATAATATACTGGATATCTGTTCATCATCATTCTATCTTACATTTTTAAATAAGCCTGAGTGAAAAGATGTATGGAATCTTCAATTTCAGACTTTTTTAAACAGATATTCAGCCAAAAAGAAAACACTAATAGCTCATTAAAACATAAATACTAAGGCTAGTGGTTTGTTAGCTAATGAATCCAGGATCATGATGCCAGCCCTACAACTTGCAAAAAAGTGAGCAAGGGCAGCTGTTAATTTGCTATCTACACTACAATCATGCATGTTTTCTTATTATAGTATTTTTAACCCCTTCACGCTGACGTAACACAAATATGTGGACTCACAGAACTGGGCTTTTTTTCATGGGGCCGCATATTTGCATACCTGACTTTGTGCTGTACAGTGCGCTCCCAGCACAAAGACTGGGGTGAAACTGAGAGTCCAGGTCCAGTTCTAACGATCGGACCCAGGACTCCTGTTTCCGGCTCATATGATCACTGTGACAGCCTCTGATTGACTATCACAGTCATCAGTCACTGCACAGCCAACCCCCCTTGTTTTTTTTTTCTCTATGAATGGATACATTGTATCTCTCTCTCCTTGCATAGAGGGAAAAACTGTTTGTTAAGAAATATATAAATAAATATTAAAAAATAAAGAAAAAATACCTAGATCAAGGTTTGATCTAGTTCAGTGCCAGGGTTAGTATTTGGGTTAAGGTCAGGGTCAAAGGTCAAAAGTCAGGATTTGTTTTTAGATTGTTATCAGTGTCAGTGTGTTTTAGGTAAAAAAAAAACAAACCAAAAAATCAAATGTGCACTATTGTTTCTGGGCTGTACTGTGGGTACAAACAACAACTAACATACACATATATGGTATCGCAGCGATCTTCAAGAGCTGGAAATTTTATTTTGGGTTGTTCTTTGGTGGTAGGTTATGGTATTACCAAGAAACACACAGCTAAATAAAAAAATATATATTTTTTTACTATTGGGCCAGTTTTCCTTTAATAATAAAAAAAAAAATCAGGAGATATCCATTACCATTTACTACCAAATGAAAGCCCAATTTGTCCTAAAAAAAAACCCAAGATATAATTCACCTGGATGTACAAAGCAGTTGTGATGATATGTACTGTTTTACTAACACATGTCAAAGTTGCAAGATTGTGCTTAGGCGTTAAGATTTGTTTTACCCTTAGGTGTGAAGGGGTTAAATATACAACTATTATATTACAATAAAGCTGAAATCTAGGGAACTGAATTACCCTTGCAGTCAGGCTGCCTCTGTACTGCAGGTGTTAAATGTTCCTTTTTGCCTAGAGTACTAGTAAAAATCTAATTTTTTTACCTTATGCCATGTTCCTGCATTCCTCTCCTTGCATGTGACTGGCCCATCAGAGCCTCTTCTATTCAGCACTTTGGCTGGTGGTTGCAGTTGTTATATCATCAAGTAAAATGCATGACCAACAGTCCTTCATTGTAAGCTAGGACTTGTGGGCCCATACACAAACTGAAGGGTCGAAGAGAAAATGTGAGAAATTTCTGCTGGTGGAACAATGGATAATTCAATTTCCTTTTGCCAAGGAACTGAAAAAAAAACCTACCCTTACAGTGGGATCTACCACACTGCAAGGGTTAATGCTCAGTTTTACCTACAGTACATCTTTAAACCTTTAAATTCACTCATAGGCACTTACAGCATTTATCTTTATTTTTCTTTTGACAATGTATAATAGAAAATTACACAAATTACACTTTATTCTAAACAAAATATTTACTAAAAATAGAAAGCAAAAAAGAATTTAATGTAAACATTTGAATATAAACAGAGGCTAGGATAATTTAGCCCTGTTCAAACATATATTATGCATTTTGTGTAAGCATTGTTGCTGCAGTTCCCCAAAAAAGGCTCTAAGTGGCGCTGGTTGTCTACATATTTCAATTCGACACAAAGGCCTTCTACTTTTCCCACTGCTATCACAGCAAAAACCTTGAGGATATGAAACAGAATAGGATCCATAACCACTGAGTTACAATTCACTGCAAAAAAAGACTTACCTATTTAATCTTTTCACGCAATTAAAGGAAACACTGGAGAAAATCTGACTATATAGAAATGAAGATTAAAGGATGCAGAATAACAATGGACTGGCAGGTAGTATATTTTTTCATTTCCCTTTCCATTAATCCTATATTTTCTCAGCTTCACTACCCTATTCAAGAAGAATTAAAACAAGGATCTGTAATTGGAAATATTGCAAAAGATTTGGGGCTCAATGCAAAGGAATTATCAATTAGAATTTTTCATATTGTTCCAAGAGGCAAAATCCAGTACTTTGGTGTTAATTTTGAAAATGGAGACCTTTATATTGCAGAAAGAATAGACAGAGAGATGCTATGTCAAATAAAAGAGATCTGCTTATTAAGCTTTGAAGCTGTAATTGAACATCCTTTACACCTGTACACAATTAATGTGGAAATTGAAGATATAAATGATAATCCTCCATCTTTTTCCAAAAATATGTTTGATATAGTGATCAGTGAGGCCGCAATACCTGGAGCACATCTTCCTTTAGGACATGCACAGGATCCTGATTTGGGTATCAATTCTGTACAAGATTATACAATTAGTAAAAATGAATACTTTACATTGGGTATTAAAATGACCACTAATGGAATAAAATCACCAGAACTTATACTAGAAAAATTCCTGGACAGAGAAAAACAAAACATTCATGAAATAATATTAACTGCTTTTGATGGTGGACAGCTTGCCAAATCTGGCACTGCTCTTATAAAGATTATTGTCCATGATGCAAATGACAACTTTCCTGAATTCACGAAAGATACGTATGAAATACAGTTAAATGAAAACACTCCTTTAAATTCGTTGGTTCTTCAGCTTAATGCTCAGGATGAAGATGAAGGTTCAAATGCAGAAATAACATATTCATTTCATGACATTCCAGAAAGTTTATACTCAATTTTTACTATAGAACCATCAAATGGAGAGATTAAAGTAATCGGAAATCTAGACTACGAGGCTAAAGAGGAGTATGAATTAACTGTAGAAGCCAAAGATGGTGGAGGACTTATTGATCATTGCAAAGTCTTAATACAAATTGTTGATATCAATGACAACGCCCCTGAAATTACAATAACATCACTCTCAACTGCAATTCCAGAGAATTCTCCACCAGATACAATTGTAGCATTAATTCATGTTCAGGATTTAGACATTGGTGAGAACGGTGAAGTTGTCTGTGAAATCTCTGATCATTTACCCTTTAAATTAGTATCATCATCTGCAAATTACTATAAACTTGTGACTGCTGAAAATATTGATAGAGAGAAAATGCCTCAATATAACTTATTAATTAAAGCTGTGGATAATGGATCACCTCAACTGTCCACCAACAAAACCATTCAGCTCTCTGTATTAGATTTGAATGACAATGTTCCTGTTTTCGAGAAATCAAGGTATATTGTCTATATCCAAGAGAATAATGCACAGGGAACCTCTATACACAGAATGTATGCCTCAGATAGTGATATTAATGAAAATGCTAAAATCAGCTATTCTATTCTTAGTAATAATATTGATGGTATCCCAGTGTCATCGTATGTTTCCATAAACTCAATTACTGGGATTATCTATGCTCAGAGATCGTTTGACTATGAACAGTTACGGGAGTTTCAGTTCCAGGTGATGGCCAAAGACAGTGGAACTCCTCCTCTAAGCAGTGATGTCACGGTGAAGATATGCATTGTTGATAAAAATGATAATGCTCCTAAGATCCTCTACCCCTCATCAGACACTGGAGAAGCAGCATTATTTGAATTTATCCCACATTCTGCTGAGAAAGGCTATCTGGTGACCAAAGTGATTGCAGTGGATGCTGACTCTGGACACAATGCGTGGCTTTCTTATCACTTATTACAAGTTTCTGATCCATCCTTATTTATAATTGGTCAACATTCTGGTGAAATCAAAGTAGGGCGAGACCTACCAGACACAGAGTCTTTAAGACAAAAGATTTTGGTTCTTGTAAAGGACAATGGGGTCCCATCCCAATCATCAACTGTGACCTTAAGCTTAGTTGTTGCAGAAAATGTTCAGCAAGTTGTACCAGAGATAAGACGCCAGCCAAATACTTCAGAATCCTCGTCAAATGTAACATTCTATTTAATAGTTTTTATTGCAGTGATCTCTCTTTTCTTTGTCATAACTGTGGTAGTTATGTTGATTTTTAAATTCAGGAAAATGAACAGTCCAACATCTTTAGGTTCTCTTGGTGGCAATGTGTACCCTCAGTTCACACTGGGATGCCCCTCTGAGATCAGTGATACCAGTTTACCTTTTCCTTTCTCCTATGATGTGTGTGTGACTCTTGACTCAAAGCAGAATGAAATTGCTTATCTGAACCCAGTTCAGAATGTACCAACAGAGAATCTCATTGTAATGGAAGATTCAGCAGTAGCAAATGATCAGACAGAACAGGTAAGATACATTACATAACTATAACAGATATATCACATTAGTCATGTTTCATAATATAAAGTAGGTATAGCCGTTTTTACATTTAACATCATGGTGGTTATAGTAATTTCTAAGTAAAGAAAATAAAACAAACCAGTGATAGAAACTAGTGATTGAAGTGATAAATGCTTGTCTAAATTTTTCCAATGGATAATGTCTCACATACAAACTATTTAGTAAGTGAAGTCAACTACTATTATTTCAACCACTTTTGCACAGGTAAACATTTAAGAAACGTATTACAGAGATAGTTCATAATCATGTCTATTGTATGGTTGATGGCATGGTGAGATAAATGTTTATTGCAATATAATTGTATCACACATCAAGAGTATGGTAGTCAGCAATTCAGTGTAAAAGATATGAAAACATACAACACATTTTCTGAGTATTGTTAATTTGTTAGCCTGAAAAGTTAAACATCTCTGTGCTTACCTTTCCTTAAGTTATCACAACATTTTCCATCTCTATCTCCTTTCTCGTTTAAACCTGTTAGAGTCTACAGTTTTTTTGTTTTCTCCACCTAAGCAAATGTTAAAGAATATCTGACATTTCATAATTCATTGCAGTTATCCTCAGAAGGATCATGTAATAATAATAACAATAATAATAATAAAAATAATCGGGTTATTTTCACAGTAAGCATAAAGAAACTAGAGTAAAACATCCACTACAGCTTTTCTCACATTTTTAACATAAATAAAATAGTTAAACTTCTATTAACAAAAAACTTTCAAGGTATATCAGACTACTAATGGATAAACAGTTCCCATAACTTCATTCAGTCTTAAACATTACACAGGCTACTAATAATTGGATTCATGAACAAGTAAGGTAAGAATGGAGAAAAACATCCATTAGGGCTGTAGTTTCCATAATGGTACTTAATGGTCAGTGTCTAAGGTCGCAGTCTACAGGGGCAGCATGGAGTTTTTGGATGCTTCTAAATAACTAAGGCTACATTTAGTTTTATTAGCTATAAGGGCAAGGGAGTATAGATAATCTAAGTAAGAGTCAGAAAGCTTATAATAGTTCAGGAAAAATTATGCCATCTCTCCTTTATTTTTTGTGGTGGTTTGTAGAGCTCTAAATCTAATTACTGTATAAAGAGAGCTCCATGCTGCTTTCAATGGTGCATTTTACATTGTTACAGTGTTTAGGGTATTTCTCTGGCTGACTTTACTGATATCACAAAATAAACACCAATATTACAATAACATCACCAGAATGATCTGGTGTGAGTGGAGGGCCATGATGTGACAGACTAAGTAAAATACTGAACATCAGCTATATTATCCAGTATTTCAGGAAAATGTCTTGTGTGTACTTGAAACCATATAATTTTAAGTTATAGAGATATGCTCAGATTTTTGGATTTTCTCTTTTACACATTTCTTGAAGGGTGCAACAGTATTGATGAAAATCACTAAATTATGTAGTTCATAGGTATCGTTCCTTTAAATGTGACATGTCATGTGAGTAGATTAGAGTATGGTTGGATGAGAAAAAAGGTGTGTGCCCTCTTGAAACACTCCTCACTTTGCTGATTATTGGAGACCATAGATCTTTTTTCAGTGTTGTGATAGATTC
The DNA here is from genome assembly GCF_062004578.1 of Staurois parvus. Classification (NCBI taxonomy): domain Eukaryota; kingdom Metazoa; phylum Chordata; class Amphibia; order Anura; family Ranidae; genus Staurois; species Staurois parvus. The sequence goes on along the minus strand of NW_028317802.1, from coordinate 9,265,686 downwards.
TTTATCAGAAGGGTATTGTTGGGTGTTTGTTCAGTGTGTAAATATGCAAGCTAGGGTCTTATAAGTAATCATATTTATGTTAAGATAATGCTAAGATCATCTGACCACCAACTGTATATGGGCTGCAGTGCCAAAATAAGGTCCACTGGCACCCAAGGTAAAGATGACACAATGTGCCAACCTCATCCTGGACTGACATAGTTGGCTCTGGCATACCCCATACATACACTCACCAGAAGAACATGAAAGTTTTAATAAAAACTAATTAGGATTAATAATTGACTACAGCTTTTATTTATAAATCAGCTGAAATGATGACAGCTGAAGAACCACCCTTTTCCCCCTGTAATCTGCAGGACTAAACTGTCAATGCAGTTTAAGAGATGCTGAGTCAGGTGTGACTGCCACTCCAACTGCACCTCAACGAGCACAATCCATGAGGTGGAAGCGTCTCCTTTCTCTGCTCTGCTCTAAGCCCTGATAGGCATCTGATTTTTTTGACAAAGTACAAATCATCACATGATGCTAATGTTTTTGACCAGTCACAGTTTTTTTATGGCAAAACATTAAACGTACAGCCACAACTTTATTTACTTTTGAATATGGAAAGGCTAAATGTTATTTTTTTTTTATGTATTGGTCCTGCTCTGAACATTTCCCTTCATTTCCTGTTCTGCAGACTAAACATACATACAAGGTAATCTCCCCAAGGTAACAGAATTCCCATCTTAGACAATTGTTATCAGAACAGGTGTCCCTATTTGATGACTTACCATCAAATATTGTTCTGATGGATTTCCCCTCACTTTCTTTTATGGCATGAATGGCCACCAGGAAAAACAGAGGAGATAAAGTGACTGCAAAGGTTTCCTTTTCTAATAACAATAGTAATATTTACCAGCTCTGTGCAATGGTTTTGCACAGAGAAGCCCTGATCCTCCTCTTCTGGAGTCCCCCAACAGTGTTTTCCACTCCTCCTCTTTAGTGTACTTCAATTGCTTGTGGGGGTGGGGGGCAGATGTGTGGGCTCACTCCTGGGCTGGCTTTGTGTGTCCATAGACACACACATTGCAGTATGGCCCTGCCTCCCCACTCTCTGCTCACTGGTTTTGACTGACAGCAGCGGGAACCACTGGCTCCCACTGCTTTCTCTGAACCTATGAGGAGAGAGAGAGGAGCACGGTGCTGGACTGAGATTGGGCTTTAGGTGGGGGAAGGGGGAGTGTGGTAGCGTACTGCACATGAAAGGTTTTTACCTTAACATAGAAAACGCATTAAGGTAAAAGACCTTTAACCTTTACAACGACTTTAATCTCCTCATTGGGAATACACACAGCAATAGGAAAGAGACAGAGTTTCTAACCCTTCCCTACTCTATCCAACAGTTTTGCCTGCACACATGCTACAATTTTTAGGTAGTAGTAATGTTTATAATTGATTTCTATGAAATATTTACTGTGCTCCATTCTACTCACTCATACCATGTGCTATGATTTGATAAAAGGAACCTGTAAGGCTCAAAATATTGCTCTACCTTGTGAATTTGATATTATTTGCAAAACACTGGGACTGTGGATGTGCAGGCAGCATTCCTATATAATATATATATATATATATATATATATATATATATATATATATATAAAACCACTGTACATGTTCACCACATATTCAGTGCAAAAGAACATTTAACCCCAGATCTTCATTAGCATGCATCAGCTTTTGCCATCTGCACACAGTGCTGGCATAATTTGAAATTGTAATGAAAAATAAGGATGAATGTCATTCTGATCAAGTAAAATTTACCAAATAGAATGAATGTACATGTTACAAAAAAAAGAAGACTATCGTTTGCTTAATAGAACTATAGTGAGACTGTTAGGGGCAAAAATGACTTCCCACAGATGGATGTATGCGTGTATGTATGTGGATGCAATGGGGTGGTATTACATCAAGCAGTCTCAGGCAGCAATTATTAAAGCTCAGTCAGTTCTTAAGCACAAGCCAGTTCTTTGAGAGAAGTTCTTTGAACCAGTCCTTTGAGTTTCTCTGAGAGCAAATTATTCAGATGACAGATGCAGAAGATCCAACACATTATGCTGTGTATTGCAACTCTAAACAATCTACATTTTGCTATTTCACCTATTTCACTTCTATATTCATTAAAATGAACACACAACATATATTATTTTTCATACAGTGATTAAGTTACTTTGAGCCACATGTAATCAAAATACATTTTGGAAAATAAGCTATTGGAACGATAAGGATACTATTGTTACTTGCTGGGTCTACATTATACATGTCAGGTAATTAAAACTTTTAATTAACAATGTTGCTGCTTATTTTAAATAATTGATTTTTTTTCAAATTAACTTGTAACATAGTTTGCAAAATCCTTGCAGTACTTCATTTTCACCTCAACATGTCACTGTTGGCCAATAAGGCAGAGAAGTAGAAAACATGAATACATACTGTACACAGTGCTAAGATACTGCAATTCTGGACTTGGAACAGAATTCATCTCATTATTTGCTTCACACTTTGAATCTCATTTTCTCTTTGTGTACTGTGAGCATTTTTAAATCATATTAAGGAAACATTTTTCTTTCTGGGAATAACAAAGAAGATGCTACAGAGAACTGAAAAAGGGACAATGCAATGGCAAGTAACACTTTTCTTCATTTCCTATATTTCTTCTACCATACTTGGTCAAATTCATTACTCATTGTTGGAAGAAATCAAACAAGGAACAGTGGTAGGAAACATAGCAAAAGATTTAGGATTAAATATTAAAGAATTAGCAGGAAGAAAAATTCAGTTTTCCTCCAATACAAAAAAGCATTACTTCAATATCAACATGGAAAATGGAGACTTGTATGTCACTGACAGAATAGACAGAGAAGCTATTTGTGGAACAGAGCAAAGCTGCTTTCTGCATTTGGAGATCCTAGCTCAAAATCCTATCAGTGTTTTTACTGTTAAAATTGAAATTCAAGATGTAAATGACAATGCACCAGGTTTTTCCAAGAATGTTTTTGAAGTTGCAATAAGTGAATCTGCTTTAATAGGTACACGTTTTATTGTAAGCAATGCACGTGATCCAGACTTAGGTACTAATTCTGTACAGAGCTATGGGCTGAGTCCTAACCAGAACTTCAAATTGGGGGAAAAGATAAATGCAGAAGGATTTAAATATCCTGAACTTGTGTTAGACAAATCAGTGGACCGTGAAAAACAAAGTGCTTATGAATTGACTCTAAGTGCTTATGATGGAGGAAAACCTCAAAAGACTGGAATGGCTGTGATTAAAATTGTGGTTCTAGATTTCAATGATAACTTTCCTGTGTTCAGTCAGGATATGTATAGGGTCAGTTTAAATGAAAATTCACCAATCAATTTTCTAGTCCTCTACCTTAATGCAACAGATGAAGATGAAGGTTCCAATGCTGAGATAACCTATACTTTCAGTCATATTCCTGAAAATGCAGTTGACAGATTTACTCTGGACGTCCATAAAGGAGAGATTAAAACAATTGGAGAGCTGGACTTTGAAACAACAAGAAGTTATGAGATGACTGTAGAAGCTAAGGATGGTGGTGGTTTAGTGTCACATTGTACTGTATTGATACAGATTTTGGATGTCAATGATAATGCACCTGAGATAACCTTTGCCTCACTTTCTACACCTATTTCAGAAGATTCAACACCTGGGACCCTCATAGCATTAATTAATATCAACGATTTGGATTCTGGGCCAAATGGAGACGTTAGTTGCCATATGATAGAACAACCAGACTTTAAATTGATTCCATCATCTAGTAATTATTACCAACTAGTAACCTCAAGTCATCTGGATAGAGAAGCACAGCCAGAATATAATATTACACTTACAGCAGAAGATCAGGGATCTCCTCCATTGGTTACAAAAAAAAACATTGCTTTGATTGTTTCAGATGTGAATGATAATCCACCAGTTTTTGATAATGTTTTTTATACTGTGTATGTTTCCGAGCATAATCAGCCTGGAACATCCATAGTCGCTGTTTATGCATCAGACCAAGATGATAGGGAAAATGCAGGTATAATCTATTCAATTATTAATACAAATATTGATAACATTCCAGCATCATCATATATTTCCATAAACTCAATGACTGGGATTCTTTATGCTCAGAGATCATTTGACTATGAACAGTTACGGGAGTTTCAGTTCCAGGTGATGGCTAAAGACAGTGGATCCCCTCCTCTAAGCAATAATGTCACAGTGAGGGTTTATATCGTGGATCAGAATGACAATGCTCCAAAAATTCTTTACCCATCCTCTGACTCCGAGGGATCGGCATTATTTGAATTTATTCCTCGCTCTGCTGAGAAAGGTTATCTAGTAACCAAAGTGATTGCAGTAGATGCTGACTCTGGGCACAATGCCTGGCTTTCTTATCACTTTCTGCATGTTTCTGAACAATCTCTATTTACTATTGGTCAACACAATGGAGAAATCAGAATTGGAAGGGACCTACAAAACATAGACCTCTCAAGGCAAAAGATTGTAGTTCTGGTAAAAGACAATGGAGTTCCATCCCTGTCATCCACAGTTACTCTGAGTTTGGTTGTTGCTGAAAACTTTCAACAAGTTTCTCCAGATATAAGGCGCCAGCCAAGTAATGTGGATTCTCCCTATTATAATGTTAAATTCTATCTAATAGTTTCCATTGCTCTTATCTCCCTGTTATTCATTGTGACAGTAATAGTTATATTAATTTCTAAGTGTAGAAAAAACAACATGCCCAGTTCTGTTGGAGCTCTCAGTAGAAACGTGTATCCTCAGTTCACCTTGGGATGTCCCTCTGAGATCAGTGACGGAACGTTACCTTTTCCATTCTCATATGATGTGTGTGTGACTCTTGACTCAAAGCAGAATGAAATTGCCTATTTAAAGCCAGTCCAGAATGTTCCAACAGATAATCTGATAGACACTGGTGATCCTACAGTGGGAGATAATGACTTACAGAAAATTCTTTCATTACCTAATCCTGTAGAGGTAAGAATTTAAGTAGAATTTAGAGTGAAATTTCACTCTCTCAATGAATGTTGACTATTTTGAATCCTTATGCTGCCAGCATTAGTAAATATATAGAAACGTATTATTATATGCACTTTTTTAAACTATTTTTTACATTTATTTAGTCACTTCCTGGTTTCTGGCTTAGGCAATTTATGTCATACATCCCAGGAGTCTTCAGGCGGGGAGGAGGGGTTTTCACAGATAAGCACACCGTTCTGCCTGTATGCCTAAACTAAGGGCAGATGGATTCCAGGAAGCGATTGCTATGTGAATCATCTGTCCATGCTCAAGATTGTAATGGCCAGAAATGCTAGGGGGTGTTTTTCAAAGTGATTTCTCAACAAAATAAAGCATAGAGACATGGATGGGTGAGTTTGCTTTAAATATTAAAAATGAATTAAATAGTATTTTCAGTTTGTGGTGCTCACATACAGTTTATTTCTGCTTTAATGACGGAAAAGCTTTTTAGCTTTTCCTACCTTTTAATGTTCATTAAAGTGGAGTTCCACTCAAAGGTGGAAGCTCCGCTTGTTTGCCTCCTCTCCCCTCCACTGCCATATTTGGCACCTTTTTGGGGGGGAGGGGGGAGAGGGTACCTGGTTTGGACAGGCACCCGCTCCCACTTCCGGCTCACTTTGCTGTGACAAAGTGAGACAGAATTTCGGTCCCCTCCTTCCTCCTGGAGGCTCCTGGGAACTTTCACAGGTTCCATAAGACTGCCGGACCAATTAGGATGCGTAGCGTGACTCGCACATGCACAGTGGGCACCAGGCCGTGAAGTCGCAAGCTGTCACAGCCTGGTGCCCACAGTTGAGATGCTGGGGTCATGGAGGAAAGAAGGAGAGAAAGGGCTACACGGGTGAGCACATCACTGGACCCCAGGAAAGGTAAGTGTGTGTTTATTAAAAGTCAGCAGCTACAGTTTTTGTAGCTGTTGACTTTTAATAAACACAAACACGACTGGAACTCCACTTTAATGCTCATTATATAATTGGAGTTTGCTAAAAATAAAACACATTATGATACATGAATCAATATAATTGTTGACAGATTTATATGTCCTTAGAAAAAATGTTTCCTATTTGTATGTGTAGATTATAACCAACCAGCCACAATTTACTCAAATTAAAACAGCCCAGTAGAAGATGGGTTACCATTGGTTTCAAGGATTACTGCACTAAATAGTAAGCATTTAAAAATACAAATATTTTATTATTAAGGCTGAGAGTGTATAGCTGTATCTGGAAACATAACAGGCTTGATAAAAATTACTAGTTAAGTAGGATGAATTTATGTTTACTTTGAATGTCCAGTCATGTTAAAGAGAAATTCCAAAAAAGGATTTTCTAGGTTACAAAAATATGGGTATTTGAAGTGAACAAGTGTAACCATATTCACTAAGAAAATGATCATTGCTTTACCAAATCAACCCAACTGACTGTTGGAAGATAGTGCTTCTCTATGATTTGTCCAATACACAGTTCAGTTGGTGAAATCCTAAAACATTTTATAATTTTTATTTTAACCACTTGCCGTCCGCCTACTGTTTTTAAATGGCAGGACGGTGTCACTCTAGGGGCGGGTTGCCGTTCATAAATGGCACCCACATTTTCTAGTTGTGTGTGCTCCCTCGGAGCGCGCAGCACCGCGATCCAGTGCCCGCTGTGTCCTCCGGACACAGTGGAACACCGATCATCGGACGGGACCTCTGTGTGAGGTCCCGATCATGTGATCACTGATTGGCCAATCAGTGATCATATACAGAGTAGTAAGCAAGATGTCACTTGTGACATCATTGCTTACTACGTGTGAAATCTGTGAATGATCACAGAGGTCACATGGCAAAAGGCTATTCACAACAGCCTTGTACCATGTAACAAGCTGTGACCAATCACAGCTCACTCAGTAGTTCTCAATGTAAGAATGCAGCCAGAAAGAAGGAGAAAAAATTGCTTTTACATCCTTTATGGGTGTAAAAGCAATCAGTGTAAAAAAAAAATCTTCATCACACCCCACAAGTAGTACAGTGTCACCACAGTAACACTGTACTGCTAGGGTGACAGTATGTAAAAAAAAACAACAAAACATAAATAATAATATAAAAAAAAACCAAAAAATTTTAAAAAATATTTTTTTAAATTATAATTTTTGGTTATAAACTAATTTGTGTTATTTTTTTTTTTTTGCTTAAAAGATAAAGGAATACATTTTGGCCAAGATTTATGATGAAATATTATTTATTTGCAAAATTTTATAAGAAAAACACTTTTTTTCAAAATTTTTGGACTTTTTCATTTAAATAGCAAAGAAAATAAAAATCCCAGGGGTGAATAAATACCAATAAAATAAAGCTTCATCTGTCTCAAAAAATGCTAAAAAATTCATATGGGTAGAGTGTTGCATGACCGCACAATTGTCATTTAAAGTGTGATAATGCTGAAAGCTGAAAATTGGCCTGGACAGGAAGGGGGTGAAAGTGTCCAGACAGGAAGTGGTTAAATGGGAGGCAAAGCCACAAAATTGAACACAATTAGAGATGAACGCTCATTAAAAGTTAAAAAGGCTTTTTAAAGAGGAATTCCTGCTATACACCTAGCTAGCCTGAAAACTGTCCCCTCTCACTTCCTAACACCTATGTTAACCATTTGCCGCCCGCCCTATGGCCGAACGGCGGCCGGCAAATGTCATCAGCGTTCTGGGTGGACGCCATATGGCATCCTCCCGCACATGCGCAGATCGCGCTCCTGCAGAGCACCGTGTACCGATGACAGATCTGAGTACCGGCCCCCGTTGCCGGTACCATGTGACCTGCTGTGACCAATCACAGCAGGTCACATGACAGTTGTATACAATGGATGGCTTCATTCATGCCATCCATTGTATACTAGTGTCTAGCTGTGAATGGTCACAGCTAATCACATGCACATGTCATGTGATTAGCTGTGGCCAACTCACAGCTAAGCACAAAAAAAACCCCTGAATGAATTGATGTCATTCAGGTGAATGCTTGCTTATAGCAAAGTAATTCTTTGCTATAAGCAAATTGTGTAAAAAAAAAAAAAAATACCGATCACTTCCCCAAAATAGTACAATGTTACTATGGTAACATTGTACTATTTTAATCATAGTGAAATATGAAAAAAGATCTTAAAAAAAAGAAAAAATTTATAAAAAATAATAAAAAAAAGAAAAAAAAAATATATATTTTTTTCATACTGTCACCAGTCAGTGTCCCTGATCCCCACCATGCCAGTTATATGATGATGCTGTACTGCACTGGTGACAATATGTAAAAAAAAAATAGTGAAACTAATTTTTTTTATTTTTTTAATTTTCCGAAAAATTATGACAAAAAATATAACTTCAAAAAACTCGCCATGCCTCTTATGAAGTACGTCGACTGTCTACTTTGCAAAAAGGGGTCATTTGGGGGATATCTGTACTGTTCTGACATTCTGGGAACTCAAGAAATTAGATTGGCTGTCAGTACTTCAGGATTGATCAATATTCAGATCTATACCATAGTTTGTGAACTCTATAACTTTCCTACAAACTAAAAAATACATCCTAATTTGGGTTATTTTCACCAAAGACATGTAGCAGAATACATCTCGGCCTAAATTTATGAAGAACAATTATTTATTTGCAAACTTTTATAACAGAAACAAAGAAAACGTGTGTTTTTTCAAAATTTTTGGTCTTCTTTTGTTAATTTAGCAAAAAATAAAAACCCCAGCGGCGATTAAATACCACCAAAAGAAAGCTCTATTTGTGTGAAGAAAATGATAAAAATTTAGTTTGGGTAAAATGTTGTATGACCGCGCAATTGTCATTCAAAGTGTGAGAGCGCTGAAACCTGAAAACTGGCCTGGGCAGGAAGGTGTAAAATTGCCCGGTATTGAATTGGTTAACTAAACTGTGTAAGAAAGATGTATGTACAGTATTTATAGGTTTATACTATTTTCAGACTTCTCCGATCCGGTCACATGATCCAGCTTCCCTGTGTCAGCCAGCATACCTACAGGTGTGCAGGAGTGGAGGGAGTGCCAATAACCAATGGACCATTGAAGTCCATCGGTGTTGTCACTGCTCTAGGCTTTACTAGCTCCAGTTGGAGTGCTGGCTGACACTGGGGATCACATGACGGAGTTGAAAATAGGTAAGTATATACACAGTTTAGTTAACACAGATGTTAGGAGTGGGGCGAGGACAAAAAATTTCAATGTTTTCGGTTTGATTATATTATTGAATTAAATGTATTATTATTATTATATTTTTATTTTTTATGATTATTTATTAAATTATAATTTATGATTTCGTGTTTCAAAATTTATCATACCCGGGATGTTTAATAGACTCTTGTTCGGACAGATTTCAGTGAGTTATTCCTAAAAATTACAGGCCTACAATAAAAAAACTACATATTTCCATGCAAAATAATGGTACCGCTTTCAGCACCAAAAATCTGAAATAATCATACCACTAGGGAGGTTAATACTAGTTAGTTGTAAAGCCAGAGTTTTATTATATATTCTTCAGGGGCAATAGTACTTCTCACCATTAAGATCGGTGCTGTGGTTTTTAAATAAAATGTTATGTTTATTACTGGGGAAGGTACAGGCCCTCTCTATTTTGCAGCCTTCCTTGCCCAGCAGCTGATATTTCCTCTGCTGTGTTTGTACAGATAACAGACTGGGACTTCAACCTCCCACAGCACCCTCTTTATTCAGCAGCCATGCCTCCTCTGCTCCCTCTACTACTGTTAAAAGACAGTAGAATCCCCAACCTTTCCCAGTTACCACCTAGTTCTGAGGAGATGCTTCACAAAAGCAAAAGCTGACAACAGCACATGGCAGCTACTACCCTAGTCTCCCTCAAATGTAGTAGCTGCCAGTGTATTTTGTTGTCAGTTTTTGCAAATTGATAGCACTGCTCCTCAGCTGCTGTCTTTCACATAACCCAAGTTGACAGCAATTACTGTAGCCCTTTCCTCAGAACTATCTATCAGCAACAGTAGCAGAGAGAGAAGAGGAGGCATGGCTGCAGAATAAAGAGGGGGGATGTGGGAGGTTGCAGACTCTTTTAGTCTTTTAGCTGTACAAATGGAGGGGAGGAGGCACAGGATGTAGGGCTTCAACTGATCTGTTTGCAACATTGAGAGGATTCGGGGGCTGTGTGGGGTCTGTCTCTTTTTGTCGAGCCTTGTCAAATAGTGGTGGAAGGGGCTAGTTATCTGATAGCACTACTTAGAAACCTCAGCATCTATTTTAATGGGGACAAGGGCTATGTGCACAGGGTCCCCTATGAAATTTAATCTTAACTTCTTGCAAAACTTTACATCCTGTTTGAAAGAGGCAAAAAAAGCATCTTGTGGTTTGCCACACTTTATAGTCTGGTTCATAAGACTGTTGATTTTTTTTCCAATGGTGAAAATAACCTTACATTTATAAACTAGTTTTAGAGTCTCAGTTTACAATCTACAGCTCTATCTTCTTCCTTATCTTAGTAATCCCTATGTCTTGTATGTTACGTCTGTGTTAGAGGGGTATTGATATGGGATATCATTTCCCCAAACCCTATATGATGATGGGCAGCTGTCAAATGTATTTTAGGTAATTATAACAGCAGCCATACCATAGTGCAAATTTTATTGCCAGTACATGATCTGCTTGCCCCTTCTGTCCAGTTCTGTCGAGATATACATTGACTCATGCCTTAGTGGGGAGTAAAGATACCAGGTTCCAGTTTCTTTTCATCTCATCATCTTATTATTCAGGCTGGTTTTACTCATTGTTTTAAGATACGTGTGGATAAATTAGCGGTTATCAAGTGCTATTAACATGCTACATTATTTCTTCTGTATTATAAATTTCTTTCTGCATACAGCAGTGACATGCAGATTATACAGGTTTACAAAAGAAAAACATGTTGTGAATAGTACAGCATTGCTATGTAATTGTCTGAGACATCATAATAACCTTTGCTACAGTATGTAAATAACCTCCTTTCATGGTTTTGTAAATGAAATATGCATATGGTCACATGCTCAAATACATTGAAAGGCTCGTTATACTGTATGTTGCTCATAAAGTGGAATGTTTGTTGTTTTGAACTGTAGTATTAGAGGATTAGCATTTTTTATTTGTACCACCTTTCTGTTTTCAGTATATTTCAGAATGTTAGACTCCAGTATTACATAGTAATTTTCTACCTGTCTACAAATGCCCAGAGTTTATAAAGCATGTCTTTGCATATTAACCTCCCTGGCGGTATTCCCGAGTGTAGCACGGGGTAGAGTTTCAGTACCAAAAGCGGTAACCCCGAGCTACACTTGGGCTTACCATGCGGCGCTGCTCAGGGATTCCCTGCAGCACTTACCTTGTCCTTTGCTCCCGCGATGTCCCTCCTGCAGTGTCCCCGGCCATCTCCTCCGGCCGATGGCGGCATCCGGCTTCCATGTTCCGGTCCCTGTGACGTCGGGACGTATGGGAGTCGGAACCGGCGGCAAATTTAAAAGTGGTGAAAACTGTAATTTTTTTGCAAACGAATATTACATAGCAAAACATTGCTGTTTCAAAGCATTTCACATACATTTTGTCCCTAGTGCTTTGTCCTGTGCCCTGCCTGCATTTTGACTGTTCTTTCTGCCTGGAAACTTAGAAAAGTCCATGGCATCCAAAAAGCGTCCTTTTAGGTCAAAAGTGGTTTTAGACCGGCTAGAGAACAGGGATAGTAAACCAGAACCACTTGCAGAATTGAGTGATAATGATTTGTGGGGAAATTCATCATCAGACACTGAAAACGATTTTGCGACTTTGCTCAGTGATGTGCGAACTTGGCGCTATATTTCAAATTTCAGTGTTTTTGGTTTGATTATATTATTGAGTGAAATTTATTATTATATTATTATTTTTTATGATTATTTATTAAATTATAATTTATGATTTCGTGTTTCAAGTTTTATCATATCTGGAATGTTTACTAGACTCTTGTTCGGGCAGATTTCAGTGAGTTATTCCTAAAAATTACAGGCCTACAATAAAAAAAAGCATATTTCCATGCAAAATAATGGTACCTCTTTCAGCACCAAAAATCTGAAATAATCATTCCACCAGTGAGGTTAATAACCGATTTTAAATCTTTTTGTTTGCTAATTTTTAGAACCATATAGTTACAGTAATCATTCTAAATGCATTTGATTTGATGCATTTTTAGTATTTTACTCATTAAGTTCTGAAATACAAACATAGATGTGTTAGTTTACAATGCATGAGGACTCCCAGCCTTTACTGCAGATCTTCTAGCTTTTAATTGTTACCTTTAGTACCTGAACCCACAAATATATGGTTCATATATTTGAGTAATTCAAAACACTTGTAATTTGAGAATCTGGGCCTTTATCTGCTTCTTAGCATATAATTAATAATGAACAACCATTGGGGCATCTCATCCCTCTCACAGTATTTTATTACCAGTGAAATAGGAGGAAAGGGCAAGTGCTGCTCTGTAAGGCCCCTTGCATACGGGTGTCATAATTTACTGATGTTTACTCAACTTGTGACACTCATGTACAAGGGGCCAAAAACTGTGTGTAAAGACCTGAGTAATGTTGAGTATAGGCGAGTAATGGTGTGTAAGCGTGTAGACGAGTATAGACAAGTAAAATTCTTCTTCATTGATACTATAGTAATATACTCATTTATACTCATGTAAACAAGTAACTTACTGAGCTCAAATTAAACATTTTCTATTTTTGTTTTACTGCTCTGTACTTAACAATGTATTACTAATCTAGTTTCAACTGTGTACAATGTCCAAAAGACAACAATGCATCTCATTTCAGATCAGTAAAAACGCATTCTTTTCTCCCGTATGCAATAGGCTTTATTGTCACTGTATATGTATTGTATGTATGTATATGTATTGTACTGTATTTTTGTAGTGTATATGTATTTTTCCATAAATGTAATTTTTATTAGATCTTCGAAAAAACAATAGTTTTAGGATGTTACCTTTATTAGGTAAATATATAGTGTAGAATAAATTAAAGTCATTACCTAGAGTTATCTTGTTAATTTATCCTACACTGGGTCATTGTGAATTAATGTGATTGTACAGACCAGGGACCAGTTGCTGAAGATGCAGAATGTCATATGTACACTTTCAAGTGAATCTGTAGGTTTTTTAATTTTACGTAATTGTGCTAATTGAAGATCTTATATACAGTTAGGTCCATATATTTGAAGTGCAGGCTCTCAGCTTTAATTCAAGGGGTTGAACATAAATATCAAGTACAAATTTTAGGAACTTCAGCCATTTTTATATACAGTCCCTCCATTTTCAGGGGCTCAAATGTAATTGGACAAATTAATATAATCATAAATAAAATGTTCATTTTTATTATTTTATTGAGAATCCTTTACTGGCAATGACTGCCTGAAGTCTGGAACCCATGGACATTACCAAAGACTAGGTTTTCTCCTTACTAATGCTTTGCCAGGCTCTAACTGCAGCTGTCTTCATTTGTTCTTTGTCTGTGGGTCTTTCTGCCTTTAGTTTTGCCTTTAGCAAGTGAAATGCATGCTTAGTTGGGTTGAGATCAGGTGATTGACTCAGTCATTGCAGAATATTCCACTTCTTTTCCTTCAAAAGCTCCTGAGTTGGTTTTGCAGTGTGTTTTGGATAATGTTCCATCTGTACTGTGCTGTCCAATCAACTTTTCTGCATTTTGCTGAATCTGGGCTGACAGTATATCTGTAAACACTGCAAAATTCATTTGGCTGCTTCTGTCTTCTGTCACATCATCAATAAAAACCAATGACCCAGTGCCACTGGAAGCCATGCATACCCATTCCATCACACTGCCTCCACCATGTTTTACAGATGACGTTGTGGGCTTTGGATCATGAGCTGTTCCAAGGCTTTTCCACACTTTATTCTTCCCGTCATTCTGGTACAGATTAATCTTAGCTTCATCCGTCCAAAGAATGCTTTTTCAGAATTTATCTGGCTTCTTTAGATGTTTTTTGGCAAAGTCTAATCTGGCTTTTCTATTCTTCAGGCTTATGAAGAATGCTGTTTCACTTGCATGGACAGTTCCTTTGAACGCATGATGTAGGTTCACAGCAATAGATTCAAAATGCAAATACCACACTTAGAATCAACTCCAGACTTTTTCCTGCTTAATTGATGAAGAAATAATGAAGAAGTAACCCACACCTGGCCATGAAACAGCTTATGAGTCAATTTTCCAATTATTTTTGGTCCCTTGAAAAAGTGGGGATGTCTACTCTTATGAGCTGTAATTCCTAAACCCTTTCTCCAATTTGGATGTAGAGCACCCTAAAATTAAATATTAAACATTAAATAACTGTAGCTTGAATATGTTTTGGTAAATACCTGAAAAAAACTAAAATTGTGTCCAAATATATATGGACTAACTATATGTATACATAGGCTGACATATTTTCTCATTGGAGCAGATTTACTGAAACTGGATAACTCAGAATCTGTTGGTGAACTTACGCCCGGGAGCGTGCAGCACTGTGATCCGGTGCCCTCTTTGTCCTCCGGGCCCGCTGTGAAACACTGATCGTCGGACGTGACCTCTGTGCGAGGTCCCGATCATTTGATCACTGATTGGCTAATCAGTGATCACATGCAAAGTAGTAAGCAAGATGTCACTTGTGACATCATTGCTTACTACGTGTGAAATCTGTGAATGATCACAGAGGTCACATGGTACAAGGCTATTCACAACAGCTTTGTACCATGTGACAAGCTATGACCGATCACAGGTCACTCAGTAGTTCTCAATGGCTGCAAGAATGCAGACAGAGAGAAAGAGAAATGATTCCTTTTACATCCTATATGGGTGTAAAAGCAATCAGTGTAAAAAAAAAATCTTCATCACCCCCTAAAAGTAGTACAGTGTCACCATGGTGACACTGTAGTGCTAGGGTGACATTATGTAAAAAAATAAATAAATAATAATATAAAAAAAAATAAAAATGTAAAAAAAAATGTTTACAAATTATAATTTTTGGTTATAAACTTATTTGGCTTATTTGTTTTTTACTAAAAAGATAATGGAATAAATTTTGGCCAAGATTTATGATGAAATATTATTTATTTGCAAAATTTTATAAGAAAAACACTTTTTTTCAAAATTTTTGGACATTTTCATTTACAGAGCAAAAAAAATAAAAATCCCAGCGGTGAATAAATACCACCAAAATAAAGTTTTATCTGTCTCAAAAAAATGCTAAAAAATTCATATGGATACAGTGTTGCATGACTGCGCAATTGTCATTCAAAGTGTGATAATGCTGAAAGCTGAAAATTGCCCTGGTTAGGAAGGGGGTAAAAGTGTCCAGACTGGAATTGGTTAAGAACATGCTTTACTGTCAGGCAGAGATTTATCTGTGCTGGATTCTTTCAGTGCTGGGTGCTGGAGTGCAGAGAATGTATTAACCTCCCTGGTGGTATTCCCAAGTGTAGCTTGGGGTAAAGTTTCAGTACCAAAAGCGGTAACCTCGAGCTACACTTGGGCTTACCATGCGGCATTGCTCAGGGATTTGCTGCAGCGCTTACCTTGTCCTTCGCTCCCACGATGTGTCCCATGCAGCGTCCCTGGCCATCTCCTCCGGCCGATGCCGGCATCTGGCTTCCGTGTTCCGGTCCCTGCGGGCGTCGGGACGTACGGGGGCCGGATCGGCACCAAATTTTAAAATTTTTAGAAACTGTCATTTTCTTAGAAATGAATTTGACATAGTAAAACATTACTGTATCAAACCATTTCACATACATTTTGTCCCGAGTGCTTTGTCCTGTGCCCTGCCTGCATTTTGACTGTTCTTTCTGCCTGGAAACTTAGAAAAGTCCATGGCGTCCAAAAGCGTCCTTTTTGGTCAAAAGCGGTTTTAGACCGACTAGAGAACAGCGATAGTAAATCAGAACCACTTGCAGAATTGAGTGATAATGATTTGTGAGGAAATTTGTCATCGGACACTGAAAATGATTTTGCGACTTTGCTCAGCAATGTGCGAACTTGGCGCTATATTTCAAATTTCAGTGTTTATGGTTTGATTATATTATTGAATTAAATGTATTATTATTATATTATTATTTTTATGATTATTAAATTATAATTTATGATTTTGTGTTTCAAGTTTTATCCTACCCGGAATGTTTACTAGACTCTTGTTCGGACAGATTTCAGTGAGTTATTCCTAAAAGTTACAGGCCTACAACAAAAAAAATACATATTTCCATGCAAAAAAATGTACTGCTTTGAGCACAGAAATATGGACATAATCATACCTCTAGGGAGGTTAACACTCGGCATGGCACTGCCACCCTGCATGTCAGTAATGGATGTGCCAGTGCACTACACATGTGGTGGTGGTTGTTGTTGTACAAAATGCTCCCACCCCCACAAGGTATGCTACTGATGGAGAGTGAGGGAAATAACCCACATTTTTAATGTCGGGATACTAAATAATCAGTTATGACCTTTTGCAAATCGTTTGCTGGATATTGCTTCTGATGAAAGCCTATCATAGACCAAGAATCTTCCATGTTTTATACAGTATATTATGCTAATAATATGAAATGCTATGCACTTGAAAATGTGAACGTCAGGTGATAAAGTATCGTTGGGTAAACTATGATAAAAATGTAAATGCAGATGGAAGTTACAATAAGGTTTCTCTAACACTCATAATTAAAATACATTCTTTTAATCTTTTTATTTTGAAATGTACATAATTTAGTATGGGGGGGGGGCTATTGCTAAATGTAAAAATTGTCAAATATGCATCTTTTTGGCATAACAGTGTCCTATGTTGTCCAGTCAATTCATAATGGGTAATTGGTGAGTTTATTGTAATGTCCATATTGCTGAGTCCACCTGTTGTGGAATTTGCCATGCTCTGTTTAATATAGTTGTGCACATTTATAAAATGAGATAATTGTGATTTTTGTGTGTGTGTGTATTTATGGTGATGAATACGCCTGTTTTTTTCCTCTGCTGTGTTGGTGTGCAGTAGCGTTGAATGCTGAGAACTGTCAATATTTCATGTTTTCAGTTTATTACTTTTATGTAATTTTAATGCATCCAACTTGACTGAGTTTGTCCTATAAATTTGGTGGAAAATGAATGGCAAAATATTTATGAAAACTAGAGTATAGATAGAAATGGTAAACTTTTTGATGTCATTGTATTTAATAGGCCTTTAAATGCTTGAGTAATTTTAACTTTTATAGACTGCACTCTGTTTCTCTTGATAATATCTCTCCTCAAACATGGCAGATTTAAGGCTAAAAAATACTACTGGGAATGATTTAATCTATCTCATGATTCCAGCTAATTTACTATGCAGCTAAGGGGAGGTAGCCAGTAAAGTCTATATTAAATGGAGTTTAATCCAACCAGCTTTGAAGAGGTATAAAAGCTATATCCATCTCTTTGGATATAAAAATTGTCCTATAGTGTAAATGATTTTTTTAAATGATTTTCTGTGTTTTGTGAAGAATTTGTTATCATGGTTAGTTACCTGGCTTGGGGATGGGTGTGTATTTGCCTTAAACATTTGAAAAAGTTCACGCCCTTCTCACAGGAGGTCTTCCCGTGAAATTAAAGTGACCGGAGGGAGTCAGTGTGAGTTCTAGGACCTGATTTAGAAATAAAAATGATGTGTGTAGGTTTATAGTTTAACCCTGGAGACTAGAAGGATAAGGAATGAATCATGTGTTCATCAACTGAGCGTTTGTGAATAAATATGCATCTTTGGGCCTGGAATATCACTCTTATCCATGATCCCTGACAATGCAGATTTTCTATGTTATAGGGAATACTGTATATAGAAAGGTTTTGCTAAGAAATACCCTTAAATATATACCCTTTTCCTTAAGTGATTGCAAGGGATCAAGAGTTATATTTTAAAAAAATAATCTTGTTTTATTTACCTACTCCATGCAATGGTTATGCACAGAGCAGTCCCAACCCACCGTTTTGTAGTCCCCTGCTGGTGCTCTTGTATCCTCCCCTTTGCTGAGTGCCCCCATAGCAAGCCACTTGCTATAGGGTCACTTGTGCAGGCTATTTCCTGAGCTGTATTTTGTGTGTCCATTGACACACAAACTGTGGCTTGGCCCAGCCCCTGCTCCCTCCTCACTGACAGTGTTTTACAGCAGCTGGGGCCAATGGCTCCCACTGCTGTCTCTGAGCCAATGAGGAGGGAGAGAGCCTCTGCTCTTCTGCACATTGCTAGATCAAGATTGGGCTCAGATAAGTATAAGGGTGAGTGCTGCATGCAGAAGGTTGCTTACCTTATAACATAGGTTGCATAGGATGCATGAAGGTAATAAATCTTCAGCCTTTGGATCCACTTTAAATTCCTCCAAAAAAAGGCAATTAATTTGGTGTATATGTACTTTCTTTATTTATCCTGGTTCTTCTTGATTATTACCTCACCAGTCATCAGAGAATCAACTTTCACATGAGGAAGGAAAGCCCTGCTCCTCTACCAAAATGGCTGCATGAAGCCTGCAAAGAATACTAGTGACTAGTCTTTTGCTCTCCACTTGCAAGTTTGGGGCATAGCTTCTGCTCTACATGTCATTTCTAAAGTAAACCTGTCAAAAAACAAATTGTTCATGTACTGAAGAAATGCATAAGCAGGTGTTACCTAATAAGCACATTTCTACTTCTCCTGTAGAGGTTAAGCATGGGCCCACCACTTCCTGCCTCCTGAACTTCACTATTTATCAAAGTAATGAATAAGGATGTAGAATGAATAAGAGGAGGTAATTGATCACAACTTTTAGGGCCCATTTATACTACCTGCATGATAAAATGCTCCGTTTTAGTGTGCAGACTGGTACCCAATTTGCCTGGCAAAGAGAGGCCTTCACACTGTTTACACATTTTTAAAAAAAAAACTGTATTGTAATTGTACAAATGTACATTCCATTCAAGTCTTCACACAATAGCGTGTTGGGATGGGCTCTTATGCTTTGCAGAAAAATGCATCAAGCCTGCATTTTTCCACATTGCACATCATCACAGCATTTTAGTTTGAAGAGGGGCTTAAAGGAAACATTTGTTTTCTCAGTGCCCTACCAGTGACCTGCTTTGTTCTGTGAATAAGGCAGGTCACTCTAGGAAATCATGAGATTTTGGAGATACTTTTTGTTTTATATATTTCAGGATATACTGATTGTTTTGATATGCGGTTTTCAATGAAAAAAATATTGCTTAGCTTTCTTTTTTAACAAATAATCATTTTAAATTGGCAAGATTTTGCCAGGTTTACATTAAGCTTCAAATAGTTAATTTATAAATCATCATAGCTACCAACAAAGTCCTTACCTGTCTCCTCCCCAGCATGTTCTAGTTCTTTTTAAAAAAGAGAACTAGCTGGAGCCCTGGCATAGATGTTTTCAGATTGCACGGATTTATTGTTTGTGAAAGTTTAATTTTAAATCTGAACACCAGGTTCAAGTTTAATTTTAAATCTGAATACACTGCGCAAAAAAATTAAAGCAACACTTTGAAAACACATCAGAGCTAAATGGGGAAAATATTATGCTGGATATCTGTACTGATATGGACTAGATAATGTGTTAGGAATGTAAGGATGCCCCATCATTTGATGGAAATGAAAATGATCAACCTACAGAGGACTAAATTCAAAGAAACCCCACAAATTAAAGTGAAAAAATGATGCAGCAGATTAGTCCATTTTGTATAAATTTCATTGCAGCAACTCAAAATGGTACTCAGTAGTTTGTATGGCCCCCACCTGCTTGTATGCATGCCTGACAACATTGAGGCATGCTCCTAATGAGACGACTGATAGTGTACTGGGGTATTTCCTCCCAGATCTGGACCAGGGCATCACTGAGCTGCTGGACAGTCTGAGGTGCAACCTGGCATTGTCGGATGGGCTGAAACATGATATCCCAGAGGTGTTCTGCTGGATTTAGGTCAGGCAAGCATGGGGGGCCATTCAATGCTATCAATTCCTTCATCCTCCAGGAACTGCCTGCACACTCTTGCCACATGAGGCCAGGCATTGTTGTGCACCAGGAGGAACCGAGGACCCACTGCACTAGCATAGGGTCTGACAATGGGTCCAAGGATTTCATCACGATACCTAATGGCAGTCAGGGTGTCAATTTCTAGCCTGTAGAGGTCTGTGCATCCCTCCATGGATATGCCTCCCCAGACCATCACTGACCCACCACCAAAACGGTCATACTGAACGATGTTACAGGCAGCATAACATTCCCCAGTGGTTCTCTAGACCCTTTCACCTCTGTCACATGTGATCAGGGTTTACCTGCTCTCATCTGTGAAAAGCACAGGGCGCCAGTGGCAGACCTGCCAATTCTGGTGTTCAATGGCAAATGCCAATCGAGCTGTATGGTGCCAGGCAGTGAGCACAGAGCCTACTAGAGAACATTGGGCCCTCAGGCCACCCTTATGAAGTCTGTTTTTGATTGTTTTGTCATTTTTTTTGGAGGTCATTTTGTAGGGCTCTGGCAGTGCTTATCCTGTTCCTCCTTGCACAAAGGAGCAGATACCAGTTCTGCTGATGGGTTAAGGACATTCTATGGCCCTATCCAGCTCTCCTAGAGTAACTGTCTGTTTCCTGGAATCTCCTCCATGTTCTTGAGACTGTGCTGGGAGATACAGCAAACCTTCTAGCAATGGCACGTATTGATGTGCCATCCTGGTGGAGTTGGACTGCCTGTGAAACCTCTGTAGGGTCCAGGTATCGCCTTATGCTACCAGTAGTGACATTGACCCTAGCCAAATGCAAAACTAATGAAACAGTCAGAAAAGATGAGTAGAGAAAAAATGTCAGTGGCCTCCACCTGTAAAACCATTCCTGTTTATTAACACCAAAGCAGCTGAAAGTGATTAACAACCCCCTCTGATACTTAACTGACCAGATCAATATCCCAGGAGTTTAATTGACTTAATGCTATATTCTAATTAAAAAGTGTTCATTTAATTTTTAAGCAGTGTATAAATATATAATACAAAAATAATATACAGTATATATAGTGGTTGTAATACCTTACATATAGCCAGTGACTGTCCTCAGGTGATACACAGAGATGAAACAAATCCTTGTACATAAGTTGTACCTGTTTATCTGCAGTGTTCTCTTCACTACATCTGTACAAAATCCAGAATGCATAAAGTTTGTCTGAGAGTTCAGAAAAAAGGGAGAGTCGAAATTACACTCTGCAGAGCTCAGTGAGGATAGCTCTGAGAGTTGATTAGAGGCAAGGAACACACCCCTTTCTCACATAGCACACAGGAAAAAAACTGAGGTTGTTAATCTGCTGGAGGCCCCTCCCCATCACCATTTTTCTGATGGTGTCAGGAAAACTTCATGATTCATGCTGATAGCAGAGGAAAGAAGTAGCAGACAGAAATTACACTTAGTTGAGACAATACACACTAGAGGGATATGCGTTGTTCATATTTGTCTGAGGTTTACAACCACTTTAAGCTATTTAAATGAAAGCTAGAAGCTCATTGGTTGCCATGCACAGCTGCCCCAGATTCCGACTCCTCTAATCTTAGTAAAGTCCCACCATTGCCAACTCATAAAATTCATGACAGTGTCAAATATCAGTGCCACGTAGTTAAGATAAATGTTAACAACTCCAGAGTTCTATTTTCTCTGTCAGCATTAGTCACTTATTTAACATCATCTTTTGTTTCTTTTGTGTGAAAACTTATTTTTTGCTTGCTGAAAGTTTTCACATTTTAGTAATTGTATCTACTCTCAGGGAAAATTTTTATTCAATGCAGAATTATTTTGTGTGGTAAACTGTGGGATTTTATTAGATAGCTTCCCACACATGCACTTTTTAACAACATTGCAACAGACGGGGCTTGAGCGGTACCCACGTGTTCTTGGAAAAGAATCAAAAAGAATCTTGGATTTATAATAGATTGCTCATACAGAAAAAAAAATTGCATTCATTCTGCATTGTCACACACATAAAGATTCTGCCTTTTTCTATAATCATTAGTTTAATAAAGAATGTTCTATCCAAATTAATTTGCATATCACCATGGCAAAATACTTATTTATAATTACAATATATCAGATCATGTTAAAATTTCAATGTATGTAAAAGATGAATGTACTGTATCTTTCTTGGTTCCATCTGCTCTAGCGGATTGAATATTTCATCAAAAAATCATTTTATTAATAGAAAAGAACTTCTGGTATGCTTTTCCTTTTCTGGATTTTAACTAGTCTATTCCAAATTGCTGTTTAGTATACTGAAATGAGAAGTGGATTACATGGGTGCTCTGTACGAAAAGATGCTTTAATATTAGTACGTTCTGTAAAGCCAAGGCAGTTTTAGTCATTGGAAGAGTGGGAGTAACTCCCAACCAATAATCTTATGTGCTACCACATAATATCTGCTTTTACTGTCTTCGTTCTCTCCACCCCCGTCAGTGACTCACCCTCCCTCTCTCACTTTGATCAGTAAGAAGAACAAAGCTATGCAAAATCGATGCTAAAAAGGAAGAGTTAGGAAGGATTTAATTTGCTTTATTGGATTAATTCAGACCATGTTATGATGTCTGAGCTTATCTAGAAACCTGACATCTTGTGCCTATCCATCTCAGGGACCTACAGTATATCTTTAAAATGGACTTCAGGAAGCATTTCAATACTTGGCTATGGCAAGTATTATATTATTTTTATCTTGGTTTGTGGGGAAGGGTCTGTGGACAGCTTTATTATACTATAATGGAGGAATCAGAGCCTGGGACATTTATTGGGAATGTGGCTCATGATCTAGGATTAAATGCTGAACAAATATCTCAGCGGAGTCTGAGACTGGGATCTGAAGAAAGCCGGAGGTATTTTCTTTTGAGATTTGAAAACGGAGAGCTGCTACTGAATGAAAAGATAGACAGAGAGAGTCTTTGTGGCTTTAGTTCAAGCTGTTTGCTGCCTGTAGAGCTGCTAATAGAAAAACCATTAGAGTTGTTTCATTTGATTGTCGAGATCCAGGACATAAATGATAATTCACCATACTTTGTAAATAATGCTCGACTAATTAAAATAGCAGAACTGGCTACTCCTGGTTTGAAGTTTCCTTTGGAAAATGCTATTGACCTGGATGTAGGTTCTAATGCTGTGAGCTCTTATGAGATGAGCCCAAGCCAGTACTTTTCACTAAATGTGAAACAGTTAAAAGATGGGACACTTTTACCTGAGTTAATATTAGAAAATGCTTTAGATAGAGAGGAAATAGCAGAACATCACCTTATGCTGACAGCTCTGGATGGTGGCCAGCCACCTAGGTCAGGAACAACAAGAATATCTGTGCTTGTTTTAGATAATAATGACAATCCACCTACTTTTGATCAGCCTGTTTATAAAGCAAGTTTATCAGAAAATATTTTCCCAGGAACATTATTAATAAACCTTAATGCTACAGATGCAGATGAAGGTTCAAACAGTGAAATTGAATATATCTTTGAAGATCACAGCTTAAAATCAGTGGGAAAGCTGTTCAAGCTAGATCCCCATACAGGTGAAATTCATGTGCAAGGAAATATAGATTTTGAAGAGAGCAGTTTCTTTGAAATTTATATAAGAGCAAAAGATAAAGGTGTTCCAGTAATGGAAGGACATTGTGTTATACAAGTAGAAATTCAAGATTCCAATGACAATGCCCCTGAAGTTGTCGTAATGTCTCTTGAAAATTCAATACCAGAAAATACACCAATTGGCACAGTGGTTGGACTTTTTAATATAATAGATCGAGATTCTGGCAAAAATGGTCAAGTCCAGTTGGAGGTTCCACCAGGGCTTCCTTTTACTTTTAAATCCTTTGAAAATCACTATTCTTTGATCACAGATGGTATTTTGGATCGTGAAATTACAGCTCAATATGTTATCTACTTAGTTGCAGCAGATTTAGGGTCTCCTCCAATGTATACAGAAAGAACAATTGTTCTCAATATTTCCGATGTCAATGACAATTCTCCAGTTTTTTCACATCATTCCTTTACTGCTTACATACATGAAAATAATGTACCAGGAATGCTTCTTTGCACTTTATTTGCCACGGATGCAGATGAAGGAGAGAATTCACACCTAAAATTCTCTCTATCAGAAATATATATTGCAGGCTCTCCAGTGACTTCATACATCTATATAAATGAATACAGTGGCAATGTATATGCTCAGAGGTCCTTCAACTATGAATATATTCAACTCTTGGAAGTCACTGTTTTTGTTGAAGATGGTGGATCTCCAAAATTAAAATCAAATGCCACTCTGTACATATTTATTTTAGACCAAAATGATAACCATCCAAAAATTCTCTACCCTGTCTTGACCAGGGAGGCCATTGAGCATCAAAGAATACCGCGTCCTGTATCTGCAGGCTATTTGGTCACCAAAGTAGCAGCAGTGGATGCAGATTCAGGTTATAATGCATGGTTGTCTTACAGTATTTTGGAAGCTTCTGACCCTTCCATGTTTAGAGTGGCACCACACACAGGTGAGATAAGAATGATGCGAACTTTACACGAATCAGATGATAGCACCTACACCATATTGGTTCAAGTTAAAGACAATGGACAACCAGCTTTATCAAGCACAGCTACTATTTTTGTATCATTTGAAGATATTGTCCATGATGAAACTCCAAAATCACAAGATTTCCAAACAGCTCATAATGAGCAATCAGATATGACATTATACTTGATAATATCTCTGTCAGCTGTCAGTACTGTATCAATCATTACTTTTATTGTTTTAATGGTCAAGTGTGTAAGAACAAAAAATAACAGAAGTGTCCGCAGTTGTACCACTGGGTCTGACATAAATGATTTTCAATGTCACTACCAACCAACTCTACAGCTTAATTCAGATGGGACTCTTAAATATATGGAGGTTAAGACTTTGACTCGGCCTACAAACCAGTGTTATACTACTTGCCTTTCACCAGCATTAGAGCGAACTGACTTCACCTTTTTAAGGCCTTTGGATTTTCCACAACTAAAGGATATTTTGAATGATGAAGATTCCTTGTCCTTGAACAGTGAATACAATGAAGTGATCCAGGTGAGAAAACCTGCTCAAAGCACCTAATGTTAAATTCAACTGTCTCTCTATGAACATGATTTTATTAAAGACGGTTTTACCTGGGAGATCAACTTTAGACACACAAATGTAGATAATCTACAGATAAGCTTTGCTATACATTTTTAATGATAATCATCACATGTATGAGGAACTGACAACCATGTTTGTCAGCCATGTGAGATGCTGTTATTTAAAAGCTGCTAAGGTGAATGTATACAGGTCCTGTATACCCTTTTTTTTATATCAACCCACATTATATAGGTGGTTAGATCCATCCTGGGCTATCCTTATTTGGCAGATTTGGCCATCACAGTCAGTCCACCTTCTTATAAGAAGTCTCAGATAGCTTGATCTCCAGGTGTGATTGTGATATTCCTTTAATTCTTCAATTTATCCTAAAGCTGCAGCACAAATGCACATACACAGTGTTTTGATTGTACTTTTAACAGGAAAGCTACTTGCTCTACTTAGCAAGAAGGATAGTCAAGAAAGGATGCATGTATATCATTCTAAGTGGTGATTGGAAAATATAACAACATTTTGTCAGTGTAATATGCAGTTACTAATAATATGCACAAGTAAACTGCTGTGGGCATAGTAATGTTAAATATAAAATACTGGAGTTCAGAAATGTATTTCAGGAATTAAAAAAAAATCCTTAGGTGACATGCAAACACTTTAATGGAATGCAACTGGGAACACAGTCTGTCAATTATTCATGTGAAGATTAATGAATATTTAGTTTTTAATGTCTGCTGAACTCTTTACATCTAGTTACAGTACAGAAAATAATGTCTTGAAGGGATATACTGGTAATTAAAGAAATATGTCCGCATTATAACTAAAAAAATCTTGTGTTCAAAGGAATGATTTTGAATCTGGGCAAGAAAACCATCTAAACAAGATCCCCATACATTCCAGTTTCTGGTAGTTAAAATAATGCAGTAGTAAAGCTGCATCCAAATCTTACTCAGAGTAGTTTCCTTTTAGTATTTCTTCTTTGACCATATGTTATTATTGACTATGTCAACCCAGAACTGTTGAAACTAAGAAGATTTGATTCAGCCACCCACCAGATTTTTATATCCCTTTATAACTAAAGCAGTATCTCCTTAATGCCCAATTCCACTCTCCAAACTCTTAGCATTCAACCCCTGCCACTGCATGTATTTTTTAATTTTGTATTTTATACATTTTTTTCAGAAGTCTTTTGGCTGAATACATAATGCACAAAGTCCTCTTAGACTTCACCTCTTCTTCAGTGCTAGGCAGTCCTCAATAATGCAGAAATCATCACTAAATGAATGTTGTCAGTGCTTTTCTCACTAATCATTGTACTGTGAGCACAGAGCACTGTAGCAACTCTCCACTCACACTAAGTGGGTTAAAAGACAGTAGGAGTCATGCAACCTGGAAGAGGAGAGAAGGTGAGTATTACAGGGAAATCTTCATTTGTTATTGTTTAAATGTTTTCTTGGCTATTCAGTTTAACAAATAAATCAAGGTAAAAAATATTTCCTGTTACATTCTGTTTTATGATAAAGAAATCAATATATTAAGAATTCTTTAACAATGAGACCAGCTGGCAATAGCAAATGCTAATGAGAAAAATGAGAAATTGGGTGAAAACATCATGCTGAAGTTGTGAAGTCTATGGGGGTGAACCTTGCTGTTCAATTCTTACTGCTTGTAGGGCTAATAAGTGAGTTATTGTCAAACAAAAGGCAAGGGAAGCTGTGGACTGCTATATGGACATGTATCAATGGCAAAATTAAGAAAAAAAAATTAAAAAACAAACAGCTCCAACAATTACAGACAATATGGCAGCTGAAAGCCCACCCTTTTTTAGAAAGTGGGCTGGATTATACATTCCTTTAAATTATTGCATTTTATGACTAATTTGACTAGGAGCAAAAGCTATGAACTGCATCATAGGTGTTTCTTATTTCTTGAAGCAAAACTGCATTTTATCATTTTTTTTTTTTTACAAATAATCACTGATTTTGTTGCCATTTTTTAAAACCATACCCATTATGGATTAATTTTGTATCAATGAGAAAAACTGGTGCACCCATAGGACGGATGCATTTGTGCAAACATGTATCAAAAAGTATCAAAAAGTACAGCACATGTTGCAAAAAAAAAAAATCTGTATACATCATTGAAGCAATAATTAAAATCAAATGGGTTTACATAACAAACATTACAATTTGAGTAAAGTGCAATCAATATATGTGTAAAATACTGCACATCCTATACTAAAGTTCATTGAACAAAGTGCAAGTGAAAACATGGCAATGCAATATACAGACTAGACTGAGAAAAGAAGGACCTTCCTTTCTCAGCACAGGTGTAGGATGTATTTTTCTTAGCCTGTCTACAGGTAAAAACTGTGATTGGCTTTATTAGATACTTTTATATATTTGCTATTGTTTTTCATTAATGTTAGGTCATGTGGTGTTTGGCTACACTCCCTCTTTATCGGGCCCTTCACTATTAGTACATTTCTTTCCAGCCAGGGACAATGGTTTGTTCAGATTAAGAGTAACAAGGGAACTGTGTTCTTTACAGAAGAATCGGATAGGTAAGGAAGCCAAATGACCTGTTTACTTAATGCAAATGATGCATAATTCAACATAAGAAGTATTTGGATTTATTCTAGCAGAAATATGGCAAAAGTAAACTGTGCTTATTACTACAAGCAATTACTACATACCCCTGGAGACTGACGACTGTTCCACACTTTATTCTAAAAGACAAGTTGTGTCTACAGTGCACAGGTTTTTATCTGGCATCTCACATGTTATTGCTTCATTGCTGCCAACTTAATGTATTTATTTTGAATGTCCACCTGTAGGGCCCATTAACACCAGTGAGATGTGTTATTGTTGTACTGCAGTGCCATGAATTCTGAAAGGCATCCTGACACGGTTTCTCAATACATCTGCATTGCAATGCAATGCAGGACAATAC
Source organism: Staurois parvus (assembly GCF_062004578.1). NCBI lineage: Eukaryota > Metazoa > Chordata > Amphibia > Anura > Ranidae > Staurois > Staurois parvus. The sequence goes on along the minus strand of NW_028317802.1, from coordinate 9,237,495 downwards.
TTGTAATCCACTACCATCCACTGCAGTGCGCTGAGTGGCCAAAAATACTGCAGGCATAATTTTTAATCTGTTGTGGTTTATTGGGCCCATTCAGCCCACATGTTTAACAGACCATAGCAGGCCATACTGGTGTATGCTCTATATAGTGGCCACAAAACTCTGAATTCAGTACCTGGTTACATATTTTTACCTGGTTGAAGAATCTGACACTCCTTTGTTCACAGTGCCTGCACTGATGAAAACCATTGGAGCCTTCCTGGAAACAGTTCTTAGGATAAGCTGATTATATTCATACATGACTCCTCTTTTATCAACTACAGTCATGTTTTTGTAGTGGATACACTTTTTGAAGAAAGTACTTTTGTTATATCATGAGTATGGAATGCAGGGTTCAGTAAATAAGTGATGCCTATGTTGGAAGATGCTGCTCCCTCTGTGATTATAAATTTCTATATGGATCAGTATCGAACAGCTGTTTTTACTTGACAACATATGAAATTAGTTATGTGATTTCTCTTGCACTGACAGTCGCAGGTCTCAGACTGTCAGTTAAGAACCATTATGATGGTTCTCCATCGTGATTACCATGGCAACCAATCATGGTGACCCACCTCCCTATAGAAGTTTTACTGCTACAGGGCTGATGCTCTGTGAAAAATCACGTAAATATACATGATTTTGCATTTGTTGGTAGGGTGACACATGCACGTGCTGCACTACCCGCATTGTCATTGGCTCCTGAAGATGTCAATCACTGGGTCCTGGCCGGTGATTCATGGTTGGGACTCGGTTATTGGCAGAGCAGCTGACAGAGGAGAGATATGTGAGTGTAAACAACACAGATCTCTCTCTTGTGAGTGCTGCTTTTTTTCTCTCTGCAAACCACACATTAATCACACTCCCTATCCCACAGTTAACCCATTGATTGCCCCAGATGTTAACCCCTTTCTGCCCAGTGTCATTAGTACAGTGTCAGTGCTTTTTATTAGCACTGATCACTGTATTAGTGTCACTAGAGATGTCAATGGTAGTCAGTTCCCACCCAGTCCCGCTATAAGTCGCTGATCACTGCCATTACTAGTATAAAAAATATAAATTACAGCATATATACCGCCATTTGTAGACGCTATAACTTTCACGCAAACCAATTAATATACACTTATTGGGATTTTTTTTTACCAAAGACAAGTAGCAGAATACATTTTGGTCTAAATTTATGAAGAAACATAATTTTTTATTAAATATGTTTTAGAGCAAAAAGTAAACAATTTAGTTTTTTTAAACATTAATTTATAGCGCAATTATATACATTTCATTTGAGTACAGTGTTGCATGACCACACAATTGTCAGTTAAAGTAGCACAGCGCCGCATAGCAAAAAAATGGCCTGGTTGTAAAGGGGGGTAAATCTTCTGGAGGTAAACTCTTCCTGCTTGCAGATGGCACTGTTTGTTTCTCTATCTCCCTCTCTGAGCATAGGGAGTGCAGAAAGAAAGAGATACAGTGTTAAAAAACATTATACTTTGTAATAAGTTTGAATAGAAACGGTTTTATATTAAACAACCAAAAGTGTATTTGATCACATTTTGTCCAGCTGTCAGCCCATATTAAAAACATGAATGTGATATTCAAAATACAATATAAAAATATTTGGATAAACAAATTAGTCATGGAATTACTGTCAAATTAATCAATGCTTACTGAGGCTTTGGTGTGGGCTTCTAGACTTCTGTTTATGAAGTGATTAAAGTACTTGCAAATCATATGTTTACCCCAAGATCTCAATTCCTCAAACTACTGGGCAATTTTTGAAGCCTCTAAATCTATGTTAACTTACAGATATGGTTATTTACAGCAATTTAATCTTCAATGCAAGTTTGATAAATAAACAAATCTCATTTGCATGTAGTTTGAATGAATCAGATAAGATAAGAACCAAGTTGTTCTTCAATTTACTGTCACAATAAATATTATCTGTATATTTTAACTGAACTTGCAGCCAAATTTTATTAAATATTAAATACAATACAAAATATATTTATTTCTAAGGCAAGGCTCTCTACTTCTATTATCTACCATAAAAGTGCTATTGTTTAGATATTGTTGTGTGAATGTGCTTTTATTCTAAAATGAAAATGTTTGTAAATGTTTGAGACTATGGACAGATGTAGTACTGAGAAAGTCTAAATCCAGCAAAAGGCTGTAAAACCTGAATTTACTGTACAAGGATTGTGTTTTTACCTCACATTTCAATTCTTGGCAAGCTTAACGGTTTATGTTAATGAAATAGCATTTCAATAGATTGTTGTTATGCTGCTGCTACAATATTAGACTAATATTATATTGTAATACCATATTTGATATGATGAACAAATGAGACATGTATTTGGCATTAACATCTCAATGGTGACTGCCAAGATTCATGGGTGTTGGATAGGGATGGCAATTATATTTATTAATTTTTATTCTATGCAAGCTAAATGAGAATGTTTTCTATGGTTTATATGACAAATATCTCTTAATGTATTGTAGTCTTGCTTAAAAGTAACCTGGTCAATATTTAAATGTGTCACCTATGAAAAAAATATTATTTTTATACTAATATCTAACTCTAGCACAGTGATACTGAAAGTGAAGGAAACTGGTTGAATAAATTAAAAACCTAGCCCCTACTAAGTTTTCTGAATACAAAATTGTTTTGTGATTTTAGTTGATGGTACAATGTTACTCATTCTGCTGGGTGATGATAATATCTCATCACTCTTGGGTGGCACATTAACAATAATTACAGTTGGTAATCAGAGAAAAAATCAGACATAAGGAGCCCTTTGAAAGTATATTGAAAAAATCTTATAAAATAATGAAACCTACTAATAACTCTAGCAGTGCAGCAATATCAGCAAAAGTAACTGTATATTTTATAATTATCAGGGGCAGTCTATAATGGTGTATTTTTTCACTTCAGTGAACATTGCAAAAAAAAAAAAAAAAACCTACCCTGTGGTGTCCATTTATAACACAGAGAATAGCTGTGAATCAGAGGATCGCAGCTATTCTCTGGTCATTCACAGTTTATGACACTCAGGAGATCAGCGGAGAACTATTCAGCTCTTCACTGGAGAGCTGTGTTCTCCCTCCAGATTCTCCAGCCCAGAGCTGGAGAATCGGAGGAACCGCAAACTAAGCAGCGATAATTTACCTCTGCTTAGTAAACTGATCTTTTACTGTAATCTCACAAGATTATAGTAAAAACAGCTGTTTTCCAGCGTTTGTAGACCGTTCTCCATTCGTTTGGAGAACTGATCTACACCGCTTCATAAAAGGCATTCACAGGAGAACTGTGTTCTCCGAGAATTCCGGAGAACTGAGCAGCGATCATTATAAGATTATAAACTATATATATGACTTTAAATATCAGACAAAATAACTGAGATATGGACAGCAGAGGCAGTTCAAAGATCTGGAAATGGCAAGTAGCATATTCCATTCTTCTCTGTAGCTAGGGCTGTGTCTCTGGGCAGCTGCGTTATTCTATTCTTGAGGAGTCTAATTTTGGTAGTTTTGTAGGGAATGTAACCCAGGGTATCAGTATAACGCAATCAGAAATATCCCACCGCAGTTTGCATTTGAAATCTGAAAATAACAATTATTTTTCTTTACAAAAGGAATATGGGGATCTGATTGTCAAAGACAGGATTGATAGAGAGAGCCTTTGTGGATCCAGCTTAATTTGTGTGCTGCATCTAAAAGCAGTTGCTCAAAATCCTTTGGAGTTTATTAATTTGGAAATAGAGATTTTGGATATCAATGATAATTCTCCCACATTTTCAACAAATGCCATACTAAAATTTCTGAATTACTTGCAAGTCCTGGTGCTCAGTTTGCTTTAGAGATTGCAAAGGATCTTGATGTAGCTTCCAGTGCTGTTAGTCGGTATATATTAAACACAAATCCTTATTTCTCATTGTAAAGAATCGTAAGGATGGCACTCTCATCCCTCAGCTGATATTAGAGAAGGTGTTAGATAGGGAGGAAAAACAGGAGCACAATCTTATTCTTACCGCTATTGATGGTGGAGAACCAGCTAGATCAGGATCCTGTCATATCACAATAACAGTGTTAGATATTAATGACAATCCACCAGTGTTCGATCAGTCAGTTTATAAGAAAACACTGAAGGCAAATTTGCCGTTAGGTTCTGTTGTATTAACACTTAATGCAACAGATGTAGATTATGGAGAAAACGCTGATATTCTCTATTTCTTTGATGACCACACCTCTCAGTCTACAAGAGACATATTTTATCTTCACCAACATACTGGAGAAATTACTTTGAAAGGGATTGTGGATTTTGAAGATCATAGCTAGAGATGAGCGAATTTCTCAAAAATTCGATTCGGCGAATTCCAGTGTGAAATTCGATTCGATGCGAATTTCTTCGCTACGAAGATGACTTATAAAAAGGGTTTCTAGGCTTCAGAGAGCCTTTAAATTAGTGCAGAACACTGTACCTTTAATTTAAATGCCCTTGGAGATGAGGAAAGAGAAGGAGAAGGAGAAGGAGAAGGATGAGAAGAAGGAGAAGGATGAGAAGAAGGAGAAGGAGAAGGATGAGAAGAAGGAGAAGGAGAAGGATGAGAAGAAGGAGAAGGAGAAGGATGAGAAGAAGGAGAAGGATGAGAAGAAGGAGAAGGATGAGAAGAAGGAGAAGGAGAAGGATGAGAAGAAGGAGAAGGATGAGAAGAAGGAGAAGGAGAAGGATGAGAAGATGGAGAAGGAGAAGGATGAGAAGAAGGAGAAGGAGAAGGATGAGAAGAAGGAGAAGGAGAAGGATGAGAAGAAGGAGAAGGATGAGGAGAAGGAGAAGGATGAGGAGAAGGAGAAGGATGAGAAGAAGGAGAAGGATGAGAAGAAGGAGAAGGATGAGAAGAAGGAGAAGGATGAGAAGAAGGAGAAGGAGAAGGATGAGAAGAAGGAGAAGGATGAGAAGAAGGAGAAGGATGAGAAGAAGGAGAAGGAGAAGGAGAAGGATGAGAAGAAGGAAAAGGAGAAGGATGAGAAGATGGAGAAGGAGAAGGATGAGAAGAAGGAGAAGGAGAAGGATGAGAAGAAGGAGAAGGAGAAGGATGAGGAGAAGGAGAAGGATGAGAAGAAGGAGAAGGATGAGAAGAAGGAGAAGGAGAAGGATGAGAAGAAGGAGAAGGAGAAGGATGAGAAGAAGGAGAAGGATGAGAAGAAGGAGAAGGAGAAGGATGAGAAGAAGGAGAAGGATGAGAAGAAGGAGAAGGATGAGAAGAAGGAGAAGGAGAAGGATGAGAAGAAGGAGAAGGATGAGAAGAAGGAGAAGGATGAGAAGAAGGATGAGAAGAAGGATGAGAAGAAGAAGGATGAGAAGAAGGACAGTTCTGTGACAGTTTCTGTCTATTTCTGACAGTACTGGGACATTCACTCCATACAGCTGTTTCAACCGCTGTATGGAGGGAATGTCATGGAACTGTCAGAAATAGACTATTAATGACAGTTCTGGGACTGTCCTTCCATGCAGCGGTTGAAACATTGTATGTATTTGTTTCCATAAATGGATCCATTTATGGAAACAAATAGATACAATGTTTCAACCGCTGTATGGAAGGACAGTCCCAGAACTGTCATTAATAGTCTATTTCTGACAGTTCTATGACATTCCCTCCATACAGCGGTTGAAACAGCTGTATGGAGTGAATGTCCCAGAACTGTCAGAAATAGACTATTTATGACAGTTCTGGGACATTCACTCCATACAGCGGTTGAAACATTGTATCTATTTTTTTCCATAAATGACATTCTGCAGATACACTTAGAGGAGCGCTGCAGATACACTTTTTGCCGGCTTGGAATTAATCTTATTTTCATCCTACTTCTTCTTCTTCATCCTCATCCTCATAAGAAGAAAAAGAAGAAGTAGGATGAAAATCGATTTATATATTTCCTGAAATTCGACTCGAATTCCGGTTCGCCTGGTTCGATTCGCTCATCTCTAATCATAGCTTTTATGAACTATATATAAAGGCAGTAGATAAAGGAACACCTGCATTAGAAGGAAATTGTCTGGTTCATGTAGAAATAGAAGATGGTAATGATAATTTGCCAGAAATCTCATTCACCCTAAAGACAAGTGAAATACCAGAAAATGCTCCCCTAGAAACTGTTGTGGGGTTTATTAATGTAAAAGACACAGATTCTGGGAAAAATGGAGAAACACGTTTGGAATTATCTCCCAATATTCCATTCAAAATTAGAGTTTTCAGAAACAGTTTTTCACTGGTCACTGATGGCAATCTTGATAGAGAACAAATATCTGAATATTTCATGGAGTTGGCAGCCATTGATTTAGGGTCTCCATCTCTCTCCAGCAAAACAACTGTTATTCTCAGGGTTTCTGATGTTAATGATAATGCTCCAGCATTTTTACAATCTGCTTATAACACTTTCATTAAAGAGAACAGAGACCCAGGGACTCTTCTATGTACAGTATCTGCTACTGATGCTGATGGAGGGGTTAACGCTGATCTTATTTACTCTATAGTGGAGACCCAGATAGATAGATCATTAGCATCCTCTTTTGTTTATATTAATTCTAATACTGGTGATCTTTATGCTCATCGTTCTTTTGACTATGAGCACATTCAGACTCTACAAATTACCATAAACGTAGAGGACTCTGGAACTCCAAAATTATTTTCTACTGTACCTGTCTTTATATTCATATTGGATACAAATGACAACTCCCCCACCCTGCTGTATCCACAGCACTCTGAGGATCTCATTGTCCCAGAGAGGATCCCAAAATCCACAAGTGCTGGATATCTTGTGACAAAACTGACAGCAGTAGATCTGGACTCTGGTCACAATGCGTGGTTGGCCTTTAACCTCATAGACACTGACAGTTCCTTATTTTTTCAAGTGTCAAAACATACTGGAGAGGTCAGGACTGTGCACAGGCTCCAGGAACTAGAAAATACAGAGCAGCAACTTATCATCTCTATCTGGGATCATGGAGATCCTCCATTATCTATTACTGTTACTGTCCTTGTCAGTATAGCAGATGATGTTGTGGTAGATAAACCCAAAACTGGAGATTTCCTGACAAATTCCAAACCACCATCAGATATGACGTTGTATTTAATTGTTTCTCTTGAGGCTATCAGTTTAGTTTCCCTTGTCACCTTCTTTATATTACTCGTGAAATGTACGAAGAAGGAAAGTTATAGCTATAGCAACAACTGCTGTTTCATGAGTGGATCTGAGTCCACAGCATACTCAGATCATTACCAGCCAGCTGTTTTTCTTAACACGAATGGAACCTTAAAATACATGGAAGTCAGGATGATTCCTCCAGGAGGACAAGGACAGTGTTACCAAACTAATGTACCTCCAGTCCCACAACAGCGGGATTCTGCTTTTTTCCAGTCACTGGATTTTCCTCAGTTAAGGGATTTGGTTAAAAATGAAGATGCATCTTCTGAAACAAGCTGCCTGAATGATCCCAACAAGGTGAGTTTATTATTGTTTTATCTTAATTTAATTTCTTTCTACTTTTTTGGCAGATTTGAATTCAAGAGAATATATCGGTAAATAAAGAATAAAATGCATGCATTGTATAATATTGCACAGATTTCTACTCTAACCAAGTAATTTTGTGTTAATCATATAACACCACTTTTGATAAACATGAAATATAAAGTAATTTACTAGTGATCATATAGTTTAGCTGAAATTGTAACTGGAGATGGGAGATGTTTGCAGATATGTGTGTTTACATCTCTGTAGTCTCTGTACCATGTTGAAGAAGAACTTGTATTATTTTATAACCTACATAAACCATGGAATCAATAAACATGTTGTTTTTTTTCTTTTTACAAGTAGATATTGTTAATACACTTTATTAAATGGAGCCAAATGTCCGCTTACTGTATGTACTTACATTAAAAAAGAATATACATTATATATACAACTCATTTTTGCTATAACCGCTTTCCAAATATCATTAGGATTACCATTAGGATAAGAATTACCATTAGGATTAGGATGCCATTCTGGGCACCTCTCTCTGTAGAAACATTTTCTGTACTGATGTCATAGTAACAAGGATCAATGCTCCTACAAAGGAGCTGTCATGCTGTTCTGGTTCACCAATACCATGGGTTTAGGGCAAATCCTACAGGTTAATGATTCATGGTCCTGGCAAATTATTGTGTACACTTGCCCAAGAGAACTTTTATTTAACCATACCGCACTGTAGGATCTTTGAACTATGGTTAGTAGGCTCAAAATGTTCAATAAGGGATAAGACAGTAGCCTCAATACAAAAGGAGGTGCACAGAGCCACCATATTGTCATAGTTACATAGTTAGTCTGGCTGAAAAAAGACAAAAGTCCATCCAGCTCAACCAAAAAAAAGTTATAATCCTATACCCACCATTGATCCTGAGAAAGGCAAAAGAAATCCCCAGCAAAGCATGAACTAATTTGCTCCTGCAGGGGAAAAAATTCCTTCCTGATTCCCCAAGAGGCAATTGGATATTCCCTGGATCAACTTTACCTGTAAATGTTAGTATCCAGTTATATTGTGTGTATCTAGGAAAGGATCCAGGCCTTTTTTTTAAAGCTATCCACTGAGCTGGCCAGAACTTGCTCTTACTGTGAAGAAACCTTTCCATATTTGGAGATTAAATCTCTTTTCCTCCAGACGTAAAGAGTACCCCCTTGTCGTCTGTGCTGACCTCAGGGTGAATAACTCTACACCGAGTTCACTATATGAACCACTGATGATACATACATGTTGATCATATCCCCCCTTAATCTCCTCTTCTCAAGAGAGAATAAATTCAGTTCCTCTAATCTTTCCTCATAGCTGAGCTCCTCCATGCCTCTTATCAGTCTGGTTGCCCTTCTCTGTATTTTCTCCAGTTCCCCAATGTTCTTTTTGTGAATTGGTGCTCAAAACTGAACTGCATATTCCAGATGAGGTCTTACTAATGATTTGTACAGGGGTAAAATGATATCTCTCTCTCTGGAGTCTATACCTCTTTTATTACAAGAGAGGATTTTGGTCGCTTTACAAACTGAAGCTTGGTATTGCATGCCATTATTAAGCTTGTGATCTACCAGAACCTCCAGATCCTTCCCTATCATTAATTCCCCCAGTTGTACCCCCCCTAGTATGTATGATGCATGCATATTCTTAGCCCCAAGTGCATAACCTTACATTTATCAACATTAAACCTCATTTGTCTTTTTGCTGCTGTCCCATCCATAGCAAATTATTAGTTTTTCTTTTTTTTCTGCAAGGCTTCTCTTAAATAAAGGGTGTTTATTTTAGGGTGTGGCAGTTTGAGATGTTGTTTATTCTGTTAATTATTGTATGTTAGCGGGGACTTTTTTTTTACGTTAAACTGTTTTTTTTTTCTTTGCTGTAAGTTTTTAAGCCCTGTAAAAAAAGAGGTGGACTTTTCTTTTAGGGGTGATAGTTGGTGGTTTTCATCTCTTTTCATCTCTTTTTTTCCCTTTCAGCTGCCTTTTTTTGCAGCACCCTGCTGCATCATTTGAAAGAACATAAAAAACAATGGAATGCAAAAATAGTGTGCCCCTAAACCCCCCACACACACACACACACACACACATTTTATCACTCACATTCAGCACACCCCTCTATCCTCACTGATAATAAAAAAAATAGGCATATACCAGCTAGACCTATTATTCCTTATTGAAACTGTACTGATGCTGGCCAATGTTCTACTGTTGTATCCTCTGCAGTATCTTTATTCTTGTAGAAAAGTCCAAGCCTACCCATGCTATTTAAAATAATCCTGCTGCTGGCCAATTTTATAATGCTGTAACATTTGCAGTCTCTTAGTTCTTAATGAGAGCTTGATAGAAATTGGTCAGTGGCAAGTAAATTTTACAAAGCACAGTGAAGTACTTGCCAATTTCAAACCTGAACTTTTATTTTTTAATTAAAAAAACATGTTTCACTGCTAAAACTACCTGAAAAAAAAAACTTTTTTCAAATTTTAAAAAATCAGATTATGAGGGTGCTGCTGTATGTAAGCCAAGCTAATTATAAAAGAAAACAAACTATTTCAAAACCAAATATTTGCTGCCATAAAAAGTGTACTGTACCATAACACCACATACAGCTTAGAGGCTTCCCCTAAGCATGTTTTTTAAAGGATGTGTGTATTTTCAATGTAGGCCTTCAAGCAGCATGAAAATACCTGCTCTTCATGGCAGTGTCCAGCTTCTAATGCCATTTTTTAAGAGTAGTTTTCTTATTGTCCCGTAGAATCAGTAGAATCTAAGTATATAATACCAAGGTTGTTTTACCCCCCACCCCCCACCCCCCTTTACCTTTCAGCATAGACTTCAGATGGAATCACCTCCTAAGATGGATTCACCTAAGTTTAGGTTTATCAAACTTTTAACAAGATTGCTGAACCCTGGGAAAACTGAAGCTGGATATACTTGCTCACTGACACTCAGTGCTGGATATGAGTACTGCTATGTGTTAAATAGACCCTAATGCCCTGTACACACAATGAGAATATTGGACGAATGATCGTCGAAAGTGAAGAGGTTACTATAATTTCAAAAATTCTTGTAGTACCGAAAGAAAATTTGGAAGTGATGTAATGTACTGTATTTGCATTGTATTTCCAGACAAAAACTGTACTGATTAAATAAAAATCGTGCAATCAGCTGTCATACGAGAAAAAAGTTTGTGCTTGCCCCTTCAAATAATTTTGGACAAAAGCTGTGTAGTAACAATCTGATTTTTATACGATCACTGCGAAAGCTGTATTTTTCGTATGACTTCCTGATCATGTGTACTATGCTTAAGGGTGCTCATAGCATCTTATAGTGTTTTCAAAACAAACCCATGTTTCATTTTAAACTTTTAAAAGTAAAATTCTTATGAGCCATAAAGACCTCTTCAGTAAACAGGTTTCATAATACATGGACAGCGTGTTGGTAAAGAAAACATTGCTATTAATGCTGAACCTTAGTGTAGGTTCACACGTAAGCATTTTCCGCAGCATTTTGCGTTTTGCAGAGGCACACTACAGTCCATTTAACATGATTTCCTATGGGACACGTTCACATATCTGCATTTTCACCCGGTGCGTTTTTTTGGAAAGGGTCAGCCTGGATTCACACTGATGCGGTGTGGAATTCGCACCGGTTTGTGTGTGATTTCTGCACTACATTATAATTGTACCCCGTTCATATGAACCACTGCGGGTTTATATTTTAGGTTAACGATACCCCAAAATCAGTTTGCAAAATGTGGTGCAATGTGAAGAATCAGATCGCTTGCAATCCGATTCTAGTGCAGACTAAAAAAGGGTCCTGGTGTGGATGTGTTGCGATTTGAGCTGTACTTTGTATGGCTCAAATCGCACCACATCTGCACTGAAAAAATCACTGCACAGAAATTGCATGTGATTTGCATAGGAATGCGGTGCACTTCCTGTGCGAATCACATGCGATGTGCCGCACCGCATCAGTGTGAACCCAGGCTCAGGGACTTTTTTAAACGCAAAAAGTTGCATTTTTGGTTCTATAGACTTCAATGGAGATGCTGCAGAAAAGCATGTAGTATGTTTTTGCTGCATTTTTTATGTGTTTTGTGTTTTAATCTTCCTAGCAACAAGAAAAAAAAATGCAAAATGTATCAAAATTGTAGCAAAAACACGTAAAAAATGCATGTGCAAAAACGCAAAATGCACCACAAAAAGCACTGCAGAAACAGATCAAACGCAAAGTGCATCAGTGTGACCCTAGCCTTACACAGATATCCTATAATATTTGTCAATCTGCTGGACCTAGTTAGCCTTTATAGAAATGTCATCATATAGTCCATTACTACTAACACCATCCCCTATGCCCATAAGTTACTGAATTGTTTCAGGATACCATCCTGGCTGCCTAAGCAACCAAGGTGGGTGCTCATCATTTCTGTTTTTTGTACTGAAGTGCATTCTGTGCATTAAGGTAAAAAACCTTATTTGTAAAAGAATCCCTCCCACCCCCCTTTATACTTACCTCAACCCCATCACGATCCAGTGCTTTGCATGAGAGCTTTGTCTCTCCTTGGCTCCTGCTCCTGTCAATCAACTCTAGTGACAAGGGAGAGGGGGTGGGGCTGAATCCCACTGTCTGTGTCAATGGATACAGCAGAGGGACTTGGGAGCAAATCTGCATGAATGCCTCATGGGAATCTGCTCCCTATTGGGGCACCAGCAAAAGGGGAGGAGCCAGGAGCACCAGCAGGGGACCTGAGAAGAGGAGGATTGGGGCTGCTTTGTGCAATTCTATTGCATAGAGTGAGTAAGTATAACATGTTTGTTATTATTTATAATTTTTTTTATTTTTCCTTTACAACCAATTTAATTCAATGTCTTATGGTTACTGAGTTATTTTTTTGATTATATATGTATTCGGTTCTACGAAATACAACTATATATTTACCCATTATTAAGATTTTTAAAGTTAGTCACAGGCCTACAATTTAAATATATATTAATATTAAGACACACTATTAATATTTATGTAAAATTTATACAGTATATGGAATCAAAAGAACATCTTTTTGTTAATGCAGGCAAAATGTTTATATTTCAAGTATAAACAAATGGCCCTGGGTCTCTGGGCAGCTTCGTTCTTCTATCTTGGAGGAATCTGTTCTAGGGACTGCTGTAGGGATTTAAGCACAGGATTTGAGTTTTAAATCTGCAGGGTTGTTTCATCCTAAATTACATTTAGAATCTAAAAATAGCTGAAATAGAAATTTTAGATATCAGTGACAATTCTCCTATATTGTCCAGTGATGAGTGTGTAATACAAACTACAGAATTGGTGACAAGCCCTGATGTTTTGGCATACCCTAGAAATTGTAGATGATTCGGATATTGATGTTAATGATGTTGTTCAATACACATTAAATACTAAATCCCTATCCCTCAGCTGATATTGGAAAAAGTATTAGGGAGAACAAGAACATGATCAGATTATCACTGCTATACATGATGACTAAATTATTTTGATAGCCACACATCCAAATCTGCAAGAAAATTATAAAATGAACAGACTGGAAAAATGTATATAGGTGGATTTATAGATTACGAAGAACTAAATTATTATGAACTGTCTATCAGGCAAGTGACATGATGAGTCTCTTATCTGGACACCCATGTAAATGACTGTAGGAACTGGGCCACTTCACTGGAAGCTAAGGAAACAGTTGAAGCAATGAACTCCGTAGTGGTTGGGTCTTCTGCTGAAACTGTGTGCTCTTATGTCTCAAACCAACTGCCCACACATGGGTTCAAAAGGTGGAGGACCATACAGTTGGTGTGGTCTCTCAGAACTGACAAGGGTTGGAATCAGGGGAGCTTATATTACCAGGGCTTGTCCAGGTGTCAAACAGCCAAAGGACAATCAGTCTTCACTCCAAAAAATATTTTTTAGAACATCAAACATATTTTTGTTAATAATAAATACCTTTATTATACTATCACCAGTCTTGGATTCAGGAACCTGGGTACCACCAACCACACCACTACAGAGGGAAAAAAAGGTGGGGGGAGGGGAAAAGGAGAGAAAATAAAAAAAATATATTATAGGGAATTGATGGTATCTTCAAAATAAAACACATACCACTTTCTTACTATACAACCCCATCAGTTTCCCATAATATGATTTTTTATTCTTCATTTCATTTCAAAATTTTCATTTTAGTAAAACAAGTACTAATAAGAAACTGTTAATTAGGTGATTGAAAGAACTATGCACATAAAATGTGCATTAATTCTACTTTCATTTTGATATCAATATATGTTAAATCATAAGCAACTAAAGAACCATTACTTTTATTATAGAAAAGTATAGTATATTTAAACTGAGCACCTACATGCGTTAAATACATACATTTGCTGTAAATACGTGACGAAAAATGCTGTTATGTATTAAGGGTTTCCAGAAGAGGTCACTGTTGTCATCCATTCACATAACTGAGTTAAAGTGTTGATTTGCTCAGGCTTGGTCTGGGCTCTCCACCCCCTGGCTCAGTGATTCACCCTCCCATCTCTTTTCTCACACACAAAGAAACGCTGCAGCTCTGAAATGAGATTCTCATGGGTGTTTTCCTTTTTATGGAATGAATGATTTTTTTAGGTTGGACGAATATATTGATAAACTCAAGGCATTTAGGATTACAAACAATCTATGTTACAGAAAATATACCGGTAATTATCTAAGTTATGGACATTGGACACTGCTCTCATTGTTGGAAATGGCAAGTAGCATTTTCCCTTCTCCTTTGTAGCTGGGGCTGGGTCTCTGGGCAGCTTCATTATTCTATCGTGGAGGAGTCTGATCCAGGGACATGGGTAGGAAATGTAGCTCAGGATCTGGGCATAAAACGTGTAGAGATTTCTCAACGCAGATTGCATTTATCATCTGAGAAATACCAAAAATATTTTACTGTAAATAAGGAAAATGGAGGCTTGATTGTGAATGACAGGATTGATAGAGAGACCCTGTGTGGATTCAGTGTGAGCTGTGTGCTGCGTTTAAGGGTAGTTGCTGAAAATCCTTCAGAGGTTTTTAGTATAGAAACAGAAATTTTGGACATTAATGATAATTCTCCCACTTTCTCATTTAATGATCGCATTATAGAGATTACAGAATACTGGACAAGTCCAGGAACCAGATTTGCCTTAGAAATAGCAGAGGATCTAGATATCGGTGTTAATAGTGTTAGTCAGTATATGTTAAATGCAAATCCGTATTTCTCATTATCTGTGAAAAATCGTATAGATGGTACTCTTATACCTCAGCTGATGTTAGAGAAGGTATTAGATAGGGAAAAGAAACAAGAACACAATCTTATTCTCACTGCTATAGATGGAGGGGAACCAGCTAGATCAGGATCCTGTCATATCACAATAAAAGTGTTAGATATTAATGATAATCCACCAGTCTTTGATCATCCTGTTTATAAAATCAGTCTAAAAGAGAATATCCTCCTAAATACTGTTATATTGAAGCTAAATGCAACAGATCCAGATGAGAGAGCAAATGGTGAAATAGAATATTATTTTGATGATCATACATCTAAATCTGCAAGAAAGCTGTTTGCTTTAAATGAACACAGTGGTGAGATTTATATTAACGGATCTGTAGATTATGAAGAGCTGATTTTTTATGAACTATCTATAAAAGCAGTGGACAAAGGACTTCCTAAACTAGAAGGTGACTGTTTGGTTCATATTGAAATAGAAGATGTAAACGATAATTATCCTGAAATAGATTTTGCATCAATGACAAATGAGATTCCAGAAAATGTACCACTAGGAACAGCTTTGGGAGTTATTAATGTGCAAGACAAGGATTCTGGGAAAAATGGGGAAATACATCTTCATATATCTCCCGGTATTCCATTTAAAATAAGAAATATTAAAAGTCATTATTCATTAGTTACTGATGGGATTTTGGATAGAGAAAAAGTATCCTACTACACAATTGAAGTGACAGCTAATGATTTAGGCTCTCCTGTATTATCCAGTAGAGTAACTGTTATTCTCAAGGTTTCTGATGTTAATGATAATGCTCCAACATTTACACAATCTATCTATAATGCCTTCATTAAAGAGAACAGTTACCCAGGTACTCTTCTATGTACAGTGTCTGCTTTAGATCCAGATGAGGGGGTTAACTCTGATCTGGTTTACTCTATAGTTGAGACCCAGATAGATGGATCCTCTGTATCTTCTTTTGTTTATATAAATTCTAATACTGGTGATCTTTATGCTCAGCGTTCCTTTGACTATGAGCACATTCAGACTCTACAAATCACCATAAAAGTAGAAGATTCTGGATCTCCAAAGTTATTTTCTACTGTTCCTGTCTTTATATTCATATTGGATACAAATGACAACTCCCCCACTCTGCTGTATCCGGAGCACTCTGAGGATCTCATTGTCCAAGAGAGGATCTCAAAATCTACAAGTGCTGGATATCTGGTGACAAAACTGACTGCAGTGGATCTGGACTCTGGTCACAATGCCTGGTTGGCCTTTAACCTTATTGAACCTGGTAGTCATTCACTGTTCCAAGTGTCTAAACATACAGGAGAGGTCAGGACTGTACGAGGATTTAATGAATTAGAAAATACAGAGCAGCAACTTATCATCTCTATTACTGATCATGGGGATCCCCCATTATCTACCAGTGCCACTGTATTTGTCAGTATAGCAGATGAGGTTATAATAGAAAGACCCAACTCTGGGGATTTTATCAAAAATTCCAAACCTGCATCAGATATGACTTTATATTTAATTGTTTCTCTTGTGGCTATTAGTTTAGTTTCCCTTGTCACATTCATTATATTATTAGTGAAATGTCTGAGGAAGGAAAGTTACGATTATAGCAACAGTTGCTGTTACCTCAGGGGCTCTGAATCCAAATCATTTACAGATCAATGTCAGCCTGCTCTTTTCCTAAATGCAGATAGAACTTTAAAATACATGGAGGTCAGGATGGTCCCTCCAGGAGTACAGGGACAATGTTACCAAACTAATATGCACCCAGCCCCACAACAGCGAGATTCTGCTTTTCTGCAATCCCTGGATTTTCCCCAGCTACGGGAACTAGTTAAAGATGCTGACTTGTCCTCAGATGCAACCTGCATAAATAATCCAAGTAAGGTGAGTTATAGCTAAAATTGTTAATTGACGTTTAAGAATATCAGATGTGAAAGAGTATTTATTTATAGAGGAAATCCACATATTTTATATTCTTAGAAGATTGGAAAGGTTTAATATGCATAATCAAGTAGATATGTTCAAAATAAATGTTTAACGCATGCAAGGAAATTATTCAGATAAAAGCTTCAGGATTTTTTATAATGATTTGCATTAAATGCAAAAAAAATATTCTTGTGTGTGGTACTTTTGAAAAGCAGAATATTCTCATATGCTATAAACAATTATGATTTAATTAAACAAAATACATATTTGGTATGTGTATTGCCACTGTTAGCTCTAAATACGTGGACCTATTCAGATCTTACAGCCAAAAAGGTATTCTAGTACAGTGTAAATTACTATCATCTATGGAATCTACTGCACATTGTATTAGAATTTAAAAGGAAATTTGTGTGTGCGCGTGTGTGTGTGTTTATACTGGTTATTCTTTTAAGCGTTAGATAACATTGACGTTGCACCATTACATTGCATATATATATATATATATTTTAAAGGATATCTGAACCAAGACATTTTTGTAAAGTAACTGCATATGCAATATGTCCAGCATTGCTCCTTAACAATTGTGTTAAAACAAATGTAAGTCACTTTGTTGATATTCTAAAACAAAATCATTGGTAATTTAATTGCCTGTTGTGACCCAGAAGTGGGTCAAAAAGGACCCTTTTCCTGGACTGCCTGTGCTGCATCCTTTTAGCTTATGTCACTAGCTCATTACATTTGCTTTAATATAACAAGATATTTCATGCTACCTTCACTGACTGCTCTTTGTTGTTAAACAAGCCACATTCTTAGTAGGGTATTGGTTTAGTGTTTGTCACTTCTGCTTTGTAGCACTGTAGTCCTCAGTTAAAAACACAGCCAGGACAATGTGTGCATGGAGTTTGCATGTTCTTCTTGTTGTTGTGTGGGTTTACTCTGATTTTCTCTCACACTGCAAAAACAAGCTGGTAGGTTAATTGACTCCTGTCTAAACTGGCCTTAGTATGTGAGATTCAGACCTTAGACTGTAAATTCCTTGAAGGCAGAGACTGATGTGAATGTACAGATGTGGGAAATAAAGTGAAGATAGTGTTTTCTTGAATTATTCTGTTCCACCTGTGTTAGCGGGTTGATTTACTAAAGGCAAATAGGCTGTTCACATTTCACAGGAAGTTACAGTTTGCAAGAGAATTGTTCCCAAAGCTTAGTGAATGTGTACTTTCACTTTGCAAAGAATACAGGTGCAAGAAAAAGAAGAAAAAAACATTTTGCATGCTAATTGGATGATTGAAGTGAACTGAGCTACACCTCATTCAGGGGTGTTTGTTTTTGTTTTGGACACAACAGTGGATAGGCAAACCCACTGCAAGTTTATTTTTGCTATCTGCATACTGTGGGGAAGATTTTCCTTTACCTCCTGTCCTGAAAATGCAAGAAGAAGCTTCCTCAATGTAAGATTGCCTTTCACTTCTGGTTAGGTTGAAAGCTGTAAAATATTTATTTTTTTATCATCATCTTTCTTTGGGTTACCAGTATGAATACAGATGGACGTTCCCCAATTAGTGACACAGACAGCAACAAAAATCTTGGCAGAAATTCTAATCCACTCCCACTTTGTCCAAAACTAAAATAAAAAAGAATTGTATAAAATACATAAACTTTAGAAAATATAGACTGGAAGGGAAATGCAGGTTGAAGTAAATTTGAGGTTTGCCCTAATTTTTTAAAGGCTAAGCAAACAATTACTGGAGGTTTTGTAAACAAATACATGCTTATGTTTCCTTTTCTAAAGTGTGGATGTTTATGTAGCAGTGTTAATGGACCAAACGAAAACAGAAAACAAATAGCAGAATAGTGGTATGTACATATACCATCTAAACTTATTTCAACATTACAGCAGTCCTGGAAAATTTAAAGTGTTACTAAACCTACAACAGTGAAATCAGTCTGTATATGCATTATAGCATGCTTGTTATACTCATTGTGGAACCTAAGGGGTTAATCCTCTGCACTGTGTAAAAAGTCTGTTTGATCCTGACTTTTCTCCTCCTCCTCTTGTTCAAATGTCCACGTCTTATTTCCTGATAGGACAGACTGAACCGTAGCCATTCTGCATATGCTCAGTTTAGTGTGTATTGCTAGAGAGTTTTTTTTTCCTTGGGAGAGTGCATGTGATCAGCACAGGGCCAATCAGTACAGTCCTGATAGAGGTCAGG
Organism: Staurois parvus; assembly: GCF_062004578.1. Classification (NCBI taxonomy): domain Eukaryota; kingdom Metazoa; phylum Chordata; class Amphibia; order Anura; family Ranidae; genus Staurois; species Staurois parvus. The sequence continues at coordinate 9,218,486 of NW_028317802.1, read as the reverse complement.
GGTTTTGCATCCTCCTAGAGCAGAAAGAAAACTCCTCCTACAAGCTTTAACCAGTGCTCTGCTGAACACTGATAAAAGTCACAAGACTGCTCTAACTGCTGATGAGAAAAGGTATTTAGCAGTTTATATGCACTAAGAAAATTGCACTTTCATGTTCTGTGTACTGTGGGAGACCAGATATAGAGAATGCAGGGTCCTGAGTTTGGTAACACTTTAAGTGTATTTTATACTTGCCTACAATGTGCAAAATCTATGCTTTACTGGTTTGTTGATTTCCGTATCATTTATATGAGTGACATCTCAGTATCTATTTTCTCAAAGTTAAAAAAATATTGCTTGACAGCCAAGGGGTACACAGTAATATGAGTGTATTTTGACAAAAGAAGCTAAATAGGTTATGACTATTAAACAATAAATTCCAAACTAAATCAAATCTCTTTAACCTTGAAGTCTGTCCAGGTGCTATCCTACCGCAAACAATAGCTCAACCCACTTCTAAAAACAAAATGCCCAAAAAACTTAAGCATAATGAGTCTTTCTAATTCTGGACTACAGAATGAGAAGGTCCTTCTTCGGGTGCCAGTTGACATGCACACTTCCCATTGGCTTTCCATTGACAGGTCTTTCAAAGGTCTTGAAGATTTTAGAGGCAGTGTGGTGGTTCATATTGAGGAGCATTGACAAGACCAGTTGGCAGGGAGCATGGAATGCGGTTGTGGATCAAAGGTGGATCATTCCCATAAATGTGATAGCAGATTCAGGAATCTTAAAATGGGCTTAAGAAAGTTTTTTTTGTGAATGGGAGAGATGAAGACAATACCCTAACTAAATAACAGAAGCACTGAATTGTACTGTGTCTCTGTATTTGGCCCATCAGCTTTCAAAATAACTATTTTTTTCCTGCTTGATTCTCATTGCCCTATAAAAAAGCCAGAAATCTGAAAAAGATTATTAGTTAGTGTGGGCAATATTTTCTACATCCAAGTTCTAAACAGCTCCTTAACATAACCAATGATAATAAATTGCCATTTCTTTACCTGGAGTTTGATAGAAAAAGTATCAATCCAAATGTCAAAAGAATTCATCTCTTCAACAAGCCACTTAGCCATTCCAAAATTCTATCCACATTCTCCTAACCTTCCTACTGTAGAATAACATATGATTTAGATGTGGACCACGAGATTAATATTTCAGACAGTGTTTGGGGGAGAGGAGGGGGGGTCTGCTGTGGGGGTTGAGGGTGTCCTGGGGGGTGGAGGAGGGGGATATTTTTGATGTGGGGCTGTGCCTTCTGGAGGGGTCTTTGGGGGTGGGGGCCCGGTTTTGGGTGGGCAGTGGGGGAGGGAATGTACGGGATGTGCATTGTCATTTTTTACTTCCAGTAAACATATCCTGTTCATTAGCCATTGAGGTGATGTATCCTTTCTTTTCTTGTGGGATTTTTGTAGTGTATTTCAGACAGTGTGCCTAAGCTTCTTCCCTCCACCTAACATATCCTGCTGTAGAGATATAATCTCTATTGATCAATTTAAAATATTTTTCTAAAAGATTAGTTCTAACATATAATGTATTTGCCTTTTTAAGGCCTTCTTCAATAATCCCCTTATATCCCCCATTTTAGGAAAAGTCCCATCCCCCCATTTCTTATTTGAAACGTCTATAACAGTTTTATAGTCAAAGTAGGTTTTCTTTGTATATTACTCTAAAGGGGAGTTTTGTTTTTCAAACCCCTTATTAGATGGGAGAGTTTCGAAAATACAGATTAATTTACCTTGACTGTTAAGAAACTCCTACTTAACCATAACATATAATAAATCTGTCCATAAGAAAAACAAAATTGTCATTGATGCCCCAGATTTCTGCAAGAGTCACAAATGGGGTAAGATCACCTTCTTCATTCAGAAAGTCTCTTAAATGAACAGTATCCTGTCTTTCCCATCAAATATTTTATAAATTGCTCTAGGTATAAAAGGAAAAAAAAAAGAATGCATATATATATATATATATATATACATACATACACACACTATATTGCCATAAGTATTTGGACGCCTGTAGACACACTCCTAAACCTCGTGGACAACCTTCCCAGAAGAGCTGAAACTGTTATAGCTGCGAAGGGTGGGCCAACTCAATATTGAACTCTACGGACTAAGACTGGGTTGCCACTAAAGTTTATGTGCATGTAAAGACACGCACATGAGCTTTAGTGGCAACCCAGTCTTAGTCCGTAGAGTTCAATATTGAGTTTTCCCACCCTTTTCAGCTATAACAGTTTCAGCTCTTCTGGGAAGGTTGTCCACAAGGTTTAGGAGTGTGTCTACAGGAATGTTTGACCATTCTTCCAGAAGCACATTTGTGAGGTCATGCACTGATGTCGGATGAGAAGGCCTGGCTCGCAGTCGCTGCTCTAATTCATCCCAAAGGTGTTCTATCAAGGTGAGGTCAGGACTCTGTGCAGGTCAGTCACGTTCCTACACCCCAAACTCGCTCATCCTTGTCTTTATGGAACTTGCCGTGTGCACTGGTGTGTAATCATGTTGGAATAGGAAGGCGACATCCCCAAACTGTTCCCACTAAGTTGGGAGCATGAAATTGTCCAAAATGTCTTGGTATGCTGACTCCTTAAGAGTTCCCTTCATTGGAACTAAGGGGCGAAGCGCAACCCCTGAAAAACAACCCCACACCATAATCCCCCTCCACCAAACTCAGACACGTCCATCAGATTGCCATACAGAGAAGCGTGATTCGGCACTCCAGAGAACACGTCTCTACTGCTCTGGAGTCCAGTGATGGTGTGCTTTACACCACTGCATCCGACGTTTTGCATTGCACTTGGTATTGTAAGGCTTGGATGCAGCTGCTCAGCCATGGAAACCCATTCCATGAAACTCTCTACACACTGTTGTGCTAATCTGAAGGCCACATGAAGTTTAGAGGTCTTAAGCTTTTGACTCTGCAGACAGTTGGTGACTTCTGTGCACTGTGTGCTTCAGCATGCGTTGACCCTCTTTCTGACATTTTACGTGGCCTACCTCTTCGTAGCTGAGTTGCTGTTGTTTCCAGTTGCTTCCACTTTGTTATATTACCACTAACAGTTGACCATGATATTTAGTAGCAAGTAAATTTAACGGATGGACTTGCACAGGTGGCAACCTATCACGGTACCACACTTGAATTCACTGAGCTCCTGAGAGCGACCCATTCTTTCACAAATGTTTTTAGAAGCAGTCTGCATGCCTTGGTGCTTGATTTTATACACCTGTGGCCATGGAGGTGATTGGAACACCTGAATCCACTGATTTGAAGGGGCGTCCCAATACTTTTGGCAATATAGTTTATCTATGTCTATGTATGGTATATATACATACATTATATATAAAACAGGAAGATGTTATGACTTATTTTCCTGATATTTCATACTAGAATCTACATTTTCTCACAGTAAATGTCACCAAGATACATGTGGTTTAAGACTCAACACATGCAAGCAATAATTTCTACAGACGTGAAGTTTCTTCCAATATACATATATATATATATATTTATTTTTTTTTTAAGATTCACCTTAATGTAATAAATGCCCTTAAGAAACAGTAAGGGGAGGGGGTTTATGAAAACTGGTACACCAAATTCTGTGTTCACCAGTTTTAGTAAGTCTCCAACTAAGTGTCCCTGTGGAATAATTTAAACTAAAGTAACCCACCATGTAACCATATTATCTTCTAGTCAGAAATGTATTTTCGGCATACATATTGAAAAATAGTCCAATAATTTGGTTTCCAGTTAAGCACATACTGTATAACATTCATCTGCAAGATTAATATTCTTAAAAAAGACATTTTGCTACAAAGAAAGAAAGAAATTTGCTATGCTATTGGTAATCAACGTTTGCTTATTCTTTCACATTATAAGGAATGGAAACTAATAATACCTGTAACCAGTAAGGTACCTATGACTTTTTTCATAAACTATTTTCTAATATGAATTCCCCTGTATTCACCTCTTTGTTGGGAAACATAATTCTGGCTTGTGTCAAGTTCTAAACAATTACCATAAGAGGGCACTCTTGTCATGACTTCAAGCTGTTTGAATAAAGCAGAAGATCTAATCTGCATAGCTCAGCTCTCTCCTCCCCCTGGCTCAGTGATTCACCCTCCCACTTTTCACAAACAAAGAAGAGCTGTTACCCTGAGATGTGAATGCTGTGGATGTTAATTCTGTGGATGGATTATTTCTGGGATGGTAAAGTCTTAGATTCCTAAACTACGGGCAATTTGAAATACAAGGGATCTATGTTGCATCAAAAACCAAGGAAACACTATAAGATATGGACATCAGAGGCTGCTGTCTATGCTGGAAATGGCAAGTAGCTTTCTCCCTTCTCCTTTGTAGCTGGGGCTGGGTCTCTGGGCAGCTTCATTATTCTGTTGCAGAGGAATCAGATCCAGGGACCATTGTGGGAAATATAGTCCAGGATTTGGGCATAAAACATGTGGAGCTTTCTCAGCGCAGATTACATTTATCATCTGAGAAATACCAAAAATATTTTACTGTAAATAAGGAAAATGGAGGCTTGACTATTAAAGACAGGATTGATAGAGAGATCCTATGTGGATACATTGTGAGCTGTGTGCTGCATTTAGAGGTGGTTGCTGAAAATCCTTTAGAGCTTTTTAATCTAGATGTAGAAATTCAGGATATTAATGATAATTCTCCCACATTCTTTATTAATTATCATAACATTGAGATTACAGAAGTGTTTACAAATCCAGGTGCTCGGTTTGCTTTAGAAATAGCTGAAGATTTGGATGTTGGGGGTAATGGTGTTAGCCAGTATACATTAAATACAAATCCATATTTCTCACTGTCTGTAAAAAATAGGAAAGACGGCACTCTCATCCCTCAGCTGATATTAGAGAAGGTGTTAGATAGGGAAGAGAAGCAAGAACACAATCTTATTCTCACTGCTATAGATGGTGGAGAACCAGCTAGATCAGGATCCTGTCATATCACAATAACAGTGTTAGATATTAATGACAATCCACCATTATTTACTCAATCAGTTTATAGGATTAAACTGAAGGAAAATCTCTCTTTAAATACTGTTGTAATAACATTAAATGCAACAGATCTGGATGACCGTGCAAGTGGTGAAATTGAGTACTATTTTGACAGTCACACATCTAAATCTGCAAGAAAATTATTTGCTTTGAATGGTCAGAATGGGGAAATCTACATCATTGGAACAACTGATTATGAGGAGTTGAATTTTTATGAATTGTCTATCAAAGCAGTAGACAAAGGCCTTCCAAAACTTGAAGGTGACTGTCTTGTTCAAATAGAAATAGAAGATGTAAATGACAATTATCCTGAGATTTCTTTTGCTTCAATGGCAAATGAGATACCAGAAAATTCTTCTCTGGGAACTGCTGTCGGATTTATTAATGTGATAGACAAGGATTCTGGGAAAAATGGAGAGATTCAACTGACATTATCTCCCAATATTCCATTTAAAATCAGAACTATTAAAAATCATTACTCACTGGTTACTGATGGGATTTTGGATAGAGAAAAAATATCCCAATATATTATTGAGCTGACAGCTTCTGATTTAGGAACTCCGGCACTGTCCAGTAAAATGACTATTATTCTCAGGATTTCTGATGTTAATGATAATGTACCAATATTTTTACAATCTACTTATAATGCTTTAATAAAGGAAAACAGTGACCCAGGGACTTTCTTATGCACAGTCTCTGCTACTGATGCAGATGAGGGGGTTAATGCTGATTTGGTTTACTCTGTAGTGGATACCCATATAGATGGATCTTCTGTTTCTTCTTTTGTTTATATCAGTTCTAATACAGGTGATATATATGCTCAGCGTTCCTTTGACTTTGAGCACATTCAGACTCTACAAATCACCATAAAAGTAGAGGATTTAGGATCTCCAGCATTATTTTCTACTGTCCATGTCTTTATATTCATATTGGATACAAATGACAACTCCCCCGCCCTGCTGTATCCGGAGCACTCTGAGGATCTCATTGTCCAAGAGAGGATCCCAAAATCTACAAGTGCTGGATATCTGGTGACAAAACTGACTGCAGTGGATCTGGACTCTGGTCACAATGCCTGGTTGGCCTTTAACCTCATTGAATCTGGTAGTTATTTACTGTTCCGAGTCTCTAAACATACAGGGGAGGTCAGAACTGTTCGGGGATTTCATGAATTAGAAAATACAGAGCAGCAACTTATCATTCTTATTAGTGATCATGGAGATCCTCCATTATCTACTACTGTCACTGTAATTGTCAGTATTGCAAATGAGGCTGTAGTAGAAAGACCTAAATCTGGTGATTTGTTAACTAATACAAAACCACCATCAGATATGACTTTATATTTAATTGTTTCTCTTGTGGCTATCAGTTTAGTGTCTCTTGTGACATTCATTATATTGCTTGTCAAATGTCTGAAAAAAGACAGTTATGGTTATAGCAGCAGCTGCTGTTATCTTAGTAGATCTGACACAAAACCATACATGGATCAGTACCAGCCAGCTCTTTACCTGAACACAGATGGAACATTAAAATACATGGAAGTCAGGATGGTTCCTCCAGGACAAGGACAATGTTACCAAACTAACTTGCCCCCAGTCTTACAACAGCGGGAATCCGCTTTCCTGCAGTCCTTGGATTTCCCCCAGTTACGGGAACTAGTAAAAGATAGCGATACTTCATCAGATACAAGCTGTTTAAATGATCCAGTTAAGGTGAGTTGTTATTTAATTTTCTTTGGCAAGCTTGTAGTATTGTTACTTATTCCAAAGCACATAATTCAGGTTGATTATATATAATGTTTTTTTATATAGTGTGGTTTTTTTTTTCATATATAATTACTTTTACTGAACTGAAATGCATTTATAATTTCTGAGGAAGATTTATTATGCTTCAGAGCACAGATTTTATTTTATAAACACAACACTAAAATATGCAAAGGTGAAAGCTAAATCATTGCCAATGATTTTACAGGAGTTTTAATTTAAATGTACCTGGTGTGTTCTTTAAAGTATCAGAAGTGTGACTAAATCCTTTTACTTACAATTAGGTGGATGTTGCATATTGTGTTTATCAAATATTGAAGTAGGGAACAGTGTGAATTTATTTAGCATATTGAAAATTAGTATTAAGCTCCTACACTTTTTGGTATGTCATTAAGATTTTGCAGGCATAACCCTAAAAAATTAGAACACCATTAGATTTATGCTTGTGTCTTCAAGACTGTATATAGAACTATGTCCAAAAAAAGATCTATGATCACAGTGATGTGATCCTAAGGGATCATGAAACCTAAGGTTAGTCTTGGTAGTGTTTATTGCTTTTTAAAGAATCTATCAATGAGAAGGTGGCCTCAGGAGCCTCTTCTGTACAGGAGCCTGTGAGAAGTCTTCTGATTCACATGAATCAGTCAAGCTTTGCTTGTCCATGACCACCTGGCACATTGTAACATTGCTTAGAACTACAAATACTTTTTTAATGTTTAACTATTGTAATAGTATTGTATGACACACAATAAAAACAGTTTATTTGAAGTCTATAATATTGACATCTATATGTACTATGCAAGATTCACCTTTACCATCCATAGTGATATGAATTTTACAAGCTTAACAGTTAGTTCTACTGTAATGGATATACCTTTTTCAGCCTAGATGTTTTTAGTTATCAGTGGGCAACCTGTTTGATGTTAAAATATGTGCAATTCTGCCCTTCTTTGAATTAATCCTTATTGACTATCATATTAGGAAATTGATATAAAGGAAATTTGTTTCCTTGAGGTTTTAGCCCAAATTTGGAAAACTTCATACTGAAGCTGCTTGCAGTACTTGCAACTTTTTCATTAAAAAATATTACTGTGTCTAGCTAAATCTGAAGTTTAACCAATAGGCGCCTGGCCAATAGCCGTTTGTCGGCCGGGAAAAGGCTGTAGATTTCTGTGTTGGATGCCAAATGGCGTCCTCCCGCACATGCGCAGTTTTTGCGCTTGCAGAGCCGTGCAGTGGCGCAATCTGTCACCGGCCGTGTACCTCGGACACGGCCGATGACAGATCTGAGTACCGGCCCCCGTTGCCGGTACCATGTGACCTGCTGTGACCAATCACAGCAGGTCACATGACAGTTGTATACAATGGATGGCTTCATTCATGCCATCCATTGTATACTAGTGTCTAGCTATGAATGGTCACAGTGATCACATGCACATGTCATGTGATTAGCTGTGGCCAAATCACAGATAAGCACAAAAAAAAAAAATACTGATCACTTCCCCAAAGTAGTACAATGTTACTATGGTAACATTGTACTACTTTGGACATAGTGAAATATGAAAAATAAATCTTAAAAAAAGAAAAAATGTAATAAAAAATTCAAAATAATAAAAAACAAATATATATATATTATTTTTTTTTTCATACTGTCACCAGTCAGTGTCCCTGATCACCGCCATGACAGTTATATGATGACGCTGTACTGCACCAGTGACAGTATGTAAAAAAAAATAGTGAAAATTATTTTTTTAATTTGTTCATTTTCCGAAAAATTATGACAAAAAAAATGCAACTTCAAAAAACTTGCCATGCCTCTTATGAAGTACGCTGGACTGTTTTCTTTGCAAAAAGGGGTCATTTGGGGGATATCTGTACTAATCTGACATTCTTGGACCTCAAGAAATGAGATTGGCTGTTAGTACTTCAGCACTGATCAATATTCAGATCTATACCATAGTTTGTGAACTCTATAACTTTCCTACAAACTAAAAAATACATCCTAATTTGGGTTATTTTCACCAAAGACATGTAGTAGAATACATCTTGGCCTAAAGTTATGAAGAACAATTATTTATTTGCAAACTTTTATAACAGAAACAAAGAAAAACTTTTTTTTTCAAAATTTTCAGTCTTTTTTTGTTAATTTAGCAAAAAATAAAAAACCCCAGCGGTGATTAAATACCACCAAAAGAAAGCTCTAGTTGTGTGAAGAAAATGATAAAATTTTAGCTTGGGTACAGTGTTGTATGACCGTGCAATTGTCATTCAAAGTGTGAGAGCGCTGAAACCTGAAAAATGGCCTGGGCAGGAAGGGGTAAAAGTGCCCGGTATGCAAATAGTTAAGTATGGCAATTTTTATATAGTTACAGTTTCAGGTTCATAGGTTACAGTTACAGTTTACAGGTTCAGTTTGAGGCAACGTAAATATGTAGAGTATGCGCCATACCTGTAGGATCTACTACAACAGTGATCTCCACTAGGCTCCTGGGTTCCATGTCAAGTGGCTGGCCTGCTGCACTGTGAACACAGGTGGTCACTTCCTTGGCATTGGGACAATTCAGAGAACGATTTGCATTTTCTCAATGAATGCAGAGTATTACCTGATAGAATGAGGTGGAGACACAGGGCACTGGCATCAAGATCTCCACCTCATCCAATTCGAGAAAACTTTGCATTCATTGATTGAACTAAAAATGTTATTTGAAGGATGCCTATACCAAGCAACTGTCCTCCTGCATTCAGTAAGCAACAGGGCAGTCACTCAGCCTGGGACATGGAAGCTATTGGCAATCACTGTTCAGTGGAGATCCCACACACAGGCTTACATCAGTCCAAGTTAGGCTATGTAACTATGTAAAATTGCCATACCTATAATTCAGCTTTATTGCATTGTCATTTGTATGCCTATTCATGAGTGCTTCAGGACTTGCTGTAGTTTCTATTACAGCTTGCCTTGCTAAAATATATCTTAGTTGACTTATTAGTACTTGCCTTAGTCCTTCACTTTTTTATTCAATATAAATACCATATTTGCCTTTAAAGACTATATTTAAATATGCAATTTTACTGTATATATAGAGATATTATGTGTGTCTATCTGTTTTGCACAATTTAAATATATTAAAGCTATTTAATAAACAAAATAACATATTAAATGAGAGTTTATTTTTAATAATACAATAATATGTTGATAATCAAGGATGATAGACAATAACATTCCTTCTTTCTGTTTTTAAATGTTTTTAGGAATTAGACATGTTTTTTAAAAGCCCCAAGAAAAAGATTGGACACAATTCCTTAAACTTTTGTTTAGTTTAATTACTGATTAATATATGCATTACCTAAAACAGAATGAATTGAACAAAGTTTATTAAACTTGAACTAAAGTCCAGCTTTCTTTTATTACTTATCAGCCAGTGAAGGTGTCCCTCTAGGTCCAACACCTTTAGGTGTCCCTCTAGGTACTGGCTTTCTGACACTGACAAGGCTAGGTTAGGTGTAAGGCAGAAGCACTGACTGATTGCTCTTGGAAGACACAACGGGGTTTATTTACTAAAGCTGGAGAGTCCAAAATCAGACTCCCTTCTGCATAGAAACCAATCAGCTTCCAGGTTTCATTGCCAAAGCTTCATTGAACAAGCTGAGGTTAGAAGCTGATTGGTTTCTATGCAGAAGGGAGTCTGATTTTGGACTCTCCAGCTTTAGTAAATAAACCCCAACCTGTCAGAGCCTCTGTTTTATATAGTGCCATGAAACCCAGATATCGCTGGAACCAATGCACAAGTTGTTCACAGGCAGAGCCCTTGCAGACGAATAGATATGAATGCCCTTAGTTGTTTTTTCTTACCAGTTACAGCACAACAAAGAGGTGGACCTAATGGAAATTTTTCGGACTTTAGGTTCACTTGAACGTGGCATAAAGCTGTAAATATATTGACTCAAAAAAGATCAGTTTATATAGGTATTTATTTAATTTTGCAATGTCTTATTATTATCACCATCATATCAAAAATGTAACTAAATTCAACAAATCAAGAATAATGAGGTTTGGGATTAAAAGTGATATTACCCCCAAAGTAAAAATTAAATTGCAGTTTATGCAGCTTACCAAATTGTTGTGGTGATGACAATCATTTTCTTTTTTAAGCTTTCTTTCTTTTATTTTACCTGGTGATCCTGCCAGTGAGTCTGTTATTTTTCAACAGAACAAGCTGCCCTGCAGATGTAACAGTTAGAAGAGGGGACAAACCATTTACCACTGATAGGGATGCTTAAAATGATCAGCTTTTATTTAACTATGTAAATCCTTCATCCATTAAGGAACAAAACTGATTGATGTAGCTGCTTATAAAGTTTTAGCTGAAGTTCATCTTCAGTTTGTTTAGTGTATCTAGTTTTGCTGGTGCAGCTAAAAATACCCACCCCCCCAGACTGGCGATGCTGCTGTCCAAAGTTTTCCCTGTTGCACTTTCATCCAGGGTGTAGGCACTGTAATATAAGAAGTGTTTTACTGGCCAGATCACCAGGTAAAAACAGAGGAAAGAAAAGCAAATGCAATCACAACATGTAATGAGTGGTAAGCTGCAATAAATTACATTTTTACTTTTTGGTTTAATATCGCAAGATTTACAGATAATTCATAATTAAATAAAAGTCTGATTAGTAAAATTACAGAATTAAAAAAAAGATGTCAGTTATATGTTGACATATGTGTTCTATGTAAGAAAGATCCCAGTTTGTTTTACATTAATGATATGCAAAGCATTGTTTATCATTGCATAATAAGATACAAACAATTATGTCTTTTGTAGATCATTTCTATTCAATTTAAAGCAATAATAATTTGTCTTAGTAAAATGTAGGCAGAACATGTTTGGTAAGATAGAAGTTATGTCTGATGACCACAAGAGGACAGACTTGTCATCCACACATTTTATTTAGCTTCAGCAATATATCTGCTCAAGTTAGCTCAGCACTCTCCTCCCCCTGGCTCAGTGATTCACCCTCCCATCTCTTCTCTCACACACAAAGAGCTGCTCTGTTGACGATCCTGAGGATGTTATTGCAATACTTGGATTATTTTTGCAAAGCCATTGGTACAATTTTGTAAACAGGCATTTTGGATTACAGGGGATCTATGGTACAACATATTTTAAGGAAACATTGTAAGATATGGACATCAGAGACTGCTTTCTGTGTTGGAAATGGCAAGTAGCTTTCTCCCTTCTCCTTTGTAGCTGGGGCTGGGTCTCTGGGAAGCTTCGTTATTCTATTGTGGAGGAGTCTGATCCAGGGACATGGGTAGTAAATATAGCTCAGGATCTGGGCATAAAACGTGCAGAGATTTCTCAGCGCAGATTACATTTATCATCTGAGAAGTACCAAAAATATTTTACTGTAAATAAGGACAATGGAGGCTTGACTGTGAATGACAGGATTGATAGAGAGATCCTTTGTGGATCCAGTGTGAGCTGTGTGTTGCATTTAGTGGTGTTTGCTGAAAATCCTATAGAGCATTTTCCTATAGACATAGAGATTCAAGATATTAATGATAATTCCCCCACTTTCTTATCTAGTAAACGCATCATTGAGATTACAGAATTATTAAATCCTGGTGCTAGGTTTACCTTAGATATTGCTAAGGATTTGGATGTTGGCGTTAATGGTGTTAGTCAGTACATATTGAGCACAAATCCTTATTTCTCGTTGTCTGTAAAGAATCGTAAGGATGGCACTCTCATCCCTCAGCTAATACTAGAGAAGGTATTAGATAGGGAGGAGAAAAAAGAACACAATCTTATCCTCACTGCTATAGATGGTGGAGAACCAGCTAGATCAGGATCCTGTCATATCACAATAACAGTGTTAGATATTAATGACAATCCACCAGTCTTTAATCAGTCAGTATATAAGATCAACCTTAAGGAAAATCTCCCTTTAAATACAGTTATATTAACTCTAAATGCAACAGATCTTGATGAGGGAGCAAATGGTGAAATACTGTATTATATTGATGATCACACAGCAGAATCCATCAGAGACAAATTTGCTTTAAATGAACTGAGTGGTCAGATTTATATCAATGGATCGGTAGATTATGAGGATGTCAATTTTTATGAATTTTCTATTAAAGCAGTAGACAAAGGATTTCCTAAATTGGAAGGTGACTGTGTGGTTCATATAGAAATAGAAGATGTAAACGACAATTATCCCGAGATTTCTTTTGCTTCTATGGCAAATGAGATTCCAGAAAATGTGCCTTTTGGAACTGTTGTGGGTTTCATTAATATAGAAGATAAAGATTCTGGGAAAAATGGAGAGATACAATTGGAACTGTTCCCAGATAGTCCATTTAAAACCAGAACTATTAAAAGTCACTATTCATTGGTCACCGATGGGATTTTGGATAGAGAAAAAATGTCCCAATACACTATTGAGTTAACAGCTACTGATTTAGGTTCTCCTGCTCTGTCCAGTAAGACAACGGTCATTCTCAGGGTTTTTGATATTAATGATAATGCACCAACATTTTCACAATCTACCTATAATGCCTTCATTAAGGAGAACAGTGACCCAGGGACTCTTCTATGTACAGTATCTGCTACTGATGCAGATGAGGGGGTTAACTCTGATCTGGTTTACTCTATAGTGGAGACCCAGATAGATGGATCCTCTGTATCCTCTTTTGTTTATATAAATTCTAATAATGGTGATATTTATGCTCAGCGCTCCTTTGATTATGAGCACATTCAAACTCTACAAATCACCATAAAAGTAGAGGATTCAGGATCTCCAAAGTTATTTTCTACTGTCCCTGTCTTTATTTTCATATTGGATACAAATGACAACTTCCCCACCCTGCTGTATCCAGAGCATTCTGAGGATCTCATTGTCCAAGAGAGGATCCCAAAATCTACAAGTGCTGGATATCTGGTGACAAAACTGACTGCAGTGGATCTGGACTCTGGTCACAATGCCTGGTTGGCCTTTAACCTCATTGACCACGACAGTTCTTCACTGTTCCAAGTGTCTAAACATACAGGGGAGGTCAGGACTGTAAGAGGATTTCAGGAAACAGAAAATACAGAGCAGCAAATTGTCATTTCTATAAGTGATCATGGAGAGCCTCCATTAACTACTACCGTCACTGTACTTGTAAGTACAGCAGATGAGGTTGTAGTAGAGAAACCAAAATCTGGGGATTTATTGACACATCCTAAAGCACCATCAGATATGACACTATATTTAATAATTTCTCTTGTAGCTATTAGTGTAGTGTCCCTTGTGACTTTTATCATATTACTAGTGAAATGTCTGAGAAAGGAAAGTTATGGTTATGGCAGCAGTTGCTGTTATCTTAGTGGATCCGAGTCTAAGCCATACATGGATCAGTATCAGCCAGCTCTTTTCCTGAACACAGATGGAACCTTAAAATACATGGAGGTCAGGATGGTTCCTCCAGGTGTGCAGGGACAATGCTACCAAACAAATGTGCCTCCAGCCCCACAACAGCGGGATTCTGCTTTTCTGCAGTACTTGGATTTCCCCCAGTTACGGGAGTTAGTAAAAGACAGTGATACTGCATCAGATACTAGCTGTTTAAATGATCCAACAAAGGTGAGTTGTCTAACACCATTAACCTTCTCCTTGTTTAATCTGAAATATGACAGGTTTACACTTGATTATAAAACTTATGTTTCAAAGTTTCAAAAATGTACATATTTCAACGTTTCAAAAATTTCATTTTACATGTCGTAAGCATTTTTACTTGAAATATCTAGTAAGTGGCTTCTGTTGTGTGTAAGGCTGTGTGCATGAAATGTATATAGAACTCAGTTTTAAAACAGTGAATATGACATCACCAAACATTCAATACTGATAAATAATTCTCTGCAATTTAAAACACATGCACAGGAAAGATACACCTACAGTGTAGTTGGATGTAACCATTGAAACAATTCTTTAAAAAAAATATGGTTTTTGGAAATTGCAGATATACTGCAGTATGCAGGTTTTTTTTAAATGCAATACAAAAGCACATTAATGAAAGCTTTAACATTAAACACAGTGGAGTTGGTTTACTAACGGCAAATAAGCTGTTCAGCTTGCAGATGAATTTTCCTTCAATCATGAATGTTGTGAAATTTCATTTTGAAAAGAATATTGCATCGCATATGCATAAGCAAGAAAAATAAAAAATAAAATTTTTGCTTGCACATGATTGGATGATGAAGGTCAGCAGAGCTTCACTTTGTTTACTAAGGTCTAGGGAAAATACCCTTACAAAGTGCAACTTCCCTTGCAAAGCAAACTATTTGTGAGTCTACTTGCCTTTGGTGAATCAATGCCAATGTTATTGAACTTTGTGCATTTCAGGTTCATTTTTTAATGTGCAGATGCAAAAGTATGTATTGTAAGCAACTGAAAGCTGAATATTGATGACATCCCCTGCATATTTTTTTCCAGGTATCACGGTACATATTTAGGGGTTTGGGGAACTCCTGTAATGAAGGGGCCTGTTAACAGAAGCATAGTGGAAAAGCCAGGTCAGAGAAGAACACAATCTGAGTACACACACAGGATACAGGATACAGGATAAAGGTAGACAAACAGGAGATAGTATATCAGCAGCTGTTGATGCAGGAAACAAAGGCAACTGGTCTTTTTGTTGGAGGTGCAGATGCAACAAGACAACCCCAGTATGCAACCCAAAGGATTGCCCAGCTGGAAAACCAGAGACAGACAGCAGAACAGATAGTGTCATAACCTGGAGAGTCTGGATACACAAAAAAAGTACAAACATGATCCTAAACTGAAGCCAATACAGGTCACAGTTGGTTATTTAAATCAGACATACAGTATATAGCAGTACTAGCTGGTGAGGGTAGAACCCCTAAATAACCCCAGACACAGACCACATGAGAAACCGATGAATGAATGCAGACACACTGAGTGACATGACAGCCCTGACAAGAAATGCACAATAGATATGAGACAAAAAAAAAGAAAAAACACTTGGCTTGTGAAAATATTAAGATTGTCTATTAAGAGCTCTACTTTTTATTCCTGGTGTTACAAGGTTCAGGTTGTGGAAATTCCAGAAAGGTACAAACTTAGAACACCAGAAATTGAAATGCTTTTTTCCTTCAAAAGTCATTTAGAATGCGTATTTTATAAGAGCATATAAAAATGTGCACAGCCATGATTTTGTGGTCATGGTGATAGTCTATTCACATTTGTTTGTTGACATGCAGCAACATTCATGCATTTTGTTGCATAAAATGCATTTTGTAATTTTTTGACTGGTGTGACTAGTTTACATTTATGCACTGCAGTTTAGAATTAAAGGGAAAATATATGGGCCCATTCATGCCTATGCATGTGTCTAAGTATGCACACTGCAGTGCATACATAAGTGTGCGCAGCCGATGGCATTAGGGTGTGCACCCCAAAGCTCAAACACACATGCGCATCTTTCTGATCTCCCTGCGGGCTCATAATATCCAGACCTGCAGATTCGGAGTGAAAAAGTAGAGCTTCCACACTTCTCTTGTAAACAGAGCCGCTCAGTGGGAGATCGTTCCCATCTCCTCTTTGGCACACAGAGCAATAATAGTAATGCAAATGTGGTGATTAGGGTTTGCCCTGGCACACCCTGTGCGCACGCCTATGTGTGCACACAGAAGAGTATGAATGCAGCCTCAGGGAAGAGGTCAAAGCAAACACATAGGGCTTAATAATACTAAAACTGGAGAGTGCAGAATCTAGTGCAGCTGTGCATGGTAGCCAAACAGCTTCTAACTTCTAAATTCGGTGCCAATACATTTAGGCAGCCCAGTACCTACTGCACGGGGGAAATTGCATATTTTTGGCAATAATACATTTAGTTATTTGTTTTAACTTGTTTAGCATTTACTTATTTGTTCTCATTAATCGTCATTTGAAATAACTGCCATTGACCTGTCAGTTTACCAACCAGTATTACAATCCATACAGTCAAGTTGACCTGAACACTACACAGTTGTTTCTGGTTCTTTTATTTGAATGAACAACTGTGTGTCAGTAATGAAAGCTGTGCTTATACAAAATAATAGTATGGCATTGGGTTATGCATTAATAATATTGTAGCCCATAGCAAATAATCAAACCTCACTTTACTAAATATAAAAAGTGACTGAAATTGGCTTGGTTCTGATGGATAGTCTTCACTTATTGTTTCCCTCTTTGTTGTGATTTCCAGATACCTGATACACTATATTATGTTACTGTATTATACTATAATTAACTGTTCTACCCTTTGTGGGAGTGTTCATATTTTTGAAAAAAAATATTTTTTTCAATAATACTTTATTACACAAAAAAAAAGCATTTTTGACTTATAAAAGTATTTGTATATACCTGTTTAGCACATATACATTGTTTTGTAATTCATAAGTACTTTGTAAACATATTAGAAAAAAACAGCAACAGCTATATAATGTGTAATTAATTCCTCTTCTGTCTTCATATTTGCTCCCTATATAAAAATGTACTTGCTTGGTAAGATTGTAGTTATATCTAATGGCCACAGGAGGGCAGAATTGTCATCTGTACATTTTATCTTTCTTTTGCAATATATATGCACTGTGTACTCTCCTCCCCCTGGCTCAGTGATTCACCCTCCCATCTCTTCTCTCACACACAAAGAGCTGCTTTGTTTACAATCCTATGGATGCTCTGGATATACTTGGATTATTTTAGCAATTATATCAGTAGGAATTTTTAGGCAACAGGCATTTTGGATTACAGAGGATCTATGGTACAGTACATATTAAGGAAACATTGTAAGATATGGACATCAGAGGCTTCTGTCTGTACTGGAAATGGCAAGTAGCTTTCTCTCTTCTCCTTTGTAGCTGGGGCTGGGTCTCTGGGCAGCTTCGTTATTCTATTGTGGAGGAGTCTGATCCAGGGACATGGGTAGGAAATGTAGCTCTGGATCTGGGCATAAAACATGCAGAGATTTCTCAGCGCAGATTACATTTATCATCTGAGAAATACCAAAAATATTTTACAGTAAATAAGGAAAATGGAGGCTTGACTGTGAATGACAGGATTGATAGAGAGATCCTTTGTGGATCCAGTGTGAGCTGTGTGCTGAATTTAGAGGTGGTTGCTGAAAACCCTTTAGAGCTTTTCAGTCTAGACATAGAGATTCAGGATATCAATGATAATTCTCCCATATTTTTATCTAATAAACGCAATATTGTTATAACAGAGTTATTTGCAAGTCCTGGTGATAGGTATACCTTAGATATTGCTAAGGATTTGGATGTTGGTATTAATGGTGTTAGTCAGTACACATTAAACACAAATCCTTATTTCTCATTGTTTGTAAAGAATCGTAAGGATGGCACTCTCATCCCTCAGCTGATATTAGAGAAGGTGTTAGATAGGGAGGAGAAACAGAAGCACAATCTTATTCTCACTGCTATTGATGGTGGAGAACCAGCTAGATCAGGATCCTGTCATATCACAATAACAGTGTTAGATATTAATGATAATCGGCCAGTCTTTGATCAGTCAATGTATAAGATCAAACTAAGGGAAAATCTCCCTTTAAATACAGTTATATTAACTTTAAATGCTTCAGATCTTGATGACGGGCCAAATGGTGAAATCATGTATTATGTTGAGGAGCATACATCAGAATCAGCTAGAGAAAAATTTGCTCTGAATGAACACAATGGTCAGATTTATATAAATGGATCTGTAGATTTTGAAGAAGTGCATTTTTATGAATTGTCAATCAAAGCAGTAGACAAAGGGCTTCCTAAACTGGAAGGTGATTGTGTGGTTCATATAGAAGTGGAAGATGAAAATGACAATTATCCTGAGATTTCTTTTGCTTCTATGGCAAATGAGATTCCAGAAAATGCTCCTCTGGGAACTGCTGTGGGATTTATTAATGTAGTAGACAATGATTCTGGGAAAAATGGAGAGATACAATTGGATTTAACTCCAAATATTCCATTCAAAATCAGATCTATAAAAAATCGATATTCATTGGTAACTGATGGTATTTTGGATAGAGAAAAAATATCCCAATACACTGTAGAGCTGACAGCTTCTGATTTAGGATTTCCATCTTTGTCTAGCAAGACAACTGTTATTCTCAGGGTTTCTGATGTGAATGATAATGCACCAATATTTTTACAGTCTACTTATAATGCTTTTATAAAGGAAAGCAGTGAGCCGGGTACTCTTCTATGTACAGTGTCTGCTACTGATGCAGATGAGGGGGTCAACTCTGATCTGATTTACTCTATAGTGGAAACACAGATAGATGAATCTTTTGTATCTTCTTTTGTTTATATTAATTCCAATAATGGTGATGTATATGCTCAGCGTTCCTTTGACTATGAGCACATTCAGACTCTACAAATCACCATAAGAGTAGAAGATTCTGGATCTCCAAAGTTATTTTCTACTGTCCCTGTCTTTATATTCATATTGGATACAAATGACAACTCCCCCACCCTACTGTATCCGGGGCACTCTGAGGATCTCATTGTCCAAGAGAGGATCCCAAAATCTACAAATGCTGGATATCTGGTGACAAAACTGACTGCAGTGGATCTGGACTCTGGACACAATGCCTGGTTGGCCTTTAACCTTATTGATCCTGACAGTTTTTCACTATTCCAAGTCTCTAAACATACAGGAGAGGTTAGGACTGTGCGAGGATGTCAGGAAACAGAAAATACAGAGCAGCAACTTGTCATCTCTATCAGTGATCATGGGGATCCCTCATTATCTACTACTGTCACTGTACTTGTAAGTATAGCTGATGATGTTGTAGTAGAGAGACCCAAATCTGGAGATTTCCACAGAAATTCCAAACCCCCATCAGATATGACTTTATATTTAATTGTTTCTCTTGTGGCTATTAGTTTAGTTTCTCTTGTGACTTTCATTATATTACTGGTGAAATGTCTGAGAAAGGAAAGTTATGGTTATAGCTGCTGTTATCTTAGTGGATCTGAAACCAAATCATACATGGATCAGTATCAGCCAGCTCTTTTCCTGAATACAGATGGAACCTTAAAATACATGGAAGTCAGGATGGTTCCTCCAGGGGGACAAGGACAATGTTACCAAACTAATGTTCCTCCAGCCCCACAACAGAGGGATTCAGCTTTTCTGCAGGCATTGGATTTTCCCCAGTTACAGGAACTAGTTAAAGACAGTGATACCTGCTCAGATACAAGCTGTTTGAATGATACAAACAAGGTGAGTTATTCTATAAACCTACAGTCTCTTATCTTCTAATTTTTTAGTATGATATATGGAGGGTTCTAAGTTTGTCAGCTGAATAAACATGTATTTGGTGAATCTGTGCTAACAAATCCACATATTCTAAGCAATTGTTTTGTCAATTTAATTATATGCTTAATTGTATATATTACATATTTGTCAGCTTTTTAGTTTTAGTTTCTCAGGGCCCATTTAGACTCTGGTGCAAATAAGAAATGCTCTTTTTAAATGCATTTAAAGTTTAAAAGGACTGTTCACCAATAATTGATTTTACTGCCATTCCCTTCCTTCCCAACGTTCTTGCACAATCATATCTAATTTTTCTGTTTTGCATTTTGTTCATAGCTGTTTTAGCTGGATTCATCCTCCCACTTCCTTGTTATTTCACCCAAGTGCAAGCAGAATACTTTTGGGTCATCCATCTCCACTCAGTCAAAAGTACAAAATATAAGTCGCCCATGTGGGTTGAAAGGAGCAAGTTTGAAGCTGAGCCATGGGTTTGGGTTTATTCTTGAAACCCTTGGGTCATCCACAGCCTCTTGGGATATGCACATCATACATCCCAGAGGGCTGCAAACAGGTTTCATAAGATTTCTGAAGCATTGCTACTTTGCTTCTTTAATGTTATGGCTTTTTTATTGCTTGTCATAGTGTCTTGATGTGACTTGACGTTGGTGTCAACTACCAAATAGTGATTAAAATCACTATTAGTATGCATGAAATCTAAGGACACATCATTAGGGGATCAGCTGTGAAAGTCAGGAAGTAACCGCGGACTCCCGATGATCCTGGATGCAAGTTGGCATCATGAAAAAGAGAAGCACAAGGAAAATGTTGACTATGAGGGAGACATTACTGGAATTCAATGACTAATAAGTAGTGTTTTTTATTTTTAATATATAAACATTTATTGGCATGGCTGAAGTAAATATTTGACTTATAGGTGGCTGGTCCTTTTGAAGTTTAGTCTCATATATTTTGACTTCCCTGGTTCCTCCTTCCCCCCCCCTTATCAGCATTTTAATTATATTTTTAAAAATGAAAACTTTC
This sequence comes from Staurois parvus, assembly GCF_062004578.1. Taxonomy (NCBI): domain Eukaryota; kingdom Metazoa; phylum Chordata; class Amphibia; order Anura; family Ranidae; genus Staurois; species Staurois parvus. The sequence goes on along the minus strand of NW_028317802.1, from coordinate 9,197,311 downwards.
TGTTTCCATGGCATGCTTTTTTTTTTTTTTATTTAGACCCAATGCTAATGAGTGGGTGTTCCTAGGCAGGTTGTATTTATATGCAGACTGTTTTAGGTAATCCTCACATGTAATGCAGATCCTCCATGATTAAAATATTATAAACTAAAAAGGGGTGAACCAAGGATAGTAAGGCAGGGGAGGAAGCACTAGATAATGCTGGATGTCATTGAGCCAGGTCACGAGGTGGACTCTTATTTGATTTGTTGCAGCTTTTAATGTAAACTCTGAAAAGCTCACAGCCTGCATTGAAATTAGAGTAAGCATTTAAGTTTTCCACATGTAATTTCTAAGGGCACTTCTTTTTTATGTGAAACTCTAAGGAGTATAAATCAAGCTGTGCCATTACTATTGTCTAGGGAAGATGTGGTTACTAGAAACCGCAGCTAAAACAGAGGTTTTGAAATGAGAACCACAGAAAAGCATTAAAGAAAATTCTACTTTTTTTTAGATCAGATTTTTTTTAAGGACATCAACAACATAGAAACAAACCACCATGCATGAAATAAGACGAGTGACGAATTGTACTGTCTTTATAATATGTTAAATGCTGTATGTGTTTATATGCAACTTTATATTGCACACTCTGTATAAAATGCAAAAGGGTAAATATACACATTTACCTACAATTAGGTCTGTGACGAACGCGGTGCCTGACCCCTGCCCTTCTCACCAACTCATGACAATAGACCAGCCAATCTCACTCTGTGCTGTTACTTGCATAACAATGCCATTCTCAGGTACACCCTGCACAAACGTTTTCCAGCTTGCGGGACCACAGTCTAAGTGCCAGCAACTTAGAGCGATTGTCACTGGGTTAGGTTAATTACGCAATTAACCCTTCAAACTGCCACAAGAAAACTTTGGGCCTATCAACCCTCCACAATGTTATCAAGAACAAATGTGAACAATAAACGTCTGTAACACACACTGTCACCACAGACAAGTATATTCAGAGGATTGTAATATACAGTAGCACTCTTCAAAACATGGGGATTCTTTAGTTTGCATTCAAAGCTTTAGAGACAGTTTCAACACTTTTCAAAATAGGGTTTATTACTAAAAGGGTCAAAATGGTGCTATTTAAATAATAACAGAAAGGGATGTTACAAAGACATAAAGAGAACAATAAAGCAACAGCGTGAGGAAAGTACTGCCGATAACTGGCAATTGTCAGAAAACAGATCGGCACTGATCATCAGGGCACTGATGATCAGTGCACAGCAGTGCCACCCACCAGTGCCCATCAGTGCCACCCACAAGTACCAAGCAGTGCCACCCACATGTGCCCAGCAGTGCCACCCACATGTGCCTAGCAGTGCCACCCACATGTGCCTAGCAGTGTCACCCACCTGTGCCTAGCAGTGCCACCCATCAGTGCCCAGCACTGCCACCAGGCAGTGTCGTCAGTCAGTACCACCCATCAGTGCCCATCAGTGCTGCTCATCAGCACCACCTTTCAGTGCCCATCAGTGCCACCTACCAGTGCCCATTATTGCTGCATATCAGTGCAGCATCATCAGTGCCAGCTCAGCAGTGCTGCTCATCAGTGCTGCCTATCCGTGCCACCTCATCAGTGCCACCTATCAGTGCTGCCTATCAGTGCTCATCAGTGCTGCCTATCAGTGCAGCCTCATCAATGCACATCAGTGAAGGAGAAAAATTACCTGTTTGCAAAATTTTATAATAGAAACAAAGAAAAACTTTTTTTCAAATGTTTTGGGTTTTTTTGTTTATAGCGCAAAAAATAAAACACCCAATGGCGATTAAATACCACCAAAAGAATGCTCTATTTGTGTGAAAAAATTTATAAAAATGTCATATGGGTACAGTGTTCCATATTAAAAGGTAAAAAAGTGAACGCTATCCAATCTGCAGCTAAGCACTCAAGGTAAAAACCTTATACACAGAATAAATAGAATAGTGCAGCACTAAAACAATAAATCAGAGTTCAATGTAAGCAACAGGTAACTGGTAGGATCAATGGCGGTGCTCCGTGAGAAATAGCAGAATTACGCACTCACCAGTTGCGTAATAGTTATACGCATGAAGTATCACATCTAGGGATTTCCTCATCAGATAATGGTCTGGTCAGGGTTAGGTACTCATCCTTCAGTGTGGTAATCAGCCAAAAGCCCAGGAATCAGATTAATTGGATCCAGGTGCCAGAGGTCCCTTTAAGGGATAGGTAGAAGAGGGTGCCTATTTACAGGATATCTTACTTCTCTGGGTCAGGCGACTGGATCTCAGTGGTGGGCTCTGCAAATAAATACTCCAGTTCTTAGATGTGATGGTTGAATTTCTTTTCTTTTTTAGCCTTTCTTGCCTTTATTTTCATCTTCAAGAGAACAAGCTGTCCTCTAGCTGCACCCGTTTTATGACTGTAGTCTGTTCCTGGTCTCCTTGAGAAACAGTGTTCCATGACTGCGCAATTGTCATTCAAAGTGCGACCAACTTGTGCAACGACAAGTGGTTAAATGAGAGCTCACTCTTAACAAGTCCTGTCATCCCTTTTTCTATGATATCAAGGGGGTGTAGACAGAGACCAGCTGACCAATAATCCAGTTTAAGGGATGGGTGCTTGGAGGTCACCAAATTTATGACCAAGTCCCAACTACAGTTTCATACTAATATTACAAATTCCAATATGTGCAGACAGGGGTGGACTGACCATTCGAGCACTCGGGCACTGCCCGAGGGCCCGGGGTCAGTAGGGGGCCCCATGAAATTCCCCTGGTACCTGTTATAGTCTTTTTTGGGTGTTTTTTGTGTGTGGGCAAGGACACAGGGGTCCCATGATCGCCTATTGCCCGGGGGCCCCATGAGTTGTCAGTCCGCCCCTGCGTGCAGGTGGTATTCTAGCAACTGGCAGATTAATATTCAAAATTATATTTCGAACCCAGGGATATCAAACAGAGCGTACCTTTGTCACCCAGGAGGGAGGAGACTGCTTTCTCCCCTTTCCTATGTGCTAACATAGTCATGTATGACCTTGATTTGTTCGGTATGATATTCCCTATTCAAATATATACCTAATATTAATGTGCTCTGTTCCTGTTGAATTCAATGAATTGTATGTGGAATTGTTACATGTGGAATAGATGTTTTATGGCATGCTCTGCATTCCTAGAGCTCTAATGGCCTTACAGGTCATGTGTGACTGCTTGACTGGGTTATTATTGTTTTATGATAGGGCAAAGGAAAGTGTTTTCCATGGTTCATGCAAACGGGCATCCTGCCAAGACTAATTAGCCGTTTACAGCCCTGGACGCTGGTGTCTGTGTTTTAATTAAGATAAGAGGCTATTTTGAAGTTCGTTAAAAGTTACAGCTGCAAATTCCAGTTTTCAGGAGGGGAGAAAGAATATTGCTCATGAAAAACAAAAATGTCTGTCGCATACAGGTTCCATGTCCCTATTGCACATAATCATTAAAGGGTCAATTTAACATTCTGTATCTTTTTATTAGAATTGAAATCCAGCAGGTACCTCACTTACAATGTTGGTCTGCAGGTTATGCATTGCATATGATAATGTGTGAGCATGAATGCCAGACAGGGCCCCAAAGAAAAGAGGCCAACCAGAGAGGAAAAAGCCTGTGGGAGCAAGGGAGAAGGTAAGTATAAATGCATTTCAAAGTACCCTAAGCAAAAATGGCAATTTAACTCTTGTACTGCAAAGGGAGTACCACTGCAAGGGCAGTTATGAATTTTCCCATAGTTCAGCATTTAGGTTATTTGACTATGTTTTTTAAACATATAAACTTGCTGAATGACCAGGTATAGGTATCTTTAGTAAAATTGTGATTTTTTTTTTTTAAAAGCTTGATTTTTGAAGTATACTAGTAAATAATAAAAAAAACACAATCAACTTAGTGTACAATGTGAAGTTTTTTAGCACATTTCAGATTACATTGGTAGCTAACACAATACTTGCAAAACTATCCCTAGTGCTGCTATTGTAGCCCTTCCTTGGTCTACAGTGCTCAATGGGAATTGGGCCGCTGCATCCTCCCTTCATGTTGTTGGGTGTTGTGGGACTGTATTCTATTTTTGTGTTTACCAGATTCAGATCTGGAAATGCCATACAGTCCCAGATCTAGGGTAGCAGCATTTGGGGGGAAGGCAGGTTAGTCTGTTTCTCCGTGTCAGGGTTCAGTGCCTTGTTTCTGTGTTTTTTCTTAAATAGTAATTTTATTATTCAGTTATCTACAGGCTTTATATATGTATTTGTTATAGATTTAATGAGAACTATGTGCAACACAAAGACTATTTTTACTATTTGGTCTTAGTTCAAAGCATTATTGCTTCTGAAACTTGCACTTATTAGGGAGATTGTTTCCACCTGCCTTTGGGTCTTTCTTTTAGAAAATCGGTTGTGTATACTCATCTTTGACAATTTTTTTGCAAAAGTCTATCTATAGTAAGCTAAACTTTTTACATTTTCAGTAATATGAGATACCAAACACTTCATTATAATTCTTCATAAGCTTCGTTATGCAAATTTCAACACACCTTCTTACATCTTCTTTTCTCTAAGAATGACCCTTCCTTGCAATGAGTCAGTAGTTGGGCCCAATAAGCATCCCAGGCTCTCAGTCACAGGATTTGGTAGAAATTTGCGTACCGGCATAACATGGGATTCTGGTGGAAAGATTGGCCAGGCCTGAAGGCATCTAGAAATATAACAAAACATGAAAACTGTTTCAAACTCAAAACTTTGGCCTGAATGTAGTAGTAATAATAATGTTGACTTGTATTGATTAAAGGGTTTAAAATGACCAAGTTTACATCTATGTTTTGCTTAGCACATGTTACGTATTTGTAATAATCATAATATATAAATTATTGTTTAGAAGAAATATGTGTTGAAAAAACTAAGACAATCTTTTGTTTTCTATGCAAGATTGCAGTTATTTTTAAAAGCCACAGGAGGTCAGACTTGTCATCTGATCATTTGATTTAGCTTCAGAAATATATCTGCTCAAACTAGCCCTGCACTCTCCTCCCCCTGGCTCAGTGATTCACCCTCCCATCTCTTCTCACACACACAAAGGACTGCTTCAATAGGGATCCTGAGGATGTTTTTGTTCCAGATGGATTATTTTTGCTATGAAACACATATGAATTTATAAGCAGCAGGCATTGTGGATTATAAAGGATCTATGATACAGCAAATACCAAGGAAACACTGTAAGATATGGACATCAGAGACTGCTGTCTGTGTTGGAAATGGCAAGTAGCTTTCTCCCTTCTCCTTTGTAGCTGGGGCTGGGTCTCTGGGCAGCTTCGTTATTCTATTGTGGAGGAGTCTGATCCAGGGACATGGGTAGGAAATGTAGCTCAGGATCTGGGCATAAAACATGCAGAGATTTCTCAGCGCAGATTACATTTATCATCTGAGAAATACCAAAAATATTTTGCTGTAAATAAGGAAAATGGAGGCTTGACTGTGAATGACAGGATTGATAGAGAGATCTTTTGCGGATCCAGTGTGAGCTGTGTGCTGAATTTAGAGGTGGTTGCTGAAAATCCTGTAGCGCATTTCAGTTTAGATATAGTGATCCAAGATATTAATGATAATTCTCCCATATTTGTATCTAATAAAAACATTATAGAGATTACAGAGTTAATTGCAAGTCCTGGTGATTGGTTTACTTTAGATATAGCTAAGGATTTAGATGTTGGTGTTAATGGTGTTAGTCAGTACATTTTAAACACAAATCCTTATTTCTCATTGTCTGTAAAGAATCGTAAGGATGGTACTCTCATCCCTGAGCTGATTTTAGAGAAGATATTAGATAGGGAGGAGAAACAAGAACACAATCTTATTCTCACTGCTATAGATGGAGGAGAGCCGGCTAGATCAGGATCCTGCCATATCACAGTCACAGTGTTAGATATTAATGATAATCGACCAGTCTTTGATAAGCCAGTGTATAAGATCAATCTAAGAGAAAATCTCCCTTTAAATACTGTTATATTAACTTTGAATGCAACAGATCTTGATGAGGGAGTAAATGGTGAAATCCTGTATTATGCTGACAAACACACATCAGAATCTGCTAGAGAAAGATTTGCTCTGAATGAACAGAATGGTCAGATTTATATTAATGGACCCGTAGATTTTGAGGAAGTAAATTTTTATGAATTGTCAATCAAAGCAGTAGACAAAGGAATTCCTAAACTAGAAGGTGGCTGTTTAGTTCATATACAAGTAGAAGATGTAAATGATAATTATCCTGAGATTTCTTTTGCGTCAATGGCAAATGAGATTCTAGAAAATGTTCATATGGGAACTACTGTGGGATTTATTAATGTGGTAGACAAGGATTCTGGGAAAAATGGAGAGCTACAATTAGATGTAACTTCCAATATTCCATTTAAAATCAGATCTATAAAAAATCATTATTCGTTGGTCACCGATGGGATTTTGGATAGAGAAAAAACATCCCAATACACTATAGAGCTGACAGCTTCTGATTTAGGATCTCCAGTTTTGTCTAGTAAGACAACTGTTATTCTCAGGGTTTCTGATGTGAATGATAATGCACCAATATTTTTACAGTCTGATTATAATGTTTTTATAATGGAAAACAGTGACCCGGGGACTCTGCTATATACAGTGTCTGCTACTGATGCAGATGAGGGGGTGAACTCTGATCTGGTTTACTCTATAGTAGAGACCCAGATAGATGGATCCTCTGTATCTTCTTTTGTTTATATCAATTCTAATAATGGTGATTTATATGCTCAGCGTTCCTTTGACTATGAGCACATTCAGACTCTACAAATAACCATAAAAGTAGAGGATTCTGGATCTCCAAAGTTATTCTCTACTGTCCCTGTCTTTATATTCATATTGGATACAAATGACAACTCCCCCACCCTACTGTATCCGGAGCACTCTGAGGATCTCATTGTCCAAGAGAGGATCCCAAAATCTACAAGTGCTGGATATCTGGTGACAAAACTGACTGCAGTGGATCTGGACGCTGGTCACAATGCCTGGTTGGCCTTTAACCTTATTGATCCTGGTAGTTCTTCACTTTTCCAAGTATCTAAACATACAGGAGAGGTCAGGACTGTAAGAGGATTTCAGGAAATAGAAAATACAGAGCAGCAACTTGTTATCACTATCATTGATCATGGGGATCCCTCATTATCTACTACTGTGACTGTAGTTGTCAGTATAGCAGATGATGTTTTAGTAGAGAGACCCAGGTCTGGAGATTTCCTCAGAAATTCCAAGCCACCATCCGATATGACATTATATTTAATTGTCTCTCTTGTGGCTATCAGTTTAGTTTCTCTTGTGACATTCATTATATTACTGGTGAAATGTCTGAAGAAGGAAAGTTATGGTTATAGCAGCAGCTGCTGTTATCTTAGTGGATCTGAATCTAAATCATACATGGATCAGTATCAGCCAGCTCTTTTCCTGAACACAGATGGAACCCTAAAATACATGGAAGTCAGGATGGTTCCTCCAGGAGGACAAGGACAATGTTACCAAACTAATGTGCCTCCAGGCCCACATCAGAGGGACTCTGCTTTTCTGCAGTCTCTGGATTTTCCCCAGTTACGGGAGCTAGTTAAAGACAACGATACTTGTTCAGATACAAGTTGTTTGAATGATCCAAACAAGGTGAGTTATTCTGTAAATCTGCAGTTGCTTATCTCCTAAATTGTTAACATGACTTATAGAAGGTTTTGCAGCTGGGTAACCGTGTATTTTCTTCAGTCTATGCTAACAATTTTGTTTAACAACATTCTAAGGTATATGCTGTCACACATCTGTTGTAGACTTTTTGCAATTGTAGCATTGGGTTTGCTAATTTATTAGTTTTTAATTGTATATATATTACTTTGCCTGTTTTTAGTTTTGTGTTCTCTTAGGGTCTGCTTCAGTCTGGTGCTTAAAGCAAGTGGTTTTTTTTAATATGCATGTAAAGCTTAAAGAGGACTGTTTACAAATAATAAAACTTTCTGCCATCACCTTCTTTTCTCCTCTTTCTTAGCCAATCAAATCCACTTTCTTTATCTGTTTCCATATATAGCTGTTTTAGCTAGATTCACCCTCCCACTCCCTTGTTTTTCACCTGTGTGAGAGTAACATACCTTTGCACATCACATACCCTAAAAGGCTGCAGTCAGTAGGTTCAAAAGTCTTGTGCAGTTGCTGAAGTATTGTTAGATTTCATGTCTACATTGTTTCTCTAATTCTATGGTTTACTGGTTGCCGTGATGTCTTTATGTGGCCTGACACTGACGTCAACCAGCTACTAGTAAATAAAATTGCAAACAATGAAATATTGATGTGCATTAGCATGAGATTCAGTGGTGCATCGTCCGGGAGAAGGGGGGCGGTTTTGAAAGTCAGGAAGTAACTGTCGATTTCCAATGATCCTGGATCCAAGTTGGCAGCATGCAAGAAAAGAAGCTCAAGAAAACATTGGCTTTGAAGGAGACATTGCTGGACTTCATGGACTAATATGTATGTGTTTTTTAATTAGATGCAAGTAGTGGGCTAGCTCTTAGGAGGAGATATGCAAATATAAAAATGGGTGTATGTTAGTGTGGAGGAGTGGGCATTCTGAGGCAGACTGTATTTGCATACAGACAGCCCTAAGTAGCATGTGATGCTGAGCCTCCATGACTGACAGAACATAAGCTAAAAATGAGCATGTGAGGTTTTAATATGTAATTTATAAAGGCACCCGTTTATGCGATGCTCTTAAGTGTGTTGAAATAGGAAATGCAAATAAGCATGTGAGTTTTTAATATAAATTTTAAGGGCCCTTTTTTATGCAAAGTTTGAAAGGTTATGGAAATAGCAGTGCCCTTCCTTTCTAGGGAAGATGTGCTTATTAGAAACTGCAGCTAAAAGAGAATTTTTTAAATGGAAACCATAGAAAAGTACTAATGAGAATTGTACTGTTATAATATGTTAAGTACTGTATGTATTTCCATGCAATTTTATATATCATATTCTGTCTAAAATGCAAAAGGGTAAATATTAAACTACTTTACCTACAGTTGGGTATATGGGACATTCTGTTTCTTTTACTAGAACTGGGGTCTAGCAATGATTTAAAGCTGAACACTAGGCTACACCCACACTGTAATGGTTAAATGTTCCTTTTTATCATGGGTACTATTATGATGCAGTTTCACTTACCTTTCCCCTCACTCCCCTCTTCCCCCTGAACCTTTGGCTTCCTCACTTGCAATGCAGGGCAGAGGGTCCTGCATTGTACATAATGATGTGAGAGTCCAAACAGCAGATGGGGCTCCAAAGAGAATGGGTTTCAGAGGACGAGTCGTACAGAGAAGAGGAACCCTGAAGGATTGAGGGATGAGGTAATTACAACTGCATTGAAAAGTACCTTAGGCAAAATTAGCCATTTACCCTGTGGGGGTAGCCCCACTGCAGTATTAAAATTATTTGACTGTGTATCTAAAACATATAATCTTGTTGAATGGACAGTTATAAGTGTTTTTAGAAAATGGTGATCTTATTAAAAAATTATAGATATCTAACTACACTAATTGACCAGTAGATATTAAAAAATCATAATTTGTTTAGTGAACAATTTGAAAATCATTAGCACAGTATCAGATTATACTGGTGGAATGATACCTGCAAAACTTTAACTGGGGTTGAGAATGCAGCCCTTTCATGGTCTACATGGCTAGATGTGAATTAGGCTGCTGCATCCTCCCATTTGTGCCTTTGAGACATTAAGTGCCATGTTTCCGTGTTTTCTTCTGAACTAGGAGTTTTAATATAGTTACCTCCAGGCTTTAAATACTTATTTCTTATAGATTAGTAGAGAACAATGTGCAATACAAAGATGTGTGGTCATGGTAAATGCAAAGTTAATGTGGTTTGAAAGAGCACAAAATTGAAATTTAGTCTTGGGTTTGATTTTATTGAGCACCACAATAAAAAGTGCACATGGGAATCCTCTCTCAAACAGCAACTTGTGTAAATGTTCCTGATCCACATTAAGAAACTGAATTCTCAAACCGAAGATTGATAGCATTGCAATCAGTCACGCTAGTGTATTGCTTGTCTAAAAACCATCAGTACATACATTCAAAAAGTCTTTATTTCCATATATTCACACAAAGAGAGAGAAAGCAATAAAAAAAGTGATAGTGAAAAAGAGAACAAGAAAGAGAGAGAGGGGGAGAGGGAGAGAGAGAGAAAAAGTACCTCATGTTGTTTTAGGTCAAAATATTTCCTTCATACAGTAGCCTAAATTAATAAATAGTGAATTGAAGGCATTTGCCTGTGCTCGATGGATAAACACTTTTACTTCACTATTTTACAGTTTGAATCATAATTAAGAGCATTATCCCTTATGAATCCAGTACTTATTAGCGAGTGTTTTCACCTGCCTTTAAGTCTTTCTTTTATTAAATGTATTGTGTATACTCACCCTTGATAGTTTAATGCAAATGTCTATCTGTAGTTGGCCAAACATTTTAAATTCCTCATGATATGAAATAAAAGACACTTCATTATTATTCATACATCATAAGCTCTGATATGCTCATCCGTGCGATGAGTCAGTAGGAGGACCCAATATGTTTCCCAGCTTCTCAATCACAGTACTTGGTAGGAATTTTCATACCAGCATAACATGGGATTCTAGTGGCTGAACAGAAAGACTCACCATGCATGAAGGAACCTAGAAATATAACAAATCATGAAAACTATTTACAAATCAAAACCACAGCCTGAATGCAGTAGGATTAATGATAGACTTGTATCAGTTAAAGGGTTTAAAACCACAAGGTTTAATACATTTGTTTTACTTAAAATGTTACATATTTGTAATGAACATAGTATATATAAATTGAGATGTATGTTGAAAAAAAAGCAAAACAATCCTGCCTTTTGAAAAAAAAGGTAGCTCTATTTACTTTTAACACATGATAACTTCAGAGTATATTATGTAAGATTGCAGTTACTTTTAAAGGCCACAGGAGGGCAGACGTGTCATCTGAACATTTGATTTAGCTTCAGAAATAAATCTGCTCAAACTAGCCCTGCACTCTCCTCCCCCTGGCTCAGTGATTCACCCTCCCATCTCTTCTCTCACACACAAAGGACTGCTTCATTAGGGATCCTGAGGATGTTTTTGCTACAGATGGATTATTTTTGCTTTAAAACACATATGAATTTATAAACAGCAGGCATTGTGGATTATAAAGGATCTATGATACAGCAAATATCAAAGAAACATTGTAAGATATGGACATCAGAGACTGCTGTCTGTGTTGGAAATGGCAAGTAGCTTTCTCCCTTCTCCTTTGTAGCTGGGGCTGGGTCTCTGGACAGCTTCGTTATTCTATTGTGGAAGAGTCTGATCCAGGGACATGGGTAGGAAATGTAGCTCAGGATCTGGGCATAAAACGTGCAGAGATTTCTCAGCGCAGATTACATTTATCGTCTGAGAAATACCAAAAATATTTTACTGTAAATAAGGAAAATGGAGGCTTGACAGTGAATGACAGGATTGATAGAGAGATCCTTTGTGGATCCAGTGTGAACTGTGAGCTGAATTTAGAGGTGGTTGCTGAAAATCCTTTAGAGCATTTCAGGTTATACATTGGGATTCAGGATATTAATGACAATTCCCCCACATTTTTATCTAATATAAACATTATAGAGATTACAGAATTATTTGCAAGTCCTGGTGATAGGTTTGCCTTAGAAATAGCAAAGGATTTAGATGTTGGTGTGAATGGTATTAGTCAGTACATATTAAACACAAATCCTTATTTCTCATTGTCTGTAAAGAATCGTAAGGATGGCACTCTCATCCCTCAGCTGATATTAGAGAAGGTGTTAGATAGGGAGGAGAAAAAAGAACACAATCTTATTCTCACTGCTATAGATGGAGGAGAACCAGCTAGATCAGGATCCTGTCATATCACAATAACAGTGTTAGATATTAATGATAATCGGCCATTCTTTGATTTGCCAGTGTATAAAATTAATCTATTGGAAAATCTCCCTTTAAATACAGTTATATTAACTTTAAATGCTTCAGATCTTGATGAGGGAGCAAATGGTGAAATCCTCTATTATGTTGACAAACACACATCAGAATCTGCTAGAGAAAGATTTGCTCTGAATGAACAGAATGGTCAGATTTATATTACTGGATCTTTAGATTTTGAAGAAGTAAATTTTTATGAATTGTCTATCAAAGCAGTAGACAAAGGGCTTCCTAAACTGGAAGGTGATTGTCTGGTTCAAATAGAAATAGAAGATGTAAATGACAATTATCCTGAGATTTCTTTTACTTCTATGGCAAATGAGATTCCAGAAAACGCTCCTCTGGGAACTGCTGTGGGATTTATTAATGTGGTAGATAAGGATTCTGGAAAAAATGGAGAGATGCAAATAATATTATCTCCCAATATTCCATTTAAAATCAGAACAAATAAAGATCATTACTCACTGGTCACTGATGGGATTTTGGATAGAGAAAAAATAGCCGAATACACTATAGAGCTGACAGCTTCTGATTTAGGATCTCCAGCTCTTTCTAACAAGATGACTGTTTTTCTCAGGGTTTCTGATGTTAATGATAATGCACCAACATTTTTACAGTCTACTTATAATGCTATCATAAAGGAAAATAGTGACCCAGGCACTCTACTATGTACAGTGTCTGCTATTGATGCAGATGAGGGGGTGAACTCTGATCTGGTTTACTCTATAGTAGAGACCCAGATAGATGGATCCTCTGTATCTTCTTTTGTTTATATCAGTTCTAATAATGGTGATTTATATGCTCAGCGTTCCTTTGACTATGAGCACATTCAGACTCTTCAAATCACCATCAAAGTAGAAGATTCTGGATCTCCAAAGTTCTTTTCTACTGTCCCTGTTTTTATATTCATATTGGATACAAATGACAACTCCCCCACCCTGTTGTATCCGGAGCACTCTGAGGAACTTATTGTCCAAGAGAGGATCCCAAAATCTACAAGTGCTGGGTATTTGGTGACAAAACTGACTGCAGTGGATCTGGACTCTGGTCACAATGCCTGGTTGGCCTTTAATCTCATTGATCCTGGCAGTTCTTCACTATTCCAAGTATCTAAACATACAGGAGAGGTCAGGACTATACGAGGATTTCAGGAAATAGAAAATACAGAGCAGCAACTTGTCATCTCTATCAGTGATAATGGGGACCCTTCATTATCTACTACTGTCACTCTACTTGTCAATATGGCAGATGATGTTATAATAGAAAGACCGAAATCTGGAGATTTCCTTAGAAATTCCAAACCACCATCCGATATGACATTATATTTAATTGTTTCTCTTGTGGCTATCAGTTTAGTTTCCCTTGTCACATTTATTATATTGCTAGTTAAATGTCTGAGAAAGGAAAGTTATGGTTATAGCAGCAGTTGCTGTTATCTTAGTGGATCTGCATCTAAATCATACATGGAGCAGTATCAGCCAGCTCTTTTCCTGAACACAGATGGAACCCTAAAATACATGGAGGTCAGGATGGTTCCTCCAGGGGGACAAGGACAATGTTACCAAACTAATGTTCCTCCAGCCCCACAGCAGCGGGATTCTGCTTTTTTGCAGGCTTTGGATTTTCCCCAGTTACGAGAACTAGTTAAAGACAGTGATACCTGTTCAGATACAAGCCGTTTTAATGATCCAAACAAGGTGAGTTATTCTATAAACCTGCAGTCCATCTCCTAAATTGTTAACATGATTTAAGGAAGGTTTTAGATTTGGTACATGGGTAAACATATTTTATGCAGTCTATGCAGATTTGTTTAATAACATTCTATGCTAATTTCTACAACACATCTCTTCTAGATTTTTTTTGCAATTTTAGCACTGTTTTTTTCAATTTATTAGTAAGCGTAATTGTGTATATAGTACATTGCCTGTTTTTAGTTTTGTGTTATCTTAGGGTCCACTTACAGTCTGGTGCATAAAATAATGCCTTTTTCATATGCATTTAAAGCTTGAGGACTGTTTACCAATAAGTGAACTTTCTGCCATTCCCTTCCTTTCCCCTCTCACTTACTAAATCAAATGTATTTTTCTTTGCGTTTCTTTATATAACTATTTTAGCTGGATTGGTTCTCCCATGTCCTTGTTTTTTCACCCACGTGAGAGTAATGTACCCTTGAGTCACCCCCCAGTCTCCTGGGCTATGCACTTCACACATCCCAGACGGTTGTAGGCAGTAAGGGGTTTATTTACTAAAGCTGGAGAGTCCAAAATCAGACTCCCTTCTGCATAGAAACCAATCAGCTTCTAACCTCAGCTTGTTCAATGAAGCTTTGGCAATGAAACCTGGAAGCTGATTGGTTTCTATGCAGAAGGGAGTCTGATTTTGGACTCTCCAGCTTTAGTAAATAAACCCCTAAGTGTCTAGCAGTCTTGCGAGATTGATGAACTATTGCTATATTTCATGGGAACACTATTTCTTTGATGCTATGGCTTGTTTACTGATTGCCATAGTGTCTTTATGTGGCCTGACACTGATGTCAACCAGCTACTGGTAAATAAAATGGCATCAAATGAAATCTTGACGTGCATTTGCATGAGATCCATTGGTGCATCATCGGGGGTCAGCAGTGAAAGTCAGAATGTATCTGCCAACTCCCAATGATCCTGGAACCGAGTTTGCAGTGTGGAAGAAGAGAAGCCTGAGAAAAACATTGTCTGTGAGGGAGACATTGCAGAGCTTCATAAACTAATATGTATGTGTTTTTTAATTAGATGCAAGCAGTGGGCTAGCTCTTGGGAGGAATTATGCAAACATAAATCCTTTGATGGGCATATGTCAGTGTGGAGGAGTGGGCATTCCCAGGCAGATTCAATTTGCATACAGACAGCACTAGGTAGCCCCTACATGTGATGCTGAGCCTCCATGATTGAAAGAACAAAAACTAAAAATAAGCATGTGAGTGTTTGATATGATAATTTATAGGGACACTTTTTTTGAAAGGGTATGGAAATAGCAGTGCCATTTCTTTCTAGGTGCTTACTAGAAACTGCAGCTAAAACAGAATTTCGAATTGGGAACCACAGAAAAGCATTTGTGAAAATTGTACTGTTTTTATAATATGTTAAATACTGTATGTATTTACATGCAATTTTATATATCATATTTTGTCTAAAATGCAAAAGGATATATATTAACCTCCTTTACCTACAGTTGGGTAAATGGGACATTCTGTATCTTTTATTAAAACTGGGATCTAGCAATGAGCTGAACACTGGGCTACCCCCACAGTGTCAGGGTTAAATGTTCATAATTGGTACTATTAAGAAGCAGTATTACTTACATTTTCCCTTGCTCCCCTTTTCCTGCTGACACTATGTGTGGGCCTTTGGCTTCTTCATTTACAATGCAGGACTTCTGGTCCTGCATTGTACATAATGAAATGAGAGTGCAAAGAGTGGATGGGGCTTTCAGAGGACCAGACACATAGAGAGGAGGAAGAGAGCTTTTGGAAGGAAAAAGTCCTTCTTGCTGTTACTGGTCAAAATCTTTCCTTCATATTTAGCCTAAATTAATACATAGTGAACTGAAGGCATTTGCCTGTCCTGGGTGGAAAAACACTCGCTTTCATGTTGCCCATGGTGTTCTGACAAAATATTTAATTTTGCTTTGTAATAAAATAGTTGATATGAAACTTTTTGTTCACTATTTTACTTTTTGGGTCATACTTAAAAGCATTATTACTTATGAAACGTGTACTTACTAGGAAGTTTGTTTGTTTTTCTTTCTTTTTTAAAATGTATTGTGTATACCCACACTTGACAGTTTTTTAATTCAAAAGTCTATAGTCAAACTTTGGGCTACCCCCACAGTGTCAGGGTTAAATGTTCATAATTGGTATTATTAAGAAGCGGTATTACTTACATTTCCCCTTGCTCCCCTTTTCCTGCTGACACTATGTGTGGGCCTTTGGCTTCTTCATTTACAATGCAGGACTACTGGTCCTGCATTGTACATAATGAAGTGAGAGTGCAAAGAGTGGATGGGGCTTTCAGAGGACCAGACACATAGAGAGGAGGAAGCCTGTGGGAGTGAGGGGATAAGGTAAGTACATAAAAGTACCCTAGGCAAAGTTGACCATTTACACTGAGCGGATAGCCCCACTGCAAGGGTAGTTTTGCATTTTTTCAGCATTAAAGTTATTTGACTTTGTATCCAAAACATATAAGCTTGTTGAATGACCAGTTATAAGTGTCTTTAGAAAATTGTGATGTTATTAAAAAAAGTTAGATATTTAAGCAGACTAATTTACCAGTAGATATTAAAAAATCACAATTTGTTTAGTGGATAATGTGAACTTCGTTAGCATAGTATCAGATTATATTGGTAGTTTACAAAATACCTGCAAAACTGTGGGTATTGTGTATACCCACACTTGACAGTTTTTTAATTCAAAAGTCTATAGTCAAACTTTTTAAATCTCATGATATGGGTTATCAGACGCTTCAGTATAATTCTCCATAAGCTCTGACATGCAAATTTTATTTTGCCTCTTACACCTTACTTGCTGTACTAAAGACCCATTCTTGTGAGGAGTAGGTAGGAGTGCCCAATAAACATACCATTCTCTCAATCACAGTGTTTGGTAGAAATTTTCATACCAGCGTAACCTGGGATTCTAGTAGCTGAACAGAAAGACTGACCATTCATGAAGGAACCTAGAAATATAATATGTACGAAAACTATTTCCATTCAAAACCACAACCTGAAGGCAGTAGGGTTAATGATAGATTTGTATCAAATAAAAGGTTTAAAACAACCAAGTTTACTACATATGTTTTATTTAGCAAATGTTGCATGTTTGTAATGATCATAAGATATCAAGTATTGTAAAGCAAATCAATCTTGCCTTTTGGGAAAAATTAGCTTTACCTTTCATACATGATAACTCCAGTGCATATTATGTACATTTGCAGTTATTTTTAAAGGCCACAGGAGGGCAGACTTGTCATCTGATCATATGATTTAGCTTCAGAAATATAGCTGCTCAAATGATCCCTGCACTCTCCTCCCCCTGGCTCAGTGATTCACCCTCCCATCTCTTCTGTCACACACAAAGGACTGCTTCGTTAGGGATCCTGAGGATGTTTTTACTACAGATGGATTATTTTTGCTATACAACATATATGACTTTATAAACAACAGGCTGTGCGGATTATAAAGGATCTATGATACAGCAAATATTAAGGAAACACTGTAAGATATGGACATCAGAGACTGCTGTCTGTGTTGGAAATGGCAAGTAGCTTTCTCCCTTCTCCTTTGTAGCTGGGGCTGGGTCTCTGGACAGCTTCGTTATTCTATTGTGGAGGAGTCTGATCCAGGGACATGGGTAGGAAATGTAGCTCAGGATCTGGGCATAAAACGTGCAGAGATTTTTCAGCGCAGATTACATTTATCATCTGAGAAATATCAAAAATATTTTACTATGAATAAGGAAAATGGAGGCTTGACTGTGAATGACAGGATTGATAGAGAGACCCTGTGTGGATCCAGTGTGAGCTGTGAGCTGCGTTTAGAGGTGGTTGCTGAAAATCCTTTAGAGCTTTTCAATCTAGACATAGAGATTCAGGATATTAATGATAACTCACCCACATTTGTATCCAATAATCGCATTATAAACGTTACAGAATTCTGGACAAATCCTGGTGATAGGTTTACATTGGATATTGCTAAGGATATAGATGTTGGTGTTAATGGTGTTAATCAGTACACATTAAACACAAATCCTTATTTCTCATTGTCTGTAAAGAATCGTAAGGATGGCACTCTCATCCCTCAGCTGATATTAGAGAAGGTGTTAGATAGGGAGGAGAAACAAGAACACAATCTTATTCTCACTGCTATTGATGGAGGAGAACCGACAAGATCAGGATCCTGTCATATCACAATAATAGTTTTAGATATTAATGATAATCGGCCAGTCTTTGATCAGCCAGTTTATAAGATCAATATAAAGGAAAATGTACCTCTACATACAGTTATATTAACTTTAAATGCAACAGATCTTGATGAAGGAGCAAATGGTGAAATCCTATATTATATTGAAGAGCATACATCAGAATCTGCTAGGGAAAAATTTTCTTTAAATGAACATAAAGGTCAGATTTATGTTAAAGGATCTGTAGATTTTGAAGATGCTAGTTTTTATGAAATTTCCATCAAAGCAGTAGACAAAGGAATTCCTAAACTGGAAGGTGACTGTGTGGTTCACATAGAAGTAGAAGATGTAAATGACAATTATCCTGAGATTTCATTTGCTTCTATGGCAAATGAGATTCCAGAGAATACTCCTCTGGGAACTGCTGTAGGATTTATTAATGTGGTAGACAAAGATTCTGGGAAAAATGGAGAGATTCAATTGAAATTATCTTCCAATATTCCTTTTAAAATCAGACCGAATAAAGACCATTACTCACTGGTCACTGATGAGATTTTAGATAGAGAAAAAATATCTCAATACACTATAGAGCTGACAGCTTCTGATTTAGGATCTCCAGCTCTGTCCAGTAAAATTACTGTTATTCTTGGGGTTTGTGATGCTAATGATAATGCACCAGTATTTTTACAGTCTACTTATAATGCCATCATAAAGGAAAATAGTAACCCAGGGACTCTTCTATGTACAGTGTCTGCTACTGATGCAGATGAGGGGGTGAACTCTGATCTGGTTTACTCTATAGTAGAGACCCAGATAGATGGATCCTCTGTATCTTCTTTTGTTTATATTAGTTCTAATACTGGTGATCTTTATGCTCAGCGTTCCTTTGACTATGAGCACATTCAGACTCTACAAATAACCATAAAAGTAGAGGATTCTGGATCTCCAAAGTTATTCTCTACTGTCCCTGTCTTTATTTTCATATTGGATACCAATGACAACTCCCCCACCCTGCTGTATCCAGAACACTCTGAGGATCTTGTCCTTCAACAGAGAATCCCGAAATCTACAAGTGCTGGATATCTGGTGACAAAACTGACTGCAGTGGATCTGGACTCTGGTCACAATGCCTGGTTGGCCTTTAACCTCATTGACCCTGGCAGTTCTTCGCTATTCCAACTCTCCAAACATACTGGAGAGGTCAGGACTGTACGAGGATTTCAGGAAATAGAAAATACAGAGCAGCAACTTGTTATCACTATCAGTGATCATGGGGATCCTCCATTATCTAATACTGTTACTGTACTTGTCATTATAGCAGATGAGGCTGTAGCAGAAATACCCAAATATGGAAATTCCCTTAGAAATGTAAAACCTCCTTCAGATATGACTTTATATTTAATTGTTTCTCTTGTGGCTATCAGTTTAGTTTCCCTTGTGACATTCATTATATTACTAGTGAAATGTTTGAGAAAGGAAAGTTATGGTTATAGCAACAGTTGCTGTTATCTTAGTGGATCTGAATCTAAATCATACATGGATCAGTATCAGCCGGCTCTTTTCCTGAACACAGATGGAACCTTAAAGTACATGGAAGTCAGGATGGTTCCTCCAGGGGGACAAGGACAATGTTATCAAACTAATGTGCCTCTAGCCCCACAACAGAGGGATTCAGCTTTTCTGCAGTCTCTGGATTTTCCCCAGTTACGGGAGCTAGTTAAAGACTGTGATACGGCATCAGATACAAGCTGTCTGAATGATCCAAACAAGGTGAGTTATTCTGTAAACCTGCAGTCTTTTATCCCCTGATCATCTAACAGGATGTTAGAAGATTTTAAAGTTTGCATCCGATGGGGTAATCATGTATTTGGTACAACCTGTGTTAAAAATTCTTAGTCACATTTTCAGTTCTATAATGTTCTTTTTAGACTCATACATTGTAGAATGTGGAGTTCTAGCACTAATTTTGTAAATGTATCAGAAAGCCTGATCATATCTATATTACATATTTTGCTGGTTTTAATTTTGTGTTATATCAGGGTCCATTTACACCATGATACATAAAACTTGTTTTTTTTATTTTTTTTTCTTAAATGTATAACCTTGTAAAATGAACATTTATAAATGTCTTGAGAAAGAACAATGATCCTATTTAAAAAAGCTAGATTTTTTAAGTACAGTGAGAGGCCGCCCTGTTGGGCTCCCTCATGGAACTGGCCAATTTAGTGTACAGGGGTCCTTGGGCCTATTCCTACCTTGCTCTCCCCATTAAAACTAGGCTTAGAGTGTGGAATGCGGATAGAGTATGCTTTATTCAACATAATCAGTGGTCTCCTTTCTATCCTCTTTGGGGTAATCCATCCTTGCCGCACTTTAGACTCATCCCAGATTCATTTGTTTGGGCCTGACATGGTATCAAAATCCTTAGAGATATTATGCCCTCCAGAGTAGTCTTGTCCTCCCGGGAACTTTCTGGTCGGTTCCGTTTTCCTTGCTGGATATACTTTCGCTACTGCCAGTTGAGACATGCAACTACATGCCAGTTTCCTGAACTGTATTGGATACTGACACACTTGAGGACCTTCTTCGCAGGAGTCCCTCTCTAAACCACTCTCCGCACTCTATTATGCTTTGCTCAGGGTAAGTTCCCCTAAGATAGATAAACTGTGGGAATATTGGAGGACTCCTGGGAGGAAAGCTTTAAGCATAGTTCCAAACTGGTTGTTTCCTCAAGAGACAAATGAATTCAAACCAAGTTCCTGCACAGGGTACTAGATGTCACATGTTTGTGAGTACTTTCTTTCATATGTTTTGGTCCTGTCCCAGAATAGTACAGTTTTGGTCTGAGGTGTTTGACTTAATTAACACCCGTCTATGATTGTCTCTGCCATGCTCTCCTGAATTGGCTCTCCTGCGGATACAGGACAATGAGCAGAGACCCAGGTGTACCAAACTGTTGATCTCCTGTTTATTATATTATGCTAAAAAGGAACTTCTCTGTAGGTGGACCTCCCCGTCTCCTCCCACATTAACATCGTTGGAAACTGCAATTAATGATGTATTACCTATGTACAAATTGACTTCTATTAACAGGAATTGTCCAGGTAAATATGACAGGATCTGGAAGCCATGGGTAACGCAGTGAGGGATCATGTGCTCACCCCCCAACCCCTTTTCCCTTTTCTGATGCCTCCTTCTGTTAGGATTTTGCTATCTTCTTATACTTGGTTATCCACTGTACGTATGTTCTACACCATATTGGAGATACTTGCCCTATGTTTATTGTACTCAGCTTACACATTTTTGGCACTGTATGATTGGACATTATACTGCTATATATTTATGATTACCTTGCGGTATTTGTACCATTGATACAAACAGTAAAGAGCAATGCTGGTTGTTAAAACAAATACAGTGAGTGACCTGTCTATTTAGTGGAAATTGTTAAGTTCATTAACACATTTCAAATTATACTGGTGGATTACATGACGACTTTAAATTAATCACTGATGTTGTGTTTGCAGCCCTTTTTTAGTCTACAAGGTCTGATGCATGGCTGATAAACTGCATGCCACGAGCAAGGCCATTTTTTGCAGGCACAGGGATGCCCAGTGTTGCATGCATCCCCATGCCAGCAGTTCCATAGATGTCTATGGAACCATGCAGCTGTACAGACACAGCCGCTGTGTTTCAATGTGATATCCGTGCAAGTGTGGGTGCATGGCCCCTGATGCACCCAGGGTGAGACACATAGATACAGTATTTAAATGCCTTTAATTGCTTAACAGTTACATTATTGATTTATTTAATCTTGCTTTGACTTTAATGTTATTGGCCTTGTCATTTATGACAAGGCCAATAAGACTAAAGTCAAAGCAAGTCAAAGCAATCTCTCTGCAGTAAGTATTTCTCAAGAAAGAAATCCTTCTTACTGTTTCTGTTCAAAGGTCTTTCTCTCATTTTTGGTCAGCATTACTAAATTACAGATAGAAGGTATTTGCTTTTTATGAACAGGAAAGTATTCTATATGTAACCCACAATGTTCAGATAAACTAATTAGTTTTGTGTTGTAATTAATTTAATCATATGAAGCTATTTGTTCACCATCTTATTGTTTTGGTTTATAATTAAAAGCAATATTGCTTATGAAACCTGATTTTTTTAAAATAACTCTTAAATGTGTCCCACAGTCACAGTCCTTTCATAGTCTATCTGTCAAAACAACAAATTTAACTTAAAACTCTGTAGTGTAGAGTCTATCTAAGTAATATATTTGAAAATACCCAGACTATACCCTCCCTCAAAATATCATACAATTTTATAAAATCAAATAAAAAAAATAATAAGAAATGAAACACTGTGAAAAATAAAATAAATCATTGATTTTTCTTGTGTTCACCAAATCATTGTGACGAAAAACCTTAGTGGCAGCATGCAACATAAATTCAGTGTAAAATAATAATGCTATCCAAAAAAATGTGGATATATTAAAAAATAAGTGGTTATAAAAAAATAAATGGCAGTCCCTTTAATTATACATTTCCACTGTATGAAACCACTAACACTGATTAATTCAACGTGTAATCTCTGCAGCATCGTCATAGTGCTTGAAAAACAGCACACTCAGCATATTTCCATGACCGCTTATTGCTAAGTAGCTGGAAATGTGCTCCCAAAACAGGAAACTTCACAACTACCCATCTAATAACCACTGTACAGATCATTCCTCCACTGAATTCCATGCTTCCTTGTAACCGGTCTATGTGTATCCTTAGAATCACTTGTCCCTCATATATTACAAATAAGAGAAAACTCCCATATTTACATAAAAAAGTAAAAATCAGAACATTAAAAAGTGCTATCCTCACTGAGATAAAAGAGCTCTGGTCACTCTCATTAGAGTCCCCCAGCCAACACGGCTGCTTCTGGGTTTTCAAAGTGGCATCTGATGTCACACTTATCCACCCCTCAAAATGTTTTGTTCATTGGACTTCTTCAGAAATAGTTTATCCAAATAATCCATTATTTCAGGCTGACCTTTAAAGTGCAAGCCCAGTGGTATATTTTTTTAATTTGAAAGACATGAAAAAGCTGTGTAGTAAGCATTGGGAAATGAAGTTATTTTTATAGAGAGATATTATAAAATATTATGACATCAGATTATGCCTGTGTCTGTCAGCAATTGCTTTTTATTGCAGTTATTGCATCTCAAGCACTTACTATGGAGTTTTTTTTTCAACTGCCTTTTCATTTTCCTTTTTAAAAGTATTGTATTGTGTGTACATGTGCATGGTAAATATTTTAAATGTAATGGCATGCCTGTAGTCAGGCAATCTTTCTAAATCTCCAGCAATATTAGATATCGACTCACCCCCTTACACAGTGTTTGCTCTTCCAATGGCCCATTCTTGTGATCAGTCAGTAGTGGGGCCCAATAACTCTGCAAGGGTCTCACTTACATGATTTGGTAGAAATCTGCAATCTGGGATTTTGGTGGCTGAACAGAAAAACTGACCAGATCTACATGCACCTAAAAATATAGCAAAGCATGAAAACTATTTCCAAATCAAAACAACTGCCCACTCTTTTGTTGAACCAATAATGGGGCCCAAGACACATCTCAGGCTCTACATCACAGAATTTAGTAGAATTTGCATGCCAAAATAACCTGTAATTTCACTGGCTCGAAAGGAAGACTGACCAGAAATATAGCAAAGCATGAAAACTATTTCCAAATCAAAACAACTGCCCACTCTTCTGATGAACCAACAATGGGGCCCAAGATGCATCTCAGGCTCTACATCACAGAATTTAATAGAATTTGCATGCCAGAATAACCCATAATTCCTCTGGCTCAAAAGGAAGACTGACCAGGAATATAGCAAAGCATGAAAATTGTTTCCAAATTTAAACAATGGCTTGAAAGTAGTAATAATAATAAAAATAGACTTGTATTGATTGAAAGGTTCAAAATCACCAAGTTTCCCATATGTTGTGCTCATAATGCAATCCATTATATTGTATAAATTGTTCCTTAGCAGAAATATGTAAATATGAAAAAACAGAGCAAAACAACCACGTCTTTTGGCAAACTAAGTCTATTTTCCTTTAAAACATGATAACTCCTGCATGTATTAAATATGGTTGCAATTATATCTAAAGGCCACAGGAGGGCAGACTTGCCATCTGAACATTTGATTTAGCTTCAGAAATATAGCTGCTCAAATGATCCCTGCACTCTCCTCCCCCTGGCTCAGTGATTCACCCTCCCATCTCTTCTCTCACACACAAAGGACTGCTTTGTTAGAGATCCTGAGGATGTTTTTGCTACAGATGGATTATTTTTGCTATAAAACACTTATGAATTTATAAATACCAGGCATTGTGGATTATAAAGGATCTATGATAAAGCAAATATCAAGGAAACATTGTAAGATATGGACATCAGAGACTGCTGTCTGTGTTGGAAATGGCAAGTAGCTTTCTCCCTTCTCCTTTGTAGCTGGGGCTCGGTCTCTGGGCAGCTTCGTTATTCTATTGTGGAGGAGTCTGATCCAGGGACATGGGTAGGAAATGTAGCTCAGGATCTGGGCATAAAACGTGCAGAGATTTCTCAGCGCAGATTACATTTATCATCTGAGAAATACCAAAAATATTTTACTGTAAATAAGGAAAATGGAGGCTTGACTGTGAATGACAGGATTGATAGAGAGACCCTGTGTGGATCCAGTGTGAGCTGTGAGCTGCGTTTAGAGGTGGTTGCTGAAAATCCTTTAGAGCTTTACAGTTTAAACATAGAAATTCAGGATATTAATGATAATTCCCCCATTTTTGCATCTAATAAACGCATTATTGAGATTACAGAATTATTTGCAAGTCCTGGTGATTGGTTTACTTTGGATATTGCTAAGGATTTGGATGTTGGTGTTAATGGCATTAGTCAGTACATATTAAATACAAACCCTTATTTCTCATTGTCTGTAAAGAATCGTAAGGATGGCACTCTCATCCCTCAGCTGATATTAGAGAAGGTGTTAGATAGGGAGGAGAAACAAGAACACAATCTTATTCTCACTGTTATAGATGGAGGAGAACCAGCTAGATCAGGATCCTGTCATATCACAATAACAGTGTTAGATATTAATGATAATAGGCCAGTGTTTGATCAGACAGTGTACAAGATCAATCTAAAGGAAAATGTACCTCTACATACAGTTATATTGACTTTAAATGCAACAGATCTTGATGAAGGAGCAAATGGTGAAATCCTGTATTATATTGAGGAGCACACATCAGAATCTGCTAGAGAAAAATTTGCTCTAAACCAACAGAATGGTCAGATTTTTATTAATGGATCTGTAGATTTTGAAGAAGCAAACTTTTATGAATTTTCGATTAAAGCAGTAGACAAAGGAATTCCTAAATTGGAAGGTAACTGTCTGGTTCATATAGAAGTAGAAGATGTAAATGACAATTATCCTGAGATATCATTTGCTTCTATGGCAAATGAGATTCCAGAAAGTGCTCCTCTGGGAACTGCTGTAGGATTTATTAATGTGGTAGACAAGGATTCTGGGAAAAATGGAGAGATACAATTAGATTTATCCCCCAATATTCCATTTAAAATCAGAACTAATAAAGAACATTTTTCACTGGTCACTGATGGGATTTTGGATAGAGAAAAATTATCTGAATACACTATAGAGCTGACAGCTGCTGATTTAGGGTCTCCAGCTCTGTCTAGTAAGATGACTATTATTCTCAGGGTTTCTGATGTGAATGATAATGCACCAGTATTTTTACAGTCTGTTTATAATGCTTTTATAAAGGAAAACAGTGATCCAGGGACTCTTCTATGTACAGTGTCTGCTACTGATGCAGATGAGGGGGTCAACTCTGTTCTGATTTACTCTATAGTGGAGACCCAGATAGATGGATCCTCTGTATCTTCTTTTGTTTATATAAATTCTAATACTGGTGATCTTTATGCTCAGCGTTCCTTTGACTATGAGCACATTCAGACTCTACAAATAACCATAAAAATAGGGGATTCTGGATCTCCAACATTATTTTCTACTGTCCCTGTCTTTATATTCATATTGGATACAAATGACAATTCCCCCACCCTGCTGTATCCAGAGCACTCTGAGGATCTAATTGTCCAAGAGAGAATCCCAAAATCTACAAATGCTGGATATCTGGTGACAAAACTGACTGCAGTGGATCTGGACTGTGGTCACAATGCCTGGTTGGCCTTTAATCTCATTGATCCTGCTAGTTCTTCACTATTCCAAGTCTCCAAACATACCGGAGAGGTCAGGACTGCAAGAGGATTTCAGGAGGTAGAAAATACAGAGCAGCAACTTGTCATCTCTATCAGTGATAATGGGGATCCCCCATTATCTACAACTGTCTCAGTACTTGTCAGTATAGCAGATGATGTTGTAGTAGAAAAACCCAAACCTGGAGAGTTCATGAGAAATTCCAAACCACCATCAGATATGACTTTATATTTAATTGTTTCTCTTGTGGCTATCAGTTTAGTTTCTCTTGTGACTTTCATTATATTACTAGTGAAATGTTTGAGAAAGGAAAGTTATGGTTATAGCAGCAGTTGCTGTTATCTTAGTGGATCTGACTCTAAATCATTCATGGATCAGTATCAGCCAGCTCTTTTCCTGAACACAGATGGAACCCTAAAATACATGGAAGTCAGGATGGTTCCTCCAGGAGGTCAAGGACAATGTTACCAAACTAATGTGCCTCCAGCCTCACAGCAGAGGGATTCAGCTTTTCTGCAGTCTTTGGATTTTCCCCAGTTACGGGAACTAGTTAAAGACAGTGATACCTGTTCAGATACAAGTTGCCTGAATGGTCCAAACAAGGTGAGTTATTCAGTAAATCTGTAAAGTTTTTTCTATCTAACATGACCTTTGGAAGGTTTAAAATGTGGCAGCTAGTAGTGTAATCATGTATTTGGTGCAAAATGTCCTAAAAAAAAATTCTTAGTAACATTTTCTATGCTATACCCTGCAGGGCATCTCTTGTAGACTTGTAGAATTTGCAGTTCTAGCACTAATTATATAATTTTATTAGTGAACTTAAAGTGATACTAAAACTTTTTTTTTTTTTTTAAATAAATGACATGTCATGCTTACCTGTTCTGTGCAGTGGTTTTGCACACAGCTGCCCTAATCCTCTTCTTTTCATGTCCCCCAGCAGTGCAGTGGCTCCTCTCCCTCGAGCAGTGCCCCCAGGGAAAGCTGCTTGCTGTTGCTCTATGCATCCACAAGACACATAGAGACATGTCTGGGCCCTGCCCCCTGGTTTCTCCTCATTGACTCACTGGCTGTGATTGATCATCTCAGCCAATGATGAGGGAGTGTCCCCATACAACTGAGGCTATTGTGAACATCGCTGGATCGGAGGGGTGCTGGGGGGCCGCTGCAGACAGAAGGTTTTTTACCTTCATGCATAGAATGCATGAAGTTAAAAAACCTTGATCCTTTACAACCACTTTAATTGTATGCACCGTATATTACATATTTGGCTGTTTTTATTTTTGTGTTCTGTTAAGGTCCACTTTTACTGTGGTGCATAAATTAGGTACCCTTTTAATATGCATTTAAAGCAGAACTTCACTCTCTCAGTCAACATTGACTATTTTGAATCCATATGCTGATAGCATTAGTAAAAGTATATTATATTTACTTGTTTTAAACTTTTTTTATCCATTTCTTCAGTTACTTCCTGGTTTCTTTGCTAGGCAAATTATGTCATACATCCCAGGAGTCTTCTGGAGGGGAAAAGGGGCTTTCTCAGCTAGGCACACCCTCCTGCCTGCATGTCCTGAGCTTAGGGCAGTTTGATTCCAGGAGCTAAATGCTATGTAATTAATTTTTACTCAAAATGCTAGGGAGTGTTTTTCAAAGTGATTTCTCAGAAAAATAAAGCATGGAGACATGGTTGGCTCGGCGTTTGCTTTGAATATTAAAAACTAATTAAATAGTGTTTTGTTTTGTGATGTTCAGATAGAGTGTAGATCAACTTTAAGGGTGTTCTGTAGTTTTGGAAAAAATTTTTTTTTTTTCCCAAAACTACATGTGGAGCCCAAAAGCTCTAGAAAATATCTAGAGATGAGCGAATCGAACCAGGCGAAGTGGAATTCGTTTCGAATTTCAGGAAAAATTCGATTTGCGTCGAATCCGAATATTTGCATAATTCGGGTGCGCGAATCGGATTTTTCCCGATCAAAAGTGTCCCTGCAGAGAGCTCCGCTATTTCTGACAGTTCTCTGACAGTTCCTTCACATGTACAGCGGTTGAAACATTGTATCTATTTGTTTCCATTTAGGATACAGATGTTTTTATTTGGAAATAAATAGATACAATGTTTCAACCGCTGTACATGTGAAGGAACTGTCAGAGAACTGTCAGAAATAGCGGAGCTCTCTGCAGATACACTTTTTGCTGTACTGGAATACTTCTTCTTTTCATTCTTCTTTTCATTCTTCTTTTCATTCCTCTTCTAATTCTTCTTTTCATTCTTCTTCTTCTTTTCATTCTTCTTTTCATTCTTCTCATTCTTCTTTTCTTCTTCATGAAAAGAAGAATGAGAAGAAGAATGAAAAGAAGAATGAAAAGAAGAATGAGAAGAATGAAAAGAAGAATGAAAAGAAGAATGAAAAGAAGAATGAGAAGAAGAATGAAAAGAAGAATGAGAAGAAGAATGAGAAGAATGAAAAGAAGAATGAGAAGAATGAAAAGAAGAATGAAAAGAAGAAGAAGAAGAATGAAAAGAAGAAGAAGAATGAAAAGAAGAAGAAGAAGAAGAATCTTTTCATTCTTCTAGTTCTTCTTTTCATTCTTCTTTTCATTCTTCTTCTTCTTCTTTTCATTCTTCTTCTTCTTTTCATTCTTCTTTTCATTCTTCTTCTTTTCATTCTTCTTCTTTTCATTCTTCTTTTCATTCTTCTTCTTCTTTTCATTCTTCTTTTCATTCTTCTTCTTCTTCTTTTCATTCTTCTCATTCTTCTTTTCATTCTTCTTCTTCTTTTCATTCTTCTTCTTCTTTTCATTCTTCTTTTCATTTTTCTTCTTCTTCTTTTCATTCTTCTTCTTCTTCTTTTCATTCTTCTTTTCATTCTTCTTCTTCTTTTCATTCTTCTTTTCATTCTTCTCATTCTTCTTTTCATTCTTCTTTTCATTCTTCTTCTCATTCTTCTTTTCATTCTTCTTCTTTTCATTCTTCTTTTCATTCTTCCCATTCTTCTTTTCTTCTTCATGAAAAGAAGAATGAGAAGAAGAATGAAAAGAAGAATGAAAAGAAGAAGAAGAATGAAAAGAAGAATGAGAAGAAGAATGAGAAGAATGTAAAGAAGAATGAAAAGAAGAAGAAGAATGAGAAGAAGAATGAGAAGAAGAATGAAAAGAAGAATGAAAAGAAGAATGAGAAGAAGAATGAGAAGAATGAAAAGAAGAATGAAAAGAAGAAGAAGAATGAAAAGAAGAATGAAAAGAAGAAGAAGAATCTTTATATTCTTCTCATTCTTCTTTTCATTCTTCTTCTTCTTCTTTTTATTTTTCTTCTTTTCATTCTTCTTTTCATTCTTCTTCTTCTTCTTCTTTTCATTCTCTTCTTTTCATTCTTCTTTTCATTCTTCTTTTTTTCATTCTTCTTCTTCTCTTTTCATTCTTCTTTTCATTCTTCTTCTTCTTTTCATTCTTCTTTTCATTCTTCTCATTCTTCTTTTCATTCTTCTCATTCTTCTTTTCATTCTTCTTTTCATTCTTCTTCTCATTCTTCTTTTCATTCTTCTTCTTTTCATTCTTCTTTTCATTCTTCTCATTCTTCTTTTCTTCTTCATGAAAAGAAGAATGAGAAGAAGAATGAAAAGAAGAAGAAGAATGAAAAGAAGAATGAGAAGAAGAATGAAAAGAAGAATGAAAAGAAGAATGAAAAGAAGAAGAAGAATGAAAAGAAGAATGAGAAGAAGAATGAAAAGAAGAATGAGAAGAATGAGAAGAATGAAAAGAAGAATGAAAAGAAGAAGAAGAAGAAGAATGAAAAGAAGAATGAAAAGAAGAAGAATCTTTTCATTCTTCTCATTCTTCTTTTCATTCTTCTTCTTCTTTTCATTCTTCTTCTTTTCATTCTTCTTTTCATTCTTCTTCTTCTTCTTTTCATTCTTCTTTTCATTCTTCTTCTTTTCATTCTTCTTCTTCTTCTTTTCATTCTTCTTTTCATTCTTCTTCTTCTTTTCATTCTTCTTCTTCTTCTTTTCATTCTTCTCATTCTTCTTTTCATTCTTCTCATTCTTCTTTTCATTCTTCTTTTCATTCTTCTTCTCATTCTTCTTTTCATTATTCTTCTTTTCATTCTTCTCATTCTTCTTTTCTTCTTCATGAAAAGAAGAATGAAAAGAAGAAGAATGAAAAGAAGAATGAGAAGAAGAATGAAAAGAAGAATGAAAAGAAGAATGAGAAGAATGAAAAGAAGAATGAAAAGAAGAAGAAGAATGAAAAGAAGAATGAGAAGAAGAATGAAAAGAAGAATGAGAAGAAGAATGAGAAGAATGAAAAGAAGAATGAAAAGAAGAAGAAGAAGAATGAAAAGAAGAAGAAGAATGAAAAGAAGAATGAAAAGAAGAAGAATCTTTTCATTCTTCTCATTCTTCTTTTCATTCTTCTTTTCATTCTTCTTCTTCTTTTCATTCTTCTTCTTTTCATTCTTCTTTTCATTCTTCTTCTTTTCATTCTTCTTCTTCTTCTTTTCATTCTTCTTCTTCTTTTCATTCTTCTTTTCATTCTTCTTCTTTTTATTCTTCTTCTTCTTCTTTTCATTCTTCTTTTCATTCTTCTCATTCTTCTTTTCATTCTTCTCATTCTTCTTTTCATTCTTCTTTTCATTCTTCTTCTCATTCTTTTCATTCTTCTTCTTCTTCTTGTCATTCTTCTTTTCATTCTTCTCATTCTTCTTTTCTTCTTCATGAAAAGAAGAATGAGAAGAAGAATGAGAAGAAGAATGAAAAGAAGAATGAGAAGAATGAAAAGAAGAATGAAAAGAAGAAGAAGAATGAGAAGAAGAATGAGAAGAAGAATGAGAAGAATGAAAAGAAGCAGAAGAAGAATGAAAAGAAGAGGAAGAATGAATGAAAAGAAGAATGAAAAGAAGAAGAATGAAAAGAAGAAGAAGAATGAGAAGAAGAAGAAGAATGAAAAGAAGAAGAAGAATGAATGAAAAGAAGAAGAAGAATGAATGAAAAGAAGAATGAAAAGAAGAAGAATGAAAAGAAGAATGAGAAGAAGAATGAAAAGAAGAATGAAAAGAAGAAGAAGAATGAAAAGAAGAAGAAGAATGAATGAAAAGAAGAATGAAAAGAAGAAGAAGAAGAATGAAAAGAAGAAGAAGAATGAATGAAAAGAAGAATGAAAAGAAGAAGAATGAAAAGAAGAATGAGAAGAAGAATGAGAAGAAGAATGAAAAGAAGAATGAGAAGAATGAAAAGAAGAATGAAAAGAAGAAGAATGAAAAGAAGAATGAGAAGAAGAATGAAAAGAAGAATGAGAAGAAGAATGAGAAGAATGAATAGAAGAATGAAAAGAAGAATGAGAAGAATGAAAAGAAGAATGAAAAGAAGAAGAAGAAGAATGAAAAGAAGAAGAAGAATGAATGAAAAGAAGAATGAAAAGAAGAAGAATGAAAAGAAGAAGAATGAAAAGAAGAAGAAGAATGAATGAAAAGAAGAAGAAGAATGAATGAAAAGAAGAATGAAAAGAAGAAGAATGAAAAGAAGAATGAGAAGAAGAATGAAAAGAAGAAGAAGAATGAAAAGAAGAAGAAGAATGAATGAAAAGAAGAAGAAGAAGAATGAAAAGAAGAAGAAGAATGAATGAAAAGAAGAATGAAAAGAAGAAGAATGAAAAGAAGAATGAGAAGAAGAATGAAAAGAAGAATGAGAAGAATGAAAAGAAGAATGAAAAGAAGAATAAGAATGAAAAGAAGAATGAGAAGAAGAATGAGAAGAATGAGAAGAGGAATGAGAAGAATGAAAAGAAGAATGAAAAGAAGAAGAAGAAGAATGAAAAGAAGAAAGAAAAGAAGAAGAAGAAGAATCTTTTCATTCTTCTCATTTTTCTTTTCATTCTTCTTCTTCTTCTTTTCATTCTTCTTCTTCTTTTCATTCTTCTTTTCATCCTACTTCTTCTTCTTCTTCTTCTTCTTCATCCTCATCCTCTTCTTCTTCTTCTGAGGATGAGGATGAAGAAGAAGAAGAAGTAGGATGAAAATAAGAAGAATTCCAAGCCGGCAAAAAGTGTATCTGCAGAGCTCCTCTATTCTGCAGATACACTTAGAGGAGCTCTGCAGATACACTTTTTGCCGGTTTGGAATTCTTCTTATTTTCATCCTACTTCTTCTTCTTCCTCTTCATCCTCATCCTCTTCTTCTTCTTCTGAGGATGAGGATGAAGAAGAAGAAGTAGGATGAAAATAAGAAGAATTCCAAGCCGGCAAAAAGTGTATCTGCAGAGCTCCGCTAAGTGTATCTGCAGAGCTCCGCTAAGTGTATCTGCAGAGCTCAGTGGTTGAAACATTGTATCTATTTGTTTCCATTTATGGAAACAAATAGATACAATGTTTCAACCGCTGTAAATGTGAATGTCAGAGAACTGTCAGAAATAGAGGAGCTCTGCAGATACACTTAGCGGAGCTCTGCAGATACACTTTTTGCCGGTTTGGAATTCTTCTTATTTTCATCCTACTTCTTCTTCTTCTTCTTCTTCCTCATCCTCAGAAGAAGAGGATGAGGATGAAGAAGAAGAAGAAGAAGAAGTAGGATGAAAATAAGAAGAATTCCAAGCCGGCAAAAAGTGTATCTGCAGAGCTCCGCTAAGTGTATCTGCAGAGCTCCGCTAAGAAATAGCGGAGCTCTGCAGATACACTTTTTGCCGGCTTGGAATTCTCCTTCTTCTCATCCTTCTTCTTCTTCTCATCCTTCTTCTTCTTCTCATCCTTCTCCTTCTTCTCATCCTTCTTCTTCTTCTCATCCTTCTCCTTCTTCTCATCCTTCTTCTTCTTCTCATCCTTCTTCTTCTTCTCATCCTTCTCCTTCTTCTCATCCTTCTTCTTCTCATCCTTCTTCTTCTTCTCATCCTTCTTCTTCTTCTCATCCTTCTCCTTCTTCTCATCCTTCTTCTTCTTCTCATCCTTCTTCTTCTCATCCTTCTCCTTCTTCTCATCCTTCTTCTCATCCTTCTCCTTCTTCTCATCCTTCTTCTCATCCTTCTCCTTCTTCTCATCCTTCTCCTTCT
Source organism: Staurois parvus (assembly GCF_062004578.1). Classification (NCBI taxonomy): domain Eukaryota; kingdom Metazoa; phylum Chordata; class Amphibia; order Anura; family Ranidae; genus Staurois; species Staurois parvus. The sequence goes on along the minus strand of NW_028317802.1, from coordinate 9,164,013 downwards.
TCTCATCCTTCTCCTTCTCCTTCTTCTCATCCTTCTCCTTCTCCTTCTCCTTCCTCATCTCCAAGGGCATTTAAATTAAAGGTACAGTGTTCTGCACTAATTTAAAGGCTCTCTGAAGCCTAGAAACCCTTTTTATAAGTTAAATTCGTAGCGGATAAATTCGCATCGAATCGAATTTCTTCCTCAAATTCGGCGAATCAGCCGAATCGAATTTTTGAATAATTCGCTCATCTCTAAAAATATCCATTTTATAGGGATACCAAAGGAGTTCCAATATAAAGAAAAAAACAAAAAAAAAATCTATATGCAACAAACTGCTTAACCTCTTCCTTACACATCAACACACCTATGCGGGATCCAGGAGGTGGGCTTTAAACCTGGGCAATGCATATGTGTGTTCTTGTGTTTGTGCTGGAAAGAGCACTGTCCAGCAAGCTCCCAGCACAGAGAGAAAACTGTCATCTTGAAATCCGGGCTTCCTACTGATCAGTAACTGTAGAGCCCTTCCCTGTTTTTTCTCTCCTCTGAATGGAGAGAAAGGCACATGGGGTTGATTTACTAAAGGCAAATAGACTGTACGCTTTGGAAAGTGCTGTTGCACTCTGCAAGAGCAGTTTCTCCAGGGCTTATTCAATGAGCAGAAGCTCTGCTGGCTTTCATCATCCAATCATTTATAAGGAAAATGCTATTTATTTTTAATTTTTTGTAAAATCAATCCCATTGCATCTTTTGCTCCTTGCCAGGGTGTGTGAAAAAAAAAAAAAAAATAATAAAAAGAAATAAAGAAAAATAGTTAGATCAAGGTTTGATTTAAGTCAGTGTCATGGTTAGTGTTAGGGTCAAGGTAGGGGTATCAATGGTATCAATGTCAGCTATTGTCAGTGTGTTTTAGGTAGGAATAAAAAAACCTAAATGTACACTATTGTTTCTGGGCCCTATTACGGGTAAATACAACAAACAACATACAGATATGTGCAATAATCACTAGCAAGAGAATTTATTTTGGCTTGATTTTGGTGGTAAGGTATGGTTATAACATGAAATGTACAGCTCAATGAAAAAAATAATCGTTTTACTATTGTCTTAAAAAAACAAAGTATAGTTCACCTGGTTCGACAAAGTAGTTGCGATCATATGTACAGTTTTACTAAAACATGTCAAAGGTGCAAAATTAGGTCTGGGCTTTTTTACCCTTTGTCATGAAGTAGTTGGCAAACATCTTTTGCTTATTCATAGAATAGTTTAAAGACACGAAGCAAAAATTAAAAACATAGTATACCTGTTAAAATCAAAGCCTAATTCATCATTATAATAAAAAGATGCAGACATACTGTGCATCCTGCAGCATAGACATATAAACAAATAATAAGTGTGTCGCACATACATATCATAAGAAATGAAAAGAGGATGTATAAATAAAAAAGAAATAGTGGTGGTCCTCTCTCAGGATACAAAAGATCTTTGGTCTTGGAGTGAATGGAGATAGCTGTGTAACATTAAATACTCAGATCAATCCTCAGAGGACTATTCAATAGATTCTTTGCTGACACGATCCAGGCATAATGGCTGTTAACATAAATTGGATCCAACATGTTAGGGTGATATAGCCAAACTGTGAATACTATGGGGTTGATTTCCTAAAATTGGAGAGTGCAAAATCTGGTGCAGCTGTGCATGGTAGCCATTCAGCTTCTAATTTCAGCTTGTTCAATTAAGGTTTGATAGTAAATCAACCCCTACGTAAATATTTTCCAGGAACCCTTGACACACAAGTATTAAAAAGTCGCTAGGTAGATTTAACCTGTAATCTGTAGTAGGAAAAGAAAGTCCACACATAGGTCTGTACAGGGACCACCGAGATCACAAATGAATGGTTTGCTCATCACCCATATTTGTAGGAGCCCATTAAACAGATGAGCATAGAAAACATAAAAGTCAACTCTCATAGGTCTTCAGATTGAACAGACTTCATTCTATGTGTAAAGTCAAAAGTCCATCCAATGCCTGGGGCAGTCTGTGAGGATGTTGGGATACCAATGAAGCCAGTCAGTTGCTTTGTCTCCTCTCCTACTGATCCTGTACGGATGCTTCCTACATTCCTTTATAATAAATGGACTTTTGCCTTTACACATGTAATAAAGTATCTTCTGAGGATTGGCCTACTTTTTCAGCAATTCATGAATTTGTTTATGAGCCTTTCCTTTCCTTCATCTGAAAGTTTAAATTGCAGTGTTTCCATGAATTTAATGGATGACCTTATACATGTAGCACTACCCTCAAAGGAGCCACTTGGTAGTTTGGGTTCTCTGTTCTAATCCTTGACTCCAAGAACACCCTCAACCCCTCTGACACACCTAGTTGAATGATAGTCACTGCAAACAGTGAGCATAAACATCAATTGCCGTGTAAATAGGAATACTGTAATTGGTTAGAGTGCACTCTAAAAGAATGGCTAAGGTATGTCGCAATGTCCTCTTAGAAGTACCTCTTAAATTAAGCGATTGGCAAAGGCCTCTGTGTAGCAACTGAAAGGGGCAGTCGTTAGTCCTAACTCTTCATTCTGCTAGAATTGGGGCCAGTTGTACCATTGGTGCGCATGAGAATAATCCAAGTCAAGTCTGCAGGCAGCTATAAGGCTACTAGATGGCTCTATGGTCAGTTCCTAAAGAGCTAAGTCTCTCTAGCAGTAGATAGTAAATCCTCACAGCAGAATCTCAGCAGTAGCAGCAATGTCACAGATCACCATCTCATCACACACAGCAATTAGTCCACTCTCTGCTGTGCACCCAGGTGACTCTGGCTGTCTCTGGTTGTCAGCACCTCTGAACCCAGCACTCCAGATCTGGCTCAGGCCGCCAAAACACAATAATGGTGGTGCACCCTGGACAAAGATGTGCAGTTTCCAGTCCCTCTCACTGCAAGATGAAGTTGTGTCCTGTACAGTCTGGGAAAATGTAGCTCTTTCCCATCCTACTGGCAATCTCCTCTCTTTAGAATGTAGTTTAAAAGCTCTTGATTACACAGTACTGTCTTTCTTCAGGACTACAGTTCTCACAGTGAATTGCTGTACATCTTCCTGTTCAACACAGCACAGAGAGCAGCTGCAGTGAGTGTTTATCTCACTGTCATTCTTAGCCAAACAGCTGGGTACATATATATATTTATGATTTAATGTTCTACAGCTATCTCTAATTACCCCAAGATCATCAACATTCTTTAAAAGTATACAAGGAACTTTTGTATCCTGTGAAAGCACCACCATTATTTCTATTAGTTAGTTTACATGTCTATGCTTCAGGATGTATTTTGCATCTTTTTTGTTAGAAGGATTGATTTGGAAGGAGTTTGTTTTTTACAGGCATTACCTATGTTTTTAATTTGTGTTTTGTGCCTTTAAAATTGTTCCACAAATATTACTATTTTGGTAAAGTAGTTGTTTTTTTCTGTTTTTTATTTGTATTTTAACTCTTGTGGAAGCCCTGAAAAGTGGATATTTTTATAATAGTGGTTTCTAACTATTGTTTATGTATTTAGGTTTTCTTTGGCAAATGGAACATTCTGTATATGTTGTTGGAATTGTGGTCTAGCAATGATTTTAAGTATTTCAACCGTGTTTATTAAACATACAGTATACCCTCGGTAAATGAACAGTTATAATTATTTTAGAAAAAAATTGTGGTCTTATTAAAAAAGCTAGATTTGTAAAATGCAGTGAACTGTAAATGATAAAGAAACACTTCTATTTTGTAAAAAATGTAAAGCTTATTAGGAGATTTCAAATTATTCTGGCTGTTTAACCCCTTCATGCCAGCGCCTCCCGGCCCTTTAAGGATTTCAGAAGCCGGGAGGCGGGGTTTAGGGTTATGTGACCGCCGTGACATGCCATCGCGGTATTCACATGATCGGGAAAGGTTCAGATCGAAAGAGGAGATCGGGACCTTTCCGTGAGTACTGGACATGTGTGCTGGGAGTGCAGGGCGCGCGCTCTCAGCATATATGTCTTTTTTAATAGAATGCGAAAGTGCACTCAGCGTCTAGGCCCAGATGCCGGGAGGCTGCACATTTGCGTTCTGCCGACGTGAAGAGGTTAATAGATACTTTGAAAACAATGGCTGATGTCGTGTCTGCAGTCCTTCCTTGGTCTACCAAACTTGATGGGAATTAAACTGCTTCATCCCTCTTCTCATGTATTATTGGAATTTGTGGGACTCTACTCTTTATTTTTGTGGTTACAACAGTCAGAATCTGCAAATGCCTTATAGTCCCATTTTGCAACATTTTTGGAAAAGGCAAGTTAGCTCAAATATCAGTGCCTTCCTAAATGTCTAGTTTTTTGTGTTTTATACCTAATTAAACTTAGATTGCAGGCTATTTGAGGGTAGGGTCTATGTGAATGTACAGTATGTAAAATGCTGCATATTTTTTTGGCAATATATAAATGCCTGTAATAAATAAATAAACTAAGAATTTCATATTGAGTTACCCTTATAAGAACATATATTTATTTTTTATATTTCATATAGAGGACTACGTACAATCAAAGATGTGTGATTTTGGTAAAAGCACAATTAATATGGTTTAGGAGAGCATACAATTGAAGCCTAATCATAGATTTTGTTTTAATGAGCTCCACAGTAAGAAATGCACATGAGATTTTTCATTCGAAAAATAATCTGCTTGAATGCTTCTGATCCATATGAGGAAAAGTGAAGTCCCAAATGTAGAGTTAATGACATCACAATCAGTTAAACTATGACTTTGCTTGTCCAGAGCCCACAGTACTATATATTACACAACTTATTATACACACACTTTTCAGGACTCAACCCAGACCTGCCATCATGAATGAGTTGTGCTAAACTTAAACAACATGAGAGAGAGAGAGAGAGAGACTTAATTGCTTAACAATTTAATTAATCTATTCATATTTTCCCCTAATTTTAGGAAAACATTGTTTTTAGATAGATATATATATTAAAAACTATTATTGCATCTGGTTATGCCTGTATATCTATGTCTGGCAACGATTGAATTTATTTTAGCTTAAACCGCTCTAATATTTATTATGAAGTTTGTTTTCATTGCTTTTTCATTTTTCTAGTTGAAAATGTATTGCAGATACTTTCCCTTGACAATTTTATAAATGTAAGTGTCTAGTTATAGTCAGCCAACCTTTTTACATCTTCAGTGACATGAAATATCAAATACATCAATATAATTCTACATATTCTCTAATATGAAATTTCAACCCACTCATTTACACCTTTTCTGCTCTAATAATAACCCATTCTTGTGATGAGCCAATGGTGGAACACAATAAGCATTTCAGGCTCTTAATCACAGGATTTAATATAAATCTGCATACCAGCACAATATTTTGGTGGCTAACCTTACTGACCAGGCAAAAAGGCAATTATTGTTCAGTAGAAATATGTGTTGGAAAATAACAAAAGAAACACAAATATGCTTTTTGGAAAAACAAAATCATTCTATTTTCTTTTAAAACATAACTCCTGTGTGTATAATGTAAGGTTGCAGTTATATCTAAAGGCCACAAGAGGGCAGACTTGTCACCTCATCATTTGATTTAGCTGCAGAAATATATCTGCTCAAACTAGCCCTGCACTCTCCTCCCCCTGGCTCAGTGATTCACCCTCCCATCTCTTCTCTCACACACAAAGGACTGCTTCGTTAGGGATCCTGTGGATGTTTTTGCTACAGATGGATTATTTTTGCTATAAAACACATATGAATTTATAAGCAGCCAGCATTGTGGATTATAAAGGATCTATGATACAGCAAATATTAAGGAAACATTGTAAGATATGGACATCAGAGATTGCTGTCTGTGTTGGAAATGGCAAGTAGCTTTCTCCCTTCTCCTTTGTAGCTGGGGCTGGGTCTCTGGGCAGCTTCGTTATTCTATTGTGGAGGAGTCTGATCCAGGGACATGGGTAGGAAATGTAGCTCAGGATCTGGGCATAAAACGTGCAGAGATTTCTCAGCGCAGATTACATTTATCATCTGAGAAATACCAAAAATATTTGACTGTAAATAAAGAAAATGGAGGCTTGACTGTGAATGACAGGATTGATAGAGAGATCCTTTGTGGATCCAGTGTAAGCTGTGTGCTGAATTTAGAGGTGGTTGCTGAAAATCCTTTAGAGGTTTTTAGTGTAGACATAGAAATTCAGGATGTTAATGATAATTCTCCTACATTTGTATCTAAAAACCGAATTATAGAAGTTACAGAGTACTGGACAAATCCTGGTGCTAGGTTTGCCTTAGAGATTGCAAAGGATTTAGATGTTGGTGTGAATGGTATTAGTCAGTATACATTAAACACAAATCCTTATTTCTCATTGTCTGTAAAGAATCGTGTAGACGGCACTCTCATCCCTCAGCTGATATTAGAGAAGGTGTTAGATAGGGAGGAGAAACAAGAACTCAATCTTATTCTCACTGCCATTGATGGAGGAGAACCAGCTAGATCAGGATCCTGTCATATCATTATAACAGTGTTAGATATTAATGATAATCCACCAGTCTTTGATCAGCCAATCTATAAGATAAGTCTTAAAGAAAACCTCCCTTTACATACAGTTATATTAACTTTAAATGCTTCAGATCTTGATGAGGGAGCAAATGGTGAAATCCTGTATTATACTGATGAACACACATCAGAATCTGCTAGAGAAAAATTTTCTTTAAATGAAAACAATGGACAGATTTATATTAAAGGATCTGTAGATTTTGAAGATGCTAATCTTTATGAAATTTCCATCAAAGCAATAGACAAAGGCATTCCTAAACTGGAAGGTGACTGTGTGGTTCATATAGAAATAGAAGATGTAAATGACAATTATCCTGAGATTTCTTTTGCTTCAGTGGCAAACGAGATTCCAGAAAATGCTCCTCTGGGAACTGCTGTAGGATTTATTAATGTGGTAGACAAGGATTCTGGGAAAAATGGAGAGATTAGGTTGGAATTGTCCCCCAATATTCCATTTAGAATTAGAACTATTAAAAAACGGTATTCACTGGTCACTGATGGGATTTTGGATAGAGAACAAATATCCCAATACACGATAGAGCTGACAGCTTCTGATCTGGGGTCTCCAGCTCTTTCTAGTAAGATGACTGTTATTCTCAGAGTTTCTGATGTGAATGATAATGCACCAATACTTTTACAGTCTGTTTATAATGCTTTCATAAAGGAAAACAGTGACCCTGGGACTCATCTATGTACAGTGTCTGCTACTGATGCAGATGAGGGGGTCAACTCTGATCTGGTTTACTCTATAGTAGAGACCCAGATAGATGGATCCTCTGTATCTTCTTTTGTTTATATAAATTCTAATACTGGTGATTTATATGCTCAGCGTTCCTTTGACTATGAGCACATTCAGACCTTACAAACCACAGTAAAAGTAGAAGATTCTGGATCTCCAAAGTTATTTTCTACTGTCCCTGTCTTTATATTCATATTGGATACAAATGACAATTCCCCCACCCTGCTGTATCCAGAACACTCTGAGGATCTCATTGTCCAAGAGAGGATCCCGAAATCTACAAATGCTGGATATCTGGTGACAAAACTGACTGCAGTGGATCTGGATTCTGGTCACAATGCCTGGTTGGCCTTTAGCCTTTTTGAACCTGGCAGCTCTCCACTGTTCCAAGTGTCTAAACATACTGGAGAGGTCAGGACTGTACAAAGATTTCAGGAGATAGAAAATACAGAGCAGCAATTTATCATTTATATCAGTGATCATGGGGATCCCCCATTATCAACAACTGTCTCAGTACTTGTCAGTATAGCAGATGATGTTGTAGTAGAAAAACCCAAACCTGGAGATTTCCTGAGAAATTCCAAACCCCCATCAGATATGACTTTATATTTAATTGTTTCTCTTGTGGCTATCAGTTTAGTTTCTCTTGTGACTTTCATTATATTACTGGTGAAATGTCTGAGGAAGGAAAGTTATGGTTATAGCAGCAGATGCTGTTATCTTAGTGGATCTGAATCAAAATCATACATGGATCAGTATCAGCCAGCTCTTTTCCTGAACACAGATGGAACCTTAAAATACATGGAGGTCAGGATGGTTCCTCCAGGGGGACAAGGACAATGTTACCAAACTAGTGTTCCCCCAGCCCCACAACAGCGGGATTCAGCTTTTCTGCAGGCTCTGGATTTTCCCCAGTTGTGTGAACTAGTTAAAGACAATGATAGCAGCACTGATACTAACTGTCTGAACGATCCCAGCAAGGTGAGTTATATTTTTAAATCTATAACATGTTTCCTACTCATTTCCTTATCTGAAATCCATTCTTAGGATACATCATTAAATACATCCTGTTTGATATATAAAGATACATTATATTTATTAATAGATCTTTCCTTTTTTACCCAACATACTTAAGGTAAAATTCATGTTTTCTTGTTTCATAGTTTCTCTTATTTAATGTAAATTTCTGATTTGGATCCCAAGTTCCTCTATAATATGTTCATTCTCTCTCTGGTGTTTAGATTTTCCTTAGACAGTTAACCTATGTACATGATCTTGAGCTACTGGCAGGTAGCATAGTTTTCCCAGAAAGTGGTATTAGAACTCTGACATGTTCTTATCTGAATTTAGTAAAGGTGCATAGAAACAATACCTAACAACATGAATAATAAATAGTGCTGTGCTACTCAAATTAAATTAAATCAAAATGAACCATCGTTGTGTTTCTTCAAAACTCACAACACTCACTTTCTTCAAAGACATATAACATAAGTAAAGAAACTACAGAACTCTAACCCAAAGTGCCAATATAAAGTGTAAATAGTACAAAATAACTCCAATATGCAATAAAATAAAACGAATACAACAAAAAATTGCTAAACATTTTCCATATAAAAAGTAAACATACAATGTACGATAAAATATAAAGTGTCACACATAGTAGTCCAAAATGTGAATATCAGTCCACAGTAACTTTCACGTCTTCAGAAATGCACAAAATAGTGTCACAAATCTTAATTTTACAAATATCCAGCACAGTGGCTAAATGGTTAGCACTTCCACCTGGCAGTACTAGGATCGTTGGTTCGAATCCAAACCACGGCACCACCTGCCTGGAGTTTGCATGTTCTCCCTGTGTCTGCGTGGGTTTCCTCCGGGTACTCCGGTTTCCTCCCACATTTCAAAGACATGCTGGTAGGTTAATTGGATCCTGTCTAAATTGGCCCATGTATGTATGAATGTAAGTTAGGGACCTTAGATTGTACACCCCTTGAGGGTTAGGGACTGATGTGAATGTACAATATATATGTAAAGCGCTGCGTAAATTGACAGCACTATATGAGTACCTGAAATAAATAAATATCCATCCATGCTGACAAAGTACACAGTTAGATAACCTTGCCCGTGGTACATTCCACTTACACATGCTCTACCACCACATAGACTGCATGCCCACCTCAGGGTATGACCCATAAAAAAAAGGGTCACCAGCACTTGATTCAATAATGCTGAGATCTCCTCCACCAGTATAGGGTGTCTTGTACCCAGAGATCATGAATTTTGAACTGCCTACTCTCTTTTTATACATTTTGAATACATATTTTCTATTCCCATACTTTTGTTCTATAAACTTTTTTTTACTGGTGGCATTAAAGGATAAGTTCACCTTTGGTATTGTTCCCACTCCTGCAGCTGCTGCCCACTCCACTGCCTCTAGGGGGATCTTTTTCCCCTTTTGGCTATCACTATTTCTGCGAGGTATAAGCAGACAGATATACTGACAAGTTTGCAGGAGCCCTGCATGGCACCCATGATCTGCTGATTTAGCATGCCCTGGCCTCACAAGGTTTGAGAACCTTTTAAAGTATATAGGTAACAAAAGAAGAATGTGTTTGTTTGTTTTTTAATTAAAGGATACGTTCATCTTTTGACCAAAAATAATAACTGCACATTTTTTTGCATGTAAAAAAATATGCATTTATTTTTTTTCGTTGCAGTAGCCTGTAAAGCATTGCAACAGTGATCTCTGGTGCCATGCAGGTCTCCTGCAGACCTGTCAGTTTATCTGCTTGCCCACACGGGATGTGCGGGTAAGCAGATACACTGACAGGAAGATTCAATGAACTACTACGGCACTCCACAGCACTGTGGTAGTTCATTGAGAAAAACAAGCTGGCAGCCTTTAAGGCTATTGAAACTTGTAGTTCATTCATTCATAGAACACTGTGAATAAATGAAGCGACTATGTAGGTGGAGCCCCGCACTGCCACGTTGTTTTTAAAAAGTGACAGCCTGCATGGGGACCATCTCCCCGTACTTCTGTCACAGGGAAGGGGGAGAGCAGTGGGCAGTGGCTGCAGCACTGGGAACATGTTACACGTTCCACCCTAAATACGGGTGGAATATGTAACATGTTCCCAAAGGTAAACCTATCCTTTAATGTGCAATGTAATTTAAGTGAATCTATTTTTTAACTAATTTGAATGTTTAATACAACTTTAAATTATGTCTATCATACATCATTTTTTACTTTTATATATATTTGGAAGATGTGTTTACATTCCATCATCTTTAGACCTAATCTTTTTCATGAGTTTGAAATGCATGTAGTTTATAGACTAGTTATTTTAGAAGCTGATATACAGTACCACAGTAATAATCTTAAACAGCATTAGAAAGTGTATCGTTTTCAGTCTTATGATCAAATTTAAAGGAATTAATAAAAACTGAAATTTCCTTCAAATCTACATAGAAGTTTGAAACAGAAATGAATAGATTGGTAAAATTCCACTTAATGTTTATCTTACAGATTTAGATATCATCTTACATGTGTTCTGAAGTCCACACTTTGTTTGTTTCCATTCACCTGGATTTCTCTGTGTTTTCAGTATGCACAATTTAAATGAACTTCTGTGATAATGTACACATTCAGTCAGGGGCAGACTGACAACTCATGGGGCCCCCAGGAAATAGGGGATCATGGCGCCCCTGTGTCCTTGCCCAAACTCAAAAAAGCCTATGAAAAAGGTACCAAGGGCATCTCATGGGGCCCCCTACTGACCCCGGGCCCTCGGGCAGTGCCCGAGTTTCCAAATGGTCAGTCCACCCCTGCATTCAGTATATTTTACAATGCATACATTTTATTTTTGTTTTTCTTGCAAATGTCACCAATGCAGCCAACACTCCAAGGTAGCCAGCCTATCATGCCTGCCACATAGGGAACAGTATGGAATGTTTAAAGCCCAGCTTCAGCGAAAACCCTTTTTTTGTTAGCTTTGGACAGAGCAGGAAGGACTGTCAGGTTATTAGCTATCTTTTATCCCTGTGTTTAAAAACTTACCCACTTCACATAATAAATGTGTTTTCTCTGTAACTGTTTCTTATTTCTCTGGCAGTAATCCGGTACACGGATAGAAATAACAACCTGAAACAGGCTCTATAATTGTTACAGTCTATTCACAGCTAAGAAAAAATATATTGTCTGGAATTGACAATAATTGGCATTGGTTTCTATAAATGTATCTGCAACATTGATAAGTAGGCAGCCAACTATGGTCCTTTTGCAAAGCCAGATCATCCATGAGGTAACCTGGGCAGGAGTCTTGGGCCCAGTAAATTTCTAGCTGGTCAGATAAAAACTTATTTCTCCTACAGTAAACAAAAAAAATTGAAAAGGTTGGGGGATGGGGGCAAACTTGCCTAGGGGGTACATTCCTCTTCAATCCACCTCTGCACTTACCTATACAAATGTTTAATTCTTTTAAGTAGTGCTGAAAGGTTATTATGGTTTATTGCAAGCCTGCCTGTTTTCCTTTGTTTCAAAATAGTAGATTAATAATCTGTATGTATTCACCTCTTAATCAATAATGCAAATTTGACAAAATTGTGAAGATTACACACTACTATCTCTGTACATCCACTTTATACAAATCCACATAAAATTGTACATTCACTCCTAAATTATGAACACGCAGAGTAAATAAAACAACAATATATGTAAAGTCCACCAAAAAGCACAGTATCCATTCATCCTCTTATCTGTATATTCTTTTATATCTTTGGTAAAGTAAAAGCTTCTAATTGAGACTCTTGTTCCAACAACTATCTAGTAGGGCATTTCCCTCATTTTGGAGAGATTTTCCTGATGTGTCCAGAGGACAAAAAGTGAAGATAAATCTCCTCAATGTGAGATGGAAAAAAACTAACAGGGGTTTTCACCATTCTTTACTCAATTCAAAGTAATAAAAAAGGTGGGTGTTAGTTCCACTCTGGGACACCAGAACTGCTGAATATAAATATAGAACTACTAATGCACTGGGTATAATGCCTCTGATCTCTTGCTCTGTCCACACACATTGTCCTATTTTTTTTTCTTATAATTTAAATAAGTTAGATAGGGAGATTCAGATGGCCATCTTCCTGTCAACACAAATCCCAATAGCCTATTACCACCATCTATTGGATGAAAAGCACAACATGGCAACCTAGGAGTATTATTGCTGTACTGAATGCTCCCAGAAATGTAATTTCCTGCTTGTGTGATTGGTTTAATGCTTTTCTTACATGATTTTATTAAGATGCAAGTCAAAGTTTAGTCATTGTCTCAAAAAAGAAGTTTAATTTTTGGTGAGATTCTACCAAAGGCCTTTGCGTTCATAAAGGGATGTAAGCTCTGCAATTTTTTAGCATTGAAATTTGCTCAGTTGGCTATAATAAAGGCATACATCCCATTCAGAAATCAGTTGGGAAAAAGGACATAGTAAAAAAAACACCTGTCTCTTAAGAACAGAAAAAATCATGAATCTGCAACAAAGGTTGCTCAAATCCTTGTAATGTAATACATATACTCAACACTGTACACTGTAGTTATGCTTTAAAGGCTATGTTCACCTTTTGTAACATGTTACATCCATATTCAGGGTGTAACATATGAATGGACCAGCCCCCGCACCCCCCCCCACCCCATTGTGACAGCTAGCGTGGATCTTCTCTCCTTTACTAGCTGTCACGGTTTAAAAAAAAGCGGTGGTGTGGGGCTCTGCCTGCTCAGCCACATCACTCATTCACAGTATTCTTTGAATGAGAACACTACACTTTCCGAAAGAACTGTGGCCATCGGCTTGTGGAGCACCATGATAGTTCATTGAGTCTCCCTGTCATTAAGCATCTGCTTGCCCATATGATGTATGGGCACACAGATACACTGACCAGTCTGTAGATGACCCGCAGGGTACCAGCAATCTGTTGATCGATGGTGCAATGCTTTAGAGGCTCCAGAAACAAAAAATAATAAATGCACAATTTTTTACCTGCAAAAAAATGCGCATTTATTATTTTTTAGTAAAAGATTAACTTATCCTTACAAAAATGAAAACAATGTATATAGGTGTTGCCCTCAAGTTTTTCCTTTTTACTCTAACCTTCAGCAAAAAAAAAGAATGTGTTAACTGATTAACTGATAGTTTTCAAAAGTTCACTGTTAATTTTGGCTCACCAGATATAATTTAAATAATAATAAGTATTTTATATAATATTATTATTATTATACAGGATTTATATAACTGCACATAATTCTGGAAAAAAATATTTAGCCCAGGTTTGAAAAGAAGAAATTTTTTTTTTTTTTTAGCATTCTGAGCAAAATCTTTACTTAAATCATCTTGCTAAGGATGAAATTAGAAGCAATGACCAGAGGAGGGCAGGCTTACCATCGATTTACTAACAGCAGTTGCAGCACAGAATCTTCCAAGTCTCTCCTCCCCCTGGCTCAGTGATTCTCCCTCCCATCTTTTCCCTCAAGCACAAAGAAGAGCTTCTGCTGCTATTGTGCACATAAGAGAATTGCATGGATGTTTTGTTCGTGGATATATCATTATTTAGGACTGGAAAAATGAATTCATAAACTACAGGCATTTTGGATTACATTAGATCTATGGTACTGCAAATATCAAGGAAACATTGTAAGATATGGACATCAGAGACTGCTGTCTGTGTTGGAAATGGCAAGTAGCTTTCTCCCTTCTCCTTTGTAGCTGGGGCTGGGTCTCTGGGCAGCTTCGTTATTCTATTGTGGAGGAGTCTGATCCAGGGACATGGGTAGGAAATGTAGCTCAGGATCTGGGCATGAGACGTGCAGAGATTTCTCAGCGCAGTTTACATTTATCATCTGAGAAATACCAAAAATATTTGACTGTAAATAAGGAAAATGGAGGCTTGACTGTTAATGACAGGATTGATAGAGAGATCTTGTGTGGATCCAGTGTGAACTGTGTGCTGCGATTAGAGGTGGTTGCTGAAAATCCACTAGAGCTCTTTAATCTAGACATAGAGATTCAGGATATCAATGATAATTTACCTACATTCTTGATTAATGAACATAGTATTGAAATTACAGAATTAGTAACAAGCCCTGGTGCTAGGTTTGCTTTGGAAATCGCAGAGGATTTAGATGTAGGTAATAATGGTGTAAATCAGTATACATTAAGTAAAAATCCTTTTTTCTCCTTATCTGTGAAGAACCACAAAGATGGCACTCTCATCCCTCAGCTAATATTAGAGAAGGTATTAGACAGAGAGGATAAACAAGAACACAATCTTATTCTCACTGCTATAGATGGTGGAGAGCCAGCTAGATTAGGTTCCTGTCATATAATAATAAAAGTTTTAGATATTAATGATAATCCACCAGTGTTTGATCAATCAGTATATAAGATCAGACTTAGGGAAAATCTGTCCATAAACACAGTAATACTAAAATTAAATGCAACAGATCTAGATGACGGTGCAAATGGAGATATAGAATATTTTTTTGACAGCCACACATATAAATCTGCTAAAAAAATATTTGTTTTGAATGATCTGAATGGAGAAATTTACATTAATGGAACTGTGGATTATGAAGACATTATTTTCCATGAATTATCTATAAAAGCAGTAGACAAAGGGCTTCCTAAACTGGAAGGCGACTGTTTAGTTCAAATAGAAGTAGAAGATGTAAATGACAATTATCCAGATATTTCGTTTGCTTCTATAGCAAATGAGATACCAGAAAACTCACCTCTGGGGACTGCTGTGGGGTTTATTATTGTCGGAGACAAGGATTCTGGGAAAAATGGAGACATACAATTGGAATTACCTCCCAATATTCCATTTAAAATCAGAAGTATTAAGAACCGTTACTCACTGGTCACTGATGGAATTCTGGATAGAGAAAAAATGTCGGAATATACTATAGAGCTGATAGCTACTGATTTAGGGTATCCAGCTCTGTCCAGTAAGACAAATGTTATTCTCAGGGTTTCTGATGTGAATGATAATGCACCAATATTTTTACAATCTACTTATAATGCTTTAATAAAGGAAAACAGTGACCCTGGGACTTTCTTATGCACAGTCTCTGCTACTGATGCAGATGATGGGATAAACGCTGATCTAGTTTATTCTATAGTAGAAACCCAGATAGATGGATCCTCTATATCCTCTTTTGCTTATATCAATTCTAATACTGGTGATCTTTATGCTCAACGATCTTTTGACTATGAACACATTCAGACTCTACAAATCACCATAAAAGTAGAGGATTCAGGATCTCCAGCATTATTTTCTACTGTTCCTGTCTTTATATTCATATTGGATACAAATGACAACTCCCCCACCCTGCTGTATCCAGAACAGTCTGAGGATCTCATTGTCCAAGAAAGGATCCCAAAATCTACAAGTGCTGGATATCTGGTGACAAAACTGACTGCAGTGGATCTGGACTCTGGTCACAATGCATGGTTAGCCTTTAACCTCATAGACCACGACAGTTCTTCACTGTTCCAAGTGTCTAAACATACAGGAGAAGTCAGGACTGTACGAGGATTTCAGGAAATAGAAAATATAGAGCAGCAACTTGTCATCTCTATAAGTGATCATGGGGACCCTTCATTATCTACTACTGTCACTGTATTTGTTAGTATAGCAGATGATATTGTAGTAGAAAAACCCAAATCTGGGGATTTTCTCACAAACTCCAAAGCACCATCAGATATGACATTATATTTAATTGTTTCTCTTGTGGCTATCAGTTTAGTTTCCCTTGTCACATTCATTATATTGTTAGTGAAATGTCTGAGAAAGGAAAGTTATGGTTATAGCAGCAGCTGCTGTTATCTTAGTGGATCTGAAACCAAATCATACATGGATCAGTATCAGCCAGCTCTTTTCCTGAACACAGATGGAACCCTAAAATACATGGAGGTCAGGATGGTTCCTCCAGGAGGACAAGGACACTGTTACCAAACGAATGTGCCCCCTGCCCCACAACAGAGGGATTCCGCTTTTCTGCAGGCTTTAGATTTTCCTCAGTTACAGGCACTAGTTAAAGACAATGATAGTACATCAGATACAAGCTGTCTGAATGATCCAACTAAGGTGAGTTATAATTTAAATCTAAAATGATTTACCTGCCAGTTATTTATGTGGAATATGACAGAATTTATGTTCCAATTATTTTCTTTTTTCATGGTGGAATAAGAGGTGGATCTCTTCTAGGTAACAACAGCTTGAACATTCTAGACAATATGAAAGTTAAAATGCATCTTTAATGTTTTTACACTTTTTTTTTTATTTAAAGCAAACCTATTATAACTTACATCTTTAATGAAGAATTGTGAATAGGCTATGGTTATTCATTTCAGTAAATACCATTTAAAGCAAGCCCTCACTAACCTTTGTAATTGCAGCCCCTGTGGAGCAATTTATCCTCAAAGGTTGTAGCTGAAACTTTTCAGCTTTCCCTTCCTCTCTGTAGTTCAGCTCCCCCTGATCCCCCCTCCCAGGAGTGGGCTGGCGGTCTGCTAGTCTTTTAATTTCTAATATAAAAAAATAACAGATGTCTTAGATCTTTCCTATTCTAAAGCCTAGTACACATGATCAGAAAATCGTACAAAAAATACCGCTAGAAGTGATCGTATGATAATCTGGTCATTAGTACACAGCTTTCGTCCGAAATTATTTAAAGGGACAAGCATGAACATTTTTCTTGTACAATACC
This sequence comes from Staurois parvus, assembly GCF_062004578.1. Taxonomy (NCBI): domain Eukaryota; kingdom Metazoa; phylum Chordata; class Amphibia; order Anura; family Ranidae; genus Staurois; species Staurois parvus. The sequence goes on along the minus strand of NW_028317802.1, from coordinate 9,146,964 downwards.
AGATTGTATGATTTTCATTAAATCAGTACAGTTTTCATCCGAAAATACAACACAAATACATTACATCACTTCTGAATTTTCATAACTTTAGTAACCCCTCTAAGTCTGCTGACATCATATTCAAGAAGATGGTGTCTAGCAGCAGTCTTGGGGCTTCCAGATGTATATGCAAGGGAGGCTTTCACAGGTAATTAACATGCATACAATTCATTAAATGCATATATATTCTTATGGGAATATTTTTGTTGAAATTAATGACTACAGGGTCTCTTTAAGTTGAACTTCAGAAAAAAATTGTGATGCTAAAGCATCCATTAAATGATTCCATATTTATTCCTAGCTTTATCTTACTGGTAAATCCATGGACAATCTCCCAGGTTAATCCTGATACTTTCCCATCATATAGGTGATTACTGGATAAAACATCTGCTGCAGTACTGCTTACATGGTCACTACTCCTCCCCCAGACTACTGATTGGACAAAGAAACAACAGAACCACATTGATGAGCTCACTACTATGCTCAAAACATTTTCTGAGCTTTTCTGATAAAACTCTGTATATATTGCACATATGATTACCCTCTTTAGTGCTGCCCCATAGCCAAAATACTGCTACAGGGCGGCAGTGGTGTGCAAAATCACGTATATATAAGTGATTTTGCATTTCCGGGTAGGGGACGCACGAGAAGCATGCCCTACCTACGCCACCGTTCTTGGCCACGGCTGTCAATCACCGGATTCCGGCCACTAATTACTCGCCGGCGCCCAGTGCTTGCCAAGGATCTCTGATGGAGGGAGAACTGTTAGTAAACAAAACAATTGAGCACAGGCCAGCCATGCAAAGCAGTGTGCTTACAGTGAAGCACAAACACAGCACATGATGTAAAATGGCACACAGCACACAGTTAACCCTTTGATCACCCCAGATGTTAAACCCTTCCTGCCCAGTGCCATAAGTACAGTGTCAGTGCTTTTTATTAGTACTGATCACTGTATTGGTGTTACTGGGGATGTCAGTAACACGAAGTCAGTTCCCCCCAGTGTCAGAATGCCCACTGCAGTCCCACAGCACTGCTATAATTTGCTGATCACCGCCATTAATAGTTAAAAATAAAAAGTCCAGTATATATACCACCATTTGTTAATGCTATAACTTTCACATAAACCAATTAATTTACATGTATTGGGATTTTTTTTTAGCAAAGACATAGCAGAATACATTTTGGCCTAAATTTATGATGAAATTTGATTTAAAATTTTTTCTACTGGATATCTTTAATAGCAAAAAGTAAAAAATATTGTTTTTTTCTCAATTGTTGGTCTTTACTTTTATAGCACAAACAATAAAAATATGCACAAGCGATCAAATACCACCAAAAGAAAGCTCTATTCGTGGGAAAAAAACTATGTAAATTTCATTTGGGTGCATCGTTGCATAACTGTGCAATTGTCAGTTAAAATAACGCAGTGCCTTAACGCAAAAAATGGCCTGGTCAGGAAGGGGGTAAATCATCTGGAGGGCAAGTGGTTAATAAAGTCCATAGTGCAAAAAGGACGGGTGAAATGATAATACTTGAGGGTTATCAATCTGAAATAAAATAGAGGACAGTGATCCCTCCAAGAAAAAAATAAGTGTAACTAAGCAAAAACAAATGTAAAGTATACAAAAATAAGTACAAACTGTGCAAGTACACTAGAGTACATAGATGTGCTGTATGTCACAAACAACTGTACATGAATCTACACTGAGAAGTAAGCAGGGTGTTCTGGGATTACACTGATCTTTCTTGTCATGGAAACATGCATTAGATCAGTGTAAACTAGCCCAACCCAAGTAATGAGTTGATCTCTTTTATCTGCAAAATGAGGACAGTATCCACCCTAAGAAGAATGAGTATAACTTGCAGATAATTCACACCAGAGAGAAGTATTTAGGTTTACTTTACACTTACATTGAAAAAATATATCTGGGGCAATGTGTTCTCTGTGATGGCATAATTTTAATACCAGAATGTTATTACTGGGAATATTTTAGGATTTTGTTTAGAGGTATCCAATTTCTAAATATTTTACAAGAAACAATAGAGTATTACCCTTTAACCTGGGGGCTCTTGTGTAGTAGATTATAAGAGCCTGATAGCAAGATAGTGTAAGGTATATATTATAGTTTCATATAAGGATACATTCAAAGATTATTTCAAATGAATACACAACTTGATAAAATTGCGTGTTTAATATGTTTGTGAGTTCAGCTTTAACTTGTCTTTATTATTTTCTGTATGTATGCATAAACTAGGCTAAACCAAAATTGTATACATCTAGTATATGCATGTGATTTTGTTCAAGCATACTGTGTTCATTTTAGGACATAACTTAGTTCCTTGTACTAAACTCTCATTTCTATCTTCAAACTTAAGTATTGAGAAAATAATGGTCAATTCCAGCGTCACCTGTCAGGAGTCACAGTCACTTGTCAGCAGTCAATGTCACTTGACAGGCATCATTGTCACTTGTCAGAAGTTACAGTCACATGTCAGTGCCATTGTGTTATATTTACATATTATATTAGATGAGAATTTGTAACCATCATGAAGTAGATCTTCTTCACACTAATAATGATTATTGCACTAAAAATATATACAGGAAGAATGCAATATAATGATACATACGATTAGACACTTAAAGAATTTGAACATATTATCAAGCTCTTCTTCTAATTACCACATTAAATGATTGCCTAGCTATATATTTTTGTCTTATCTTAACAGTTATGTTTTTAATCCATAGTGCATCCTCATCAAAACATTATAATATAGATTTGATAATACATCATCTGATAATATGATCTTGATTGGGGGCACCTGGCAATTGTGTCACTAAGACAGAACTCTTAAGTATAATACAGTTTTTTTATTAGCTTTTTAAAAGCAAAATATGTACTGTAATTTTGTTTTTGGATTTCATTACGTTAAACGTGTGCAAAAAAGTTCATATTTCTAGCCAGAAGAGGGCAGGTTTGGCATGTATTGTTTACAGCTTGATCCATTCAGGCTAAGCCCGCACTCTCCTCCTCCTGGCTCAGTGATTCACCCTCCCATCTTGCCTCACACACAAAGAAGGGCTGCTGTACAGAAAAGAGAATGCTGTGGATGTGTTTGTCTATGAATGAATTATTTTTTTGTTGAAGAAAAAAGGAATTTTGTCAGCTACAAGCATTGTGGATTACACAGGATCTATGTTTCATCAAATACCAAGGAAACATTGTAAGATATGGACATCACAAACTGCTGTCTGTGTTGCAAATGGCAAGTAGCTTTCTCCCTTCTCCTTTGTAGCTGGGGCTGGGTCTCTGGGCAGCTTCGTTATTCTATTGTGGAGGAGTCTGATCCAGGGACATGGGTAGGAAATGTAGCTCAGGATCTGGGCATAAAACATGCACAGATTTCTCAGCGCAGATTACATTTATCATCTGACAAATACCAAAAATATTTTACTATAAATAAGGAAAATGGAGGCTTGATTGTGAATGACAGGATTGATAGAGAAATCCTATGTGGATCCAGTGTGAGCTGTGTGCTGAATTTAGAGGTGGTTGCTGAAAATCCTTCAGAACTTTTAAATCTAGATATAGATATTAAGGATATTAATGATAATTCTCCCAGATTCCTGATAAATGATCACATTATTGAAATTACAGAAGTGTTTACCAATCCCGGCAGTCAATTTGCCTTAGAAATTGCTAAAGATTTAGATGTTGGTGTTAATGGCGTTAGTCAGTACATATTAAACACAAATCCTTATTTCTCATTGTTTGTAAAGAATCGTAAAGATGGCACACTCGTTCCTGAGCTGATATTAGAGAAGGTGTTAGATAGAGAAGAGAAGCAAGAACACAATCTTATTCTCACTGCTATAGATGGTGGAGAACCAGCTAGATCAGGATCCTGTCATATCACAATAACAGTGTTAGATATTAATGACAATCCACCAGTCTTTAATCAGTCAGTGTATAAAATCAAACTTAAGGAAAATGTCCCTTTAAATACAGTTGTATGGTCACTAAATGCAACAGATCTTGATGAAGGGGCAAATGGAGACATTCTGTATTATTTTGGCAGTCACACTTCAGAATCCTCGAGACAGTTATTTGATTTGAACCAGAATAGTGGAGAAATCATTACCAAAAGATACGTGGATTATGAAGAGGTAAATTTTCATGAACTGTCAATTAAAGCAGAAGATAAAGGATTACCCAGACTCTTAGGGAATTGTCTGGTTCAGTTAGAAATAGAAGATGTTAATGATAATACCCCAGAAATTTCCTTCTCCTCTTTGATGAATGAAATTCAAGAAAATATACCACTAGGAACAACTGTGGGAATAATTAAAGTAAAAGATAGGGATTCAGGAAAAAATGGTGAAATACAATTGGATATGTCACCGCAATTACCTTTTAGGATAAGCACAGGTAAAAATCGCTATTCACTGGTCATTGATGGGAATCTGGACAGAGAAAATATAGCCCAATACACTATTGAGCTGACAGCTACTGATTTAGGGTCTCCAGCTCTATCTGCTAAGATGACTGTTATTCTCAGGGTTTCTGATATTAATGATAATGCACCAGCATTCACACAATCTACATATAATGCTTTTATTCGGGAAAACGACAGCCCAGGGGCTCTTCTATGTACAATGTCTGCTACTGATGCAGATGAGGGGGTTAATGCTGATCTGGTTTACTCTCTACTGGAGACCCAGATAGATGGATCCTCTGTATCTTCTTTTGTTTATATCAATTCTAATAATGGTGATGTATATGCTCAGCGTTCCTTTGACTATGAGCGCATTCAGACTCTACAAATCACTATAAAAGTAGAAGATTCTGGATCTCCAAAGTTATTTTCTACTGTCCCGGTCTTCATATTCATATCGGATACAAATGACAACTCCCCCAGCCTGCTGTATCCAGAACACTCTGAGGATCTTATTGTCCGAGAGAGGATCCCAAAATCTACAAGTGCTGGATATCTGGTGACAAAACTGACTGCAGTGGATCTGGACTCTGGTCATAATGCATGGTTGGCATTTAACCTCAATGACCTCAGCAGTACTTCTCTCTTCCATGTATCTAAACACACAGGAGAGGTCAGGACTGTACGAGGATTTCAGGAGTCAGAAATTACAGAGCAACAACTTGTTATTTCTATCAGTGATCATGGGGATCCTCCATTATCTACCACTGTCACAGTACTTGTCATGATAGCAGATGATATTGTAGTGGAAAAGCCCAAATCCGGAGATTTCCACAGGAATTCCAAACCACCATCAGATATGACATTATATTTAATTGTTTCTCTTGTGGCTATCAGTTTAGTGTCCCTAGTCACATTCATTATATTGCTAGTGAAATGTCTGAGAAAGGAAAGTTATGGTTATAGCAGCTGCTGTTATCTTAGTGGATCTGAATCAAAACCATACATGGATCAGTACCAGCCGTCTCTTTTCCTGAACACAGACGGAACCCTAAAATACATGGAAGTCAGGATGGTTCCACCAGGAGGACAAGGACAATGTTTCCAAACTAATGTGCCCCCAGCCCTACAACAGAGGGATTCCGCTTTTCTGCAGTCTCTGGATTTTCCTCAGTTACAGAAACTAGTTAAAGACAATGATAGTACATCAGATACAAGCTGTCTGAATGATCCCAGCAAGGTGAGTTATTGTTTAAACCTAAAGCTTATTTGAAATCCATTCTAAGGATTTTCAACAGTTAGCAGAATTTATTAAGGACACTGATATTGTCTTAAAGGCCTCCTGTTTGATGGGTCCAAACAAGATACATTGTTTTTATTAATAGATATTTTCCTTTTTCCAAAAATACTGAAAGTAAAATTCTTTACTCTTTTTTTCATAGTTGCATGTTTAATGTAGCTTATTGATTCAGACTCATTATATATATATATATATATACACAGTATATATATATATATATATATATATATATATATATATACACTCATGCACCATGCACATACTCAGACACACTGCTTTACTAAAGGGTACATAAATTGTGTGGATATTCACATCAATTTTCCAATCATATGCAAATGAAAATAGTAAACTATATTTTCTTTTAACTAGATAATTGGAGTGAAATGATTAATGATCAAACGATTTCTTGTTTCCTTTAGTAAATCAGCCCTACAGTGTTTAAAAAACATTTTGAGACAGTGGAGTTTAATTTATAACACTTCTTAAATTTTATGCCTTGGCAAAATGAAAACATTTTTTTAGTACATCCTTGCAATACATACATATTTCCCATGTATAGTGAAAAAACCTGTTTATCCTTCCAAAAGGATACAACAGGGGGAAATGTATATGTACTGTATTACAAAGATGTACTGAATGTGTTTTTTTTTGTCAGGAGTAGACTTTAAACAAGCAGAAGCTGTCCTTAAAAAATACAATTCTAGCAACCATGCCTGTGTATGATTGATTACTTGTGGCAAAGTTTTATTTAAACATGAAGGATAGCAACCCTGCAATCTTCCACTAGTTGCCATTGGTTTATGTACACTCATTCTCTACCCTGAAACATCTCATTTAAACCTTCCTAAGAAAGATCTCTCAGTACCTATCATTACACTTCACACAAATCAAAGAGCCCCTTGTAGTTCATAAAGGACATTTTAAACTCTCTGGCAGTATGATTATATCAGATTTTTGGTGCTGAAAGTGGTACCATTATTTTGCATGGAAATTTGGCGTTCTATAATGTAGGCCTGTAATTTTTAGAAATAACTCTCTGAAATCTGTCCGAACAAGAGTCTAGTAAACATTCCGGGTAGGATACAACTTGAAACACAAAATCATAAATTATAATTTAATAAATAATCATAAAAAATAATAATATAATAATAATACATTTAATTCAATAATATAATCAAACCAAAAACACTGAAATTTGAAATATAGCGCCAAGTTCGCACATCGCTGAGCAAAGTCGCAGAATTGTTTTCAGTGTCTGATGATGAATTTCCCCACGAATCATTATCACTCAATTCTGCAAGTGGTTCTGATTTACTATCGCTGTTCTCTAGCTGGTCTAAAACCGCTTTTGACCTTAAGCGACGCTTTTTGGATGCCATGGACTTTTCCAGGCAGAAAGAACAGTCAAAATGCAGGCAGGACACAGGACAAAGCAGTAGGGACAAAATGTATGTGAAATGCTTTGAAACAGTAATGTTTTACTATGTCATATTCGTTTATTAGAAAATGACAGTTTCTTAAATTTTTGAATTTGCCGCCGGTTCCGACCCCTGTACGTTCCGTACGTCCCAATGCTCGCAGGGATGGCATCGGCCAGAGGAGATGGCCGGGGACGCTGCAGGGGACACATCGCGGGAGCGAAGGACAAGGTAAGCACTGCAGGGAATCCCTGAGCAACGCTGCATGGTAAGCCCGAGTGTAGCTCGGGGATACCGCTTGTGGTACTGAAATTTTACCCCGAGCTACACTCGGGAATACCACCATGGAGGTTAAGGCTAATTTACTGAAAACGTTTAAAATCCCTGTTTACTTATTTCACCTGCACATTATTGGAAAAATGAAGTGAATAATCACATAGTTTATTGTGTGAACAGTCTCAACTCCATTAGTAAGTCAAAGTCTTTAGGTAAGCATTGGAGCTGTTCATACTGCTGCTTACATTTTCCAGCAGGCATCTGAGTGTACCTTTGCTTGCATCAGTCTGTAAATGCAGCCAGCATTAAATGCCAGCATGCTGCCTGGATACCCGTCCCCTAATTTGCCTACTATGTTTCTCTAGCAGTGTGGACTTACCAATGGTAGGCTTCCTATATTTTGGGTTATAGTCTCAGCAATATTGTATTTTGTTAGAGGGCTTATGATATGCTGATTATGTTCATTTAATAATTTTGATCCATACCTAGGTAGTATATGCCTTAGTTTTTGTTTCATGTTTTTTTTAATATTAACAAAGGAAGTATACTATGTTTTTTATGTTTAATTAAGTGAATGTGTTTCCCAATAATTTTAGTTTGTAGGGATGTTAATCTATATATAACATCCCAATTTCCACACTATTCTTTCAAGATTTGATCTGTACACTCACAATACCAAAAATATGTGTAATGTTTTAAACCAGTACATTTAAATGTTACTTATATGCACAATATTGATAAAAACATAAACAAATAGAAGGGATCCTTTTAGCCCCAGACATTGAGGTATAAACAAAGCAAATATGACAAAGATTGTACAAATTACAAAATGCTATCTCTGTCTATCCACTTTACACAAATCCACATAAATGTGTGCATCCAATCATAAATTATGAACAGACACACTGAAGGATGCAAGCAAAAATAAATGTAAAGTCCACCAAAAAGCACATTAAAATAATTTTCGATATGTCACTGCCAGAAATGCCATCTGTAAATCTTTATATACCTTAATAGAGGCAAAATCTCCCAACGAGAACACTTGTTCCAATGACAATTGTCTAAGAGGACATTTCCCCCACTTTGTAAAGATTTTCACTCCCTTCCAGTTACATCTGATGGACAGAATGTGAAAAGAAATTTTCCCAATGGGACACAAATGGATGAAAACCAAACAGGGAGTTTTATCTTTACTGTGTCCAAAGTAATAAAAATATTTTTGGCTTTAATCATATTTTACCTGTGTGACACAAGCCGCTCACCAGAAAGATATGATTTCTGTAAAATAAGCAGCTCCAATACACTTGGTATAATGTTGTATACTTTTCCTTAATTTTTTCTTGTAATCAGCCAGTTAAGGATTCTGTTACCCATCATTTTATTTTAAAATGCCTGTGCCAATAGTATTATTTGCTTTACAATACCAATGTCAATAGTACCACCATTTCTTGGGAAAACTAAGCTGTGTTCAGTACTGTTGCTATATACAGTGGTCCCAGAAATGTCATTTTGTGCTCATGTGATTGGTTCACTGGTTTTCTCAGATGTTTGCATGAGGTTACAAGTCAAGTTTTAGGCATCTTTGCATCCCTTTAGGAGAGCACAGGATTTAAATAATCAAACACTGCATTTTCCTAATAAGAGCACAAGATTTGCTCAGATCGTTATAATGAAGACAAATCCTGCCATTCAGAAATTGATTGGAGAAAGGACATGGTAAAACAAACACCTGATTAGAACAGAGAAACAGAGAAAATTATGAATCTGCAAAAAGAGTTTCAAAAATACTCCTGTCATGTATAGAATACTTAGAGAGTATTGCTTTTACTCAACAAAATTGGTGTTATCCTAACAAAATTAAAAGAAACTGTGTATATTGGTGTTGCCCTGATATTTTTGCTTTTTACCCCCTAACCTTCATCTGATAAAATTGTATGAATTGTTAGTTATAAAAATTTCCCGTTTTCTACAATCTTTAAGAGTTATTGCAATTGTGACTCGCCAGATATAATAAAAACTAAATTTATCTCAAGTAACAGTAAAATGTCTGTGTTCTACTAATTAAAAATATAATATTTATCTAAGTTTGATTTCAATAAAAAAACAGAGATTGTGTTTTAGGTATCCTAAACATAATTTCAGCTGGGATAATCTTGCTTTGGATGAAATTAGAAGCAATGACCAGAGGAGGGCAGGCTTGCCATCCATTTAATCACAACAGTTGCAACACAGAATCTTCCAAGTCTAGCTCTGCACTCTCCTCCCCCTGGCTCAGTGATTCTCCCTCCCTTCCTTTCCCTCAAACACAAAGAAGAGCTGCTGTTGCTGAAATCATGCTCATAAGAGAATACCATGGATTTTTTATTTATGGATAGATCATTATGTAGGACTGGAAAGCAAAATCTGTAAACTACATGCATTTTGGATTACACAGGATCTATGGTACAACGAATACCAAGGATTTAATTTAAGATATGGACATCAGAGACTGCTGTCTGTGTTGGAAATGGCAAGTAGCTTTCTCCCTTCTCCTTTGTAGCTGGGGCTGGGTCTCTGGGCAGCTTCGTTATTCTATTGTAGAGGAGTCTGATCCAGGGACATGGGTAGGAAATGTAGCTCAGGATCTGGGCATAAAACATGCACAGATTTCTCAGCGCAGTTTACATTTATCATCTGAGAAATACCAAAAATATTTTACTGTAAATAAGGAAAATGGAGGCTTGACTGTTAAGGACAGGATTGATAGAGAAATCTTTTGTGGATCCAGTGTAAGCTGTGTGCTAAATTTAGAGGTGGTTGCTGAAAATCCTTTAGAGCTGTTCAATCTAGACATAGAGATTCAGGATGTTAATGATAATTCACCCAATTTTTTTATTAAAGAACATAATATAGAGATCACAGAATTATTGGCAAGTCCAGGTGGTAGATTTGCCTTGGAGATTGCAGAAGATTTAGATGTAGGTATTAATGGTGTAAGTCAGTATATATTAAGTAAAGATTCATTTTTTTCATTATCTGTAAAAAATCGTGTAGACGGCACTCTCATCCCTCAGTTGATATTAGAGAAGGTGTTAGATAGGGAAGAAAAACAACAACACAATCTTATTCTCACTGCTATTGATGGTGGAGAACCAGCTAGATCAGGATCCTGTCATATCACAATAACAGTCTTAGATATTAATGACAATCCACCGATGTTTGAGCAATCAGTTTATAGAATTACCCTGAAGGAAAATCTCCCTTTAAATACTGTCATATTACAATTAAATGCCACAGATCTGGATGATGGTGCAAATGCAGAAATTGAATATTCTTTTGATAGCCACACATCTAAATCTGCAAGGAAACTATTTGTTCTGAATAGTCAAAATGGAGAAATTTATGTAAACGGATCTGTGGATTATGAAGAAATTGTTTCTCATGAATTGTCTATCAAAGCAGTAGACAAAGGACTCCCTAAATTAGAAGGTGACTGTGTGGTACATATAAAAATTGAAGATGTAAATGACAATTATCCTGAAATTTCTTTTGCTTCAGTGATAAATGAGATTCCAGAAAATGCTCCTTTTGGAACTGTTGTGGGAATTATTAATGTACAAGACAAGGATTCTGGGAAAAATGGAGAGATAAAACTGGATCTGTCACCCACCAATCCATTTAAAATTAGAACTATTAAAAATCGTTATTCATTGGTCACTGATAGCAATCTGGATAGAGAAAATATTTCTCAATATACTATTGAGCTCACAGCTTCTGATTTAGGGACTCCTGCTCTGTCTAGTAAGGCAACTGTTATTCTTGGCGTTTCCGATGTTAATGATAATGCACCAGCATTTACACAATCTACATATAATGCTTTTATTAGAGAAAACAGTGACCCAGGGACACTTCTATGCACTGTAGCTGCTCTTGATACAGATGAGGGAGTTAATTCTCATCTGGTTTACTCTATAGTAGAGAGTCAGATTGATGGATCTTCTGTATCCTCCTTTGTTTATATTAATTCTAATAATGGTGATATATATGCTCAGCGTTCCTTTGACTATGAGCACATTCAGACTCTACAAATCACTATAAAAGTGGAGGATTTTGGATCTCCAAAGTTATTTTCTATTGTTCCTGTCTTTATATTCATATTGGATACAAATGACAACTCCCCCACCCTGCTGTATCCGGAGCACTCTGAGGATCTCATTGTCCAAGAGAGGATCCCAAAATCTACAGGTGCTGGATATCTTGTGACAAAACTAACTGCAGTGGATCTGGACTCTGGTCACAATGCCTGGTTGGCATTTAACCTCATTGATCCTGGTAGTTCTCCACTGCTCCAAGTGTCTAAATATACAGGAGAGGTCAGGACTGTACGAGGATTTCAAGAGATAGAAAATACAGAGCAGCAACTTGTCATCTCTATAAGTGATCATGGGGACCCTCCATTGTCTACTACTGTCACTGTACTTGTTAGCATAGCAGATGATGTTGTAGTAGAGAGACCCAGATCTGGGGATCTTCTCACAAACTCCAAACCACCATCAGATATGACTTTATATTTAATTGTTTCTCTTGTGGCTATCAGTTTGGTTTCCCTTGTTACATTCATTATATTACTGGTGAAATGCCTGAGGAAGGAAAGTTATAGTTCTAGCAGCAGCTGCTGTTATCTTACTGGATCTGAATCAAAATCATACATGGATCAGTATCAGCCGGCTCTTTTCCTGAACACAGATGGAACCCTAAAATACATGGAAGTAAGAATGGTTCCTCCAGGAGTACAGGGACAATGTTACCAAACTAATGTACCCCCAGCCCCACAACAGAGGGATTCTGCTTTTCTACAGTCTCTGGATTTTCCTCAGTTACGGGAACTAGTTAAAGACAATGATAGCACATCAGATACAAGTTACCTAAATGGCCTAAGCAAGGTGAGTTGAAACCTCAGTCTACTGTGCTTTGCCTTCCAAATATTTATGTAGAATATGGTATGCTTTATAATTAATTGATTTTCTATTTGTTCATTCGTGAATTAGTAACAGAGGGTGCTTGAATAGTGCCTAAATAGTCTAAGCGGAATGATAGTTTAACATTTCGTTTGTATGCTTTCCCCTTTTTTAAGGTAATCCTGTTTAAAGCAAATGTGTCATGAATTACATCATTAAAGACTAACTTAGTTGTCTGATAGCAGCTACCACCTACTTCCTGTATACACTGCCAGTATGTTTCACTGATGCATTGGCAAGTTCTAGGAACCTTCATACTTCATAAACAGCTTCATGCAAATAGCAAGGCCAGCACTGGAGCACCCTTGTTGTTTTGCATCAAACAATATGGAGACCTACTGAGAGATTCCTCAGTACATTCCACTTCACCTTCACTTGTGGCAGGTTTGCTCATTTTTATTACAGTGTTTATATTCGGTCTTTGATTATTCAAAGTTTTAAGGAGTTTGTCACAACACCACAAAATAAATCAACAACATAGGGTACTGAAGAAAAACTAATCTTTCAGTCATCTTTCTTCTATCTCAGTTTTAAAGATGTATTAAATGACATTATACTGAATAACAATTCAAGTGTCCATTAACCAAATGGCTGTGATCGATCTTGTATGTATACAGTTCTGTGTACCTAGAACTTCGTATAAATCTGTGGATAGAATGAGCAAAGCTAAACCTGTTATGTCCAGTGCACGTGTCATTCATATCTTAAAGGGAAGCTGACATGAAATACCATTGTTCTTTGGAGACCTTATTTACTGTATTACTTCCCTGGCTGTCTTGCATACCATCTGAAATATTTCTAGATTTACTATAGCTATCCATATACAAATTAAATTGTGTTTGTTTCCTGTTGATTCAGTAAACATTCTATCCATGCATGCTCCTGCCAGTACCCTCAGCTCAACAAACTTTTATCTGAAGATCAAAAGAGCTTTGTTCAATATTGTCAGCAGCCAATCAGCTGGAAGGATGGTGGATGGAGGAATCTACTAAACCTCTTACGTTCATCCTTTAGGTTGAACAAAATAAATCTATGCATGTATGGCCAGCTTAAGCAAGAAAAAGTATGCAAGTTAGAAGCTATTTTCCAGCTGCATACTTTTATAGGATAGCGACTTTGACTCCTGTCATTTTTGTTGAACAACTTAGCCGGCATGTAAATTTTGGAAGGACATCAAATTAAAAATTCTTATCCAGTATAGTATTTTTAACATGCATTAACCACTTGCAGTTGCAATATTGTATTTTTGTGACACAGGTATAGTCAAACTATGTCTTTCACAACATCTTTGAAAGGTTTCTTCTCTGTTTTGCACTTCAGTCTGCCAATATGACTCAAAACTCAAACAAAATTAAAGCATTTATATGTATTTATTATTTGATTGTATTTGACTTTCTATTAGAGATGAGAATTTCTGCCAATTGGCCAAGGGCCTGGGAATCCTGTTTGAAATTCTGCCGAACCCATATGAAATTCTGCCAAACCATATGATGAATAAACTCTCCAGTGCTATAAACATCAGTGAAATAAGGATACGTTAGAAAGATTTAGCAATCTGCAATAAGGTGGAGGACAGTAATCACTATGAGGGAAAAATAGTGTACCTGACCAAAGACACAATAGTCCAGTGACATTGGGCTTGTTTTTCTTGTCACAGGTACATGCACCATACCATTTAAGCTAAACCTCAACCTAAGTTATGGCTCATAGAATGATTTATTTTTATTTTCAATAAAATAAAGTTCAGCAATTACTTCAAAGGGTACAACTAAAATTAAGTTCCCAGAAGAAACAATTGCTTTCCACATACAGAATTTTAATACCAGGGTACTGTTACTAGACGTATATGGGAATTTTATTATGGGGATACCCAGTTATTGCTTTAAAGGCCTGCCCTTCCTTTTTCAGTCTGAACTTTCCTTTGAAATATACTTTACAAGAGGCTAATAACAAGACGGATTCAGGTGTATATGGTAGTTCAGCTATAAAATATTTTATTTAATGCTTTGTTCATATATATGCAAAATTATTGATTAACATAGCTGGTTACTTTAAAATTACATTGAAGAAAGACAGGAAAATGTTATCCTAAAACAAGGGCTGTAATTTTTTTTTAATTCAGCATATACATGTGATTTTTCTGTAGCACTGTATTAGATTCCTACATTATTTTATAACTAAGATCAAGGGACTTTTGTTGCGTAACCTACACAAATATATACACAAAATACACAATTAATGAATTCAAATTAAGAATAAATACAGACGCATACACATTTCACAGAATCTGCATCTTCAGAACCATGTCACATGCCACCATGCATACAGACCACCAGAACTATGAATAAAAAAAATGTATATATAATATATGTATATATATATCAGAAGGTGTTAAGCATTACCTTCCATGTCCATCTAAAAGAATAATCAATAATGTAAACAATTATTACAACTATAAATATTTGACAAACTAAGCTTAAGTCTTCTGATTATGTCATTTGAGGAAATGCATAGAGAGGGGTAAGCATGTTATGTTATCATGCTGGTTCATGGTACTTATCATTAATATATGACAAGCAAAACAAGAGTTTTTGCCAATAGAATTCAAACTGGCAGCTCTTGTTTTGTGGTGGGACCCTATGCAGATGATGGTCTTTTTGTACTTGCATGCTGTTTATCATAGCTTAAACTTCCACAAAGAAGATGGTAAGTACTTACATATTGACACATATATTGGCTCTTCCCTCCAAACAACCACAAAAAAAATGATTTATATGAGTGAGGAAGTGTGCTGACCACCAAGAAACCCCTAGAAATGAAGATAGAGGAAGCAGGCCTGTTGGGAAGAGCTATAGAGAGAAAATAATCAGTTAAAACAGCACCAAGCACCAACTTTAGGAGTACTACCCTTATGGTGCATTGTCAGAGAGAGGTAAAGTACCTAACAGTTAGGACCACCAATCACAGAAATAAGCAAACCCTCCAGATAGAAATGAGGAGCAGAAATAAATCTGACTTTCTACATCCACTCCATAAATCCAGTAGTGCATGTTACCTGATGTTCACCCCAGAAACCACATGCATGCACCACCATGGATCACGGCTGTAACATTGTGTAATGACATACGTAGCTGATTGATGTTACCTCCCAGTCCATATGCCACAACTTGCAAACACCCACACGTGCAGCAAGGTAAGCAACATAGACTGCCCATTAAACATATGGGTGTATATACATATATATCATGGCATTGGGCAGGACACTAGTGGCCAGGTGCAACACCACAGGCTGTGAGCTCCATGCTAAGAAAACCAAGGAAAAGGCACATTACCAGAGGACATCACCACCAACTGTTAAGAAAAGATAGAGCTAGAGGATGACCTGAGTAGTTGTTAAAGAACGGGACAGGTGAGAAAAGAGAAAAGTTTAGCAACCTCTTCTGTGATAACAGGATCAAAAGGGAAAAGTACTGAGTATGGAAATATACACTGAGGTGTTTATTTACTAAATGTGAAGAGTGCAAAATCAGGCTCACTTCTGTATAGAAACCAATCAGTTTGTAACCTCAGCTTGTTCAGTTAAGCTTTGGCAATAAACCCCAGTATGTTAAATGTAGGAGATATCAGAACAGCAGGATCTCATCGTGAATTGCATTTTACTTGTTTTTTTAATGATTGGCTATATCCTGAGCCATAAATCAGTTAGTGGGTGGAGACAGTGGAAGAAAGTTGTTAATGAGCATGATGAAACAGGTCTGTCTGGCAGCATAAAGGGATAGTTTGTATTTTAGGAGGGTGGATTTGCAAAAGGTGAAGTATTGTAGGGATGTAGCTTTATGCTACACTAAATTAAGAGCATGGCTGTTTCTTTTGAGACTACTGGTGTTGCCTGTTGGCCAGAGTTGTAGTGGTCAGGGTCTAATTCTGTGAGTATTAAGGGGACAGATATGAACAGGTAGGATGAGGGCAGGGCAGGACAGAAGTGAGATTTTATCATACAAGTAATCAGTAGCAGAATAGAGAAGGGAAGGGTTAAAGTGGTGAAGGTTTCTATAGGAAATGGTTGTCTTTTGGAGGGATAAGAGGCTGCAGATTATAAAATGTTAGAATAATGTCTGCAACTAGAATGAAGTATAATGAAGACCTTTTTGAAGATTAGAGCACATTTTAGAGGCTACTTAACTAACACATCATTATTTCAATAATATTATAAAGTCAAGGCATCAAATATTATGTCTATCTTTTCATCACTATCAACAAGCAATGCGTTTTCAGCCTTTAAATTAGTTTCTTTTCATGCATTCTTTTACCCTTAATAAATCATTGTTTATTATTTTTTGAGTAATATAATTTCTGAAAGCATTACCTTTGAGTAGAAATACCTCATTTAGTGTAGCATACTGTTTTCTAGTTCTGGAGACACCTAACCATTTTGTCAGCTGCACTGAATTATATACTATATATTAAAATATAGTAAAAATCTACTGACAACTTTCAAATATACAGTAATGATAACTGAAAGCCATTTTACTGTATTTAAAATATAAATAGAAGTGATAACAGAATATGGGATTTTCTTCTAAAAATGTATACTGTGCATTACATTAAAGAGTAGGGTTACATTATTGACCAGAAGAGGGCAGCCTTGGATTATTTAGTTTCTATACTAAATCCATTCAAGCTAGCTCTGCACTCTCCTCCCCCTGGCTCAGTGATTCACCCTCCCATCTTGCCTCACACACAAAGAAGAGCTGCTGTACATAGAAGAAAATGCTGTGGATGTGTTTTTCTATGGGTGGATATTTTCTTCAGTTCTGATAAGAGGAATTTGCCAGCCACAGGCATTCTGGATTACACTGGATCTATGTTTCATCAAATATCAGGGATCTATTTTGAGATATGGACATCAGAGACTGCTGTCTGTGTTGGAAATGGCAAGTAGCTTTCTCCCTTCTCCTTTGTAGCTGGGGCTCGGTCTCTGGGCAGCTCCGTTATTCTATTGTGGAGGAGTCTGATCCAGGGACATGGGTGGGAAATGTAGCTCAGGATCTGGGCATAAAACGTGCAGAGATTTCTCAGCACAGATTACATTTATCATCAGAAAAATACCACAAATATTTTACTGTAAATAAGGAAAATGGAGGCTTGACTATTAATGACAGGATTGATAGAGAAATGATGTGTGGATCCAGTGTGAGCTGTGTGCTGCATTTAGAGGTGGTTGCTGAAAATCCTTTAGAGCAATTCAATCTAGACATAGAGATTCAGGATATTAATGATAATTCTCCCACTTTCTTGTATGATAATTATGTCATAGAAATTACTGAATTCTGGACAAATCCTGGTGCTCAATTTGCCTTAGAAATAGCAAAGGATTTGGATGTTGGTGTTAATGGCATTAGTCAATACATATTAAATACAAATCCTTATTTCTCATTGTCTGTAAAGAATCGTAAGGATGGCACTCTCATCCCTCAGCTGATACTAGAGAAGGTGTTAGACAGGGAGGAGAAAAGAAAACACAATCTTATTCTCACTGCTATAGATGGTGGAGAACCAGCTAGATCAGGATCCTGTCATATCACAATAACAGTCTTAGATATTAATGACAATCCACCAGTCTTTGATCAGTCAGTGTATAAAATCAACCTTAAGGAGAATATCCCTTTAAATACTGTTATATTAACTTTGAATGCAACAGATCTGGATGAGGGGGCAAATGGAGAAATTCAGTATTATTTTGATAGTCACACTTCAGAATCCTCAAGACAGTTATTTGATTTAAACCAGCATAGTGGAGAAATCTCTCTTCAAGGAAATCTGGATTATGAAGAATTAAATTTTCATGAATTGTCAATAAAAGCAGAAGATAAAGGATTACCCAGACTGATAGGGAATTGTCTGGTTCAGGTGGAAATAGAAGATGTCAATGATAATCCACCAGAAATTTCTTTCACCTCTTTGACAAATGAAATTCCTGAAAATGTACCACTAGGAACAACCGTGGGAATAATTAATGTGAGGGATAAGGATTCTGGGAAAAATAGTGAGATACAATTGAATATGTCCCCTCATTTGCCTTTTAATATCAGAACAACAAAAAATCATTATTCACTGATCACTGATGGGATTCTGGATAGAGAAAAAATACCAGAATATACTATAGAGCTGATAGCTACTGATTTAGGGTCTCCAACTCTTTCCAGTAAGACAACTGTTATTGTCAAGATTTCTGATGTTAATGATAATGCACCAACATTAACACAATCTACCTATAATGCTTTCATTAAAGAGAACAGTGACCCAGGGACTCTCCTATGCACAGTATCTGCTACTGATGCAGATGAGGGGGTTAACTCTGATCTGGTATACTCTATAGTGGAGACTCAGATAGATGGATCTTCTGTATCCTCTTTTGTTTATATCAATTCTAATACTGGTGATATATATACTCAGCGTTCTTTTGACTATGAGCACATTCAGACTCTACAAATCACCATAAAAGTAGAAGATTCTGGTTCTCCAAAGTTATTTTCTACTGTCCCTGTCTTTATATTCATATTGGATGCAAATGACAACTCCCCCACCCTGCTGTATCCGGAGCACTCTGAGGATCTCATTGTCCAAGAGAGGATCCCGAAATCTACAAGTGCTGGATATCTGGTGACAAAACTGACTGCAGTGGATCTGGACTCTGGTCACAATGCCTGGTTGGCCTTTAACCTCATTGACCCTGGCAGTTCTTCTCTGTTACAGGTATCTAAACATACAGGAGAGGTCAGGACTGTACAAGGATTTCAGGAGGCAGAAAACACAGATCAGCAACTTTTCATCCTTATAAGTGATCATGGGGATCCCCCATTATCTACTACTGTCACTGTACTTATCAGTATAGTAGATGAGGTTGTAGTACAGAGGCCCACATCTGGAAATTTTCTCACAAACTCCAAACCCCCATCAGATATGACTTTATATTTAATTGTTTCTCTTGTGGCAATCAGTTTGGTTTCCCTTGTGACTTTCATTATATTACTAGTGAAATGTCTGAGAAAGGAAAGTTATAGTTATAGTAACAGCTGCTGTTTCCTTAGTGAGTCCAAACCATACATGGATCAGTATCAGCCAGCTCTTTTCCTGAACACAGACGGAACTTTAAAATACATGGAAGTCAGGATGGTTCCTCCAGGGGGACAAGGACAATGTTACCAAACTAATGCGCCCCCAGTCCCACAACAGAGGGATTCTGCTTTTCTACAGTCTCTGGATTTTCCACAGTTACAGGAACTAGTTAAAGACTGTGATAGAACATCTGATGCAAGTTGTCTGAATAATTCAAGCAAGGTGAGTTATAATTTAAATCTGCATTTCTTTACCTTTCAGTCATTGGAATTTGGCAGGCTTCAAATTTAAGACTTTTATTTGATGCAGGAATTAGTAAAAAATTGATATAGATGATCTTAGATACATCCATGCCAAGTTTGAGATCTCTTTCCACCTGTTTTATGCTTTTTTATTACTTAAAAGTAAGTTGTTATTATCCTCTTGGGCTGACGTAAGGCACCAACTTCTGCCTGTAGACTCTGAAAGCAAACTTCAGTGTTAACCAGTATGACCAAGAACTCACAGCCTTTCTATACATACACAGTTATTTAGTAAGGATAACAAGCAGTACAACCTAATTGTATCTTATAATGCAATGTGGTGGTGTATTCAGAGGCACCTTAAAGTAAAACTAAAGGTGAAACTTTTTTTAGTTTTGGATAGAGTGGAGAGGGATAAGAACACCTGTCAGGTTTTATTGCTGTCTGTGCCCCCCGTAGGGAGATTCACCTTCTCTATTTGTCCTGCTTACCATTATCATTGAGAGTGAAAGGAAAAAAAATCCCACATTTTGGGTTGTCCCCAGAACATTAATAGAGAGGTAATCTCCCAATGGAGACATTAGTTTTGGTGACCTGTGGGACCCCAAGGAATTTCACTAATTCGCAGGGATTTCCTCTCACTGCTTGTGTTGGCTATGGGTCAGGAAGTGAAGCTAAATCTCCCCAATGGGACACAGATGCAAAAAAAAATACTAACAGAGTTAATATCCCTCCCATACACTATCCAAAATGAAAAAAAAAGTTGTGCCCATAGTTCCACTTTAATGCATTGTAGAGGATACTGTGTGAGTATGCCAGAGCTTTCACCCCATGTGGTTAATTTTATGCTTATATCAGCTATGAATTCAATAAGAACATTATTTTTCGTTATGAGTTTGCACTCAGCATGATAGTACATTTATCAACTGGTCATACAATATAACATATGTAATCTTTAAAATGTTATTTTTTTATTATTTGTTTTTATTTTTTTTAATTCTTTGTGATACACTGATACATTTTATAAAAGATTATTTGGCTCATGTTTATTGGGTGTTTACCCAAGCATGGCCATGTGCAGCCATTCAATTGTATTGATGGCTCTACATGGCTTATTTGGCTCCCCAGGCACCTGAATGTGCTTGGGATTTTGCGTGGCAGCACACAAGAGCTAGTAAGCATCTGTGAGCATGAGGCCTTACAGTGCTTATGTTTGTTATGTCATTATTCATGGAATTGGGTGTTTATGAGAAGACCACCAAGTATGTTAAAATTATTAGGAAAATCTAAAGTGTTGCAGACAATGATTCCAACAATCATTTTTCTAGTTCAGATGTAATAAATGTTATTATAATAATGAACACTGCAAGCATACACTGAATGGACAATGGCTGTGTGCAGGCTGTCTGAAAGCATCTCTCTGGACTTTGTAAACCTCTGTGGTTAAATGGGTACCGCTACCTAATATTTTTTGCTTGTGTTCAGTATATTTGTCAATTGTACATTTAAGGGATTCTGACATGTAAGAAATACACAAGATTCTATTTTAGGACCCCTTACAATTACATTATTTTCTGGTTTGTCATGCTGATCCTCTGACCGCATCACTTAGTAATTAGCTACTGTTACTATTAGTTTGTGTTCTGCACGTGTGTGTTTTGTTTTTCATCTGTTTCATTTATTTGTTTATTTTTTAACTGAAAAAAAAGCTCAAGACATATTTATTAGGTTTAGGGTACTATTGTGCATCTGATGTACTTTATATGGAGTGTATGTTGCAAGTTGAATCTATTTGGTATAATATTCACTTTGACATGTTTTGGGTTTTTTTTTTCTTTTGCTTTGTGGATTGTTTGTACTTATATAACCTGGAAGCTGCAACTTTTTTGCTTGTTGCTGTTATACAGTACAAACTGCATATGTTCCTGATACAAACTACTCTCTTCATTTGTAGTCTGAATGTAAAATTGTTGATAGGCAACGTGATCTTATTCCACTAACACACTAAATGAATACATAAACCCAGCTACATTCTGTAAGGAACATTATACTTCCACCTAGAATCTGGGGACATTTTGTAATACCAGGTCAGGCTAGTGCTTTATGAATCCTTTTGTTTTAGGAAAAATCTTGCAGAAATTATGCTGGCACTAGTTGAGCTTAGCTTGGTATTTTTACAGAGGTGCTACTGCAAAATTAGAACCAACAGTACCTTCTTACAAATATTAAAGCTATGTACTTAAAAATGTCCTATAGACATGAAAACATTACGCTTTCCCTCGCTTTCCTGGTGTGAATGCTGCTGTGCAGAGTATTTCAGGATGCTGATGTGAAGACAGATTAGGGTATATTTGCTAGTTGCATACAAAAATAAATATATTAAAACAAAAAATCAATAAGCAAAGCTGGCCATTCTAAACTGTATACTTGCTTAGTGTGGGCTGTTCCTGTTTGCAGTCACGCATGCATACTGTCACATGCTAAGAGAAATTCTCAAGCTAAATTAAATAAAATAGTTTAATCTTCTGTACATATCTGATTATTTTTAAGCAGATCTTACAATAAAGTTTGTCATCATCATGAAATAGAATACAGTAAATGTTTTCTTACAGGTTAGTATAAATACATTTACTTAAATAACAAACTGTTGCACACATTATTTGCAAGAGTATTATAGATAATGAAGCACAATATTACACATGAAATGTATTAAAATAAACCACCAAGCTTATCATTTAACCTCTACCTAACTAAATGTCTAGCAACACCTTTGTTTAATTTTCAAAGTTACGTTTCTTTTGCTATAATTGTTTAACCTTCAACAGATCATTAGAGAGTAGAGAGTATCTAATGGCCATTTTATTTAATTCATAAAAAATACACAGAATTGTGTTAAAATGCAAAAGGATATTTTCTGGATTTCTTTATTTTGAATTGTTGAATGAAGTTTACATTATGGCCAGTAGAGGTCAGACTTGGCATATTTAGAGTTTTACAGCTTGATCATTTCTAGCTAATGCAGCGCTCTCCTCCCCCTGGCTCAGTGATTCACCCTCCCATCTTCCATCACACACAAAGAAGCGTTGCTGTACAGAAAAGACAATGCCAAGGATGTTTTTCTCTGGATGGATTATTTTGTTGATGCTAATAAGAGATTTTTGACAGCTATATGCATTGTGGATTACACAGGATCTATGTTCCATCAAATACCAAGGAAACACTGTAAGATATGGACATCAGAGATTGCTTTCTGTGTTGGAAATGGCAAGTAGCTTTCTCCCTTCTCCTTTGTAGCTGGGGCTGGGTCTCTGGGCAGCTTCGTTATTCTATTGTGGAGGAGTCTGATCCAGGGACATGGGTAGGAAATGTAGCTCAGGATCTGGGCATAAAACGTGCAGAGATTTCTCAGCGCAGATTACATTTATCATCTGAGAAATACCAAAAATATTTTACTGTAAATAAGGAAAATGGAGGCTTGATTATTAATGACAGGATTGATAGAGAGAACCTTTGTGGATTCAGTGCGAGCTGTGTGCTGCATTTAGAGGTGGTTGCTGAAAATCCTTTGGAGATTTTTAGTCTAGATTTAGAGATTCAGGATATCAATGATAATGTCCCCACTTTTGTAGTTAATGATCAATTTATTAAAATTACAGAACTGGTGACAAGTCCAGGTATTCAGTATGCCTTAGAAATAGCAAAAGATTTGGATGTTGGTGTTAATGGTGTCAGTCAGTACACATTGAACACAAGTCCTTATTTCTCTTTATCCTTAAAAAAACGTGTAGATGGAACTCTCATCCCTCAGCTTATATTAGAGAAGGTGTTAGATAGGGAAGAAAAACAAGAACACAATCTTATTTTAACTGCTATTGATGGTGGAGAACCAGCTAGATCAGGATCCTGTCATATCACAATAACAGTGTTAGATATTAATGACAATCCACCAGTCTTTAATCAATCAGCTTATAAGATAAAACTGAAGGAAAATCTCCCTTTAAATACTATTGTGCTGCTATTAAATGCAACAGATTTGGATGAGGGGGCAAATGGAGAAATTCAGTATTATTTTGATAGTCACACTTCTGAATCATCAAGGCAGTTATTTGATTTGAACCAGCACACTGGAGAAATCTTTATCAAAGGAAATGTAGATTATGAAGAGTTGTATCTTTATGAATTATCAATTAAAGCAGAAGATAAAGGATTACCCAGCTTGATAGGGAATTGTCTGGTTCAGGTAGAAATAGAAGATATTAATGATAATCCTCCAGAAATTTCTTTCACCTCGTTAATGAATGAGATTCCAGAAAATACACAAATAGGAATGACTGTGGGATTAATTAATGTGAGAGATAAGGATTCTGGAAAAAATGGAGAAATACAATTGGATATGTCTCCACAATTACCATTCAAGATCAGAGCAGTTAAAAATCGTTATTCACTGATCACTGATGGGAATCTGGATAGAGAAAAAAATTCCCAATACACTATTGAACTGACAGCTACTGATTTAGGCTCTCCGGCTCTGTCCAGTAGGACGATTGTTAGTCTCAGGGTTTCTGATGTTAACGATAATACACCAACCTTTTCACAATCTACCTATAATGCCTTCATTAAAGAGAACAGTGACCCAGGGACTCTTCTATGTACAGTGTCTGCTACTGATGCAGATGAGGGGGTTAACTCTGACCTGGTTTACTCTTTATTGGAGACCCATATAGATGGATCCTCTGTATCCTCTTTTGTTTATATCAGTTCTAATACTGGTGATCTTTATGCTCAGCGTTCCTTTGACTATGAGCACATTCAGATTCTACAAATTACGATAAAAGTAGAAGATTCTGGATCTCCAGGATTATTTTCTACTGTCCCTGTCTTTATATTCATATTGGACACAAATGACAACTTCCCCACCCTGTTGTATCCTGAGCACTCTGAGGATCTCATTGTCCAAGAGAGGATCCCAAAATCTACAAGTGCTGGATATCTTTTGACAAAACTGACTGCAGTGGATCTGGACTCTGGTCACAATGCCTGGTTGGCCTTTAACCTTTTTGACCCTGGCAGTTCTTCTCTGTTCCAAGTGTCAAAACACACTGGAGAGGTCAGGACCATACGAGGATTTCAGGAAGGAGAAAATATGGAGCAGCAACTTATCATCTCTATCAGTGATCATGGGGATCCCCCATTATCTACTACTGTCACTGTATTTGTCAGTATAGCAGATAATATTGTAGTGGAAAAACCCAAATCCGGAGATTTCCACAGGAATTCCAAACCACCATCAGATATGACTTTATATTTAATTGTTTCTCTTGTGGCTATTAGTTTGGTTTCCCTTGTGACTTTCATTATATTACTAGTGAAATGTCTGAGGAAGGAAAGTTATAGTTATAGCAGCAGCTGCTGTTATCTTAGTGGATCTGAATCAAAATCATACATGGATCAGTATCAGCCGGCTCTTTTCCTGAACACAGATGGAACTTTAAAATACATGGAAGTCAGGATGGTTCCTCCAGGGGGACAAGGACAATGTTACCAAACTAATGTGCCCCCAGCCCCACAACAGAGGGATTCCGCTTTTCTACAGTCTCTGGATTTTCCTCAGTTACGGGAACTAGTTAAGGACAATGATAGCACATCAGATACAAGCTGCCTAAATGACCCAAGCAAGGTGAGGTATTATTCGTATTATTTTAGATGTGGTTTTTATTTTAGTTCATAGCATCTAATGCAAAATTGTGGGTAATACTGAAGGTCAAAATTCTATGAGAATTGAGACTTCTTTTTAAGATTCCAATATCCAGTAATGGAACAACCTGACTGTATGTCACAATGCAATGTGGTATGCTCTTGATAGGTGTATCCCTGTATTTTCGGGAATATGATATGGGGATGCGTTTGCATACAGAATTTGAAAATTTTAAATCATGTTAATACTACATTCAAATGTGCTAGTAGTGCCTACAAGTATTGGTTGTTTTCATCTTTCCCCGCATGTGGTTAGCTTAGAATTTTTAAAGGGTATGTAAACCCTATAAAATGAATGTCTGCCTAATTCATTTGCCTTATTTGGTCCCTGATGGTCTGTTAAACATGCCACTGAAATAGTTTTGTTATATCTGTTTAATGTCTGTTGATGAAGCCAAAAATCATGTTTATAACTTTCTGTGTTCTTTGCTGTGCTGAATGTTACCAGTTACATTATTTTCAGTTATCTTTAAGGAATACAGAACCACACCTTCTGTGCTATGGGGAAGGGGAGTGAGGTGGCATCCTATAATCTTACTCTGTTTTCGTTGCCCTAATACAGAAGGTTGAGTGAGTTCATTCATCCTAGGACTGTGTGTTATTGGCAGAATTACTAGGTGAAAAGAAAAAGAAAAAAGTGTGGCAAAAGAAAAATAATGTAGCCAGCCCATTAGTAGATGGCAAGCTGTAATATATAGCATTTTTGTTTTTGGGTTTAGATACCTTTTAATTAGTGACAGCTTTAATTTAGAGTACTGTAAGCTAAACTGTGTGAGTCTTGCCATAATTTGCAAGTATGCAAAAGTATACTTACACATTATTATAAATGTGAACACCTGTGAGCAATCCCAAAAAAATGAAATTTAAATAAAAATTAAATTAAATTAGAAACTCTGCTCACACAGATACATACTCATAAAAATGTGCTAAATTCAGAAAAAACATAAAATGATTATTCCGTGCTTCTCTTAATGTTAACCAATAATGTATATAAAATTCCAATGTGAAAAAACTATATAAATATAAACAAAAACTACTAAATAATAAACTCCATCTCCATATTCTGATTCTTTCAATATATAATGATGAATTGTGCCTTCACCAACACCGACACCAGTTGTGCTCTCACCTGAGGTTTTTGATCGCATAATTAAGTATGGTCAAAAATGGCATGAGAATGATATCTCCCTGAGGAATCCATGTGTCCCTAGGTAACGCGTAGGGGAGGGGCTTGGTGATGTCAGGACGCTCGTGGTCAGCTGACCTGTCCCAGAGAGAGCTCATGGAGAGTTTGTTTAATGAGCATAAGCCATTTTTGACCAAACTTAATTGTGTGGTCAAAAATCTCAGGTGAGGGCACAAGTGGTGTCGGTGTTGGTGAAGGCACTTTGCATATAATGATGATTTGTGCCATTCATATACAATGTGCCTTCACCAACACCACTTGTGCTCTCACCTGAGATTTTTGACCGCACAATTAAGTTTGGTCAAAAATGGCTTGCGCTCACTAAACGAACTCTCCATGAGCTCTCTCTGGGACAGGTCAGCTGACTGCAAGCGTCGTGACATCACTGAGCCCCTCCCCTATGCATTACACCACAGGGACACATGGCTTCCTCAGGGGGATATCATTATCATGCCATTTTTGACCATACTTAATTATGCGGTCAAAAACCTCAGGTGAGAGCACAACTGGTGTCAGTGTTGGTGAAGGCACATTTAATATATCAAAAGGAAGATTTGAATGGTACAAATCATCATTATATGTTGAAAGAATCACGATATGGAGATGGAGTTTATTATTTAGTAGTTTTTTGTTTATATTTATATAATTTTTTCACATTGGAATTTTATATACATTATTGGTTAACAGTAAGAGAAGCATGGCATGATCATTTTATGTTTTTTCTATACTTCCACATTATGGTACATTTACTTTATGAGCTTGCACTCCTCAAACACTGACAGATCTATGCTGTCACTCGCTGCTTTGTTTCCCCTACCACCATTATCTTGTTTGATGCTTCTTCCGGGTCTCCCATCATCCTCTTCAGTCCATTTGTCAACTACCTCAAATACCCTGTTCAACTATCGTAGAACAGGGTATTTATCATACAAACAAATGGGAAAAGTAGAAGTTTTGCAGGTAATCTAATCTAAACCATGTTTTTTTTTATTGCTCAGTTTTTATTGGTAGTAATGTTATTCAACTAATGAGCACATCAAGTGTATAATGTGTGAACAATGACTGAGGTCAGGTTTGTCTGTCTGTGGTTAGAATTAGCACAATAATACTTCACTGTTATGAAAATTCTCTGACAGCATCATTTAATGCAGGGGTAGGCAACCTTAAATAGGTGGCGATATACCTGAACAACATGGCCAACGTCAACCGATGCACCAGGCACTGTGTCACCTCCTCGCCCCTGATTTAACCTCTAATTGCTGTACTACTATGTCACAAATGAGTGCATGGCACGGCAATCATGGGTTTGAATCAGGTGGTGAGGAGGCAACATAACACCTCCTCACCACCTGTCAAACACACTCAGATCACTTTGCAGAGGAGCAGCAGTGCCTGCTGCACTTGTGAATGAGCTGTTAGTTACATCTGGCAGCGGCACCCTTAGGGCTTGTTCACATGTAAAGTTGGGGGGTGGTAAAACCCTGTGGTTGAGTCATGGTTTTACTGCCCCCAATCCCTACCCCTTTTAGCTGCTGAAGCAGTAGCCAAAGGTGCCCCAACAGCAATTACACCCCCTGTTGCTTTTGGTGGGTGCTACCACCTGCCAATCAGACCCTTTTAAGTAAATGGGACCACTTTGCAAACACCCCGTAGCTGCATGCTTCTGCAGGGTCCAAGGGGTTAAAGCAGGTGGTGAGAAAGCAACACACCGCTGCCTGTTTAACGCCTTGTTTTCTGTACTGCACAAGGTTGTAGGGCACTTGCAGAGCAGCCTTATTCACTCAATGGGTCATGCTTGGCAGGTGCTACACCCACCAATCATGACAGGGTGTAGGAGCCAGTGCTACAGAGGAGACTCGGCTTGCTCCCTACTATAGCTCCAACTTTACAAGTAGTTCCTCTGCATTGCACTCTGTTTGATACTCTGAGATGGCAGGTCAGCAAGCCCAACATTAACCAGAAACCGGCGCTCAAATCTCTCTTGCGGCACTCAAAATACAATCCCCTTTTTTTTCTTTTTTTCTCGTTTTACAATGCTATTCACTTATTCTGGGCTCGCAACAGGACGGCTGACCGCTGCGGTTTCCTACACAGGAGACCGCTAGATTTGCCATCACTCGGTCCCCTCACACTGCACTCTTCCACCCTCAACATGCAGCACTTCCGTATATCGGAAGGAAAATGGTGCAGGTTTTGGTGAATGCAGGATCGGCACCTCACCCGGCGTGCATGCGCAGTGTTCCCGGATCAGCTCACAAGCTTCATGCATTGACATTTTTATGTACTCACATGCTATGGACGCCATGACAGTCAACCATCTTTAGTGCTTGGAAAAAATCTGTTTTGAAGTTTTTTACCATTTAAAGGAGCAGATCGATCTTTGTGCATTTTACATGCACAGACCTAAAGTTACATTCAAGCCCATTCATAGTACATTATTTCTTATATGATCTCAATCAGTCCATCTGTTAAGCGCTATTTATCGCCATTGGTTGTTACTTTTATTGCCATCTTTTGCTATCACCATTGCTATGGCTGTTTCTTAGTCCACTGTTTATTCATTGATTGCTACAGTGAATGTCTCTCGCTTAGAGTAGTTACTCACTACATGTTTGGGGACCTCTTTCTCCCCTCTTTTTTTTTTGTTGTTGGGTGTCATTTGGGACGTTTCTTGCAGAATCCCCCTCCCCCCCTTGTTGCACAGAAGGGGAGCTGCCGGGGTTCTCACTGCCATTTAGTTCCATATATAAGGATCCTTCCCATGCATTGTGCTTTCATCAGTTGCTCTGAGGAAGGGAGTTTGACTCCCAAAACATGTTAGAACTTTACCTGAGGACCCATGATGTCCACGACTGGCATCCTTTGACTTCTTGTCTCTGTTTTTATTACCTTTTTGGCTTGTGAGTATGTTTTTGTATTTTTAAATAAATTTCATATTATCACGGTAATGCAGGAGGAGAGTGCGCCCTGTTTTGTTCTTTTCTGCCAGCAAGCCCAGACCGATCTACTAGTCACCTGGCCGAGAAATATTGACCCCCGATTTAATGTTTCACCACTGTTATTATTAGTTTGTGTTTTTTGTATTATTTTTTTTCACAATTTTACTTGGTTGATATTGAAAAAAAACCTGTTGCATTTATATGTAATAACTCCAGGTATAATTTGTACTTTATATGCAATGAATGTTTCAGGTAACTCTGTCTATGCAGGGAAACATTCGCTTTAAAATGCAGCACAGCAATGAGCCCATCTGTCTGTCACTCTACTTTAACTTTCCTTGAGTATACTTATTGCCCGCTTGTGAACTAATTTCTGCTGCTTCATCTCATGCTCCAGCTCTGCTGTACAGTTACAGCAAGAAGCTGATACCAAGTAAAATTAACTGCTTGTATTAAAAAAAGTAAAAATGTATTAATTGCAGAGCTGCATTAATACATACCTTTTTTATTTACCTGTGTCCATGTGCTAAGTGAATCTGTATAGGAGTGGTTTCATAATTATCAATCAGCTGCTGTACCTGCAGGGCTCTAATAAGGAAAACTGCAGGGTTTGCATCTCTTTAGACGTCCTTTCCTTTGGAAGTATCTCACCAAAAATGACATTTTTGTTGCAGGGGATGCCCAAAATCTGGCTCGTATCTTAGTGCAGACTTCTGGGAAAATCAGTAAGCCAATCACACAAGTAGGAAATGACATACCCGTGGGGTGTTCTGTATACCATCTGTGTGCAGAACACTTCCAGGTAGCCATATTGCATTGCATTTTAGAGAAAATTACAGCGTTGCAGATTGAAAAAGGAAAGAACATTTTTAATATCATTCAATTGCAATATGACTTGTGTTGCATTGTATACACTATATTATGTATTTTTTTATTTGCAGAATTTTTTTTCACAAAAGTGCTTACGCTTTATGCTATAACATTTTTCACCCAAACACAAATATAAATTTCAAAAGAGCTATAATGTATTTTAACCAATGTACCAAACTACGCTTTAAGAACTGGGAATAACCTGACAGTTGCGGTACACTGTGGAATTGATTTACTACAACTGGAAAGTACAAAATCTGGTGCAGCTGTACATGATAGCCAATCAGTTTCTTACTTCATCTTGTTCATTAAATCTTTGACAACAAAACCTGGAAGCTGATCGGTTTCTATGCAGAGTTGCTGCAGATTTTGCACTCTCCAGTTTTAGTAGATCACCCCTTTATTTATAATACATTTCTTTGCAACTTCCAGAACAATATGCATTCATGAAAGCCAGAAAAGTATATAATGCCTATTTTTATTAATCATTAAAGCAATATATAGGAAATACTGTTATATAAAAATGTCTGGATTTCTTCACTTTAAATTGGTGGGTGAGGTTTGCATTATTGGCCAGAAGAGGGCAGGATTAGCACACTTAGCAGCACAGCTAGATCTATTCAAGCTAGCTCAGCGCTCTCCTCCCCCTGGCTCAGTGATTCACCCTCCCATCTTTCCTCCTCACACACAAAGACGAGCTACTAAACAGAAAAGACAATGCAGTGGACATGTTTTTCTCTGGATGGATTATTTTATGTTAAGAAGAGAATTTGACAGCTATAGGCATTGTGGATTACAAAGGATCTATGTTCCATCAAATATCAAGAAAACATTGTAAGATATGGACATCAGAGACTGCTTTCTGTGTTGGAAATGGCAAGTAGCTTTCTCCCTTCTCCTTTGTAGCTGGGGCTGGGTCTCTGGGCAGCTTCGTTATTCTATTGTGGAGGAGTCTGATCCAGGGACATGGGTAGGAAATGTAGCTCAGGATCTGGGCATGAGACGTGCAGAGATTTCTCAGCGCAGATTACATTTATCATATGAGAAATACCAAAAATATTTTACTGTAAATAAGGAAAATGGAGGCTTGACTATTAATGACAGGATTGATAGGGAGATCCTGTGTGGATCCAGTGTGAACTGTGTGATGAATTTAGAGGTGGTTGCTGAAAATCCACTAGAGCTCTTTAGTCTAGACATAGAGATTCAGGATATTAATGATAATGCTCCTAGGTTCCTAGCTAATGATTATCTTATTGAAATTACAGAATTGTTGACAAGCCCTGGTATTCAGTTTGCTTTAGAAATAGCAAAGGATTTGGATGTTGGTGTTAATGGTGTTAGTCAGTACATATTAAACACAAATCCTTATTTCTCATTATCTGTAAAGAATCGTAAGGATGGCACTCTCATCCCTCAGCTGATATTAGAGAAGGTGTTAGATAGGGAAGAGAAACAGAAACACAATCTTATCCTCACTGCTATAGATGGTGGAGAACCAGCTAGATCAGGATCCTGTCATATCACAGTCACAGTGTTAGATATTAATGACAATCCACCAGTCTTTGATCAGCCAGTGTATAAGATAAAACTAAAGGAAAATGTCCCTTTAAATACTATTGTGTTATCATTAAATGCAACAGATCTGGACGAGGGGGCAAATGGAGAAATTCAGTATTATTTTGATAGTCATACTTCAGAATCTTCAAGGCAGTTATTTGATTTAAATCAGAATAGTGGAGAAATTTTTGTCAAAGGATATGTGGATTATGAAGAGTTAAATTTTCATGAACTATCAATAAAAGCAGAAGATAAAGGATTACCAAGACTGATAGGGAATTGTCTGGTTCAGGTAGAAATAGAAGATGTCAATGATAATGCCCCAGAAATTTCTTTCTCCTCTTTGACAAATGAGATTCCAGAAAATATACCACTAGGAACAAGCGTGGGTATAATTAATGTGAAGGATAGGGATTCAGGAAAAAATGGTGAAATACAATTGACTATGTCACCACAATTACCTTTTAGGATCATTGCAGTTAAAAATCATTATTCATTGGTCACTGATGGGAATCTGGATAGAGAAAAAATAGCCCAATACACTATTGAGCTGACAGCTTCTGATTTAGGGACTCCAACTTTGTCTGCTAAGATGACTGTTATTCTCAGGGTTTCTGATGTTAATGATAATGCACCAATATTTTCACAATCTACCTATAATGCTTTCATTAAGGAAAGCAGTGACCCAGGGACTCTTCTATGTACAGTGTCTGCTGCTGATGCAGATGAGGGGATGAACTCTCATTTAGTTTACTCTATAGTGGAGACCCAGATAGATGGATCCTCTGTATCTTCTTTTGTTTATATAAATTCTAACAATGGTGATTTATATGCTCAGCGTTCCTTTGACTATGAGCACATTCAAACTCTACAAATCACTATAAAAGTAGAGGATTCTGGATCTCCGAAGTTATTTTCTACGGTCCTTGTCTTTATATTCATATTGGATACAAATGACAACTCCCCCACCCTGCTGTATCCGGAACACTCTGAGGATCTTATTGTCCAAGAGAGGATCCCAAAATCTACAAGTGCTGGATATCTGGTGACAAAACTGACTGCAGTGGATCTGGACTCTGGTCACAATGCCTGGTTGGCCTTTAACCTCATTGACCCTGGCAGTTCTCTATTCCAAGTGTCTAAACATACTGGAGAGGTCAGGACTATAAGAGGATTCCAGGAAGGAGAAATTATGGAGCAGCAACTTATTATCTCTATCTGTGATCATGGGGATCCTCCATTATTTACTACTGTCACTGTAGTTGTCAGTATAGCAGATGATGTTGTAGTAGAAAGACCTAAATCTGGGGATTTTCTCACAAACTCTAAACCACCAACAGATATGACATTATATTTAATTGTTTCTCTTGTGGCAATCAGTTTGGTTTCCCTTGTCACATTCATTATATTACTGGTGAAATGTCTGAGAAAGGAAAGTTATGGTTTTGGTAGCAGTTGCTGTTATCTTAGTGGATCTGACACTAAGTCATATATAGATCAGTATCAGCCGGCTCTTTTCCTGAACACAGATGGAACCTTAAAATACATGGAAGTCAGGATGGTTCCTCCAGGAGTACAGGGACAATGTTATCAAACTAATGTGCCCCCAGCCCCTCAACAGCGGGATTCTGCTTTCCTGCAGTCTCTGGATTTTCCCCAGTTACAAGAACTAGTTAAAGACAATGATAGCACATCGGACACAAGCTGCCTGAATGATCCAAGCAAGGTGAGTTATATTTAAAACTACTATATTTTCCTTTATTAATTTAATGTGTAAAAAATAATACTGTGGGGTAAACCACGCTGATCCCTGCTCTGAAACCGCTTGAACTGTCCAGGGACAGTAAAAGATAAATTCTTTCATTTTAAAAATGTTGTTTTTTGTTATTGAACACATTTAAATTTAAAGCATAATGTATTCATGACCTAGGAGCTCATGTGCTTTCCATGGATAACAGCACTACTGTATTGTGGGGAGGGGGGGGATATGGCATGTATATGTGTGTGTGTATATATATATATATATATATATATATATATATATATATATTATATATTGCACACACACACATGATATGTGACAATTTATTTCCAGGAATGCCAGCGGCATAGCATTATGGTGATTAGTTACTTGGTCATTTACATGTGAGCATGTTCTGACATGTTCTAACTTGCACTCCCCTGCGTCACAGACCACTACTCAGTTTTTATGGATTATATGAAGTATTAACGTGTGTGTGGTTTGGGCTGTTGGCTGAAAATGAGTGACAGGAATCTGGAGCAGCGGATTAACATCAACTTTTGCATGGAAATTGGCAAAAGTGCGAGTGAAAAGTTAGCTGTGTTCCAACAGGCCTATAGTGATTATTCCATGAACAAATCAAGTGTTTTTGGATAGCATAGGTGGTCTAGGGAGGGGCAAGAAAATGAGAAGAGAGGAGGTGGGCAGCCAAAAATGCAAAGGACAGATTAAAATGTGGAGTGCAAACCCTCCTATGCTTAGATCAAAGATTTAGTGTGCGAATGATGGCAGAAGAATTGTACAGATTCTAACAGAAGATTTGGAAATGAGAAAGATTGCCACACAGTGCCACAAATCTTAACAGAAGATCAGAAAGAATGTTGTCTTCAAATTTCATCTAGTTTTTTTTTTTATAGTCCATTCTGAGAATTAAATTGTCACACCTCGTACATGATAATTCTATAGCCAAGCTATTACTATCAACATGCCAATTGATAATTGATGAAAATTATATAAAATGATACAGACAATCCTTAAAGTGTATATATTTTTTAATAATGCAGTATAAGTACTTGTTTATTTATTTTCTTTGTGTTAAACTGAGACTTTATAGTAAACCATCTTGATTGATTATTATTGATGGTTGATTTTTATTACATCATTTTAACTTATTTGTGTGGTTATTTGTTGTTTTTTTATAAAAACAGCAGTAAAAAAAAAATGGGAAAAGTACAAGTGTTGCATAAATTCTAATTCCAATTATCTTTTCTCTTGGCTCAGTTTACAAGAAGTAGTAAATCAAATGTTACTGTTAAATACTGCAAGGATTTAATAAATAATAACTGATTTAGTTGTATGTATACATCTCTTTTAAACAGTATTTTGTGTACTTTTGTGCTTTGGATTGGCACAGCAACAGGGTTGTCTGTTTGTTGCATTAAGAATATTTGCTGGTTCTACCTTATAGAGAAACTTTTATGAAAAATTTATCTTTCAAACCCTCTTGTGATTATGCTTCTCTGGCTGTCAGTCTAATCCTCTATTCGCATCACTTTGTTTGCTGCTATTGTTATTAGTTTGGTTTTTTTTTGCTACTGTCAGAATTGTTGTCTTTGCTTAAAAAAAAAGAATGAAACTAGCAATGCATTTATTAGGTCAGGGCTTAAAATTTCGAGTCTAGACCTACTAGCCAGGCACAAACCTTACTCTCCACCAGTTGCCCCACCCAACCTTGCCCAGGTCCGCCTCCAACCCCACCCTGGCCCGCCGCACAACCCCGCCCCCTTAAAGCTTATGAAATTACATTTTTCTTTAGAATAAAGAGTCCAAAATATAAAGCTGTATACAGTAATGTATATCCCAGCTCCCCTGTACTCCATTATAGTGATATGACATGTATGGAGTACTTACTCCTTGAGTCCCCCGCAGAGGTGGAGAGGGTGTCTGCTCTCAGTGGAAGAGAGCAAACCTCTCCTGCACCTGTCCCCTCAGCGGTGGTGCCGAAGAAGCCGGAAACCGGAACTCGGCTTCACAATGAGGCTTGGAGTGCAGCCGCTCCATCATCTGTGCTCGCCACTAGAGAATTTCTCCTCGCATTTGGTGAGGGGAGAGCTGCTTTTTCAAGCCCTGTATTAGGTGTATGACACTAATGTGATCGTGATGCTTACAGGTACAGCTATCTATAGTTTTAGGATACCAAGTAATGGTTTTATTTTATATTCTGTGCATGTTGCAGGATAAGGTGAACTTAAACAAGGAAACATCACCTTAACATGGTCGTATGATTTTTCTTTTGCTCTCAGGACTCAATGTATTGTTTACTTGTATTTAGGTAACCTAACTGAAAAAAGTCAACTCTCTACCTTGTTGCTATCATACATGTTGGGGTAAAGTGAGCACTTGACACATGCTTGTATTATAAATCCAGTATTTTAGTACCAAATATATATGTAAAGCGCTGCGTAAATTGACTGAACTATACAAGTACCTGAAAGATATAAATAATACAGATCAATACTACATGGTTAAAGTCATTGCTGTTCTCTTACCTCTTGCCAGCATGTTTGGTGCTAAGCTGACAAACTTTTTGTCAAAGAAATAGAGCTTTGATTGTTATAGAGTGTTGCCCTTAACTCTTCTTGTATAAATATTGCTGTGCTGGAAAGTTTAGGAAACCATTATCAACACAGATTCAGGTATATATGCTAGTTGTATAGTTGCATACATTTTGATTGAATATATAACTGAATTAAATTTTGTGTGTTTTGAAGCTTACTTGGAGTTTAGCTTTGCCTGTTCTGCTAATTTGGTTTCTTGCATCTAAACAAAAATATTCAGCAGATATATTAATTTAAATTAGTTTACCTGATAAGTGTATAATGTTCCTTTTAGCCAACCACAAGTTTGTATGACATTACATACAAATGAAAAACTACTGGAAAACTTTAAAGCTTTGTTCAGTACAAATATTCAAATCTTGTGTATGTGAGTTTGTTCAAGCACCATATTATATTTCTATGAAATATTAGAATATTATAACTATATTTATGAAAAGCAATACAAATTATACAGGATCCATGCCACAAAAAGTCACTCCATTAAAAGTGCAAACTCTAAATCATTAAAACCATTTTAAAAATGTTTGAAGTTTGTACATAGGGACAACCGCCCTGCAATAAATCAAGAATGTCAACCACAGTACACATAGGACTAAAAAAATAGCAAGCTGAATACTGAGAACATATCCTTTGATACATTTTTTTAGTTTTTTAAAGTTATGTTTCTTTTGCTATCATTGCTTTACCTTCAAGAGATCATTAAACTGTAGTTTTAGGTAAAATAAATTCCCACTGAAACACAAAAACAATCTTATTTAAGAGATACAGTACATTAGCTGGTGTACTATACTACTCTTTCAGCAATGGTCATGATAGTTGCTACACTGTAGGCATAATACATTTCTTTGTAGTTAACAAAATATAATGCATTCATTAACAATAAAAGAACATGTAATACCTATTTTTTAATTTCTTTTAAATTATACAATGTATATACTGTAGGTATATTATAGTGTTACAGAAGAAATTGGCATCT
The DNA here is from genome assembly GCF_062004578.1 of Staurois parvus. Classification (NCBI taxonomy): domain Eukaryota; kingdom Metazoa; phylum Chordata; class Amphibia; order Anura; family Ranidae; genus Staurois; species Staurois parvus. The sequence continues at coordinate 9,109,492 of NW_028317802.1, read as the reverse complement.
TTACTGATTTTTTTTTTATTAAATTGGTGGATGCAGTTCATATTATTAGCCAAAAGAGAGCAGCCTTGGTATGTTTAGCTTCACAGCTAGATTAGTTCTAGCTAAGCCTGCACTCTCCTCCCCCTGGCTCAGTGATTCACCCTCCCATCTTCGATCACACACAAAGAGGAGCTGCTGTTCAGAAAAGACAATGCCGTGGATGTGTTTTTCTCAGGATGGATTATTTTTTCAATGCTTAGAAGATAATTTTGATAGCTAAATGCATTGTGGATTACACAGGATCTATGTTCCATCAAATTTTAAGGAAACATTGTAAGATATGGACATCAGAGATTGCTGTCTGTGTTGGAAATGGCAAGTAGCTTTCTCCCTTCTCCTTTGTAGCTGGGGCTGGGTCTCTGGGCAGCTTCATTATTCTATTGTGGAGGAGTCTGATCCAGGGACATGGGTAGGAAATGTAGCTCAGGATCTGGGCATAAAACGTGCAGAGATTTCTCAGCGCAGTTTACATTTATCATCTGAGAAATACCAAAAATATTTTACTGTAAATAAGGAAAATGGAGGCTTGATTATTAATGACAGGATTGATAGAGAGACCCTGTGTGGATCCAGTGTGAGCTGTGTGCTGAATTTAGAGGTGGTTGCTGAAAATCCTTTAGAGCTTTTTAGTCTAGATATAGAGATTCAGGATATTAATGATAATTCTCCCACATTCTTAACTACTGAATATCTTATTGAAATTTCAGAAATATTCACAAGTGCTGGCACTCAGTTTGCCTTGGAAATTGCAAAAGATCTAGATGTTGGTATTAATGGTGTTAGTCAGTACATATTGAACACAAATCCTTATTTCTCATTATCTGTAAAAAATCGTGTAGACGGCACTCTCATCCCTCAGCTGATATTAGAGAAGGTGTTAGATAGGGAGGAGAAGCAAGAACACAATCTTATTCTCACTGCTATTGATGGAGGAGAACCAGCTAGATCAGGATCCTGTCATGTCACAATAAAAGTGTTAGATATTAATGACAATCCACCAGCTTTTGATCAGTCAGTTTATAAGATCAAGCTGAAGGAAAATCTCCCTTTAAATACAGTTGTATTGTTATTAAATGCAACAGATTTGGATGAGGGGGCAAATGGAGAAATTCGTTATTATTTTGATAGTCACACTTCTGAAACCTCAAGGCATTTATTTGGTGTGAATCAACACAGTGGAGAAATCTTTGTCAAAGGAAATATTGATTTTGAAGAAACACATCTTCATGAATTATCAATAAAAGCAGAAGATAAAGGATTACCCAGATTGATAGGGAATTGTCTGGTTCAGGTAGAAATAGAAGATATTAATGATAATTCCCCAGAAATTTCTTTTATCTTTTTGACAAATGAGATTCCAGAAAATATACCACTAGGAACAACTGTGGGAGTAATTAATGTGAGAGATAAGGATTCTGGGAAAAATGGTGAAATTCAATTGGATTTGTCTCCACAATTACCTTTTAAGATCATAACAGGTAAAAATCGCTATTCTCTGGTCACTGATGGGATTTTGGATAGAGAAAAAATGTCCCAATATACGTTTGAACTGACAGCTACTGATTTAGGCTCTCCAGCTCTGTCCACTAGGATGATTGTTAGTCTCAGGGTTTCTGATGTTAATGATAATGAACCGACATTTACACAATCTACCTATAATGCCTTCATTAAAGAGAACAGTGACCCTGGGACTCTTCTATGTTCAGTGTCTGCTACTGATACAGATGAGGGGGTTAACTCTAATTTAGTTTACTCTATAGTGGAAACCCAGATAGATGGATCCTCTGTATCCTCTTTTGTTTATATAAATTCTAATAATGGTCAAATATATGCTCAGCGTTCCTTTGACTATGAACACATTCAGACTCTACAAATCACTATAAAAGTAGAGGATTCTGGATCTCCAAAGTTATTTTCTACTGTCCCTGTCTTTATATTCATATTGGATACAAATGACAACTCCCCCACCCTGCTGTATCCAGAGCACTCTGAGGATCTCATTGTCCAAGAGAGGATCCCAAAATCTACAGGTGCTGGATATCTGGTGACAAAACTGACTGCAGTGGATCTGGACTCTGGTCACAATGCCTGGTTGGCCTTTAACCTCATTGACTCTGGCAGTCCTTCACTATTCCAAGTATCTAAACATACAGGGGAGATCAGGACTGTACGAGGATTTCAGGAGTCAGAAAATACAGAGCAACAACTTGTCATCTCTATAAGTGATCATGGGGATCCTCCATTATCTATTACTGTCACTGTAGTTGTCATGATAGCAGATGATGTTGTAATAGAAAGACCTAAATCTGGGGATTTTCTTACAAACTCTAAACCACCATCAGATATGACATTATATTTAATTGTTTCTCTTGTGGCAATTAGTTTAGTTTCCCTTGTCACATTCATTATATTACTGGTGAAATGTCTGAGAAAGGAAAGTTATGGTTTTGGTAGCAGTTGCTGTTATCTCAGTGGATCTGACACTAAGTCATATATAGATCAGTATCAGCCGGCTCTTTTCCTGAACACAGATGGAACCTTAAAATACATGGAAGTCAGGATGGTTCCTCCAGGAGTACAGGGACAATGTTATCAAACTAATGTGCCCCCAGCCCCTCAACAGCGGGATTCTGCTTTTCTACAGTCTCTGGATTTTCCCCAGTTACAAGAACTAGTTAAAGACAATGATAGCACATCGGACACAAGCTGCCTGAATGATCCAAGCAAGGTGAGTTATACTTTAAATCTACATTATTTTCATTTTATTAATTTAATGTGTAAAAAATAATAATGTAGAATTAAACATACTGAATCCTGCTCTGAAACTGCTTGAACTGTCCTGAGAAAGTGTACGATAAATGCCCTCAGTTTAAATACATTTTTTTTGTTACTGATGTCAATTCAATTTAGAGTAAAACATAGGATTAAAAAAAAAACCTCATTGATTTACAATTCTGTGAGGTTCCTGCACGACCTAGGGGCTCCTGAGCTTCCAATACATGTTTTGTTACAGCACAACACCACTGTACTGCATTTTAGGGGATTATGGCATTGCCATGTATTTGTATACATTCCTAAACTATTTCTAACTAAAGTTTGTCAATACCTATACATATCAGATTATTTCAGCTTTTACCCCATATTGTACATTTGTTTTCTTAGGTTTCATTTAAACAATGCTATATATATATATATATATATATATATATATATATATATATATGTACATTATATTGCCAAAAGTATTGGGACACCCCTTCAAATTATTGTTCCAATCACCTTCATGGCCACAGGTGTATAAAATCAAGCACCTAGGCATGCAGACTGCTTCTACAAACATTTGTGAAAGAATGGGTCGCTCTCAGGAGCTCCATGAATTCAAGTGATAGGTTGCCACCTGTGCGATAGTCCATCCGTAAAATTTTCATGCTACTAAATATTCCACAGCCAACAGTTAGTGGTATTATAACAAAGTGGAAGCAACTGGGAACAACAGCAACTCAGTCACAAAGTGGTAGGCCACGTAAAATGACAGAGTGGGGTCAGCGCATGCTGAAGTGCACAGTGCGCAGAAGTCACCAACTGTCTGCAGAGTCAATAGCTAAAGACCTCCAAACTTCATGTAGCCATCAGATTAGCACAACAACAGTGCATAGAAAGCTTCATGGAATGGGTTTCCATGGCCGAGCAGCTGCATCCAAGCCTTACATCACCAAGTGCAATGCAAAGCATCAGATGCAGTGGTGTAAAGCACGCCACCACTTGACTCTAGAGCAGTGGAGACTTGTTCTCTGGAGTGACAAATCACACTTCTCTGTCTAGCAATCTGATGGACATGTCTGGGTTTGGTGGTTGCCAGGAGAACGGTACATGCTTAACTGCATTGTGCCAAGTGTAAAATTTGGTGAAGGGGGGATTATGGTGTAGGGCTGTTTTTCAGGGGTTGGGCTTTGCCCCTTAGTTACAGTGAAGGAAACTCTTAAGGCATCAGCATACCAAGACATTTTGGATGATTCATGCTCCCAACTTTGTGGGAACAGTTTGGAAATGGCCCATTCCTTTTCCAACTTAACTGTGTACCAGTGCACAAAGTAAGGTCCATAAAGACATGGATGAGCGAGTTTGGGGTGGAGGAACTTGACTGGTCTGCACAGAGTCCTGACCTCAACCTGATAGAACACCTTTAGGATGAATTAGAGCAGAGATGGCGAACCAGGCCTTTTCGTCCGACATCAGTGCTTGACCAGACAAATGCGTTTCTGGAAGAATGGTCAAAAATTCCCACAGGCACACTCCTAAACCTTGTGGACTGCCTTCCCAGAAGAGTTGAAGCTTCTATAGCTGCAAAGAGTGGGCCAACTCAATATTGAACCCTACGGACTAAGACTGGGATGTCATTAAAGTCCATGTATGTTTATAGGCAGGCGTCCCAATACTTTTGGCAATATAGTGTATATATATATATATATTCACCTTTTCAAACTTTTGTTATCAATAGGTAAAATGAAAATTGATGAAACCTATATAAAATGATACAGACAAAAACATATGTACATGATATAAATAAATATATATATATATATATATATATATATATACATTAACCATTTCAGCTCCAGAAGATTTTATCCCCTTCATGACCAGGCCATTTTTTGTTTTTCTGCACTGTGCTACTTTGACTGGCAATGCACGTTCGTGCAACACTGTACAGAAATTAAATTTATATGTTTTTTTTCACACAAATAGAGCTTTCTTTTGGCGGTATTTGGTCACCAGTGGATTTCTTATTTTTTATTATATAAACTAAAAACTTACTTTTTTGCTACAAAACATAACCAAAACAAATTTAAATAATCAAATGTTTTCATAAATATGTATTCTGCTAAATGTCTTTGGTAAAAAGAAAAAAAATCCCAATAGTGTACATTAATTAGTTGCATGAAAGTTATAGCATCTGGATTTTTTTTTTTTTAATGCTAGAATGGCCAACCTGCCGCAGTACATTAGTGTGGGGTGGTCTTAAAGGAGTTAATAGTGCAAGTACTTTTCTAAGTACTATGTTGTTTGTGTTTAACTGAAACTGTATAGCAAATAATCTTTGGTTGACTTTTATTACATTATTTTATTTTCATTTTATGATTATTAGTTGTTGTTTTATCACAACAATAACAAAATAGGCGTTGCGTAAAATCTAATGCCAATTGTCTTTTCTCGTGGCTCAGTTTACCAGATGTAGTAACTTAAATTTTAGTGATAAACAATGCAAGGATGTAATAATAACTGTGATCTGGTTGTTTGCATACACCTCTCTGCACACAGTATTTTGTATACTTTGTACTTAGAATTGGCACTGCAACCTATTATATCTTTTTGTGGTGTAAAGAATATTTGATGGTTCTACTTTCAAGGGAAACCTTTATGAAAAACATTTCTCTGCTGCTGTTTCAAAACCCCTTTTGAGGATGCTAGTTATCTGGCTGTCAGTCTAATCCTTTCTATTGCATCCCTTCATTTGCTGTTATTGTTATTAGTGTGTTTTTTTAATTTCTTCACTTTAAAAAAATGAAACTAGAATTGCATATTTTTAGGCTTATAACATGATTGTGCATGTGATGTATACAGGAACAAATATCTATAGTTCTTGAGCGCCTGGTCTACAATCACCTATGCGCCCACCTCACTGATAACAACCTCCTTGACCCCCTACAGTCTGGCTTCCTTACTTAGAATTGGCACTGCAACCTATTATATCTTTTTGTGGTGTAAAGAATATTTGATGGTTCTACTTTCAAGGGAAACCTTTATGAAAAACATTTCTCTGCTGCTGTTTCAAAACCCCTTTTGAGGATGCTAGTTATCTGGCTGTCAGTCTAATCCTTTCTATTGCATCCCTTCATTTGCTGTTATTGTTATTAGTGTGTTTTTTTAATTTCTTCACTTTAAAAAAATGAAACTAGAATTGCATATTTTTAGGCTTATAACATGATTGTGCATGTGATGTATACAGGAACAAATATCTATAGTTCTTGAGCGCCTGGTCTACAATCGCCTATGCGCCCACCTCACTGATAACAACCTCCTTGACCCCCTACAGTCTGGCTTCCGTCCCCTGCACTCCACCGAAACCGCCCTACTTAAAATCACCAGTGACCTGCTAACTGCCAAAGCCAATGGCCACTATTCTATCCTCCTGCTCCTTGACCTCTTTGCGGCCTTCGACACTGTTGACCACCCTCTCCTCCTTGCCAAACTGCACTCCCTTGGCATCAAGGACGCTGCTCTCTCCTGGTTCTCCTCCTACCTTTCCCAACACTCCTTCAGCGTCACCTACAACACTGCCACCTCCCCCTCCCTCCCCCTCTCTGTCGGGGTCCCCCAAGGCTCTGTCCTCGGGCCCCTCCTCTTCTCCATTTATACCTCCTCCCTTGGCAAACTTATTCACTCCCACGGCTTCAATTACCACCTCTATGCCGACAACACCCAAATTTACCTCTCCACCCCGCACCTCACCCCCTCACTCTCTGCCCGCATCGCCCACCTCCTAAACGACATATCAGACTGGATGTCGCTCCATTTCCTCAAACCTAACCTATCCAAAACCAAGCTCCTGGTCTTCTCCCCACCCCATGCCCCCCCCCATCCTCTCCATCACTACTAACAACGCCACCATCTCTCCCACCCTACACGCCAAAGTCCTGGGTGTCACCCTGGACTCCCACCTCTCCTTCCTACCCCACATCCAACTGCTATCTAGATCTTGCAGGCTCCACCTCCGCAACATCTCCAAGATACGCACATTCCTCACCCCAGACACCACCAAACAACTCGTACACTCCCTCATCATCTCACGCCTGGACTACTGCAACTCCCTTCTCACTGGCCTACCCAAACAAATGCTATCCCCACTCCAGTCGATCCTAAACTCAGCGGCTAGACTCATCCACCTCACCAACCGCTCCACATCTGCCTCCCCCCTCTGCCAATCCCTTCATTGGCTCCTGATTGCCCAACGCATCAGATTCAAACTGCTAACTCTGACCTACAAAGCCATTCACAATGCCGCCCCGAACTACATAACCGACCTGATACCCAAATACTACCCTACCCGTGCCCTTCGCTCCTCACAGGACCTCCTACTCTCTTGCTCCCTGGTCTCCTCCTCCCACGCCCGATTGCAAGATTTCTCCAGGACTTCCCCCATCCTCTGGAACTCCCTACCCCAATCCATCAGACTGTCACCTACCCTCCTCACCTTCAGGCGCACCCTGAAAACCCTCCTCTTCAGGGAAGCCTACCCCAACCTCACCTAACACTCAACCTCATCTAACAACTAACCTCCTCCACTCCTCCCACCAATCCATCCCCCACAGCCATCTCCTCCTGTACCGCCTTCCCCTCCCTCCTAGATTGTAAGCTCGAAAGAGCAGGGCCCTCGAACCCCTCGTGTAGTGTATTGTTACTGTCTTGTCTCATGTTCTGTCCCCCTTGCTACTGCACAGCGCTGAGCATACCCTTTGGCGCTATATAAATACTGTATAATAATAATAATAATAATCTATAGTTGTAAGACACCAGGTATTGGTTTACTTTATATTCAGTGTATGTTGCAGGGTAAGTTGAACCTGAACAAGGAAATATTACCTTAACATACTCTTATGATTTTTATTTTGCTCTTGGAATTCAGTTTCTTATTTGATTGCATTTAGGTAACCTAATTGGAAAATGTAACGCTATAGTTTGTTGCCATCAGACATGTCAAGACAAAGTGAATACTTGCCACATGTTCTTGACATACCCCTTTAATTCCCAGTTTTGCATTGTATCATATATAGTGTTACTGATAAGTAATGCTGACTTATTTCAATGGACCATGAAATATGTTTGCTGAATAACAAATTCAGTTAAGTTCCTCGGATAGTGTATACCTTCACTTAGGAGGTGGGGACAGGAGTTGAGCTAGTTAGATAAGTCTAAGGGAAGGTCACATTGACTTGAGACCACTGCACCCACATGATGCATTCCCATCATGTCCTATTTGATAAAGTGACAGTTTGTTTCTGTGGTTTAGTTTACCAGCATCTAGATGGTCTCCAATCGATGCCCTCAGTGATCTATGAGAGATCAGATTTCTGTTCTGAACCTGTGGTTAAGGTTAGGATAGGTATTCATGCTCAGAGCTCAACTGTGATTGACATAGGTTTGTTATCAGTTGTAAATTATATGTTGTTTGCCATTTGGTGTGGAATATGTCTGCTGTTGGTTTTCCTTTCCAACTTAAATCGTTTCATTTTATTGAAGTAAAAATAAGGGCAAAGTACACTCTTTTCAGTCATGTTTTATAATATATTATTATGCCTAGATTTCTCAATAGTTTTGCATGTTTAATTCCAGCTCCAATATGTGTTTTACAAAGATCATTTCATTTCTGTAGTTACAGCCCGATCTAACTAGTGTTTTGGGAGTCAACTTTTTTTATTTAGGGAAATAATACAAAAAGGACCCTGCTATTCACTGAGATTAATGTTGGCGCCACTGGAGAAATGCTACCCTAATATAACACTAAACAATACCCTTCCCAAAAAGAACACTTTTTTCTTTAAGTAGCAAGGAAGGTGCTAGGAAAAAAAGTCATAATCTCTTTATCTTAAATATATATGCCGCATATACAGTTGTGACCAAAATTATTCAACCCCCACTGAAATTGAGTGTTTTGGCCAGTTTGACATTGCTTTTGATCATTCAGTCATCTTGCTTACATTTACATTAAAGAGGCACTTGTAGGTCAGACAAATATAACATAACAGTTATAATGAAATAACCACAAATGTCTTTTCTGTGCTCACAGCATTATCAGTTTTATTCAACCCCCAAGTGACATTCAATCTTAGTACTTAGTACAGCATCCTTTTACAGTTATAACAGCTTTTAAACGTGAAGCATAGCTTGACACAAGTGTCTTGCAGCGATCTACGGGTATCTTCGCCCATTCTTCATGGGCAAAGGCCTCCAGTTCAGTCACATTCTTAGGCTTGCGCACTGCAACTGCTTTCTTTAAGTCCCACCAGAGGTTCTCAATCGGATTTAAGTCTGGTGACTGCGATGGCCACTCCAAAATGTTCCAGCCTTTCCTCTGCAACCATGCTCTAGTGGACTTGGAGGTATGCTTGGGATCATTGTCCTGTTGAAAGGTCCAACGTCTCCCAAGCCTCAGGTGTGTGACGGACTGCATCACGTTTCCATCCAATATCTCCTGGTACTGAAGAGAATTCATGGTACCTTGCACACGCTGAAGCTTCCCTGTACCTGCAGAAGCAAAACAGCCCCAAAGCATGATTGACCCTCCACCATGCTTCACAGTAGGCAAGGTGTTCTTTTCATCATAGGCCTTGTTCTTCCTCCTCCAAACATAGCGTTGATCCATGGGCCCAAACAGTTCTAATTTTGTTTCATCAGTCCACAGAACACTATCCCACAACTTTTGTGGTTTGTCCACATGGCTTTTGGCATACTGCAGTCGACTCTTCTTATTCTTTGGAGACAGCAAGGGGGTACGCCTGGGAGTTCTGGCACGGAGGCCTTCATTACGCAGTGTGCGTCTTATTGTCTGGGCTGAAACTTCTGTACCCACATCTGACAAATCTTTTCTCAGTTCCTCAGCAGTCACACGGGGACTTCTCTCCACTCTACGCTTCAGGTAGCGCACAGCAGTCGAAGTCAGCATCTTCTTTCTGCCACGACCAGGTAGCGTTTCAACAGTGCCCTTTGCCTTGAATTTGCGAATGATGCTTCCTAAGGTGTCTCTTGGTATGTTTAACATCTTTGCAATCTTCTTATAGCCATTGCCCTTCCTGTGAAGAGAAATCACCTCTTCTCTTGTCTTCCTGGACCATTCTCTTGCCTTCACCATGTTTGTAACCACACCAGTAAATGTCTAGAAGGAGCTGAGTATCACAGTCATTTTAAAGCTGCCTAATTGGTGCTTATTATGCTTGATTGCTGCTCGGTGACATCCACAGGTGTTTTCAATACCTGATGGAAAGCACCTGTATGAACCTCTGTTCTTCAGAGTGGTAGTCTTTAAGGGGTTGAATAATTGTGGCAATGAAGAAACCACATAAGAACCATTTACTACTGTATTACATAAACAATTGATGTCATTTTAGTTGCATTTGGGTAGTTACAACGTCCTTGTAGGATTTGATTCTGAATACAATTCCAAATGTACACTATAGTCCCTAAACCCCTTTACAGCATTGGGGGTTGAATAATTTTGGTCACAACTGTATGTACTAATTTACTCTTATAGCTGTAAGTATCTTCCATTTCACAGTTAAACACCACTCCCACCATTCCTTTGAAATCATGTTAGTGGTACTTACCCATAATAGGTAGGTTATATTCAGACCAAAATGTGTTGCTCTGTTGGATTTCTGACTGTAAAAAAAAATGACTTAATTCCCCCATCCAAAAAGTTAATGTGAATGGGGGAATCTTCACCGTAGAGGTATTGCATTCTGATAGCGGGGAAACTTCAGCACCGCCGGCTCTAGCCAGTAGCACTGATCGAGCAGAGAAACTCCAACAAGGTGGTTGTACAGAAGCTGATCAGTATATTGACTTCTGTATAACCAGCCTGCCCATAGATGGATTAAAATGCGGCTGGTCCCTGCTGAACAGGCTAAATTTAGAATCATGTATGGCCGGCTTAGGTACCTCTTTTTCACTATTTTTATGATTAGACAATGAAGGAGCAGTACTGCATTGTTAAAGTCATCGCTGTTCTCTTACCTCTTGCCAGCCTGTTTGGTGTTAGACTGACAAACATTTTGCAAGGAAATAAAGTTCTGATTGGTAGAGGGTGTTGCCCCTTACTCTCCTAGTGTAAATACTGCTGTGCAGGAAATTTTAGGAAACTGATATCAACAGAGATTCAGATATATATGTTAGATGCATAAGTATATACATTTTAATTGAATTTACAAATGGATGAAATTGTGTGCATTTGAATTCTTACCTGAAATTTAGAATTACCTTGTTATGCTAATGTATACTCTTGTGTCTAAGCAAAACTATTGTTGAGCAGATATATTAAAGTGGATATAAAGGCTAAAAGTTTAAAAAAACTTTCTTTGTTATGCTCTCCCCAGCCCCCTCTGAATACTTACTTACGATCTCATTCCAGCGCTGTGCCCGAGAGCACCAGTGCTGCTCTCTCTCTCCTCACTAGCTTAGAGACAGCAGCAGGAGACATTGGCACTTGCTTCTTTCAATCAATGCCTATGAGCAGAGAGTGGGAGGCAGAGCCAATCCTTGCTGTATGGGTTAACAGAAGCACACAGTCAGGCTTGGGATCGAGCCTGCACATGTGCCCCAATAGCAGACTGCTTGCTATGCGGGCACTCAGAAGGGACAAGGAGCCAAGATCGCCACTGGAGGACCCCAGAACCAGAGGTTCAAGGCCACTCTGTGCAAAACCATTGCACAGTACATATAAGTATAACATGTTTTTTATAAAAAAAAATTTAACCTTTAAAAGCGCTTTAATTTTAAATTGTTTGCCTGATCAGTGCATAATGCTCCTCTTAGACAGTCACACATCTACATTATATGAATTTACATAGAAATAACAAACTACAATAAAACTCTAAAGGTTTGTTGAGTACAAATATTTAAATCATGTGTACATATGGGATTTTGTTCCAACACTGTACTACACTTCTATAAAATATTAGAATATTATAATAATGGTTGTGACTATTGTGACATGTAATACATACAAAAAAGAGTTGTGCCACTAGAAACACAACTCTAACTCATAAAACCTGTTCAAAATGTTTGAAATCTGCACACAAGGACAACCACCGTGCAATAAATCAACAATATGAACTACAGTACACATAGGACTAAAAAGATTACAAAACAACTAATAAATAAGCTGAGTACAAAGAATATATCCTTTAATATTTGCCTTAACAATTGTCTAGTAATATAGTTGTTTTGTTTTTAAAGTTATGTTTCTTTTGCTATTATTATTTTACCCTCAATAAATCATTAGACTGTAGTTTTACGTACTATGATTTTTCACTGAAATACAAATATAATCTTACTGGAGGGATACTGTATATTAGCCTGTGTAATATACTGCATTTTCAGCACTGGAGTTGACACTTGCTACACTGTAGGTATAATACATTTCTTTGTAATTAACAAAATATAATACAGTCGTTAAAAATTAAAAAGCACACACTACCTATTGTATTTAATTTTGAAATTATACAAAGTATATAAGTATACAATAATGTTAAAAAAAATGACATCTCTACTGATGTCCTTTGTATTAAATTGATGGATGAAGTTCATATTTTTGGCCAGAAGAGGGCAGGCTTGTCATGTTTAGATTCACAGCTAGATCAGTTGAAGCTAAGCCTGCACTCTCCTCCCCCTGGCTCAGTGATTCACCCTCCCATCTCTTCTCTCACACACAAAGAGGAGCTGCTGTACAGAAAACACAATGGTGTGGATATATTTTTCTATGACTGGATTGTTTTTTTTAATGTTATGAAGAGAATTTTGAAGGTTAAAGGCATTGTGGATTACAGAGGATCTATGTTCCATCAATATCAAGGAAACACTGTAAGATATGGACATCAGAGACTGCTGTCTGTGTTGGAAATGGCAAGTAGCTTTCTCCCTTCTCCTTTGTAGCTGGGGCTGGGTCTCTGGGCAGCTTCGTTATTCTATTGTAGAGGAGTCTGATCCAGGGACATGGGTAGGAAATGTAGCTCAGGATCTGGGCATGAGACGTGCAGAGATTTCTCAGCGCAGATTACATTTATCATCTGAGAAATACCAAAAATATTTTACTGTAAATAAGGAAAATGGAGGCTTGACTGTGAATGACAGGATTGATAGAGAGATCCTTTGTGGATCCAGTGTGAGCTGTGTGCTGAATATAGAGGTGGTTGCTGAAAATCCTTTAGAGCTTTTTAGTCTAGACATAGAGATTCAGGATATTAATGATAATTCTCCCACATTCTTAACTAGTGATCATATTTTTGAAATTACAGAACTGGTGACTAGTGCTGGTACTCAGTTTGCGTTAGAAATTGCAAAAGATCTAGATGTTGGTATTAATAGTGTTCATCAGTATACATTGAACACAAATCCTTATTTTTCATTGTCTGTAAAAAATCGTGTAGACGGCACTCTCATCCCTCAGCTGATATTAGAGAAGGTGTTAGATAGGGAGGAGAAACAAGAACACAATCTTATTCTCACTGCTATAGATGGAGGAGAACCAACTAGATCAGGATCCTGTCATATCACAGTCACAGTGTTAGATATTAATGACAATCCACCAGTTTTTAATCAATCACTTTATAAAATCAAGCTGAAGGAAAATCTCCCTTTAAATACAGTTGTATTGTTAGTAAATGCAACAGATCTGGATGAGGGGGCAAATGGAGAAATTAATTATTATTTTGATAGTCACACTTCTGAAACCTCAAGGCAGTTGTTTGGTGTGAATCAACACAGTGGAGAAATCTTTGTCAAAGGAAATATTGATTTTGAAGAGACACATCTTCATGAATTATCAGTTAAAGCAGAAGATAAAGGATTACCCAGACTGATAGGGAATTGTCTGGTTCAGATAGAAATAGAAGATATTAATGATAATTCCCCAGAAATTTCTTTTACCTCTTTGACAAATGAGATTCCAGAAAATATACCACTAGGAACAACTGTAGCAGTAATTAATGTGAGAGATAAGGATTCTGGGAAAAATGGTGAAATTCAATTGGACTTGTCTCCACAATTACCTTTTAAGATCAGAACAGGTAAAAAACGCTATTCTCTGGTTACGGATGGGATTTTGGATAGAGAAAAAATATCAACATTCACTATTGAACTGACAGCTACTGATTTAGGCTCTCCAGCTCTGTCTAGTCAAACAATTGTTATTCTCAGGGTTTTTGATGTTAATGATAATGAACCGTCATTTACACAATCTACCTATAATGCTTTCATTAAGGAGAACAGTGACCCAGGGACTCTTCTATGTACAGTTTCTGCTACTGATGCAGATGAGGGGGTTAACTCTGATCTGGTTTACTCTATAGTGGAGACTCAGATAGATGGATCCTCTGTATCCTCGTTTGTTTACATTAATTCTAATACTGGTGATGTATATGCTCAGCGTTCCTTTGATTATGAGCACATTCAGACTCTACAAATCACCATAAAAGTAGAAGATTCTGGATCTCCAAAGTTATTTTCTACTGTCCTTGTCTTTATCTTTATTTTGGATACAAATGACAACTCTCCCACCCTGCTGTATCCGGAGCACTCTGAGGATCTCATTGTTCAAGAGAGGATCCCAAAATCTACAAGTGCTGGATATCTGGTGACAAAACTGACTGCAGTGGATCTGGACTCTGGTCACAATGCCTGGTTGGCCTTTAATCTAATTGACCCTGGCAGTTCTTCACTATTCCAAGTCTCTAAACATACCGGAGAGGTCAGGACTGTACGAGGATTTCAGGAGATAGAAAATACAGAGCAGCAATTTATAATATCTATCAGTGATCATGGGGACCCTTCATTATCTACTACTGTCACTGTACTTGTCAGTATAGCTGATTATGTTGTAGTAGAAAGACCAAAATCTGGAGATTTCCTGAGAAACTCCAAACCACCATCAGATATGACATTATATTTAATTGTTTCTCTTGTGGCTATCAGTTTAGTTTCCCTTGTCACATTCAGTATATTGTTAGCAAAATGTCTGAGAAAGGAAAGTTATGATAATAGCAACAGTTGCTGTTATCTTAGTGGATCTGACTCCAAACCATACATGGATCAGTATCAGCCAGCTCTTTTCCTGAACACAGATGGAACTCTAAAATACATGGAGGTCAGGATGGTTCCTCCAGGAGGACAAGGAGGACAATGTTACCAAACTAACGTGCCTCCAGCCCCACAGCAGAGAGATTCTGCTTTTCTGCAGTCTCTGGATTTTCCTCAGTTAAAAGATTTTGTAAAGGACAATGACAGTGCATCAGATGTCAGCGGTTTGAATGATCCAAGTAAGGTGAGAAAAACTTTGTTTTATCTTTGTTCTTTTATTATTCATTATTTCTGTTATACCTATTTTGAGAAACAAGCTAATCTTCAGTAAACCTTTACTACAACCAAAATCATTTTTGGTTTACTAGAAATCTGAAACTACTTGTGAAAAATATACCTGAGCCAACTGGAAAAAAAAAAAACTCTTTCACATTTTTGTGAACCTGCTAAATACAAATTAACTTGGTAATGTTTATTATATAGTTCTCACTATTTAAGAAGACCCCATGTTACAAACAGTCATAACATGTAAGGGATTTTAAAAAAGGTTATATGTATTCGGCCACTCATCCTCACATAATCATAACCATAAAGAATGGGGACCAGCATGGATAAAGCTTGCTTTCCACAACTACTAATCATCTGTAAGCAAGGTGTCTAGTTTAGAAGCTTAAAGCGGACTTCACAGTACAATGCCCACGTATATGTCCAAATGGTACCTGCTTCTTCCGCAGCACTGGGCTTAATGTCATCATTGTTCCAGGAAGATTCCTGGGGAACAATAAGTACCCCAAATCATGCAATAATACACTCCAGTTTATTGCACACATTCCTACTTGTGAGATCTGGGCTGCTGCCTATTCTCCAGGCTCTTCACAGCGGAACATGACATCATCCACACCAAGGTACCATGGGCAGAATATGGAATGGATGATGAATTCTACTGCAAGGTCTACTTACACTAATTTGCATATTTGCTAATGAAATTGAGACAGATTTTGTATACTTTATACTTACAGATCTAAGCATATGTGCCCTTAGAAACTATAGAATTGTTTGGCTTTTTAAATCAAAGTTATTCTTCAACCTTTGAAATTGGGAATTTAATGTGTTTGTATTACAAATATAGATCTTTAGATTGGCCTCTAGAGAGAATTTCCAGTGGAATCTCTGTTGTTTTGCTTTGCTGCAATAAGGTATAATTGAAATAGGGAGTGCATTATCTTTAATATATGTATATATGGTATAGCTCAGTAAGGCAGGGAGCAGACCTGTGTTTGTATTGAGTAAATGTGGCTGCTCTTATCTACATTTATAGTATTATGGCATACTATACAGCAGTGATCACTAAATGGT
The DNA here is from genome assembly GCF_062004578.1 of Staurois parvus. NCBI lineage: Eukaryota > Metazoa > Chordata > Amphibia > Anura > Ranidae > Staurois > Staurois parvus. The sequence continues at coordinate 9,093,250 of NW_028317802.1, read as the reverse complement.
GGACCACAGACCTGGACCTGGAGTGACAATCTTGTCCAAACTGGGGCCGTGCCACTTATTAGCTGGGTGTTCTCTCCTGGGTCTGCCACCTGGCTGCCACTATCATCCTTACAGTGGGCAGGGGGTGAAAGGTGCGGCAGGTCTGCACAGAGAGTGGGAGTCTTCTCAAATTAACAAGCAGGTAATCACCTGCTTGTTAACATAATAAGTACCTACCACCCCACTCACAGCTGTGAGAATGATAGTGAGACCAGAAAGAGAGCACCCAACTATTAACTGCCTCTGTCCTCATGGGACTATGCAGGGGAGGCTGAAGATTAAAAGGGGGCAGTGATGTAAGAGATGAAAGGGGGAATATGACTGCAAGGAGCACTGTGATGTGCAAAGGGGCACTGTTATGTGAAGGGGCACTGTGATGTACAAAGGGGCACTGTTATGTGAAAGGGGCACTTTAATGTGCACAGGGGCACTGTTGTGTGAAGGGGCACTGTGATGTAAAGGCGCACTACAATGTAAAGGGGCACTGTGATGTAAAGGGGAGTGGGACTGTGATGTGAAGGGGGCCTGTGATATAAAGGGGGGCTGTGGACACTGATGTAGCTGGGGGGGCTGTGATGTTAAAGGTTGTGATGTGAAGAGGGGCTGAGAACAGTGAGGTAAAGAAGGTGCTATGATGTGAAGGATAGGCTGAAGACACTGATGTACAGGGGTTGAATGTTACATAAAAGGAGGAGGATGTGATGTGTTATAGTGCAAACATGAGATTTGGACCCCTAGTAAAAGAAAATGCTACCAACTGGACTTCCGTTAATTTTAATTTAAGACCCCTGCTATACAGTCATATCAACATTTTTTTAAATCTTAAAGCACACTAATAAGGTGATGTATATCAACCTAATCTATTTTTTAAATAGTTCACTTAAACTTTCAGAAGACTGGTTATTCATTTAAACATGCTACATAAACTTCAGAAACTGAAGGCTAGGACTGTCTTTAATTTATTTCAGCTTGGACTAATGACTCATTTATTTGTATTGTGTTTAGGCAGAAAGGCAGCAGCCATTACCTCACAGATATGAATGATTTTTACAAAGGCATATCTTCCCTCCCTATTGTTTAGTATACAGAAGGACAAGAACACATCTTTGTTTAAAAGTGATTGTAGTTGGTTTTCAGTCACACAAGGTCACTGGTGACAGGGGCCTAAAGAGGAACTGAACTCTGGAAGCTATGCCGATTAAAAAAAAAGCTAACAGAACAAACCAATATTATTTTGGTCTCCCTGCAGCTGATATTCTCAATTACCAACTAACCAAACCTTGTTTGGCACTGGGCCTCTGTGTGAAGGCAGGGTTTTGCTTGCTCATGTTAGAGCCTTCAGCAAGGAGAACATTGAGCAGTACAGTAGTGACATCACCAAATTCCACTTCAAATCTCTTGAGACTAGATGTCACAGCAGCCGTGCCTTAGATCTCCCACTACAGATATACTACTATACATTTGTATACACAGGAGTGCATGGGCACCTTCACATACCAGAAAGTGCACTTTTATTTTTTAAGGAGGAATTCTAGACAACAGGTAGATATTTCAGGGTACTGCTTAGTCGTGATTATTATAGCAAATTTGCACTGGAATGGGTCATGTTCCTTGGGCATTATTGCCACCTGAATGTGGTAAGGGTTTGGTTCTTGCTGTGGCCATGACACAAACAAGGTATCATGGCTTCAACATGTGTACACCCCTGTCTGCTGTCTTTGCAGCATAAGGGTGAGTGCTTTGGAGGGCAGTAGAAATGTAGCTGTATAGATTTTCATCTCTCAACATCTCTGGTCTCCCTGCCTAGAGCTCATGATCTCAGTACCAAGGCCAAACTGCATGTATGTATATTTTATATTACCAGCAAGCTACATCTCTGAGGTCATCCACATACTGACAATGCTACTGATCTGCTACTTCAGGAAATAGACAATGGCTTTGATCAGCAGACCAAAATCACACAAGATGTCCTCCACAGTCTGCACACTTTGAGATCTGTTTAATGTCAGTATTCACAATTTTCATAATACCAGTGGCAATGTTTGTTGCTATACATACAGCATACTACTATATACAAATATGCAGTATAGCATTTTATATATGTATATATATATATATATATATATATATATATATATATATCTTTAGAATATTTGGTTAAGACATTGTACTTTGTATTTGGTTAAGACATTATATATTGTTCTTATGTATAATGTTAAACTGCTAGACAGCAAGACAAGTCCAAAGCAAAACACAAGCAATCATATGAGGGTTTTCATTGATTTGCCTAAAATGGGTCTTTTTAACCCCAGCAGCCAAAGCAACAAATAAGTTATTCACAGTCTTTCTCTGACTCTGCACCACTACAGTCCTTTCAATCAATAACAGAGGAACTAAAATACTTTTTTGGACATTGTACTTTGTATTTGCAGCAGGCTGTGCTGCCTCTTCCAATACAAGCTTATGTCCAGATCAATGTTGCTGCATATTGTGGCTAAATTCAGTCTTAGCCATAATCTAAATTTATGAGAATGTATAATAATGCAGCTGAATTTGGTTGCAGAAATCAAGAGAAAGCAACCCTGTTTTCAGAAATTACTGCAAACTCAGTCAGACCACTCTGCACTGGGTAGTGTTACCATTTTTTTTATGTAATCTGGATAGCTGGATATATCAAATATTCAGATATACAGATGCAGTGACAAGGATACCTCAACAACTATGCATTTGCTACTTAGAAAAGGTAGTTGACCTTTTTGTCAGTAGAAGATTTAAACTTAATAGAATTCTCTTGGTAGCATTCAAATGAATTATAATCATTCAGTCTTTGAAATAATAACAGTCGTTCATAATGTATTTTACAGTATAAATATAATGTATCAAATCATGTTATTACAGAGATACAGGGTTATTTTCATTCACTGAATTTGTAGATGAAGTTCACAATATTGCCCACAAGAGGGCAGTCTTGGCATGTTTAGCTTTACAGCTAGATCATCTAACACTAGCTCTGCTCTCTCCTCCCCCTGGCTCAGTGATTCTTCCTCCCATCTCTTCTCTCACACAAAGAGCTGCTGCAATGATATGAAAATCCTGTGGATGTGTTTTCCTATGGATGGATTCTTTTTTAGGGTTAGAAACAGCAATTTATAAACCAAACGCAATTTGGATTACAAAGGATTTATGTCACATCAAATATCAAGAACCTATTTTAAGATATGGACATCAGAGACTGCTGTCTGTGTTGGAAATGGCAAGTAGCTTTCTCCCTTCTCCTTTGTAGCTGGGGCTCGGTCTCTGGGCAGCTTCGTTATTCTATTGTGGAGGAGTCTGATCCAGGGACATGGGTAGGAAATGTAGCTCAGGATCTGGGCATAAAACGTGCAGAGATTGCTCAGCGCAGATTACATTTATCATCTGACAAATACCAAAAATATTTTACTGTAAATAAAGACAATGGAGGATTGACTGTGAATGACAGGATTGATAGAGAGATCCTTTGTGGATCCAGTGTAAGCTGTGTGCTGCGTTTAGAGGTGGTTGCTGAAAACCCTTTAGAGCTTTTCAGTCTAGATATAGAGATTCAGGATATTAATGATAATTCTCCTACATTTTTAATTGATAATCATTTTTTTGAGATTACAGAATTGTTGACAAGCCCTGGTGCTCAGTTTGCTTTAGAGATTGCAGAGGATTTAGATGTTGGTGCTAACAGTGTTAGTCAGTACATATTAAACACAAATCCTTATTTCTCATTGTCTGTAAAGAATCGTAAGGATGGCACTCTCATCCCTCAGCTGATATTAGAGAAGATATTAGATAGGGAGGAGAAACAAGAACACAATCTTATTCTCACTGCTATAGATGGAGGAGAACCAGCCAGATCAGGATCCTGTCATATCACAATAACAGTCATAGATATTAATGATAATTCACCAGTCTTTAATCAATCAGTTTATAAAATCAGTCTAAAGGAAAATATCCCTTTAAATTTTCCTATATTCATTCTAAATGCAACAGACCAAGATGAGGCCATGAATGGAGAAATTCAATATTATTTTGATGGTCACACTTCAGCATCTGCCAGGAAATTATTTGATTTAAAGCAAAAAAGTGGAGAGATATTTATAACAGATCATCTAGATTATGAGGAGCTGAATTTTTATGAATTGTCTGTCAAGGCTATAGACAAAGGGTCACCAAAGCTAACAGGAAACTGTCTGATTCAGGTGGAAATAGAAGATGTGAACGATAATTCCCCAGAAATTTATTTTTCTTCATTTAACAATGAGATATCAGAAAATGTACCAGTGGGTACTGTTGTGGGCTTAATAAATGTGAAAGATAAGGACTCAGGGAAAAATGGAGAAATAAAGTTAGATATATCTAATAACATACCATTTAAAATCAGGATTAATAAAAATCATTATTCACTAATCACTGATGGGAGCCTGGATAGAGAAAAAATATCCCACTACAATATAGAACTGACAGCTTCTGATTTAGGGTCTCCATCTCTGTCCTGTAAGACAGCTGTTATTCTCAGGGTTTCTGATGTTAATGATAATGCACCAATATTTTCACAATCTACCTATAATGCATTCATTAAGGAAAACAGTGACCCGGGGACTTTTCTATGTACAGTTTCTGCTACTGATGCAGATGAGGGAGTTAACTCTGATCTGGTTTACTCTATAGTAGAGACCCAGATAGATGGATCCTCTGTATCCTCTTTTGTTTATATAAATTCTAATAATGGTGATGTATATGCTCAGCGGTCCTTTGACTATGAGCACATTCAGACTCTACAAATCACCATAAAAGTAGAGGATTCTGGTTCTCCAAAGTTATTTTCTACTGTCCCTGTCTTTATATTCATATTGGATACAAATGACAACTCCCCCACCCTGCTGTATCCGGAACACTCTGAGGATCTCATTGTCCAAGAGAGGATCCCAAAATCTACAAGTGCTGGATATCTGGTGACAAAACTGACTGCAGTGGATCTGGACTCTGGTCACAATGCCTGGTTGGCCTTTAGCTTTATTGATTCTGGCAGTTCTTCACTGTTCCAAGTTTCTAAACATACAGGAGAGGTCAGAACTGTACGAGGATCTCAGGAAACAGAAAATGCAGAACAACAACTCACTATCTCTATAAGTGATCATGGGGATCCTCCATTATCTACTACTGTCACTGTATTTGTCAGTATAGCAGATGATGTTGTAGTAGAAAGACCCAAATCTGGGGATTTCTTAAGAAATTCAAAACCTCCATCAGATATGACTTTATACTTAATTATTTCACTTGTGGCTATTAGTTTAGTTTCCCTTGTAACATTCATTATATTACTAGTAAAATGTCTGAGGAAGGAAAGTTACGGTTACAGTAGTAGTTGCTGTTATCTTAGTGGGTCTGAATCTAAACCATACATGGATCAGTATCAGCCAGCTCTTTTCATGAACACAGACGGAACCTTAAAATACATGGAAGTCAGGATGGTTCCTCCAGGAGGACAAGGACAATGTTATCAAACTAATGTGCCTCCAGGCCCACAACAGAGGGATTCCACTTTTCTGCAGTTTCTGGATTTTCCTCAGTTAAGGGAACTTGTAAAAGACAATGATAGCACATCAGATACAAGCTGTTTGAATGATCCAAGCAAGGTAAGAGATAGGCCTGCTCTTTGTATCGCACTGCTAACATGATTTCAAACTGCTATTTTTATGCATGTGTTACTGTATATGAACTAAAAAGGTCAAATGATAATTGGTGAAAATAATATGTGTGCTGATTAGGATGTAGCGTCAAAATGGTTGTTTCTTTTCTTTTCAAGATTATTTTTTGAGTTTTTATATATTGTTCCATTCTAATATTTAATTTCAAGGGCTGACTTTAATAGGAAACAATATCATCTATGAGAAAAGTTCTTAGAATGCAGATTAAGTTCATGTTTTGTCACTTATACAAATCCGTACCTGTTAAAAGAATAAAGTGAATACTTACCTCTCCTTTTGCCTTCACTGTTCCATTGTAAAAAAAAAACAATTTTCTCCTAAATTGTCTTCCAAAACCAACACATCCAAGACTGTTGATCTCCTGTGTCTCCTGCTCTGCTTTGTGGTTCCACCTACTGACCTGCATGTCACTACTGTGTCCTATCGAAAGTACAAAAACAAGCGGGGGGACACAGGAGATTGACACTCCCGGAAGTGTTGGTTACTGAACACTTCAGTAGAGAATTTCTTTACAGTAGAACAACATTAGAACAGTAGAGCAGTCTGGGCAGCAGGAACGTATTTACTTCTTTTACAGGTAAAACTTTGGCAACTTTGACAAAGTCACTCTAAGTGGCAAAGTAATACAGATGATGAGTCACACTCTTGTATAATTGTTTGCACAAAGGCTTTCTTGTTCCTCTGTGTATGTGTTGCCCTGTCTCACTACAGTTATAAGGTAGGGAGTTAAGCCAACCATACAAGGATCACAATTCAGCTGGTTCAGCAGGGATTGGCCAAATTTTGATCCATGTATGGGCAGGGAGGTTGTACAAAAGTTTATCTACCAAACGACTTCTGTACAACCACCCTGTCAGATTTTTCCTGTTCAATCAATGTCACCAACTCTAGGCAGCAGCTCTGATTAGTGTATTCTGACAGAGAGGAAGCATGAGTATGTGGATGAGGGGAGTCGAGTCCTTTTTTTCATTCAACCTGCCGGTTGAATGAAAAAATAAAAGATCCCTCTATTGGCTGCCTTTCAATACCTACCATATATGCGATTCTATCTATCTATGTATCTAAAGGCGATCCTGTCACATTGCCCATACAGGCAATAGATTACCACGTCCACAATCCCCCAGTGCCCTGTTTACCTACTAGAGCACTGAGTAGATATCCCTGTATTAGAGATTAGACAGGGCTGAGGACTTTCCACTTCACAGACCACTGGATACTTCATAGTAATAAAACATAATTTTCTCTCTCAGTGTATTAAAATAAAAATACATTAAAACTTGCTTGCAAATATCTGACCTCAAACTGCTTGTAGGGTAGGCGACAGACCAGGACATGTTATGCAAAATGCATGCTCCTGTGTTTTTTTATCCTGCCGATAAAGACACATTGGGGTTGATTTACTAAAACTGGAGAGTGAAAAATCTGGTGCGGCTCTGCATAGAAACCAATCAGCTTCCAGGTTTTTCTGTCAAAGCTTAATTGAACAAACTGAAGTTAGAAGCTGATTGGCTACCATGCACAGCTGCATCAGATTTTTCACTCTCCCGTTTTAGTAAATCAACCCTATTCTGTCATTCCTAAGTACCCAGCCATCCTGGAGTTATTGCAGATGAGTGATCCTTGTTTCTCTACTGTGTAACATCTACATGGCACCTACAACTTTTTCACACTGTGCAGAGAGCATGTTTTATCCCTGTCTTTACAGATAACAGTGTTTTGTACTTTTCTAGTTATAGTGGAACAGAAACTGTATTTCTTTTAAAATGTTAAATATAAGGTGGGTGGATGCTATTAGTGACACATTTATCAGTTTTGTTTAAAATTTCTATGGTATTCCTTTGTTAGGTTTTATTATATTTCATTTAATAGCAAGCTAGTATTTAGAATTATATGATAAAGATTAATTTCTAGTACACACAATGAGATAATTGGACAAAAAAATGCTTTTGGAGCAATCGTGCGAAAATCTGATCAGTAGTGTACAGCTTTTGTGAGCCTATCATGACAGTTCATGTGACAAGCATGAAAAATCTTCTCGTAAGATAACAGAACAAATGATTTTCATATAATTAGGGCATGCTCAGAAATGAAAGAATACATTACAATACAGTACATTATTTCACTTCCAAAGCTGTATTCTGTTTTATGAGAATTTTCATAACTTTAGTAACCTATTCGTTTTCCATATGAGACTAGCATGCAAAAAAACACACAAAAAAAAACGGATGATCATTTGTCCAATATTCTCATCATGTGTACAAGGCTTTAGGCATGACACATATTTTTTTGTTATAGAAGTAGTATAGAAGTAGGATTTTAGACTACTGAAAATCAGAAGACTTGGTTGAAGAATGTTTTCACAGTGTTGCAGAGAATTTTAAGCTAGTAGTATTCTTTCTATCAGTCAATCAATAATTTAATTGTTTAATCCCAACATTTGTGGTATCAAAGTAGGAAAAAGACTTGTGCTTGTGCTTCTGGTAGCAGAATGATTATTATTAATATTACTACTACTAATAATAATAATCATTTCATTAATAACTATAAGGCTTATGTTATGCACTGGGTACCTAATTATACAAAGAGACATGTGTGATCTGTTAATGTCACACATATTATTTTTACTTAATCTTTTTTGAGTATCATTGGAGAATCGTTTAGCCTTAATATTAAAAACCTGCTTTGTAATGGTGGTAAACCAGGAATCACTATTAACATTTGAATAATTAGTACCTATGTTTAGAAGCATACTATAAAATTTTAAATAGGGACTTCTTTTAATCATTTGCTGTAATAGTAAGTACTAGATAATTCTACAGTAAATATATTTTAGTTAGATATATTTACTAGGTCTTTTATTAGGCAATATGGAGTATATTCTATTAATTGAATACTTTTCTTGTAAAATAATAATAAAATAATAATATATTATCATTAAATAAATTCAAACTAGTTTTCATGTCAATAGTAAACTTACTTGAAATTTCCATATTTGGCCACAGGAGGGCAGGCCTGCCATCTGATATTTTCTTATGCCATGCATTGGATGTGCTCTTGTCAATGCTGCGCTCTCCTCCCCCTGGCTCAGTGATTCACCCTCCCATCTTTTTTTCCTCGCTCACACAAAGAGCTGCTGCTCAGACGAATGCTGCTATCATGTACATAGCAAGGATTTTACTCCATTCAGTGGATTTTTTCTAAGGATGACCATTTATTGGATTAAAAGGACCTCAAGGCTAACATATTTCAAGACTTTTCAAAGAAGGACATTATAATATGAACATCCAAGGTTGTTCAAAAGCTTGGCAAGTAGCTTTCTCCTTTCTCTTTTGCAGCTGGGGCTGGGCTTCTGGACAAATCTATTATTCTTTTGCAGAGGAATCAGATATAGGGACTGTTGTGGGAAATGTGGCTCGGGATCTGGGTTTAGACCAGACAGCTATTAGTAAACGAAGATTACATGTGGGATCTGAAGGAAATAGCAGATATTTTACTATTGACCAGAAATATGGAGATCTGATTGTAGATGAAAGGATTGATAGGGAGAGCTTGTGTGGATCTGCTTCAAGCTGTGTATTGCATTTAGAGCTTGTAGCAGAAAACCCATTGGAACTGTTTAGCTTGGAAATCCAGATACTAGATATAAATGATAATGCTCCAACATTTCTAGTTGCTAATCAGGTAATAAAAATTATAGAACAGGGTTCTAGTCCTGGTACTCAGATCCCTCTAGAAACAGCACATGATCCAGACCTGGGTGTTAACAGTGTAGCTCAATACAGGTTAAATAAAAATCCATATTTTTCTTTATATGTCACTAACCAAAAAGATGGTAATCCTATTCCAAAACTGGTGTTGGAAAAATTTCTAGACAGGGAAGAGAAAAAAGAGCACATTCTCACTCTTACTGCTATTGATGGAGGAGAGAATCCTCAGTCAGGGACATCTCAGATTACTGTTACAATATATGACATTAATGATAATGCACCAGTCTTTGATCAATCAATTTACAAAATCAGTATTCTTGAAAATATCCCTTTAAAAACCCCTATTATACAATTGAATGCAACAGACCTAGATGAAGGAATCAATGGAGAAATTGAATATTCATTTCATCACAACACTCCAGAGACAGCAAAGAAGGTATTCAGTTTAAATACACAGACAGGAGAAATATTTAATAAAGGCATTGTGGATTTTGAAGTGGCAAATGTATATGAATTATCTGTCAGGGCAGTAGATAAAGGTATTCCAGAATTAGAAGGACGTTGTGTTGTTCAAATTGAAGTTGTGGATGTAAATGATAATGCTCCAGAAATTAAATTTACTTCTAAGGTTAATGAGGTCCCTGAAAATGCCCCTGTAGGAACTATCGTTGGGTTTATCACTGTCAGAGACAGGGATTCTGGTAAAAATGGGGAAATTAAACTAAAAATATCGCCAGATTTACCTTTTAAATGCCAGTCTATGTCGAATCATTATACACTGGTCACTAGTGGACATCTGGACAGGGAGAAAGTCTCACAATATACTATTACATTGATCGCTTCTGATCTCGGCTCTCCCTCTTTAAGCAGCCAGACTACAGTCATCATTAATATTTCTGATGTTAATGATAATCCTCCAGCATTTCTACAGACTGCTTACAATGCCTTCATATCAGAAAACAATGATCCTGGCAGACTGTTGTGTACAGTATCTGCTGGAGATCCAGATGAGGGAGATAATGCAAAGCTCATTTACTCCATAGTGGAGAGCCACATAGATGACTCTCCTGTCTCTTCATTTGTCTACATTAACTCCGACACTGGTAATATTTATGCCCAGCGTTCCTTTGACTATGAACAGCTCCAAGTTCTACAGATCACTGCGAGAGTGGAAGATTCCGGATCCCCAAAGCTGTTTTCCAATGTTTCAGTCTTCATATTTATTCAGGATACAAATGACAATTATCCCTCTATATTATACCCAGAGAATTCAGGGGAAGTCATTGCACAAGAGACCATTCCCAGATCTGCATCTACTGGATATTTAGTCAGTAAAGTCTCTGCGGTGGATCTGGATTCTGGGCACAATGCCTGGCTCACCTATAGTCTTGTTCAGTCTCGCAGTCCAGCTTTATTTCACATCTCTGAATATACAGGAGAAGTCAGAACTCTGCGAGGATTACAGGAGACGGATAACACAGAACATCAACTTGTCATTTCTGTCAGTGACCATGGGGAGCCTTCACTGTCCTCTACAGTCACTCTGATTGTTAATATAATGGAGAATATAGTGCAGGAAAGTCCCAAATCTCATGATTTTTTTCCAAGTTCTAAGTCAAATTCAGATATGACCTTATATCTTATAATTTCTCTCATAGCCATCAGTTTGGTTTCCCTGGTTACTTTTGTAATCCTAATTGTGCGGTGCCTTAGAAAAGACTATTACAGCAGTAGTTGTAGATGCTGTCTCTCAAGAGATTCATACTCCCACAGCTATTCTGATCAGTATAAGCCAACACTTTACCTTAACACAGATGGTACATTAAAGTATATGGAAGTGAGGATGGCTCCACCGGAATCACAAGGCCCATGTTATCCAGCTTGTTTCCCATCAACAGGAATACATGATTTATCCTTCCCAAGAAATGGAAACTTTTTAAGGCCCAATGATTTGTTAGGTGAGACACTTTCTGAATCCAACCCTGTGACTACACCAAATCAGGTGAGATAGACTATGTTTTTATTAACAATTTATTTGGTTACACTGATGCGAACTGAAACTAATATGGTGGTCATTTACTTTGTTTTACGTTAAGCATGATTGTTGCTTTGATTTTGTGGGTGTAGGTAAAACTCAAATACAACATCATGGAGTCTTCTCTTCGAGATATGGATGTTAATATAAAGATGGTACATTCTAGTACTGTCTATCTATGGTCAGCAAGTTAGCATTGTCTGAAGAATGTGATGTACTGTATCATCGTCTTGCATATGGTTCCTTTTCTGGCTCATTGTAAATAAGTCATTATATACAGATGTCATCTACTACACCATGGAACATTTTGCAATAAGGAAAAACTTCTACAAGTCCACAATTACACACCTAGGTTTAAACCCTATTGACTAGGGATGAGATTAAGGTATGCTGTAACCATAGGTTCACTGCAAATCCATAGGATTCACAAAATTCATCAATTGTGAACTTTTAGCCAAAAACTTTGCAGTTCCATAGCCAGAAACAAGGAACGCATATAATTCTGTGTATACCTTTACCCTGGTCACTTGAGTCACAAAAGCCAAACATTTGAGGGAAATAATTATCCCGGCTCCCTTTCTATACAAATGTAGACTTGCAACATCCAAGTTTGGTATTTGCAATGTTCCTCATGGCAATGCCCAGTTTTCTATGCCCTTTGTTTGACAATTAGTTGCTTATTAGCCCTATAAATGACCAATATTAAGCATTGAATAACAAGCCCCCACAGACTTATAGTGGGTTAACAGCAAGGTTTTCGAACTTTGAACTTCATGCAGGATTCGTAAAACTGTTCATGGATTGAACCCAGGCAGATTTACTCATCTCTATGGATGTCAAAGAGTCACAAACAACAATGTGTATTGGAGATGAAAGGTACTTTTGTCATTGCTTCATATACACACCACATTTACTGGAATCTATTATATAACAATTGTTTGTAGTCACTTTGGAATCCAGTGATTATGGTGTCCTTTTATGAAACTGAGATCAGCAGTGATCCTGAGGATCGTTGCTGATCTCAGATCATTAGTGGTTTAGGAAATAGAGATGATCAGTGGAGAGCATGTTCCCCGCTGATCATCTCAGCACACAGACTTCCAGTGTATGAAGGAGCGATGTCAGCCCTTCACTGGCGATCTGTGTTCTCCCTCCAGATTCTCCAGCCCAGAGGTGGAGAATCGGGGGAACCGCAAACGAAGCATTGGTAATTTACCTCTGCTTAGTAAACTGAGTTTGACTGATCTCTTACTGTAATGTCATGAGATTACAGTAACAGGAGCCATTTTCTAGCATTCAAAGCATTTGTAGATCGCTTCTCTCCTCATTAGGAGAAGCGATCTACACTGCTTCATAAAAAGGCATTCAGAGGAGAACTGTCTCCTCTGAGAATGCCAGAGAACTGAACAGCGGTCATTTATCGCTGCATGATAAAAGGACACCTATATTGGCAGCTAGCAGTATTAGATGCACCTACATGTTTTTCTTGTATTTATATAATCTTTCTATTATTAATTTGATATCCCTCTTATTGGGCACTTTCTAGAAAGGCTATAATATATATATATATATATATATATATATATATATATATATATATATCTCAAATAGTACAAAGTGGGGTGCAAGCTGTAGTCCGTTTATTTGATTCTTGTCTCTCTCTGTCTCAGTAAGCCAAGGGAGAATCTTCTCTGGCATGAAATAACTGTAATAAACTCCTCATCACTAGCAACCCTTTTTCTTCTGCTCTTGCACAGAAGGCACTATGGCTTCAAAACAAACATATTGCAAGGATTAGTGTCCTAAAGATTAATAAAGGATAACATTTGGATTCTTAGCTCTACCTACTTCCTACAAAATATTGAAATAATTACTCATGATGATGCATAACCAATAACTTAAACTATCTTTGACAAATATTGTTACAAAAATCCTTATTATACATAAATATAAAAACCATCAAGACACATTTTTGTAATAACATACTAAATGCCAATATTCTATGAATATTGAAGTGAAGTAAACAAACAGTGGCTCCAAAAGGCCTAGTGTTCTTAATTGCATATAACTTAAGGATGCAGTTAAAGGCACAGATGTTTTCCTTTCTCCAACAATAAATAGATATGTGTCCCCAGTGTAAGCCTATAGAGGTAAAGAGAGTGTTATTTATAGGTTTCCAAGAGGTTCCATAATGGAACAGTGTCATATACTTTATATATAATGGTTGAAAAAAACATATAAAGATGATTCCTGTGGTCCATTTATTAAAAGCTCTATTTATTGTTGGAGAAAGGACATTGCCCATGGATTTAACTGCATCCTTAAGTTATATGCAATTAAGAACATCTGGTATGTGTGTCTTGATGTTTTTTATATGTATGTATAATAGAGATTTTTGTATCAATATCTGCCAGAGGCAGTTTAAGTTACTGGGTATGCATCTTCATGAGTAAATACTTCAATACTTTGTAGGAAGTAGGTAGAGCCAAAAATCCAAACTGTATCATTTTATTGTTCTTTAATGTACTTTTGTGGATGGCTCTCCTTCCTATATTTAACTTTTAACTATAAGAGTAGTAGGACCAGGAGGAATTTTTATAAAGGGATTGGAAGATTAGTGTCCATAGAGCCCAGCAATACTAAGATTGTAGCACACCCTTTCACTTAACCACTTGTCTACCGGAGACTTTTACCTCCTTTGTGCCCAGGCCAATTTTCAGCTTTCAGTGCTGTTGCACTTTGAATAACAATTGCACAATCATGCAACATTGTACCCATATGAAATTTTTATCATTTTTTTCACGCAAATAGAGATTTCTTTTTGTGGTATTTAATCACCGCTGAGTGTTTTATTTTTTGCACTATAAACAAAAAAAGAGCAAAACATTTTCTAAAAAAGTTTTTCTTTTTTCTATTTTGAAAATGTTGCAAACAGGTAATTTTTCTCCTTCACTGATGTGCATTGATGAGGCTGCACTGATAGGTAGCACTGGTGGGCACTGATAGGCAGCAATGATGGGCACTGATGAGATGGCATGGATAGGAAGCACTGATGAGAATTGATGAGGAGGCACTGATGATGCTGCACTGATATTCAGCAATGATGTGCACTGATAGGTGGCACTGATGGGCACTGATATGCGGCACTGATGGATGCTGATAGGCGGCACTGATGGACACTGATGGGTGACACTGATGGGCAGCACTGACTGGTAGCACTGATTGGTGCAACTGCTGGGTGGCACTGCTGAGCAGCACTGATGGGTGGCATGGCTGGGCACCAATGGGTGGCACTGCTGAACACTGGTGGGAAGCACTGCTGAGCGGCACTGCTGGGCACTGATCCTCAGGGCACTGATCATCAGTGCCCTGATCATCAGTGCAGATGTCCTCTGTGTCATTTGCAGGTTATCGGCAGTACTTTCCTCACGCTGTGACACATTGGACACAGCTGATCACATGGTAAAATACCACTGTAATTGGCCTTTTACATCATCATGTAAAACAGCAATCATGGAGAGTGCCAGATGCATGCCACTGAGGGTGCACGGGGGGGGGGAGGGGCTGAGAGGACATCATATGATGCCTTCTCAGAACTAGACAACCGCGTTATAGCTGTCTTTTGGATATAGCTCTGTTGGCAAGAGGTTGTAATGGGAAAAAAATAACAGACACATCTATGCTTACCTGCTCTGTGCAATAGAATTGCAGCAATTGGCCCCAATCCTCCCCTTCTGGGATCCCCTGCTGGTGCTCCTGGCTCCTCCTCTCTTGCTGGTGCCCCCAGTTGAAAGCCAATTCCCATAGTGGCATTTTTGCGAGTTCACTCCCGAGACCCACTGCTGCGTCCATTGACACAGAGAGAGGGACACCGCCCCACCCCCTGCTCCCTTGTCACTTGAGTTGATTGTCAGGAGTGGGAGCCAATAGCTCCCACTGCTATCGATCTGCCAGGGAGGAGTGACATATCCAGGAGAGCCACAGCTCTCATACACAGCGCTGGATTGTGATTGGGCTGAGGTAAGTAAAAAGGGGAGGGGTTAGGGGGGAGTGTGTGACACAGAAGATTTTTTACCTTAACGCATAGAATGCATTAGGGTAAAACACCTTTGGGCTTAAGAACCACTTTAAGGTAGGAAATGTTGCTATGGATAATAAAAACAAATTGATCTACATTTTATACCACAAAGTTGCCTAATTTTACTCAATAGCATGCTGTTTGGCTCTTTATTACTTTATGATAATTTAAAAAATGTTACGTATTTTTATGATTGTAATATATTTCTCTCACTTTTAATCTGTTTGGCTAAATTAATCCATCAGTGTCACCAAAGTATGTTATCAGAAATTGCACCATATATGCAGATTCTAATCTGTATATTTCTAATTTGTTATGGAAGGTATATTTCTGTTATGTTTGACAGTAACGCAGTGCAGAGGTAAACATATTATTTAAACATTATGTCTGCAATGCTCAGCTGGTAGACTTGGCCACATATGGCCATTGTGAACCTTATTCAGCAAAACGAAGCTTGGAGTATATAAATATGGATTTATTTATCATAAATCCAAAACTTGTAGAGAGACACTCAAGGGTCTTGCAAAGGAACTAGATCAAAACAGTAGCATTTTTATTGTTGCTGTTTCAATAAAGATCAGCCTATCATTCTCTTGAGAAAGATGGACTGATCTTCACTGAAACATCAACAAAAAAATGTTCCTGTTTTGATCTATCTCCCTTGCAAGAGCAGTGAGTGCCTCTAAACCAGTTTTGGATTTGTAGAATGTCTTTGTGGGTGAGCGCCTGGGCATGTACCTCATAGAGTGATGTGGCTACCCTTGGGACCATTTATTTATTATTGTATAGATGTATATATATATTCTTCAGTTTGAGCTTTCTGTGAGATGGCAGAAGAGAATGAATTCTAACTGAGCAGCAGATCAGCATTGTCCATATTTCTGCACCTCACTCTTTCCATACTTTGAACCAGTGGTGCTATCTACTGGCACTCTGGTAAAATAGAGAGAAAATCTATTGCCTTGGCAAATAAAAGTTACTTTATTAGATTGATAGAAGGGGACTACCTGTAGGTGGGGACCCTCATTGTGTCATGTTTGTGTATAAAAATGTTGCTACAAATGAGGCTGTGTGGCCACTTACTCAGGAAACACATATTCTAAAATGAACTTTCACTTTGCAATGTGTAATAAACACATAAATTGCAGAATGTAAGTAGTTATCACCATGGAAGGCTGTTTGTAGGACTACTCCAATCAAATAATGCAACACAGAGCATTGGGACCAGATCTGTGGGTAGTGGGGTAAACATCATGCTTCACTGCTGAACGTGGTTTAGACCAAGGCTGTATATGACTGGCAACACTTTGGGGGAAATTTACAAAAACTGGAGCACTCAGAGAATAGTGCAGCTGTAAATTGTAGTCAATCAACTTCTAAATTCAACTTGTTTAGTTAAACTTTGACAATAAAACCTGGAAGCTGATTGGTTTCTATGCAGAGCTGCATCAGATTTTGCACCCTCCAGTTTAAGTAAATAATCCCCTTTATATGTTAGGTTATTATTTATAAGATATAAATTGCTTAACTGCATCTGGTATTTTATCTCATTGTAATTTTCTCTTCACAATATTTAAAGCTGAATTTTAGCCACCATGAAAAAAAAATGTTATTCCCCCATCCTCACTGCAAGAGTTAATTGCTTGTTTAGTCTAAGGGGTAAGTAGGAATTTACCGCATTTCCCATTTTAACATTAGCTGGCATTCTCCTATACTCTCCTGGTGTGCAGGCAGGCTCTTGACATTCTCAAATACAGTGCAGGACCTTACTCCTAGACAAACCAAGCAGTGAATGCAATCACTATAGGTAAAGGAAATGCTTAAATTATATTAGCCTAAAAGGTCGTGATACCATTGCAAGGCCCATAATCATAGAAAGACCAGAACACAAAAACTGCCTTCAAAGAATTACTTTATTGGGGTGAATAAATTGTACAGCCAGTAAATACGGTTAAAGAGTATGCATACCCCAAACTTTCTTTTTACTTTTAAGTAGAGAAATAAAGGTTAAAAACCCATCTGATTATTTTTGCTGTTTGAGCCCCATTGGAGAGATTTCCCTTCATCTCCTGGAGACAGAAGGAGTACATTTCTGCAAAGTTAAAGGAATTCTTCTGTTAGGCTGGTTTCACACTTATTTCCCCTGCTGCGTTTGTCATTGAAATCAACAGAAACTCATTGAAATACATGTTGATAAAGTGTTACTGTGGGTTGTCACACATTTTTAATGCATCATAATGGGCATCAACCCACATTAAAAAGCATTGTAAGGTGTATACCTGCAACATGTGTTGTGATGTGTTTTCACTAATTTCAATGGAAAATGCATCAAGAAAACATTGCATAGGTGTGAATCCAGCTTTAGACAGTTGTCCACAGAACAAGTGTCCGCTTTGGAAGATTTCCTCCTCTACTCTTTGTTCTGGGTAAAATTCTGGATTTCGATGACAATAACCAACAGGAACAATCGAGAGGTTGCATTTTCCCAGTGGGATACAGAGAGCGATAAACACTTACCAGGGTTTCTAAGCGTATTTGCTAAACATTTTATTGTACATTCTAACTAAACTGTTACATACTTACTGCTATAAAGGTATTTAGTGGTAGGGAGACATGGAACTCATTGATGGTATTATTTGTAAAATAAATATTATCTCATTAAAAGTGTACTTTGACCTTCAGCAGCTCATCAGTTAGATACAATAACATTCTTATTATGAATGATGAGATAATGTAATGCTAAATTCAGTACATGTCTAGTTCGTCTGAAAAATTATCTCCAGTGTATGAGTACAGATCAGTCTGACTCCATACAGCTTTCTTTAAAAAACTGGAAATCTAACTAAAAGACATCTGATCATTAATTTCTAATATTCCCCTAAAGCGTCCTTTGTAGAGGCATACTGTATACAGTATGTAGAATTAAAAAAATGATTGACAACTGACAAAATTACTTTTAAACAAGACAGAGAAAAGTTATTATAACCATGTTACTACTTTGTAGCATCAACATATTTAAGGAATTCTTAGGTCTGATTGTGCTTTATATTTGCTTTAATCATCCTCTGTAAAGCTATCAGTACCAAATCAACAATGAAATGGATTAGAGGACAAGATATATTCAAGTTCTAAAAACATCCTTGCTACTGTATTTTAGATTGGTAACTGTTAAAACTGCTATAAAATTGACTATTAGTTGTGACAGCACAGTGAAAATGAAAAGTTTGACATGCATACAAGAGGATGTCACAGCCAAAGGCTGTTTTTTTTTATCCAGCCTCAGATATTTTGCAGTCGGCCAAACTCCTTTAGGAAAAATAAATCTTACTGCTCATAATGTGGTATTATGGGAGTTCCTATACTTATTGGTTAATAAATTGTGGACTTGGTATTGCAGATTTCTCATCATGATTACACATTATTCTCCATTTCTTCCTGACCACCACAGATAGTGATTAGAGAAGATCAAGGTTTTGCTCCAGGTGCCTTATGCTCTTTAATGAGTCAGAATAAATGCATAAAGCATAAAATAATTACTGTGTTTATGCTTTCTTACAGTACCAGATTTAAGCCTCTGTTTTAGTTTAGAATTGACATAGAATGATCATTTTTGTACATTTCCACAATTTGGTCTATTTACTGTACACACAATGTGTAACACTTGATATTTATTCAACTATACCTGGTGACTAGCTATAACTAAAGATTTTAGATATCTCAATATCATTTACTTATTTAATTTTGTTTAACAGATTTTTCTAAATTGCAGTGCACTAAAAAAAATTCAGTTTTCCTAAAATGTTTCCATAAAGCTGTAGTTCTCATTTTTGGACAGAAGAGGGCAAACTAGTCCATCCAGTCTGTTTGTTAATAAAACCTTCCAGAATCTGTTCATGTGTTCTCCTCCCCCTGGCTCAGTGATTCACCCTCCCATCTCTTCTCTCACACACAAAGAAGAGCTGCAGCTCCGATGAAAACCCTGTGGATATTTTTAGTGCAGGAAATATGGTGTTTTCTATACAACAAATCATTTAAACTCAGCTTGGATACTTATTGGGATTACAAAAGGACTTCTCAGAAGAGGGATTAAAGACATGGACTGCAAATGCTGCTCAAATGCTTGGAAATGGCAAGTAGCTTTCTCCCTTCTCCTTTGTAGCTGGGGCTGGGTCTCTGGGCAGCTTCATTATTCTATTGCAGAGGAGTCAGATCCAGGGACTGTCGTGGGAATTATAGCTCAAGATCTTGGCATTACCCTAGCAGATATTAACAAAAGGAGACTGAGTTTGGGATCTGAAGGAAGCAGCAAATATTTTACTATTGACCAGAAACATGGAGCTCTAATAACACTGGAGAAGATTGATAGAGAGAGCCTGTGTGGATCCAGCTCCAGCTGTTTGCTGCATTTAGAGGTTGTAGCTGTGAATCCTCTAGAGCTGTTCAGCCTGGAAATTGAGATTTTGGACATTAATGATAATTATCCTATTTTCTCTGTTACTGATCAGGAAATAAAAATTATAGAGCTGTTTGCAAATCCTGGAGTAAGATTTCCTTTACCCTCTGCTAAAGACTTGGATGTGGGGAAAAATGGCGTGAGACATTATAGCTTAAATCAAAATCCTTATTTTTCTTTATCAGAAAAATATCGTAATGATGGAACTTTGATTGCAGAATTAGTATTAGAGAAAAATCTAGACAGGGAAGAGAGATCTGAACACAAGCTTATCCTCTCTGCTATTGATGGAGGAGAACCTCCCCGATCAGGATCCACTCAGATTAACATTATTGTTTTAGATATTAATGACAATGCACCAGTGTTTGATCAGGCAAGCTATAAGGTAGAGCTAATGGAAAATCTACCACTAAACACAGTTGTTATAAAGCTAAATGCCACAGATCTAGATGAGGGTGCAAATAGTGAAATATTATATTCATATGATGATCATACTTTGGATTCAGCAAAGGAAATATTTGAATTAAATGAAATTACTGGTGAAATATATATTAAAGGGGACGTAGATTATGAATTTGCTAATTTGTACGAATTATTTGTAAAGGCTGTAGATAGAGGATCACCAAGACGAGAAGGACGTTGTGTTGTTCAGGTTGAAGTGCAAGATGTAAATGATAACATACCAGAAATTGTAATTACTTCTCAACATAATGAAGTCCCGGAAAATGCCCCAGTAGGGACTATTGTTGGGTTTATTACAGTCAGAGATAGGGATTCTGGTAAAAATGGAGAGGTTAAATTGCAAATATCACCAAATGTACCCTTTAAATGCCAGCTCATGTCAAATCGTTATACACTGGTGACTAGCGGACATCTGGACAGGGAGAAAGTCTCACAATATACTATTACATTGATCGCTTCTGATCTGGGCTCTTCTTCTTTAAGCAGCCAGACTACAATCATCATTAATATTTCTGATGTTAATGATAATCCTCCAGCATTTCTACAGTCTGCTTACAATGCCTTCATATCAGAAAACAATGATCCTGGCAGACTGTTGTGTACAGTATCTGCTGGAGATCCAGATGAGGGAGATAATGCAAAGCTTATTTACTCCATAGTGGAGAGCCACATAGACAGCTCTCCTGTCTCTTCATTTGTCTACATTAACTCCGACACTGGTAATATTTATGCCCAGCGCTCCTTTGACTATGAACAGCTCCAGGTTCTACAGATTACTTCAAGAGTGGAAGATTCTGGATCTCCAAAACTGTTTTCCAATGTTTCAGTTTTCATATTTATTCAGGATACAAATGACAATTATCCCTCTATATTATACCCAGAGAACTCAGGGGAAGCCATTGCACAAGAGACCATTCCCAGATCTGCATCTGCTGGATATTTAGTTAGTAAAGTATCTGCTGTGGATCTGGATTCTGGGCACAATGCCTGGCTCACCTATAGTCTTGCTCAGTCTGGCAGTCCAGCTTTGTTTCACATCTCCGAATATACAGGAGAAGTCAGAACTCTGCGAGGGATACAGGAGACGGATAACACAGAACATCGACTTGTCGTTTCCGTTAGTGACCATGGGGAGCCTTCACTGTCCTCTACAGTCACTCTGATTGTAAATATAATGGAGAATATTGCTCAGGAAAGCCCCAGATCTCATGATTTTCTTACAAATTCTAAATCAGCACCAAATATGACTTTATATCTTATTATTTCTCTTGTAGCCATCAGTTTGGTTTCCTTGGTAACATTCGTGATATTATTAGTAAGGTGCCTTAGAAAGAATTATGACAGCAGTTGTAGTTCTTGTTTTCCAAACAAATCCCTCCCTGTGTCCTATATGGATCAGTATAAGCCAGCACTTTACCTGAACACAGATGGGACATTAAAGTACATGGAAGTAAGGATGGCTCCTCCAGAACCTCCAGGATCTTGTTATCCACCTTGTTTTCCTGCAACAACAAACATTCCGGAATCAACACTTACAAAATATCAAAGTAATCCTCAAATAGAAGAGCCTAAGCCCACTCCTGGCAGTTGGTTTAGTGAAACACATCAGGTGAGATTGCCTTAGTTTATTAAGTAATAAAAAAAATACAAATTACTTTTATATATATATATATATATATATATATATATATACAGTTTTGTTCACTACCCTTTAGGCTTTAGGAAACAAATAGATTATTCTTTAAATTTGGTAACCTGAACCAAAAGAAGGTTTACTGGAAAGTGAATGGTTGCTATTGGTAATACAGACCAATGCATTTCCTTCAGTTTTTCTAACAAGGTGGATTGTTGTTATGAAATACTTATTTTTAAGATCCTTGGTATTTAAATAATGGGCTTTTTTGTGATTGCAAATTTTGTATCATTTTTGGCACATCTAATGGCATAGCTATTGGCACCCAGTACAGTTACCAACTGTATATGATTTGTTTTTCTTTAATACCTACCTTTAAGCTTGTGTTTGTTGTAAGCATATGTTAAGTGGAATTCCAATCAGGCCTAGATTTTTACGTTTTGCCACCTCCATAGCCAATTGTCATATGTCTTTGCCTTCCTCACTGACTATTTTATATTTACTCTCATATGGTTTTCTACCAGCTGCAGGGGTGTCTTCTCATTACATAAATACATTTTGGCGGAAACATTTCTGCATATGTCAGTCACTTTGCATGGGTCAGTCACTCTGCAGGACGGTATTTATGTTGTCTTGGTTTGAAATCTAGAAAATCATACAATTCATGAATTAAGGTTGCCTGGATTTAAAAAATTGCAACGTTCTATATCTGCCCCAATAAAATATGAAGAATGCTGGCAGTGTTCAGCCATCTTTACCAGCATGTCATGTCTATGGGTAACTGGACCAGGTTTATAGAATATATCTAGGGGTCAACTCAATATCCAAATTATAGAACTGTGTGTAATCATATTAACATGACTGAACTTACACAGCCGGAGTCTTTAATGTTTTCAGAAGCAGAATATTGAGACAACTAGAAGAGAAATACAGCTGGCAATGAGCAAACCATAACTATAGTACACTATGCCATCAAAGAACGTGCACAAACATTGGTGAGAAATTAGTAACGAAGATCCAGCTGGATACCAGAGGTACAACCTGGTACTTTTGTATCACTATCATCAGCATTCTAGTATTATAAGCAATGTACTACTACTTTAGGTATGAAACTTGTAGTTCAGGGGCCGCATGTTGCCCTTTGGCACTTACTCTGCAGCCCTGGAAGCCCCTGTGGATTGGGGTTTGTGTTCTATTTTCCTAAGTGCTTATTCATGTCAGTGACGAAAGCATTCTTTATTATGTTCTGGTAGTTTGATTTGTAAAGCAGTGGTCTCTTACACCCTCATGTACTGTATATATAACACTTAGTGGAATGCAGGCAACTTTGGGCAGGCATAGTATCTAAAAGATCATTATAGTGGATGAAGAATGGAATCTTAAGGCAAGTGGGTTCCTAAGGAAAGGAGAGGGCTTGGTGGTAAAAAGTAAAATTGCCCTTTAAGTTTAACCCTTTCACTGATGGACCTGACAGCATTGGACTTTACACACAATCCAGTGGCTGCAGTCAGGCAGCTGTGCTGCCACCCGATTGCTTCTACACACCCCCGGTAGCAGTGGCCCCCCCTCACGCACCTGCCATGTATTCCAGGCTCCACTTGTGCATCTGTGAGCCTGGGGCTAGCATGTTGGGTACCGGAAGGTGGACCCTGAAAGCGATATGTATGGCGTAATTTATGGGTCACCCCTGTCACTGACCCATGCTCTTTTATAAAAATTCCGATTTAATAAAGAGAAAATGCAGGTTGCCTCCAAAGCAGCTTTTCTGAAAAGATAGACTACAGCTTACCTTTGCATTGGACAGTGCAGGCAGAGGTTATTAGGGGCAAACTTGGTCTCCACTGTAGATTATCATGACATGCTCCATTTTCCAAGCCACCATTAACTTCTATGTCCTACAGTTGTGGCCAAAATTATTCAACCCCCACTGAAATTGAGTGTTTTGGCCAGTTTGACATTGCTTTTGATCATTCAGTCATCTTGCTTACATTTACATTAAAGAGGCACTTGTAGGTCAGACAAATATAACATAACAGTTATAATGAAATAACCACAAATGTCTTTTCTGTGCTCACAGCATTATCAGTTTTATTCAACCCCCAAGTGACATTCAATCTTAGTACTTAGTACAGCATCCTTTTACAGTTATAACAGCTTTTAAACGTGAAGCATAGCTTGACACAAGTGTCTTGCAGCGATCTACGGGTATCTTCGCCCATTCTTCATGGGCAAAGGCCTCCAGTTCAGTCACATTCTTAGGCTTGCGCACTGCAACTGCTTTCTTTAAGTCCCACCAGAGGTTCTCAATCGGATTTAAGTCTGGTGACTGCGATGGCCACTCCAAAATGTTCCAGCCTTTCCTCTGCAACCATGCTCTAGTGGACTTGGAGGTATGCTTGGGATCATTGTCCTGTTGAAAGGTCCAACGTCTCCCAAGCCTCAGGTGTGTGACGGACTGCATCACGTTTCCATCCAATATCTCCTGGTACTGAAGAGAATTCATGGTACCTTGCACACGCTGAAGCTTCCCTGTACCTGCAGAAGCAAAACAGCCCCAAAGCATGATTGACCCTCCACCATGCTTCACAGTAGGCAAGGTGTTCTTTTCATCATAGGCCTTGTTCTTCCTCCTCCAAACATAGCGTTGATCCATGGGCCCAAACAGTTCTAATTTTGTTTCATCAGTCCACAGAACACTATCCCACAACTTTTGTGGTTTGTCCACATGGCTTTTGGCATACTGCAGTCGACTCTTCTTATTCTTTGGAGACAGCAAGGGGGTACGCCTGGGAGTTCTGGCACGGAGGCCTTCATTACGCAGTGTGCGTCTTATTGTCTGGGCTGAAACTTCTGTACCCACATCTGACAAATCTTTTCTCAGTTCCTCAGCAGTCACACGGGGACTTCTCTCCACTCTACGCTTCAGGTAGCGCACAGCAGTCGAAGTCAGCATCTTCTTTCTGCCACGACCAGGTAGCGTTTCAACAGTGCCCTTTGCCTTGAATTTGCGAATGATGCTTCCTAAGGTGTCTCTTGGTATGTTTAACATCTTTGCAATCTTCTTATAGCCATTGCCCTTCCTGTGAAGAGAAATCACCTCTTCTCTTGTCTTCCTGGACCATTCTCTTGCCTTCACCATGTTTGTAACCACACCAGTAAATGTCTAGAAGGAGCTGAGTATCACAGTCATTTTAAAGCTGCCTAATTGGTGCTTATTATGCTTGATTGCTGCTCGGTGACATCCACAGGTGTTTTCAATACCTGATGGAAAGCACCTGTATGAACCTCTGTTCTTCAGAGTGGTAGTCTTTAAGGGGTTGAATAATTGTGGCAATGAAGAAACCACATAAGAACCATTTACTACTGTATTACATAAACAATTGATGTCATTTTAGTTGCATTTGGGTAGTTACAACGTCCTTGTAGGATTTGATTCTGAATACAATTCCAAATGTACACTATAGTCCCTAAACCCCTTTACAGCATTGGGGGTTGAATAATTTTGGCCACAACTGTACATGCAGCATGATCTTCTGCAGATGACTTATTGGCAACCTACAGTTTCTGGAGGAGATCCCTTAATTTTAAGGTGTACTAAGTGAGCTTTCTGATTTTGGTTAACTCTTATGGGTCTTTGAACTCTCTGTCATGTATAAAATAGTTTGTAAAACTATACAGTACATATCATATACTATATAAACATAACAGCAATTTAATGACTTACAAAAAAATTTAGTTGATCCCAAATCATCACTGATTCCTTTTAAATTACCTGTAATACAGTCTATTAGTAGTATACACTATAGTGTAGTAATATAATGTATAGCGTAGTAAGCATATTATGCTAACTTCAGATTTTACCGTTTTCACCTGATCTATTTCCTCTGGAATTTTAATAGAAAAATGACAATGATAGTTTCATAGCTAAATCCATTGCTAAATATTACTTTTACATAATTATTTTAAATTTGCTGGCAAAAACTTTGTAAAACTATAAATTGAATTGGAATTTGGTATCACTCGGACAAAAAAATCTCAAATATGTATTCTATTTACATCAGGATTTAAAAAGGATAAAATTATGCATCAACCTATAATAAAAGTATATATTAAGAAAAAAAAAACACTAGCTTTTTCAACACTTTTACTGTGTCAACAGTATGTACCATTTATAACATTTAAATCTACCTTTCATAACTTCTGAAAATAAAAATTCTCTGCTTTTACTTATAATTTAAAAATAGGTTGTAGTTATTATCTTTAGACAGAAGAGGGCAGACTAGTCATCCAAACGGTTTAAAAGCAAACCTTGTGAATCTGTTCATGTAGGCTGTGCTCTCCTCCCCCTGGCTCAGTGATTCACCCTCCCATCTCTTCTCTCACACACAAAGAAGAGCTGCAGCTCCGATGAGAACCCTGTGGATGTTTTCAATGCAGGAAATATGGTGCTATTCATACAACAAATCATTTAAACTCAACTTGGATATTTATTGGGATTACAAAAGGACTTGATTCTCAGAAGAGGGATTAAAGACATGGACTGCAAATGCTTATCAATTGCTTGGAAATGGCAAGTAGCTTTCTCCCTTCTCCTTTGTAATTGGGGCTGGGTCTCTGGGCAGCTTCATTATTCTGTTGCAGAGGAGTCAGATCCAGGGAATGTTGTGGGTAATGTAGCTCAGGATCTGGGCTTAAAACTGGCAGATATTAACAAAAGGAGTCTGAGTTTGGGATCTGAAGGAAGTAGTAAATATTTTATTATTGACCAGAAACATGGATCTCTGATTATACAGGAGAGAATTGATCGAGAGAGCCTGTGTGGATACAGCTCCAGCTGTTTGCTGCATTTAGAGGTTGTAGCTGAGAATCCTTTGGAGCTGTACAGCCTTGAAATTGAGATTTTGGACATTAATGATAATTATCCCATTTTCTCTGTCACTAATCAGGAAATACAAATTATAGAGCTGTTTGCAAATCCTGGAGTAAAATTCACTTTACCCACTGCTAAAGACTTGGATGTGGGGATAAATGGTGTGAGACATTATAGCTTAAATCAAAATCCGTATTTTTCTTTATCAGAAAAATATCGCAGTGATGGAACATTGATCACAGAATTAGTACTAGAGAAAAACCTAGACAGGGAAGAGAGATCTGAACACAAGCTTATTCTCTCTGCTATTGATGGAGGAGAACCTCCCCGATCAGGATCCATTCAGATTAATATTATTGTTTTAGATTTTAACGACAATGCACCAGTGTTTGATCAGGCAAGCTATAAGGTAGAGCTAATGGAAAATCTACCTCTAAACACAGTTGTTATAAAGCTAAATTCTACAGACCTAGATGAGGGTGTGAATAGTGAAATATTATATTCATTTGATGATCATACATCAGATTCAGCAAAAGAATTATTTGAAGTGAATGAAAAAACTGGCCAAATATTTGTTAAAGGGGTTGTGGATTTTGAAGTTGCAAAGTCATATGAATTATTTGTAAAGGCTGTAGATAAAGGATCACCTAAATTAGAGGGGCGTTGTGTTATTCAGGTCGAAGTGCAAGATGTAAATGATAATGTACCAGAAATTGTATTTACTTCTAAAAATAACGTGGTGCCTGAAAATGCCCCAATAGGGTCTATTGTTGGGTTTATTACAGTCAGAGACAGAGATTCTGGTAAAAATGGGGAAGTTAAACTGATAATACCACTGGATTTACCCTTTAAACACCAGCCCATGTCAAACCGTTATACACTGGTCACTAGTGGACATCTGGACAGGGAGAAAGTCTCACAATATACGATTACATTGATCACTTCTGATCTGGGCTCTCCATCTTTAAGCAGCCAGACTACAATAATCATTAATATTTCTGATGTTAATGATAATCCTCCAGTATTTCTACAGTCTGCTTACAACGCCTTCATATCAGAAAACAATGATCCTGGCAGACTGTTGTGTACAGTATCTGCTGGAGATCCAGATGAGGGAGATAATGCAAAGCTTATTTACTCCATAGCGGAGAATCCCATAGACGGCTCTCCTGTCTCTTCATTTGTCTACATTAACTCCGACACTGGTAATATTTATGCCCAGCGTTCCTTTGACTATGAACAGTTCCAGGTTCTACAGATCATTGCGAGGGTGGAAGATTCTGGATCCCCAAAACTGTTTTCCAATGTTTCAGTCTTCATATTTATTCAGGATACAAATGACAATTATCCCTCTATATTATACCCAGAGAACTCAGGGGAAGTCATTGCACAAGAGACCATTCCCAGATCTGCATCTGCTGGATATTTAGTCAGTAAAGTATCTGCTGTGGATCTGGATTCTGGGCACAATGCCTGGCTCACCTATAGTCTTGTTCAGTCTGGCAGTCCAGCTTTGTTTCACATCTCTGAATATACAGGAGAAGTCAGAACTCTGCGAGGATTACAGGAGACGGATAACACAGAACATCGACTTGTCATTTCCGTCAGCGACCATGGGGAGCCTTCACTGTCCTCTACAGTCACGCTGATTGTAAATATAATGGAGAATATTGCTCAGGAAAGCCCCAAATCTCATGATTTTCTTACAAATTCTAAATCAGCACCAAATATGACCTTGTATCTTATTATTTCTCTAGTAGCCATCAGTTTGGTTTCCTTGGTAACATTTGTCATATTATTAGTAAGGTGCCTTAGAAAGAATTATGACAGCAGTTGTGGTCCATGTTTTCCAAACAAATCCCTCCCTGTGTCCTATATGGATCAGTATAAACCAACACTTTACCTGAACACAGATGGAACTTTAAAGTACATGGAGGTAAGGATGGCTCCTCCAGAACCTCCAGGATCTTGTTATCCACCTTGTTTTCCTGCAACAACAAGCAATCTGGACACAACCCTTACAAAATACCAAAGCAATCTTCAAATAGCTGAGCCTAAATCTACTTCTGATAGTTGGCTTAGTGAATCACATCAGGTGAGGTGCCAGCGTTTTTTAATTTTTTAAATATTTGTGGAGTTTTTTTCTAAATTTTACAATACATTTTTTCATTACATTTTAGGATATATAAGATGAAGATCCGTTGATTTGTAAAATCAGCTATTTATATTTTGCTGTCGGAAAGCCAGTAGATTTTTCTTTTAATCTGAACCTGAACAAAGAAAGAGGTTGAATTGGTTGTTGCTGGTATTATAGGCAAATGCATTTCCTTCAGTTTTTCTGATGAGGCTGATATTGTTTACATGCAGTATGACGTTTTTCCATTTTCTGTTATGCATAGTTCACATTGTGTGGTATTTCTTGGCCTATATTTTTTGTTACACTTAATTATTTTACTTAAATATAGATATAATAGGTCTGAATTTAAATTGTTAATTGTCAAAATATTACATTTGCAGTTTTTAAAAATATCAGATGTGGCCAGTCCAGTTTTAGATATATTTACTGAGTATATTTGCATATGATATGAATAACAATTGTGAAATTCTTATATTTATATTTTTGCTATGTAAAAACCTTAGGTACAGTGATTATTGGTTGAATACATGGCTTAATTGGTAATTATTGTGTCATTTTTGCCACATCCCATGGCATAGCTAATGGCACCTAGTACAGATAACATATGTATGTGATTTGTTGTACATTTCTGAATGCCAGAAATTTCCTGTATGATGATCAGCATAAGCATTTTCCATCCCCTAGTCTGGAAAACCTCTCTTATGCTTTAGAACTTTAGTAAAATTGATGAACTTCAAGACTGTGTTTGCTGTATGTGTTAAGTGGCTTTCCACTAAGGGCTGCATTTTTAATTTTTGCTATCTCTGTGTCCAACTATCATATGTCTCTGCTCTCTGCGTGGAATATTTTGTAATTACTTTCATTGTTTTCTAAGATCAACTGAATGAATGTCTATACAAATACGCAGGCTTATCTCAAATATTTGTTCATAGTCATGAGACTGATATATAGTTTAACTATAGTTCCTAAAGAGGGAATTGGTTTGAAATCCAAAGAAATTGACAAGTTGGTGAATTGCAGATTTTTTTTTTAAGTATGCATGCAGAGTTGTGCAATCTTCAGAAAATCACGCAATTCATGAACTAAGACTGTCTGGCTTTTTAAATTGCAATATTTAATAGCAAACAGAGATATCTGCCTAAAAAGGGTCTGAAGAATCAAAAGGTATCAAAGCAGCATAAATACTAAAGCACCATATCATGTCTATGGATCCATGATTTATATATTGAGGTCATATTAATGCCCACATTTTAGAACTTTATGCATGACCAAGTGAAAATTACTATACTAACAGAGCCAGAATGTTCAATGTTTTTACTGAGACAGAAGCACAACCATATTGAGACAACCAAAAGGCAAATGGGCAAACCATAGTTCTAGTACACTATGCCATTACAGAAAGTGCACAGTGGTAAGAAAGCAGTAATGAAGATCCAATTTGGTGCTATTGGTATGTGTAGTGGCAACCTGGAACTTTTGTTATCACTACATGTACAGTATGCTACAACTCTAGGCCCTTGGTGCTGAACGTGTGGTCTGGGGGCTACATGTAGCCCTTTGGAACTTATTGTGTGGCCCTTGGAGCCCCTGCAGTCATAAGACTGTTTTCTTTACCTATATGCTCATTCAGGCAAGTGAAAGAAAACTATTCTTTGGACTGTATTTAAGTCTTTAAATGACTTGGTTTCTTTCACACAATCTTACTTTTTTCCGTACCATTAATTCCTTTTATTTTTTTCACTGTGATCTTTAATCATGGATCCTGTGTGGCATCTTTTAAGTTGGCTGTAAAGAGCACACATGTGAAATCATTAAAGTAGCTGTAACAGCAGTGATCTCTATCAGTCTCTGACTGTCTCCTGAAGCATGTCATCACTCTCCAACAACACCTATAGTGCCTGTTATCTCTGACCATCTCCTGTTCATGCCTGAAGTATTTGATAGTTGTCTGTTGTATTACATTTACTTAATATAATGTGTGCCCTTTGGTGATGTCAGCGGCCACACATAGGGCCCAACATTACAAAAAGGTTGACCATTGCTGCTCTGGGCTATGAGTTATACTTGGTATACAGAATCTGGCTCTGATCAGCTTCATGTCTTTTTAATAATTTTTATCTTCTATACAGATGTACAGAGCTTATACATAATCACTATATATTGCAAGATTATGAAATGTCTGGTAGAATGATTTTTGTGCTATGGTTTTATCTACAATGTGCACTGTGGATTTTGTTTTCTTTAACTTTCTCTTTTAAGTTGTAGATCTGCTTCATGCTTCAGCTATGCATATAATTGCAGGAATAAATAATTTTCATAAATTATTTACATAAAATTGATAATTGTGAATATTTTGAATCTATAAGGGTTATCCAATTGATAGAATATTAATCTGTATGTTTATTTAGAAGTCACACTGTATTTCAGAATATTTACACATTGGAATTGATTTACTAATTGTAATTAAGGTGTCCGTTTATGAACCAGCAGTAATAGATCGCTGCTCAGTTCTCCGGCATTCTTGGAGAACACAGTTCTCCTGTAAATGCCGTTTATGAAGCATATGTAGATCAGTTCTCCAAACGAAAGGAGAACGGTCTACAAATGCTGGAAAACGGCTGATTTTACTATAATCTCACGAGATTACAGTAAAAGATCAGTTTACTAAACAGAGGTAAATTATCGCTGCTTAGTTTGCGGTCCCTCCGATTCTCCAGCTGTGGGCTGGAGAATCTGGAAGGAGAACACAGATCTCCAGTGAAGGGCTGACATGATCTCCTGAGTATCATAAACTGTGAATGACCAGAGAATAGCTGAGATCCGTTGAATCGCAGCTATTCTCTGTGTCATAAACGGACACCTCTGTTGTGTAATTTATTGAGCAGCATAATGCCAAATGCCCACTTACATCAAATACAAGGTATATAAAGCTCAGAACATCATGTAACAGTCTGGGTGTACTTGCATGGGTGTAGCAATATGCCGTCAACGCCGGAACTGATGTCACCACACTTCCGTCCTACGCGTTGCGTCATGAGCCACGTAAATTACACTATTTACTACACTATGAAAGTGTTCCTTTTCTCCTCTTTTGGGATTGTTTGAGAGGCTGTCCGGTGCATTTTTTCCTTGAGGGGGATACCACCACTGTTGTTGACGGTTCCTGGATTAGTGCGTAAGGCCCCCATGGGATGCTGATCTGTTTGGCGTTGAGTGCCTTTGATGTCTGTTGGCTCTTAGGGGTCGCAGCGTGGAGGTGAGGAGGCAATTTGCCGGTGGTGGATTTCTTGTCAAGTCGATCACTTTCACTATCACCCATCAAGTTTACTATTGTACTTTACACGTAGTAGTTTATTGTGGACTTTACACCATCTTTTGTGTTTATTCACATTTTTGTGGCAATATTTTTGCCATTATTTATGATGTGTTTGTTTGTGTGTTATTTTTCACCCATCATATATTTCCATTCTTTTTTGACATTCATGTCATCCATGTTTAGTCCTGCACTGGAATATATCACTTTTGGGCTTTTTATGTATTGATTATTGTTATACCAGTTTATCATTATTTTATATTTCATTATTTATATATTTTTACCACTTTATTCACATTATTTCCTCCCTTTTCATATGTACAGTTCACTTATATCACTATGGCAGATTTCTTGAGCTGAGGACGTGTTTATTTGTTTTGTTTTCACATATGATAGTGCACTTGTGCTATTTGTGCTGTTTACGTTGTGGTTCACATGTGTTACATTTTCTGTGGGCTGTCCATTTTTCTCACCTCTCATAGTTTATTTAGATTTATTTAGATTCACAACGTAAACAGCACAAATAGCACAAGTGCACTATCATATGTGAAAACAAAACAAATAAACAAGTCCTCAGCTCAAGAAATCTGCCATAGTGATATAAGTGAACTGTACATATGAAAAGGGAGGAAATAATGTGAATCAGTGAGCAGTATCAACCCCCCTTTGTTGCATCTTCACTATTTGGTTATATAGCTGGGTGCTAGCTGTTTTCCTAAACTGTAGTGTTGAGTTTAGTATTGTAGTGGCAGCGCGGGAGGTTTTTCCCTATCTTATAGGCATGTAGACTGCTTCTACAAACATTTGTGAAAAAGTGGGTTGCTCTCAGGAGCTCAGTGAATTCAAGTGTGGTACCGTGATAGGTTGCCACCTGTGCAATAAGTCCATCCGTGAAATTTCCTTGCTACTAAATATAGTCATCTGACAGTGGTAGTAAAACAAAGTGGAAGCAACTGGGAACAACAGCAACAAAGTGGTAGGCCACGTAAAATGACAGAGAGGGGTCAGTGCTTGCTGAAGAGCACAGTGCACAGAAGTCGCCAACTGTCTGCAGAGTCAATGTGGCCATCAGATTAGCACAACAACAGTGCATAGAGAGCTTCATGGAATAGGTTTCCATGGCCGAGCAGCTGCATCCAACCCTTACATCACCAAGTGCAATGCAAAGCATCGGATGCATTGGCGTAGAGCACTCCGCCACTGGACTCTAGAGCAGTGGAGACACGTTCACTGGAGTGAGAAATCACTCACACGGTTGCCAAGAGAACAGTACTTGCCTGACTGCATTATGCCAACTGCAAAGTTTAGTGGAGGGGGGATTATGGTGTGGGGTTGTTTTTCAGAGGTTGGGCTTGACACCTTAGTTCCAGTGAAGGGAACTCTTAAGACATCAGCATACCAAGACATTTTGGACAATTTCATGCTCCCAACTTTGTGGGAACAGTTTGGGGATGGCCCCTTCCTGTTCCAACATGACTGCGCACCAGTGCGCAAAGCAAGGTCCATAAAGACATGGATGAGCAAGTTTTGGGTGGAGGAACCTGACTGGCCTGCACAGAGTCCTGATCTCAACCTGATAGAGCACCTTTGGGATGAATTAGAGTGGAGACTGCGAGCCCGGCCTTCTTGTCCGACATCAGAGCCTGACCTCACAAATGCGCTTCTGGAAGAATGGTCAAACATTCCCATAGACACACTCGTAAACCTTGTGGACAGACTTTCCAGAAGAGTTGAAGCTGTTATAGCTGCAAAGGATGGGCCAACAAAATATTGAACCCTACGGACTAAGACTGGGATGCAATTAACGTTCATGTGCATGTAAAGGCAGGCATCCCAATACTTTTGGCAATAATACCTTAGGCCACCCCACCAAAGGAAATGTCTTTCCCTTGTATTATGTGATTCTGGAAACACCAATGCTTACTCATTTTGATATACAAGCAAGATATTATTGACCCTGCCCACTGTGCTATGCCTACTAATTTTGATAAACAGGCAGGGTATTACTGACCCTGCCCACTACAGAGTGATCATAGCTTACCTTCTGATTGGACAGACAGAGGTACTCATTGATCTCCTCCATAGACAACTCCTCCATAGATAAGCACGGCAACTGTTCTCCAAATCTAATTTTTTAATAGTCTTCATTGCTTTACATGTAGCATGGTCTTCTCTGGATGAACTATTAACAACTTTATGTTTTTGGAGGAGATCCAAAGGGGCATTAAAAGAATCACAAATTTTGGTTAACTTTCTGTCATGTATATAATAATTTTTACAACAAAGACTTTATTTAGATATTTACTGTGTATGCATATACAATAATATATATATATATATATATATATACCTACCAAAAAACTGGAGTTCAATGAATTTAAAAAAAAATGAAAACGTTGAGCAAATATTATTACATTTCTTTTTAAAATTACCTGTCATTTAAACCTCTGCATGCTGGTAGGTAAATTGGTTCCTGTCTAAATTTGCCCCAGTATTTGTATGTATGAATGTGAGTTAGGGACCTTAGATTGTAAGCTCCTTGAGCGTTAGGGACTGATGTGAAAGTACAATATATATATTTAAAGTGCTGCGTAAATTGATGGCTCCATGTAAGTACCTGTAATCAGGGGCGGACTGACAACTCATGGGGCCTCCGGGCAATAGGGGATCATGGGGCCCCCTGTGTCCTTGCCCAAACTCAAAAAAGCCTATTAAAAAGGTACCAGGGGCATCTCAAGGGGCCCCCTACTGACCCCAGGCCCTCGGGCAGTGTCCGAGTTTCCAAATGGTCAGTCCGCCCCTGCCTGTAATAAATAAATAACACATTGCACTAATTTAAAGTGTGCAATATTTTGCTCATCTACTTCCCCAAACTTTTTAATGAAATAAAATGACAGTTTTTTTTATATACAGACAAATGCTAAATGTTAGTTTTACATTATTTATTTTATATTGTTGGCAGTGAATAATTGCATTTTAATCCTAGAATGTATTTATTATATATATATTATTTTCAAACATTTTCCTGCTCTGTCAAGTAAAATTAGTTTGTATTCTATTTAGATCTTTCATTTAAAAAATATAAAATGTATCAACA
Source organism: Staurois parvus (assembly GCF_062004578.1). Classification (NCBI taxonomy): domain Eukaryota; kingdom Metazoa; phylum Chordata; class Amphibia; order Anura; family Ranidae; genus Staurois; species Staurois parvus. The sequence continues at coordinate 9,057,688 of NW_028317802.1, read as the reverse complement.
TATAAACTTTTAAACAAGTATTGATGTATATTTTTATATTTTAAAATTGCAAACAAATAAATACACATTTATGTAGCTGTGTTAGCATTATCTATCCCATATATAATCAATAACTGATCTATTCAAATAATAGGCTTTTCATTTTTTACATATTTCTGTATTGAAAAATATGTGCTTTGCCAAGTCCTAAAATTAAACTGTAGTTATTATCTTTGGACAGAAGAGGGCAGGCTAGTCATCCAAAAGGTTTAAAAGCAAACCTTGTGAATCTGTTCATGTAAGCTGTGCTCTCCTCCCCCTGGCTCAGTGATTCACCCTCCCATCTCTTCTCACACACAAAGAAGAGCTGCAGCTCCGATGAAAACCCTGTGGATGTTTTCAATGCAGGAAATATGGTGTTTTTTATACAACACATCATTTAAACTCAACTTGGATACTTATTGGGATTACAAAAGGACTTGATTCTCAGAAGAGGGATTAAAGACATGGACTGCAAATGTTCCTCAAATGCTTGGAAATGGCAAGTAGCTCTCCCCCTTTTTCTTTGTAGCTGGGGCTGGGTCTCTGGGCAGCTTCATTATTCTGTTGCAGAGGAATCAGATCCAGGGACTGTTGTGGGGAATATAGCTCAGGATCTGGGCTTAAACCTAGCAGATATTAACAAAAGGAGACTGAGTTTGGGATCTGAAGAAAACAGTAAATATTTTACTATTGACCAGAAACATGGAGCTTTGATAATACAGGAGAGGATTGATAGAGAGAGCCTGTGTGGATCCAGCTCCAGCTGTTTGCTGCATTTAGAGGTTGTAGCTGAGAATCCTTTGGAGCTGTTCAGTCTGGAAATTGAGATTTTGGACATTAATGATAATTATCCTATTTTTTCTGTAACTAATCAGGAAATAAAAATTATAGAGCTGTTAACAAGTCCTGGAGTACAATTTCCTTTACCCTCTGCCGAAGACTTGGATGTGGGGAAAAATAGTGTGAGGCAGTATAGATTAAATCTAAATCCTTATTTTTCTTTATCAGAAAAATATCGCAGTGATGGAACTTTGATTGCAGAATTAGTATTAGAGAAAAACCTAGACAGAGAAGAGAGATCTGAACACAAGCTTATTCTCTCTGCTATTGATGGAGGAGAACCTCCCAGATCAGGATCCACTCAGATAACTGTTATTGTTTTAGATATTAATGACAATGCACCAGTGTTTGATCAGGCAAGCTATAAGGTAGAGCTAATGGAAAATCTACCTCTAAACACAGTTGTTATAAAGCTTAATGCTACAGACCCAGATGAGGGTGCAAATAGTGAAATATTATATTCATATGATGATCACACATTAAATGTAGCAAGGAAAATATTTGATTTAAATGAAAACACTGGAGAAATATTGATAAAAGGGGCTATAGATTATGAAAATGCTAAATTGTATGAATTATTTGTAAAAGCTGTAGATAAAGGATCACCAAAAAGAGAGGGGCGTTGTGTTGTTCATATTGAAGTGCAAGATGTAAATGATAATGTACCAGAAATTGTATTTACTTCTAAAAATAAAGAGGTGTCTGAAAATGCCCCAGTAGGAACTATTGTTGGGTTTATTACAGTCAGAGACAAAGATTCTGGTAAAAATGGGGAAGTTAAACTGATAATACCACTGGATTTACCCTTTAAACACCAGCCCATGTCAAACCGCTATACACTGGTCACTAGTGGACATCTGGACAGAGAGAAAGTCTCACAATATACTATTACATTGATAGCTTCTGATCTGGGCTCTCCATCTTTAAGCAGCCAGACTACAATCATCATTAATATTTCTGATGTTAATGATAATCCTCCAGTATTTCTACAGTCTGCTTACAATGCCTTCATATCAGAAAACAATGATCCTGGCAGACTGTTGTGTACAGTATCTGCTGGAGATCCAGATGAGGGAGATAATGCAAAGCTCATTTACTCCGTAGTGGAGAGCCACATAGACGGTTCTCCTGTCTCTTCATTTGTCTACATTAACTCAGACACTGGTAATATTTATGCCCAGCGCTCCTTTGACTATGAACAGCTCCAAGTACTACAGATTACTGCGAGAGTTGAAGATTCCGGATCTCCAAAACTGTTTTCCAATGTTTCAGTCTTCATATTTATTCAGGATACAAATGACAATTATCCCTCTATATTATACCCAGAGAACTCAGGGGAAGTCATTGCACAAGAGACCATTCCCAGATCTGCGTCTGCTGGATATTTAGTCAGTAAAGTCTCTGCGGTGGATCTGGATTCTGGGCACAATGCCTGGCTCACCTATAGTCTTGTTCAGTCTGGCAGTCCAGCTTTGTTTCACATCTCTGAATATACAGGAGAAGTCAGAACTCTGCGTGGATTACAGGAGACGGATAACACAGAACATCGACTTGTCATCTCCGTCAGTGACCATGGGGAGCCTTCACTGTCCTCTACAGTCATTCTGATTGTAAATACAATGGAGAATATTGCTCAGGAAAGCCCCAAATCTCATGATTTTCTTACAAATTCTAAACCAACACCAAATATGACCTTGTATCTTATCATTTCTCTAGTAGCCATCAGTTTGGTTTCCTTGATAACCTTTGTCATATTATTAGTAAAGTGCCTTAGAAAGAATTATGACAGCAGTTGTGGTTCTTGTTTTCCAAACAAATCCCTCCCTGTGTCCTATATGGATCAGTATAAGCCAGCACTTTACCTAAACACAGATGGGACATTAAAGTACATGGAGGTAAGGATGGCTCCTCCAGAACCTCCAGGATCTTGTTATCCACCATGTTTTCCTGCAACAACAAGTATTCCGGAATCAACACTTGCAAACGTTCAAAGTAATCCGTTTATAGCAAAGTCTAAGCCCACCTCTGACAGCTGGTGTAATGAAACACATCAGGTGAGATAATATAATGTTGTTTTTTTTATTTATCTATTTTTATTATTTTGCAATAGTACATTTTAGCAATGGTCTCAACACTGACAAAATTTTAAGACAATATTCAAATAATAGAACCAAAATCTACTTCTGTCCGCTGGTTTAGTGAAACTTCTCAGTTGTGATGTTTTAAAATGTTAAAATAAGATTTTTAATATATGATATAAAAGAAGGTAGATTGGTGCAATTACAATTTAGTTCAGAATCTTTTTTCCTCCTGGAAGCAAATAAATAGATATTTTAATTTTGTGGCCTGAACTAAAAAAGGACTGCTGAAATGTGAATGGTTGCTATTGATACTACAAGCAAATGCATTACCTTGAGTCTTAGCTTGATTATTTTTTACATCTTCGAGGTTTTTTGCCTTATTCACCCATGTGAATGTGCACTGTCATCCATACCAAATAAATGAAGCCTTTGTTTTTGCAATAGCATTCCTGAACCAGGGGCGGACTGACAACTCATGGGGCCCCCAGGCAATTGAGGATTATGGGGCCCCTGTGTCCTTGCCCAAACTCCAAAAAGTCTATGAAAAAGGTACCAGGGGCATCTCATGGGGCCCCCTACTGACCCCGGGCCCTCGGGCAGTGCCCGAGTTTCCAAATGGTCAGTCCGCCCCTGTCCTGAACATAGAAGCAGCAGCTGCATGGATACAGCCGCATGGCAAAATTTGACAGGCTGGTAGAAGCATGTCCATGGTCTAATTTCAGACAGTGTGCTTCTTGCTGTTCTTTAGTGCATATGTCTCATTGTTTTTTTACTAGTTTTTTTCATCAACATCAGCTCTTACCAATTTTATATATTTTTTAACAAATATATGTGTATATGGTATTTTTACCAGCTATGAAATTCTTATATTATTATTTGTATTCTTGCTGTATACATAATGTTAGTTACTGTGTGTATCAGTTAACTAAAGGACTTATATTGTAATTGCAATGATTGAATTGCTATTGGTGAATCTAATGACATGGCTAATAACACCTCTTACAGTTTTCAACTGTAAGTGACTTGTTATGATTTTCTGAACGCTATACATTGTATGTATGATGATTAGTGTAAGCATTTGGCACATATTTTGTTACTCTTTAAAACCCTGCACACATTAGTCTGCATTTTCTCCAGCTAGGTGCCCAATTGGTCCAGTGAAGGAAAACATTAATTGGACTATATTTTCGTGGTGAATTTTTTTTCACAGTATTTCTCTTTGTTCTTTACTGTTCATCCCATTTTTTATGTTTTTCTTCTTCTGAGCTTTGCTAATGGATCTTTCTATGGTACAAGTAATTTTTAAGTGGGGTGTGGGGAGAACAAATGGGGAAACATTGATTTGTAAATAATCTGTAATAGCAGTGATCTTTAGTAGTCTTATGTTATGTGTCCTCAGTCTCTGGCTGTCTCCTGAAGTATGTCATCAGATTCCAACCACTCCTATAACATATCTGCTGCCTTTGACCTTGTATTGTAGAATTATTTTGGTTTCTAACCATGTTGTGAGTCTTTTATAGTTTTTGGTTGTATTACATTCACTTAATATAATGTGCTACCATTTGTTGAAGTCAAAGGCTGCACTTAGGGCTTCAAATAGCAAGAAGGTTGATCACCACTGCTCTAAGATATGGTTTAAACTGGGTATATATAACCTGGCTCTGATTCTATTACAGTGAGGGACAGAAGTAGTTGAACACCCTGCGATTTTGCAAGTTCTCCCACTTAGAAATCATGGAGGGGTCTGAAATTCACATTGTAGGTGCATTCCCACTCTGAGAGACAGAATTAAAAAAAAATTCAGGAAATCACATTGTATGATTTTTAAAGAAATTATTTGTCTTGCACTGCTGAACATAAGTATTTGAACACCTAAGAAACAGCAAGAAATCTGGCTCTCAGAGACCTGTTACTGTGCCTTTAAAAAGTCCACCTCTACTCCACTCATTAATTTAACTTAGTAGCACCTGTCAGCTCTTTAAAGACACCTGTCCACCCCACAGTCAGTCAGACGCCAACTACTACCATGGGCAAGACCAAAGAGCTGTCAAAAGACACCAGAGACAAAATTATGGACCTCCACAAGGCTGGAAAGGGCTATGGGGCAATTGCCAAGCAGCTTGGTGAAAATAGATCAGCATATCAAGGTTCTGGAGTGGCCTAGCCAGTCTCCAGACCTAAATCCAATAGAACATCTTTGGAGGGAGCTGAAACTCCGTGTTGCTCAGCGACAGCCCCGAAACCTGACAGATCTAGAGGAGATCTGTGTGGAGGAGTGGGCCAAAATCCCTGCTGCAGTGTGTGCAAACCTGGTCAAGTACTACAGGAAATGTTTGACCTCTGCAATTGCAAACAAAGGCTTCTGTACCAAATATTAACACTGATTTTCTCAGGTGTTCAAATACTTATGTTCAGCAGTGCAAGACAAATAAATTCTTTAAAAATCATACAATGTGATTTCCTGAATTTTTTTTTAAATTCTGTCTCTCAGAGTGGGAATGCACCTACAATGTGAATTTCAGACCCCTCCATGATTTCTAAGTGGGAGAACTTGCAAAATCGCAGGGTGTTCAAATACTTCTCTTCCTCACTGTAGATCCTTCCATATTTCCATACTTAATATGCAACACCTCTATTCTCTCTTTAAAAACACATTTTTATATGTCTACTGCTTCAAATTGTAAAGGTTCTAATTTTTTTTAAAATACCAAACATGTCATAGTTACCTGCTCTGTGCAATGGTTTTTCACAGAGCAGCCCCAGTCCTCTTCTTCCTTGCTCCCCCACCGGTGCTCCAAGCCTCTCCCTGCTGAGCATGCTCGGTCCTGACCTGCTTCTGTGTATCGAAGAGGCACACAGAACACCACTCGTTCCCTCCTTACTGGCTGTGATTGACAGCAGTGGGAGCCAATGGCTCCTGCTGCTGTGTCTCAACCAGTGAGGAGGCAGAGACCCAGGAGATCTTCAGCTCTCATGCACATCACTGGATTGGGATCAGGCTCAGGCTCAGACTCAGGTGAGTATGGGGGGGCGCTGCAGACTGAAGGTTTTTTACCTTCATGCATAGAATTCATAAAGTTAAAAACATTCTGACTTTAGAACCGCTTTAATAACAAGATCTTCCCTAAATAACTTATCATACTTTCTATTGTGTATGAGAACTTGTACTGGTAGTTACTAGAGATTTTCTGAAAGCTTGTTATTGGCTTTCACTCCTCACCCATGCATATTATAATAACATACCTTGTAAAAGGGACCAGTTATTATAGTAGAAAATAAACTTCTCTTGATAGCTGGTTTATTATAGTAGAAAAGAAACTTCTGAAAACGAATTCTTTGAAATGAATATACTGTTTGCTAAGCTGAAAATGACACCTGTAATAAATTTGCTTTGTACCTATGTGATAATCTTTATCTTCATTTCGTGTTGGTAGTGTACAGAGCACACTCAAGATCACTCTGTATTGCAAGATCTTGAAATGACTGGCAGAATGGTTACTGTGTCTATGTCGGCCGTTCTCAAAGCTACAATGTAGCTTTATCTACAAATGGATATTGTATTTTTTCCATTTTCTATAATTTTTTTCTTGGCATAGAATGCAAGCCTGTCCTAATTTATGTGTAGTGTATTCACTCTCGCAATGCATATAACCATATACATAAATGTTGGGTTTGTGAATATTTTAATTTTGTAAAGATAATCAATTGGATAATGAATTGGATCCATGTGTAGGCTTGTCCAGAAGCTGGGCTGTATTTCAGAATATTTACCCATTGTGTTACTTTTCTACCCACAGTTATATTTCCAACTCACACACACATTTACTGTATGCATGACACAAAATGATATGTAGGCAGGCAGTTGTGGATGAACAGTATATGTGAAAAAGTCATTATCAGTACAGATGAAGAATTGTATCTTAAGGCAGGTTTGTTCCTAAGGAGAGGAGAAGGCATGTTGGCAAAAGTACAATTACCATAGCCTTCTCTGTCTTACATGCAGCACAATTTGTTTGAGATGTACTGTTAGCAACCTAAATATTTTGTAGGAGATCTCTAAAAAATACCACTATATATATATATATATATATATATTTATACAGTATATATACCATATACAGTATGTATATATTGTTATTTATATATATATATATATATGTATATATATATATATATATATATATATATATATATATGTACATCTTGCACATTTTGTTTATATTTTGCAATTATCTCACAAGTAGATCACATTACTTTTTACAGAATTTTACAGAAGTTCTTTCATAATTCTAGCAGTAAATAAATGTATATACAATACATGTCTAGATGTATTGTATGTATGCCCATATTTATTTTATTTTTCTGCTCTAACAAACAAAATTCTTAAATTTTGTTTTATTCACATTTTACATTTTAAAAGGATAAAATGGGTCAATCTAAAATATATCTAAACAAATATTAATATTAATTTAAAAATTGCAAACAACTCGATAGACTTTTCTGTCAACAGCATGTATCACATTTAAAACTACTTTTCATAAACTCTGAACATAAAAATTCTCTGCTTTTACTTATAATGTAAAAATAAGTTGCAGTTATTATCTTTAGACAGAGGAGGGCAGCCTAGTCATCCAAACTGTCTAAAAGCAAACCTTTGGAATCTGTTCTTGTAATCTGTGCTCTCCTCCCCCTGGCTCAGTGATTCACCCTCCCATCTCTTCTCACACACAAAGAAGAGCTGCAGCTCCGATGAAAACCCTGTGGATGTTTTCAATGCAGGAAATATGGTGTTTTCTACACAACAGTTCATTTAAACTCAGCTTGGATACTTATTGGGATTACAAAAGGACTTGATTCTCAGAAGAGGGATTAAAGACATGGACTGCAAATGTTCCTTAAATGTTTGGAAATGGCAAGTAGCTTTCTCCTTTCTCCTTTGTAGCTGGGGCTGGGTCTCTGGGCAGCTGCGTTATTCTATTGCAGAGGAGTCAGATCCAGGGACTGTAGTGGGGAATATAGCTCAGGATCTGGGCTTAAACCTAGCAGATATTAACAAAAGAAGGCTGAGCTTGGGATCTGAAGGAAGCAGTAAATATTGTACTATTGACCAGAAATATGGAGCTCTGATTATACAGGAAAAGATTGATAGAGAGAGCCTGTGTGAATCCAGCTCCAGCTGTTTGCTGCATTTAGAGGTTGTAGCTGAGAATCCTTTGGAGCTGTTCAGTCTAGAAATTGAGATTTTGGACATTAATGATAATTATCCTATTTTTTCTGTAACTAATCAGGAAATAAAAATTACAGAGCAGTTTACAAGCCCTGGGGTTCGATTTCCTTTACCCTCTGCCGAAGACTTGGATGTGGGGAAAAATAGTGTGAGACATTATAGAGTAAATCAAAATCCGTATTTTTCTTTATCAGAAAAATATCGCAGTGATGGAACTTTGATTGCAGAATTAGTATTAGAGAAAAACCTGGACAGGGAAGAGAGATCTGAACACAAGCTTATCCTCTCTGCTATTGATGGAGGAGAACCTTCTCATTCAGGATCCACTCAGATAACTGTTATTGTTTTAGATATTAATGACAATGCACCAGTGTTTGATCAGGCAAGCTATAAGGTAGAGCTAATGGAAAATCTACCTCTAAACACAGTTGTTATAAAGCTTAATGCTACAGACCCAGATGAGGGTGCAAATAGTGAAATATTATATTCATTTGATGACCATACTTTAAATTCCGCAAAGAAAATATTTGGTTTAAATGAAAACACTGGAGAACTATTGATAAAAGGGTCTTTAGATTATGAAGTTGCAAAATTGTATGAATTATTTGTAAAGGCCGTAGACAAAGGATCCCCTACACTAGAAGGACGTTGTGTTGTCCAGGTTGAAGTGCAAGATGTGAATGATAATATACCAGAAATTGTATTTACTTCTAAAAATAGTGAGGTTCCTGAAAATGCCCCAGTGGGGACTATTGTTGGATTTATCACAGTCAGAGACAAAGATTCTGGTAAAAATGGGGAAGTTAAACTGGAAACATCACCAAATTTGCCCTTTAAATGCCAGCCCATGTCAAACCGTTATACACTGGTCACTAGTGGACATCTGGACAGGGAGAAAGTCTCACAATATACTATTACACTGATCGCTTCTGATCTGGGCTCTCCATCTTTAAGTAGCCAGACTACAATCATCATTAATATTTCTGATGTTAATGATAATCCTCCAGCATTTCTACAGTCTGCTTACAACGCCTTCATATCAGAAAACAATGATCCTGGCAGACTGTTGTGTACAGTATCTGCTGGAGATCCGGATGAGGGAGATAATGCAAAGCTCATTTACTCCATAGTGGAGAATCATATAGATGGCTCTCCTGTCTCTTCATTTGTCTACATTAACTTTGACACTGGTAATATTTATGCCCAGCGTTCCTTTGACTATGAACAGCTCCAAGTTCTTCAGATCACTGCGAGAGTTGAAGATTCTGGATCCCCAAAACTGTTTTCCAATGTTTCAGTCTTCATATTTATTCAGGATACAAATGACAATTATCCCTCTATATTATACCCAGAGAACTCAGGGGAAGTCATTGCACAAGAGACCATTCCCAGATCTGCATCTGCTGGATATTTAGTCAGTAAAGTCTCTGCGGTGGATCTGGATTCTGGGCACAATGCTTGGCTCACCTATAGTCTTGTTCAGTCTGGCAGTCCAGCTTTGTTTCACATCTCTGAATATACAGGAGAAGTCAGAACTCTGCGAGGATTACAGGAGATGGATAACACAGAACATCGACTTGTCATCTCCGTCAGTGACCATGGGGAGCCTTCACTGTCCTCTACAGTCACTCTGATTGTAAATATAATGGAGAATATTCCTCAGGAAAGCCCCAAATCTCATGATTTTCTTACAAATTCTAAATCAGCACCAAATATGACCTTATACCTTATTATTTCTCTAGTAGCCATCAGTTTAGTTTCCTTAGTAACATTTGTCATATTATTAGTAAGGTGCCTTAGAAAGAATTATGACAGTAGCTGTGGTTCATGTTTTCCAAACAAATCCCTCCCTGTGTCCTATATGGACCAGTATAAACCAACACTTTACCTGAACACAGATGGGACTTTAAAGTACATGGAAGTGAGGATGGCTCCTCCAGAACCTCCAGGATCTTGTTACCCACCATGTTTTCCTGCAACAACAAATATCCCTGACTCATCACTCCCCAAACACACACCTGACAGCTGGTATAATGAAACACAACAGGTGAGATTCTATCATTTGTGATCAATTGATATCATGTATGTTTTTTACATTATATTTTGGAGTTAAACATTTTAGCTTTGTACTTTAAGCTGTCATACCACACTTAAATCAAAAGTTCAGTTTGGTATCCCTGTTTTCCATAGTAAGCTATTAGATTGAATGAGGCTTAGTATTTATTTCTTTCCTTGATTGTTCTGCTGGTTGCTCCACCTCTCTTCATAGCTTATATTTACCATCCAATACCATTGCATAGTAATTGCTTCTTGGTTTATTTAGTAAGCATACATTCATCTTTTTATTTTACCTAAAAATTGCACTGATGGGCCTCCAATAGGATGGTTGATAAAATTAGTTTGAACAAATATGGACTTTAAATAGTATGTACAAAACAACCATACACATGTGACCTTTGTATTCAAAGTGTAATTTAATGTCCATGTCAATTGGATGTGACACGGACTATGGCACTACATGAAATGCATTACTGTTTTTTTAATACCAGGGTGTCTGTATCTTGTTGATAACAACGGTATTAGTTTATTAGTACAGTATATTTATTTGTAATTACTTTTACGCTGGCCACACATGGTTCTTTCCTGCTGTGCTATTGTATTCTGACAGTGGGGACTCCTCTGCTATCAGAATACACTGATCAGCACTGTAACCGATTGGCTGCAAACATTTGACAGACTTCTGTTGAGTGGGAATGTCCATAGAGAGATTTAAATTCAGCGGATCCCTTATGAACAGATTGAATTTTGATCCATCCATGGCCAGCTTTAGTGTGTCATTGCATAGCTGTCACCTCGAGCAATGGAAAACTTAGCGTGTTTATTTGTAACTATTTCAAGATCTTATCCTCTAAAACTTTGGTTATGCTTTAATTCTTATCAAGGGAAATCAATTATAAGGTTCAAGTCTGTATTTACTGTATGTTCAATGTCTCTTCTCTTCTATTAATGCAAACCTTCCTTGCTCTTGCTAATTGAAGGATTAGACTTTGTTCTGTTTTCCTCCCTGATTCATGAATATTGCTTTAAGCATCACAGATACTGCTATTCAGAACTGCTCTTGCAATGTAATGCCTAGAGATGTGAAGCAACTGACGGTGCAATGAAATTTTATTCTCTGAAGTCCCTGTTTTAGTGTATCGCAGTTCAGGCCATTTAAAAGTGTATTTTTTAAATATATAGTGTTCAGTGGCCAGTGTGAGGCCCTGCCCTCTTAAATGTCCCAAGATCTCTTTTTAATAATTCTTACTTTGTTTCTGTCTACCTGGAAGTTGTGGGTGATTATGACATCCTTTGTGTGTTCCAGTGCCTCCTGCTGCATTCCCCGCCATATGGAATTATTAACAATCCAACAGGGTATACAGGAAGCTCTCATAATAGCCACAGCATGTGTGCAAACTTAGGAAATTAAGTACAGATATATTACCAATAGGGTCGCTGAGAAATATAAAAAACTTTCAGATGGTTTCCCAGTCTCTGTCAAAAACTTTAATATTGATTTTGAGTAAATTGTCCTTTAAAGGACAATTGCACCTTTGCTTTAAAAATCAATATTGTAATGAGGCTAGCACACTTACTAAATCAGTATTACAAATGATATTATTTTTTCTGTGGTCTGCCAACTTAACTCTGTTGATAACATAAATCAAAATCTTGCCAGCTTATATCTAATTGACTACTCAGGTTTTTGTGGAAAAATAAGTACCCATAAATGCTACCCAGTATGCAAGCAAGATTTGTTTTACTGTTGAAGCTTCAAGCAATAAACTACCCTCTGTTAGCACTGTCCACCTGTTAGCTGATTGGTTGGCTGAGTTTCCTTAAGTGCATTAAATGCTAGGACTCGTAGAGTATGAGACAGTACTTCCTATGTACTCGCTCCTCCACAGCAGCCTGAAAAGTCAGTTGGCGGGGATGTTCGTGGCCACCATTTACATTGATTTTAACAACAGAGATAAACTAGGCACACCATGGCAAAATTTTGCCTGACACTTAATTTATGTGGAAAAAAAGGTATATAATTTCTGTTGCTAGTTTAACCACTTCCAGTCTGGACACTTTCACCCCCTTCTTGTCCAGGCCAATTTTCAGCTTTCAGGTCTATCACATTTTGAATGACAATTGCGCAGTCATACAACACTGTACCCATATTAATTTTTAAGCATTTTTTTGAGACAGATAAAACTTTATTTTGGTGGTATTTATTCACCTCTGGGATTTTTATTTTTTTTGCTATATAAATGAAAAAGTCCAAACATTTTGAAAAAAAAGTGTTTTTCTTATATTATTTTGCAAATAAATAATCTTTCTTCATAAATCTTGGCCAAAATGTATTCAGCTATCTTTTTAGTAAAGAAAAAAAACAAATTAGTTTATAACCAAAAATTTTTTTTTACATTTTTATTTTTTTTATATTATTATTTATGTTTTTTAACATACTATCACGCTAGCAGTACAGTGTCACCATAGTGACACTGTACTACTTGTGGGGGGTGATGAAGATTTTTTTTTTTACACTGATTGCTTTTAAACCCATAAAGGCTGTAAAAGCAATCATTTCTCCTTCTCTCTGGCTGCATTCTTGCAGCCATTGAGAAATACTGAGAGAGCTGTAATTGATCATAGCTTGTCACATGGTACAAGGCTGTTGTGAATAGCCTTGTACCATGGGACCTCTGTTGTCATTCACAGATTTCACTACTAGTAAGTAATGATGTCAGAAGTGACATCTTGCTTACTACTATTAATGTGATCACTGATTGGCCAATCAGTGATCACATGATCGGGGCCTCACACAGAGGTCCCGTACAGTGTTCGGTGTTCCCAGGGAGCATGCAAAGTCAGGGAAGCGGGAGGACGTTTATAAATGGCCACCCACTCCTGCACTGCTCCTGTCCAGCCGTTTATGTACATGGAACCGGACAGGAAGTGGTTAATAGGTCAGCTAGGCTCATTACAATGAAGCAAAGGTGCATTTGTCCTTTAAAGAAGGGCTTTGTGTGTATTTTGGAGAATATGTGCAAATTATTGTTGATAATTGTCATTCTAGCGAGTATTCATGAAAATACAAATTTCTCTTCATATTTAAAGGAAGTGAAATTCAAGCCCTCTCTTTTTAATAAGCAATGTGATTTTGGTCTTCATTTTATATGAAAAATAAATGTAAGTTCATTTTTCTTCATTGTGCATGTTTGCTTCATGCCTGTAAATTTAGGACACATGCAGATATTATGGTGTAGTTAGGTTACAGGTGGTGCAGGTTTTTCTACATGAACTGCAAATGTTTTTAATGATATACATCATCTGTGCTTATTTTGTCTTAATAAACCTCCCATTTGTCTAATGATAACTAATGATGCTACAATATACAATGCAGCATGGGAGTGTTTAGCCTGGGGTACTGCATACACTGTGGAATGTTTGGGGGGTACTGCTGGTACTAAGGAGTAGGAGGATAAGGCCGGTGAGGAGGAGGGTTTCAGGTGACTGTGCTGTCACCATTAGAAAAGGCACATGGCAGTACAAGCAGATCCAGTGGTATGCCTTTTTTTCAAGCTGAAATGAATAAGATCGGGGGTCTGTTGCTGTGTTTAAGCCAAGGTAAATGTAAAAGTTAAAAATATCAATAACACATCCAAAATATTTTATGCTAGAATCCACTGATGCAGTCCATTAAATTTTTACTGTTCTGAACCACCACATTCAGCTTAAAGGCATCTCAAGCATTTCATTTAAAGGATATATGTTTTTACATGCCCTCAAAGTTGCATCAAAAGGACCATCTCTGCTTGTTTTTTTTAAAAATATGTTTTGTTTTGTTAAATGGCAGTGCCAAGCTCCCTATCTCCTTTTCTCATTTTCTGACAAAACCTTGCCTAATAGCTTTGAAAATTACTAGAATTCATGGTGTACTCCCTATAGACTCCAGTGGGGTTTACAGCTAAGTTCAGGTTTCATGGATTTGAAATAGGATTCAACAACCCCCTGTGATTCAAACCTGCACAAGTGCACTCATCCCTATCTGGGACCGCAATTACGTACTGATTTTGAAAGCGTGAACTAGATATACATGATCACCACCACTGTGCTTTAGTCTTAATGAACATCCAGGTTCTAGATCACCAATGCAGAATAAACAAAAGGAGATTAAGGAAGCCTTCCAGATTGCTCCTCTGGGAAGGCAGCACATCATGTGGCCACAGGCCATGTTCTAAATGAGCAGTACTTTTTTGGTCACATGGTTTGTTGACACCTAAACTAATTTTATTGGATAACAACCTTCATGTTTTCTTTATCTAATATGTCTGGTTTCCAGTGTTCATCTATTTCAAGGTGCAAGCATTTATTTTCTTGTTTCCTCTTCCAAGCCACCACAGTTATCTATTTATGTAAGAAGAAGGCAGGGAACTTGTTCCTGGACAGGATTCTTAATCTGTGTTTTTTAACTTGTTGCATGGGAGAACCTCATATGAACTACATTATTCATAAGTAATACATTAAACCTCACTGAAGCATTTCCATGCCTCCAAATCATACAGTGTTTGCTGTACAGTTACATTGCATCATTCTATATATAGTACATTTGAATCTTTTCTAAATTTCCCCCTAAATGTTCTTAAAAAATAAAATCCTTTATAAATGTTTTATTCCTTTCATAAGCAAAATCAAAATTATTTTGGGACTGCTGATACTGAAAGGTTAAAACATTTTGTTTCACTTTAAACTTTTATTTAAAATTAAAAGGAAGCTGCACTGAAACAAAATAATTTGTGCACTACAGTTAATTACTAGATTTTTAAATTAAAAATGTAATATCATCTGTTGATTTAATTTTAAAACATATTCTAAATTTCAGCACATAAAAGCATTGTTTTCCTTTTTTTATCACAATAAAGCTGTAATTCTCAAATTTGGACAGAAGAGGGCAGACTAGTCCATCTAGTCTGTTTTTTAAGCAACCTTGTGAATCTGTTCATGTAGGCTGTGCTCTCCTCCCCCTGGCTCAGTGATTCACCCTCCCATCTCTTCTCACACACACAAAGAAGAGCTGCAGCTCCGATGAGAACCCTATGGATGTTTTCAGTGCAGGAAATATGGTGTTTTTTATACATCAAATCATTTAAACTCAGCTTGGATACCTATTGGGATTACAAAAGGACTTGATTCTCAGAGGAAGGATCAAAGACATGGACTGCAAATGTTTCTCAAATGCTTGGAAATGGCAAGTAGTTTTCTTCCTTTTCCTTTATAGCTGGGGCTGGGTCTCTGGGCAGCTGCGTTATTCTGTTGCTGAGGAGTCAGATCCAGGGACTGTAGTGGGGAATATAGCTCAAGGTACAGGCATTACCCTGGCAGATATTAATAAAAGGAGAGTGAATTTGGGATCTGGAGGAAGCAGTAAATATTTTACTATTGACAAGAAACATGGATCTCTGATAATACAGGAAAGGATTGATAGAGAGAGCCTGTGTGGATCCAGCTCCAGCTGTTTGCTGCATTTAGAGGTTGTAGCTGAGAATCCTCTGGAGCTGTTCAGCCTGGAAATTGATATTTTGGATATTAATGATAATTATCCTATTTTCTCTGTTACTGATCAGGTTATAAAAATTACAGAGGTATTTACAAGTCCAGGACTAAGATTTCCTTTGCCCTCTGCTAAAGACTTGGATGTGGGGAAAAATAGTGTGAAATATTATAGCTTAAATCAAAATTCTTTTTTTTCTTTATCTGAAAAACATCGAAATGATGGAACTTTAATTGCTGAATTAGTACTAGAAAAAAATCTAGACAGAGAACAGAAATCCGAACACAAGCTCATTTTGTCTGCCATTGATGGAGGAGAACCTCCCCGATCAGGATCCACTCAGATAACTGTTATTGTCATAGATATTAATGACAATGCACCAGTGTTTGATCAGGCAAGCTATAAGGTAAAGCTAATGGAAAATCTACCACTAAACACAATTGTTATAAAACTAAATGCTACAGACCCAGATGAGGGTGCAAATAGTGAAATATTATATTCATTTGATGACCATACATTAGATTCAGCAAGGGAATTGTTTTCATTAGATGAAATCAATGGAGAAATAGTTATTAAGGGGGCTGTAGATTTTGAAATTGCAAAGTCTTATGAAATATTTGTAAAGGCTGTAGATAAAGGATCACCAACACTAGAAGGACGTTGTGTTGTTCAGGTTGAAGTACAAGATGTGAATGATAATATACCAGAAATTGTATTTACTTCTAGAAATAATGAGGTGCCTGAAAATACCCTAGTAGGGACTGTTGTTGGATTTATCACAGTTAGAGACAATGATTCTGGTAAGAATGGGGAAGTCAAACTTATAATGCCACCAGATTTACCCTTTAAATGCCAGCCCATGTCAAATCATTACACTCTGGTCAGTAGTGGTCACCTGGACAGGGAGAAAGTCTCACAATATACTATTACACTGATTGCTTCTGATCTGGGCTCTCCATCTTTAAGCAGCCAGACTACAATCATCATTAATATCTCTGATGTTAATGATAATCCTCCAGCATTTCTACAGTCCGCTTACAATGCCTTAATATCGGAAAACAATGATCCTGGCAGACTGTTGTGTACAGTATCTGCTGGAGATCCAGATGAGGGAGATAATGCAAATCTCATTTATTCCATAGTGGAGAGTCACATAGACGGCTCTCCTGTCTCTTCATTTGTCTACATTAACTCCAACACTGGTAATATATATGCCCAGCGCTCCTTTGACTATGAACAGCTCCAAGTTCTACAGATTACTGCGAGAGTTGAAGATTCCGGATCCCCAAAACTGTTTTCCAATGTTTCAGTCTTCATATTTATTCAGGATACAAATGACAATTATCCCTCTATATTATACCCAGAGAACTCAGGGGAAGTCATTGCACAAGAGACCATTCCCAGATCTGCATCTGCTGGATATTTAGTCAGTAAAGTATCTGCGGTGGATCTGGATTCTGGGCACAATGCCTGGCTCACCTATAGCCTTGTTCAGTCTGGCATTCCAGCTTTGTTTCACATCTCTGAATATACAGGAGAAGTCAGAACTCTGCGAGGATTACAGGAGACGGATAACACAGAACATCGACTTGTCATTTCCGTCGGCGACCATGGGCAGCCTTCACTGTCCTCTACAGTCACTCTGATTGTAAATATAATGGAGAATATTGCTCAGGAAAGCCCCAAATCTCATGATTTTCTTACAAATTCTAAATCAGCACCAAATATGACCTTATATCTTATTATCTCTCTAGTAGCCATCAGTTTGGTTTCATTGGTGACATTTGTGATATTATTGGTAAGGTGCCTTAGAAAGAATTATGACAGCAGTTGTGGTCCATGTTTTCCAAACAAATCCCTCCCTGTGTCCTATATGGATCAATATAAGCCAGCACTTTACCTGAACACAGATGGGACATTAAAGTACATGGAAGTGAGGATGGCTCCTCCAGAACCTCCAGGATCTTGTTATCCACCTTGTTTTCCTGCAACAACTAACATTCCTGAGTCAACACTTACGAAATATCTAAATAATCCTCAAATAACAGAGCCTAAGCCCACTGCTGATAGCTGGTTTAATGAAACAAATCAGGTGAGATTCTTTCATTTTTGTTTATTTTTTATCATTAATTGTACATTTTACATACAATGGTAATTAGTATTTATTTGCAATTGTATTTAGTTTTGTACTTTAAGGTTTTGTACTATACTTTAAATCTTGTGTGAAATCGGAACTTCAGTTTAATGCCTCTGTTCCCCACAGTAAACTAGAAGCTTCTTATTCTTTGTATCTTTGAGTGATCTACTTAGCTCCACCTTTTTGTATGGCTCATATTTGTTATGCCCATTGTATAGTGTTTGTTTTTGACGAAGAGCAGAGATGCTGGTGGTTCATGCTGCAGTATTACCTGTTAGCTCTTGGGGTTATCCCTATCCTCAGTCACTATTGACCTCTTGAGGTCTGTACCACCTGTAAGTAGAATAAATTTTATTTGTGGTGGAGAAGCATGGAGATTCAACTAAAAATTGCTGGTACTTATGGTCCACATGCTGAAAAATGTTTTCATAACAGACTTTTTTTCACTGTTTGAATTTGGGCACATACAACTCGTCATGGTGTTAATACTGTGTCGTATGTTTAACAGTTTAAAGTGAAATTGTCATAGTGTGTTATATCATCTAAACGGACAGCGCACCTATTTCATTTTTATGCAAAATATATTACCACACACTATTTCCATCCAACAGATATGCAGTCTTTGTATCATTATTTATGTGCTCAAAGTGTCATTTACTGTCAATTGAATGTGATTTTGTAGTAGCAGTTCTTGCGTCACTACTGTGGAATTAGTCCTGTAGCTAAATGCACCTAGAACTCCACAAGAAATATATTGCTAGTTTTCCAATACCAAACAAGGTTATTTACTAAAACTGGAGACTTCAAAATCTGATGTAGCCCTTTATAGAAACAAATCAACTTCCAGGTTTTATTGCCAAAGCTTAATTGAAAAAGCTGAGGTTAGAAGTAGCAGATGCTACCATGCACAGCTGCACCAGATTCTGAGTGCACCAGTTTTAGTAAATCTACCCCATAGTGTCTGTAGCTCATTGACAATGATACTAGTTAATCATTATAAATATTGGATACATTTAACCACTTGTCATCCAGAGGATTTACCCCCCTTCCTTACCAGGCCATTTTTTGCATTACAGGATTTTTTTACTAGTAATGACAGTGATCAGCAACTTATAGTGGGACTGCGGGACTGCAGCGGACATTCTGACACTGGGGAGAACTGACTTGGTGCCACTGACATCCCCAGTGACACCAATACAGTGATCAGTGCTAAAAAAAAGCACTTACACTGTACTAATGTCACTGGACAGGAAGGGGTTAACATGAGGGGTGATCAAAGGGCTAACTGTGTGCAGGGAGTGTTTTACTTGGGGGTGGTGTGGTGGTGCTTCACTGTAAGCACACTGCTCTGGATGGCTGTGCTGTGCACATATATATTGCGCACTTATATATTGACATTCTGAGGTTAAAAGCTTTGTTTTCTGCATGTGTGTTTAGGAACATTCCACATAATTGTTATATCCTCTGCCTCCTCCCTTTTTTTGTTAACACAAACCTTCCCTGCTCTAGCTCATTGCAGGATGAAAATCAGGTACCCTATTTCTTAATTTTCTCTCTGGTGCACAAGGGATTTCTTCTAAAACTGGCCCTAGATGGTGTGATTGTTGCTTGATTCCCTCATCAACACAGTCAGTGTTGATGGGGCAATCCGTCCTGCGGAGCCATTGTGCTCTGTGATTACTGCTAGTGGCTATTATAGCCGCTAGCAATAGTCACATGTAAAACTCAACAGTCTTATCGATCGATCAACTTGGGTACATTCAGCCTGCCCATACATAGTTTGAATCTCAGCCGATCCCTGCTGATTTGGCCTAGATCTGAACCATCTATGGTTGGCTTTAGTCAGAGACAATACTATTCCAAAAAGCTCTTGTACTTTATTACCCAGATAAGGAAGGACTAGAAGTGCAATAAAAAGGTATTATCTACAACTCTGAAACTCCAATGTTAGCTTTCCATCCTGACTGAATCTTTACTTTCCTTTAACCTATCTCTCATAATTAGTTTGGAAGCCTCTGGAGAAAATCCTTTCTTTTCCATCCCTTCCCTCATCTTTCCTTCCCTACCTTTCCTCTCCCTACCCACTTCATTTTCCTTTCCCTATCTTTGCTCTTCCACCTGTTTTATACAAGTCTGCTTCTTTCTCTTCTCCATCTTTCCATTTAATGTTCCTATCTTCACTTGGTTTTGTGGTCATGGTTTCTGTCATTTGGAGGTAAGCAGGTAGAGTCTATTTATTTCTCCTGTTACTGATTCAAGTTGTTTTTTTTGGCAGCTATCTTGTGATTTTTTTCTATGTTTCTCATGCTTATTGGTATGTTTTTGCCAGCATCCAAATAATTACACTTAGCCCTTGTGCCTTACAATTACTGTGATTAATTATTGTACACTTCTGTCTATGACAAGTGACCTGTCATTATTGGCTTGAAGGAATTCTGACTTCATGTACTGTAACTATATTGGGAAAAATTAGTTCATATTGTATGGCTTTGTTTTCATCTCAATAAAATATTTTGGCAAAAGAAAATGTATTCTCTGCTGTCCCACATACACCACACCATAGGAAAATATAACCTAAGGATCAGTATACCCTAAAGTAACATTTTAGTTATACAGTTTGTGTTCATAGGTTTACTTATCCAAGGCATGATTTGTAAAATGGGGACCTTTTTAAGAATACATTGAACACCAGACAAAACACATTTGTTTTATTTTTTGTTTTTGTGATTCAAATTAGACTGATGTCACAGAATCATTAAACAAAGCACAGCAATAAAGGAAAATAATTAGGTGGTTCTGTAAGTTTATTTGGTTTACTAATTCTTACTATCATGCATTGCCCCCTTTAGCATCAATGATGTCATGAAGTCTTTTGTGACATAAGCCCTTTATTTTCTCATTTAAAACTACCCATTCTTATTGATAAATTTCCCTCAGGTCCTGTAAATTCTTTGCTTGGCTAGCATGTTCGAGATTTCTCAATGAGAGTGGCTCAATGATGTTGAGTTTAGAATATTGTGATGATCACTCCAGAACCTTCAATATTTTTCTTCTGCAGCCACTGAAGTTAATTTAGCTTTATGTTTCATTCATGATCATTGTCATGTTGAAAAATCCGATAGTGCCCCATGAGCAGTTTACGGGATGATGAATGCAAATTTTCCACCAATATCTTGTGATAATATGCTGCATTCATTTTTCTATTATCTTTTTTATTACATTTGGCTGTGCTATTGTAGCTTACATGTCCCCAAAACAGCAGTGATCCACCTTCATGCTTCAGGGTAGGGATAGCTTACTACTCTATATAGGCCTTGTTAAATCTCCAAACATAGCATCTATGATTGTGACTATGAAGCTCAATTTTGGTCATATGAATCCAATTTTGTTTGTTCTAGGATTTTTGGGGTTTCTCTAGGTACTGTTTTGCATAATGTTGGAGCTCTGTGTGTCAGGGGTATGTAAACAAGCACAACTGCATATGGCGATTAGTGGACTTTTATATGTCTTGGATACTCCAACAGTAAGACCTTTTTTTTTTCTATCCACCTTGGTGTTTTGAGCATTTCACCTTCTTGTGTTCCAGCAGCTTCTGTTTCATTTTCATCATATACTGCAATTAAAAATCCATCAGGGAAGTTAGAAACTGCTGATAATGGTCATTGCTTGTGTACAGACCTAGGAACTCAAGTTAAGATATATCAACAATAGAGTTGTCCTGATCTTCTGGTGTCCCCCACCAACTCTCCTGGCTTCTCCTTTACTCAGTGTGCCACCATATGAAGTTTTATCTTACTGTGACACACGTGTGGGCTTGATCCCAAGGCATGCTGCCTGTGTCCGTACACATAGACAGAAAGACTTGGCCCCACTCCCTCATCACAGGATTTGATTGACAGAAGCAGGAGCCAATCCTGCTGCTATCAATCTGCCCTGTGAGGAGGGAGAGAGCAGAGAGAGCTGCTGCCCCTGTGCACAGTACTGGATCAAGATAGGGCTAAAGGTAAGTATAAAGGGGGCTGGTGGAGGCAGAGAATGCATTAAGGTTGAAAACCTTCTGCCTTTATAACCACTTTAACTGAATCCTTTCTATGTATTCAATAACTACGGTATTTTTAGTGTAAATTGTATTGCATCATTCCATCATATTATATATAAAAATTTTTGGAATAGTCATGTGTACTATTTTTTAATTTCGTTTGAGATTGCTGGAACTGAAGATTACTAGATTTATTTTTGTTCAGTTAAATCTTTAATTTAAAATTAGAAAAAAATATTCTAAACAATTAATTTACCAGAAATGAATGTGTTTACTACATACAGCAACTCATAACTAGATTTTTTTAAAGGCATAATATCATTTATTTATTTTATTTTATCTATTATTTATTTTATGAATGAAAAGCATTATTTCCTTGATGTTTTACAATAAAGCTGTAATTTTAAAATTTAGACAGAAGAGGGCAGACTAGTCCATCTAGTCTGTTTAAAAGCAACCCTTGTGAATCTGTTCATGTAGGCTGTGCTCTCCTCCCCCTGGCTCAGTGATTCACCCTCCCATCTCTTCTCTCACACACAAAGAAGAGCTGCAGCTCCGATGAAAACCCTGTGGATGTTTTCAATGCAGGAAATATGGTGTTTTTTATACAACAAATCATTTAAACTCAGCTTGGATACTTATTGGGATTACAAAAGGACTTGATTCTCAGAAGAGGAATTAAAGACATGGACTGCAAATGTTCCTCAAATGCTTGGAAATGGCAAGTAGCTTTCTCCCTTCTCCTTTGTAGCTGGGGCTGGGTCTCTGGGCAGCTTCATTATTCTGTTGCAGAGGAGTCAGATCCAGGGACTGTAGTGGGGAATATAGCTCAGGATCTGGGCTTAAACCTGGCAGATATTAATAAAAGGAGACTGAGTTTGGGATCTGAAGGAAGCAGTAAATATTTTATTATTGACCAGAAACATGGATCTCTGATTATACAGGAGAGGATTGATAGAGAGAGCCTGTGTGGATCCAGCCCCAGCTGTTTGCTGCATTTAGAGGTTGTAGCTGAGAATCCTTTGGAGCTGTTCAGCCTGGAAATTGAGATTTTGGACATTAATGATAATTATCCCATTTTCTCTGTAACTAATCAGGCAATAAAAATTACAGAGGTATTTACAAGTTCTGGCATAAGATTTCCTTTACCCACTGCTAAAGACTTGGATGTGGGAAAAAATGGTGTGAGACATTATAGCCTAAATCAAAATCCTTTTTTTTCCTTAACAGAAAAATATCGTAATGATGGGGTTTTAATTGCAGAATTAGTATTAGAGAAAAATCTAGACAGGGAAGAGAAATCAGAACACAAGCTTATTCTGTCTGCCATTGATGGAGGAGAACCTCCCCGATCAGGATCCACTCAGATTAATATTATTGTTTTAGATATTAATGACAATGCACCAGTGTTTGATCAGGCAAGCTATAAAGTAGAGCTAATGGAAAGTCTACCTCTGAAAACAGTTGTTATAAAACTAAATGCTACAGACCTGGATGAGGGTGCAAATAGTGAAATACTATATTCATTTGATGATCATACATCAGATTCAGCAAGGGAAATATTTGCATTAAATGAATACAATGGAGAAATATTTATAAAAGGGATTGTAGACTTTGAAGTTGCAGCATCCTATGAATTATTTGTAAAGGCTGTAGATAAAGGATCACCTGAACTAGAAGGACGTTGTGTTGTTCAGGTTGAAGTGCAAGATGTGAATGATAATGTACCAGAAATTGCATTTACTTCTAAAAATAATGAGGTCTCTGAAAATGCCCCAGTAGGGACAATTGTTGGGTTTATTATAGTCAGAGACAGGGATTCTGGTAAAAATGGGGAAGTTAATTTAAAAATATCACCAAACTCACCTTTTAAATGCCAGCCCATGTCAAACCGTTATACACTGGTCACTAGTGGACATCTGGACAGGGAGAAAGTCTCACAATATACTATTACATTGATCGCTTCTGATCTCGGCTCTCCATCTTTAAGCAGCCAGACTACAATCATCATTAATATTTCTGATATTAATGATAATCCTCCAGCATTTCTACAGTCTGCATACAACACCTTCATATCAGAAAACAATGATCCTGGCAGACTGTTGTGTACAGTATCTGCTGGAGATCTAGATGAGGGAGATAATGCAAAGCTTATTTACTCCATAGCGGAGAGTCACATAGACGGCTCTCCTGTTTCTTCATTCGTCTACATTAACTCTGACACTGGTAATATTTATGCCCAGCGTTCCTTTGACTATGAACAGCTCCAAGTTCTACAGATCACTGCGAGAGTAGAGGATTCTGGATCTCCAAAGCTGTTTTCCAATGTTTCCGTCTTCATATTTATTCATGATACAAATGACAATTATCCCTCTATATTATACCCAGAGAATTCAGGGGAAGTCATTGCACAAGAGACCATTCCCAGATCTGCATCTGCTGGATATTTAGTCAGTAAAGTATCTGCGGTGGATCTGGATTCTGGGCACAGTGCCTGGCTCACCTATAGTCTTGTTCAGTCTGGCAGTCCAGCTTTGTTTCACATCTCTGAATATACAGGAGAAGTCAGAACTTTGCGAGGATTACAGGAGACGGATAACACAGAACATCGACTTGTCATTTCTGTCAGTGACCATGGGGAGCCTTCACTGTCCTCTACAGTCACTCTGATTGTAAATACAATGGAGAATATTGCTCAGGAAAGCCCCAAATCTCATGATTTTCTTACAAACTCCAAATCAGCACCAAATATGACCTTATATCTTATTATTTCTCTAGTAGCCATCAGTTTGGTTTCCTTGGTAACATTCGTGATATTATTGGTAAGGTGCCTTAGAAAGAATTATGACAGCAGTTGTGGTCCATGTTTTCCAAACAAATCCCTCCCTGTGTCCTATATGGACCAGTATAAACCAACACTTTACCTGAACACAGATGGGACATTAAAGTACATGGAAGTGAGGATGGCTCCTCCAGAACCTCCAGGATCTTGTTATCCACCTTGTTTTCCTGCAGCAACTAACATTCCTGAGTCAACACTTACGAAATATCTAAATAATCCTCAAATAGCAGAGCCTAAGCCCACTGCTGATAGCTGGTTTAATGAAACACACCAGGTGAGATGGCTGTAATTTTTGCTCATGTTACTAAAATCATTTAAAAAGTTTGTCATTGACTGTGAATATTTTAAATTAATAATATTTTATGAATATAAATTTTACTGGATGAAGCAATGAAAAGTAATGAGATGTTAGTTTAATATTAACTTTTGGAAACAAATCCAGCACTCAAAAGGTTTTCTCATTTGAAAAAAATGTCAATTATGATTTATTCTGACCAATATATTGGTGGTTTACAAGCCACATAATTTTCAAAGAAACAATGGGTATTTTTATGTCAGCCAACATGATGCATGATTTTTTTTCCCTTTTAGGTTTTGCATCACAACAAAAAACATATATGGTCTTCATATTCTTTTTCTACTATGTGCTTGCAACAAACTGAAAACAATTATATATATATATATATATATATATATATATATATATATATATATTTTTTTTTTTTTTTTTTAATTCTCTTTATTGAAGTTTTTGTGAAAAGAAACAGTACACAACAGAGCCTCTGGGCATTCCCCGGCTCAGGTAGAAAAACAAACAGAACAACACAAAAAATAACATACATAAGAACAGCTCACTCTCACCAGCTAACTAATAACCTGAGATCGGTATAACTCGGAAGGAATTATAAGTCTCATCGTACATAGGATAAGAGAAGGGAAATAAATAGGGGGAACCCTAAAATCCCCGCAGATATGTTTATTGTATTTTTAGGCCGCAGTCACATTCCTGCTTTTATGTTTTCTAACTTCAGGGGAAGTGATCTGAGGAGCACAACCTTTATGCCTCACTGAGCTCATATTCCCATATTTAAATGTCGCTGCTTTAAAGAAGGTTTAGTTGCATTTAGATGCTTTTAGATGAATTTATAGATTTAGTTGTGATTAGAGTTTCTAATTTGATCTTGGACACACAAAATTCTCTTTCCTTTAAACTCCGCTAAGCTAATTGTACCTAAATGCGGGTAAACTTTCAGTGTGAATGGCACAATGGAAAAAGCATTGCATGCATCTATATGCTTTTAGAAATGTCCTGTAACAACCTATACAAAAAAAGGTTTGACTGTGCCAGTGTGAATGAGACCTTATTGTTTCTTTGTCACAGGAACTAGTGGCAGCTGGCGCCTAGGGCAATAAAGAACTGCAATCAATTTGAAATTGCAATGAAGTTCAAGCCTGTTTTTCTGTGTGTATGTTTTCAGGAGCATTCTGCTTAACTTATATATCTGTGGCACGTATATTCTGCAAAACCAAACTGTTCTAATGCCTGGTACAGACTATGAATACTGACTGGACTGAACAAAATAAAATTGAGGAGCTAGTGAGGAGATCTCTGTACCAACTATGTTAGTACAGCGATCTCCTCGCTGAGCTATTGTGTTCTGATAGGGTGATTGCCCCCCGCCAGAACACACCAGTCAGCGTTTGAAGCCATTGGCCTAAAGCGCGAAAAGGATACCGATCAGCAGATTTTTTTCTAGCATGCCTGTTTACAGGAGCCAGATGTTCAGCTGGCTTTTGTCAGACAGGCTGCTGTACACATAGGCCGAATGTCCGCTGGTTTCTGTTGAACTGGACGATACCGGACCATATGTATCCTGTGTGAATCAGTCTTTATGATTAACAGATTAAATCTGAAGTTGTTCATCTGTCTTCAGTTTATCAGTTAACTTCGTTGACCGTTAGAAACACAATTACTCTTGTTTTATTATGTGGAGAGATTAGAAATAAATTGCAGGTGCAGATGAACCTTATTCTACCCCCTGCTTTGAAGTTTAGTGAAAAGTATCCTGCAAGAGGTGAAACCACTCAGTGCCAGCTTCTAATTGGTCTGGGCTTGCAGCTAATCAAAAGCTAGCCATCACTGATAAGTTAAACACCCTTGGAGAAAATTATGGAGGGGTAGTTATAAGAAAAACTATGCCATTGCATAAGAGGCTGCCCTTAGTAGTGATCAGTTATCTATGGTCTGTTATGGGGCATTTATGAAGATCACCCACAAGGCAACCTAGGTAGTCTCGGATGATTTCCAGTGGCCAATTTTTTAAACCGTAAGAACTACATCGGTATCTCCTGAGATCTAAAAATTGTTCCCCAGCTGAGTAGTGGCATTAGCATCACTGTGAGCATGCAAGGGTGGGACCAGAAGGAGTGTGTAGCTGAAGAAGGGCTGAGCTGGGAAGAGGATGGGTCAAACCTTTCGCATTGCTGAACACTCTGAAGAAGCAAGAGCAGGGTCATTTATTATCATACCCCAGTGGCAAATCTTTTCTCTTCTTCCACAGCATGACAAGCTTACATGCTGGGCTCCTTCTCTCATACCACTAATTGGAAATTGGAATCATGGCAGGGATGATTTCTAGCAGAAGTCGTTGCAGATGGTGTGCAGTTATAGGACTGCATTATTCCTACAACATTACCTAAGTGAGAAGTCCTATTTAAGGTCTATAAATGCATGCCTCCCAGGGACTGCTCTCCATTGCTGGTTTAAAATGATTTTCCAAGTTACACACAGCAAGTTGATGGCACCGTGCCACATTAATGGCAGACTTTTGTAGATAAGGTGGATATGTGTGTTTTGCAAATTTCCCACTGCTCAGATTCTTCTTAGTGCTATGCATCTTGCTTCTTATTATTAGCTCAGCCTGTGACATGAGAAGTATTATGATAAGCAAAGAGGAGTCATGTATAATGGAAAGCAGATAGCGTTCACCGCCATACTTACTATTCCATACCATGGCTCACCTATTCAGAAAATATGGTGTGGTATGCAGCCTGCATTATATGCTTAACACAGCAGAGGAAGCCCTTATGATTAGTAGAGAGGCTCTACTTCTGTTTTTGTTTTCTCCTAATAGCATCTCTTTCGTCAAATATGCATTTGCTGTTGTGTTATTAATGGTGCAATAAAACTGATTTAATATGATTTTAATCATTGATAGGTTGATGAGTTGGGAATGGGGTGCACCTTTAGGAATGGAGATACATGATGCAATTCCTGTTATCTTCTTATACTCTGCTATTAGTCCGGCACTGGCATAAAAGCTTACACCAGGTTACAATATAAGGCAGAAATACAAAATGTAAAGGATCTTTCAATCTATTAGGGTATAAGGAAGGATACAGAAGATGGAAGAGCTTACAATCTATTAGGTTATAAGGGAGAATACAGAATATGGAAGAGCTTACAATTGTTTAGGGTTTAAGGGAGCATATGGAAAGTGAATGAGCTTACAATTTATAATGGCATAAGGGAAGGATACAAAAGTGAAAGAACTTAAAATCTATTTAGTCTAAAGGAGGATACAGAAGTTGGAAGAGTTAACAATCTTTTATTGGAAAAAAAAGCATACAAAAGTCATTGTGAAATGAGTAGTTATAGGGAAAGTGGTTTAAGAGAAGAAAGGCCAAAGCTGATAACTTTTTTACCAAATGCTAAATATTTGATAAACTTTTTAAGCTTGTAATGTTATGGTTTGTGTTTTATACAGAGTAAAGGGGCAGTATAAAAAAAGTGTTTTCATAGTACTGGAGGAAACTGTACATTTTATTTGACTGTTGTGTTATTTCAGAAGAAAAATATTTTAGGCAGAATGTAGGTAGATATTAAGTACTTGTATATAATAAGAGTATAATGTAAGGCATTATGGACCTACGCAAGGCAGGAAGAGCCTGCCAAACTGAGTCTTTGACATGGATTGGGGTTTAGCTGCAGTGAAGCTAGATGCGCAGTTTCATTATACTGAGCAATTTGGCGTAGTACAATTATTTTACTATACACAAAGTAACAGGAAAACACGAATCATGTGATGGCACTGAATACACTAGATACGCAAGAATATTAGACCAAAAGGGTTTTCCACTTGCAGTCTGTTAAGTGGAGAATGACTGATAGCTAATTGCATACATGAAATGTTTGACTTTCTTCAGTTAGGTTTTCCACCTCCTAGGCTGGTGGTGGAAAAGCCATTCAAAGAAAAGAAGCTGTATAACTGTTTGATGCTTTTTTATTAAATACTTGCAACAAAAAAATCAGACAAACTTTTGGGCAGTATAAAGGGTTATTACAGCCACAGCAATATAACTCCACATCAAAGTGAACACAAAAAAGGAGCATGTAGTGAGAGGACTACAGGTTCTGGCACCGCTGATTACCTTCTAATATCACCAGTTGCTTGGATGTCATTGTCTTGAGTACTAAAAAGTACTATTGCTGACACAGAAAAATTCTGAAATTTTTTTTTTCTTTGCTCCAGGGTAGTGCCTTAGAAGGTTTTGTATTCATCATATTTGCATGACAGCCCGGCATTTAGAATTTTCATTTTTAGAAAGGAGTTCTGTGTAAGCCTGCAGATTCTCCCACTTCATGGTTGCTTTAATCAAATTTGATAAAGATGTCATATGATTGCTTATGGTTTTTACTATCCCTATATATCTATACAGACCTTTACAGACATTACACATTTAAACTTATAATTTCTAAGGCATAACATGTCAAAGGCATTTTGTGAATGTCAATAAAATACATTTTACATAAAATCATTGTAGAAATGAATATATGAGAAAATCCAGTGTACAAATACTTAATATTATAGTAATATTACAAGACACATTTTCTGATTAGACATATGGTAAATATAAATATTTCAGTAAATAATAAAATAAATAATATCACAGTAAAGATGTAATAATTATAACTGGCCAGAAGAGGGCAGACTCGTCATCCTATCAAAGATGTTTCAGTTAAACTAGTGGCTCTGCTCAATTCATCTAAGCACTCCACCCCCTGGCTCAGTGATTCACCCTCCCATCTTCTTTCTCACACACAAAGAAGAGCTGCTGCTCCGATGAGAGGATTTCATTGCCACCGAAGAGGCACTTGCAGCAAAATGATTGCAATTTACACCTAAAATATTACCGGATTCTAAAAAGGATGTGCATTCTATACTGTACCACAACAAGGATTTAAGATATGGACTATCAAAGCTTTTCCAAGGCATGGAAATGGCAAGTAGCTTTCTTCTTTCTCCTCTGTAGCTGGGGCTGGGTCTCTGGGCAGCTTCATTATTCTATTGTAGAGGAATCAGATCCAGGGACTGTAGTGGGAAATTTAGCTCATGATCTAGGCTTAAAACTAGCAGATGTTAATAGACGCAGACTGAGCTTGAAATCAGAAGGAGGAAACAACCTTTTTGCTATAGATCATAAATATGGAGCTTTGATTGTGCAAGAAAGGATTAATAGAGAGAGCCTGTGTGGATCCAGCTCCAGCTGTTTGCTGCATTTAGAAGTTGTAGCTGAAAATCCTTTGGAGCTTTTCAGCTTGGAAATTAAAGTTCTAGACATCAATGATAATTCACCATATTTTTCAAGCAATAATCAAGTTATAAAGATTACTGAGCTAATAGCAAGTCCAGGGGTACAGTTTCCATTGGAGAATGCAAAAGATCCTGATGTAGGAAATAATGGTGTTACTCTGTACAAATTGTCTCCAAATCCATATTTTTCTTTGTCTGTTACAAATCGGAAGGATGGAACACTGATTGCAGAATTAGTTCTGGAAAAAATCCTGGACAGAGAGGAGAAATCTGAACACAAGCTGGTTCTCACTGCTGTTGATGGAGGAGAACCTCCACGATCAGGAACTACTCAGATAATTGTTATTGTACTAGATATTAATGACAATGCACCAGTGTTTGATCAACCACGCTATAAGATCAATGTCCAAGAAAATCTCCCTTTAAAAACATCTATTATAAAACTTAATGCTACTGATTTAGATGATGGTGCAAATAGTGAGTTTTCATTTTCATTTGATCAGCGTACCCTAGATTCTGCAAAGCAAATATTTGATTTAAATCCACAGACTGGTGAAATATTTACCAAAGGAGCTGTGGATTTTGAGGACTCCAATGTATATGAATTGTTTGTTACAGCAGTAGATAAAGGATCACCAAAACTTGAAGGACGATGTGTTGTTCAGTTGGAAGTAGAGGATTTAAATGATAATACTCCTGAGATAATATTTACCTCTAAGAATAATGAAGTGCCTGAAAATGCCCCTATAGGGACTGTTATTGGATTTCTCACAGTCAGAGATAGGGATTCTGGTAAAAATGGGGAAGTGAAACTGGAAACCCCACCAGATTTACCCTTTAAATGCCAGCCCATGTCAAATCGTTATACACTGGTCACTAGTGGACATCTGGACAGGGAGAAAGTCTCACAATATACTATTACACTAATCGCTTCTGATCTGGGTTCTCCCTCTTTAAGCAGCCAGACTACAATCATCATTAATATTTCTGATGTTAATGATAATCCTCCAGTATTTCTACAGTCTGCTTACAACGCCTTCATATCAGAAAACAATGATCCTGGCAGACTGTTGTGTACAGTATCTGCTGGAGATCCAGATGAGGGAGAAAATGCAAAGCTCATTTACTCCATAGTGGAGAGCCACATAGACGACTCTCCTGTCTCTTCATTTGTCTACATTAACTCCGACACTGGTAATATTTATGCCCAGCGCTCCTTTGACTATGAACAGCTCCAAGTTCTACAGATCACTGCGAGAGTAGAGGATTCTGGATCTCCAAAGCTGTTTTCCAATGTTTCCGTCTTCATATTTATTCAGGATACAAATGACAATTATCCCTCTATATTATACCCAGAGAATTCAGGGGAAGTCATTGCACAAGAGACCATTCCCAGATCTGCATCTGCTGGATATTTAGTCAGTAAAGTCTCTGCGGTGGATCTGGATTCTGGGCACAATGCCTGGCTCACCTATAGTCTTGTTCAGTCTGGCAGTACAGCTTTGTTTCACATCTCTGAATATACAGGAGAAGTCAGAACTCTGCGAGGATTACAGGAGACGGATATCACAGAACATCGACTTGTCATCTCCGTCAGTGACCATGGGGAGCCTTCACTGTCCTCTACAGTCACTCTGATTGTAAATATAATGGAGAATATTGCTCAGGAAACCCCTAGATCTCATGATTTTCTTACAAATGGTAAATCAACAACAGACATGACTTTATATCTTATCATTTCCTTAGCAGCAATTAGTTTAGTGTTTCTTACTACTTTTGCAATATTACTTGTTAGATGTCTTAGAAAGAATTATGACAGCAATTGTGTGTCTTGCTTTCCAAGCAAATCCTCATCCTATTTGGATCAATATAAACCAACACTTTACTTGAACACAGATGGAACTTTAAAATACATGGAAGTGAGGATGGCTCCCCCAGAGTCTTCTGGACAATGTTACCCAGTTTGTTTCCCTCTTGCTGCAGATTTCCCTGGATCTACATTGACTAAACCTATAAACTTTCCGCAATTAAATGAAGTGATCAATGATCCTTCATTTAGCTCTGAGCCAAGGGTGTGTAATGATGTAAATCAGGTGAGACATAAGTGAAATTATAATTTTTGCATGGTTACTTTTTATGTAATACATCCCTTTATAGACCTATATTACCAGTAGTCGATTATTTGTTCTCTTGTGCATAACAAAACCTTTCACTGATTTTCTTTTTGGTTCTAAAAATATTGGAATTAAAATATGGCATAATACATAAGGGATCTTAAAAAAGTTTACACACCTTTTCTTACTAAATAGAGTTTTAATATGTGTCAAAACGTTTTGAAGAGCCCTTGTATTTTGAGATAATATTTTGAGATATGTACATGCAGTATAAATATATATACACACTCTATAGTATAATACAGGCAGGGCTGTCACTATTGCTTGATTTCAGTTGTAGCACAAATGTTGTAGCACAAATGTTCTTGTGTTCTAGAGACTTAACTTAAATGTTTTTTTTTCCAGCCAAACTCTTAATTTAAATTTAGCACAGTCAGATTCTTCTATTCAGTTAATATCATAAGATATGTAATGAATACAGATATATGCTGTGGTATAGCTTTCCAATAGATGGATGAGTACAGTAGAATTTTAACTGTAATTCGCTTTCTGTGTCTGTTCTGCCCCCTCTAGTGCTCACTGGAGTGCTGGGCTGTTGAGGGGTGGGAGCAGTTTGCTCAGGCTCTCAGTGGATCGCTTAGAGGCTGAACCAAGTGCCAGTCCAGGCTCCTGGGTGGATTCTGACCATATGATCACGATCTTTCCCCAACCTGTACCAGCTCCGTGATGTCAACCGGCAGCGGGTCACAGAAATGCAGAAGGAACTGCACTCTTGTGATCCACAGTAGAAGTACAGCAAAACTTTTTTTTTTAAATTGTACACATAATAATATATGAATGCAGTTTACATACTCCAGGTGCTTAGTATACCAGGAGCCCATAAAGTGTGATTTTAAGCCAAATCAAGCTAATATCATGTGGCTATAGATTTCCTTTTGCAGAATTACATGAGTAGTAAGGCACATGCATGATACATTTGAGTGACAGAATTTGAGAGTTCTTTTTGTTGGGTGAGTTATTTAAGCTGGTGGAGTTGTTCATTGGGGCTGATTCCTATAACTTCCAAGGCAGAACATAAACACAAAACTAAACCTGTTGTCAACCAACAGTTGAACCAAACAGCAAAGCTGATACAAAGACGTTCTTTTATTTTTACCAGTATCTTGCACCAGGCAAGTAGCCTGACAATAAGAAATTATTATCATGGATGCCATCAGATCCTGAACCTGGGAGGCTCATGAATAGCTCAAATTACCAGTTATAAAATAGAAACTATTTTTTTATACATATGATTGGAAATAGGCAGTACTGGTCTTTTGTGGCAAGAGAGAGGTAGTCACTGAACCAAGGAATATCTTATGATCTCAGGAAAAAAGTCAGTAGACTGGAAATAGGAGCAAGATGATGTGTTGGTGGAGAGGATGAGCACTGTTGAAATCAAAGGCCACTTTGCCTGGCATTTTACCTCGTATTTCCATACAACCTACTTTGTTTTCATCCATTGATGGTGCACATAGTCCTGGAAAAGTAACACACTTAGGGAAAGAAACAACACCAGAGCAGAACTTGTCTTGTAGCTCCACACTACTATACACAGCAGACAGGGTGGTCTTTTAGTTTATAGTGGTAGTGTGTCAACTTTCTTGGCCGTGTCTACTCCTTGGCATCATTGTGAAATATCTCTGGCTTTCAATCAGACCTCTGATAGTTGATGTTAAAATAAACCTTTTCTGCCTCCCTTTACACCTTTCCACTTGCATTTGCCTCCTCAATGAATACTACCACTGTAGTATCCTTTCCAAACAAATACAATAAAACTACGTATTTATAAAAGAAAATCAATGATGGAAACTATGTGTGCATCAGAAGAAAAGCAACTTAAACATTGAAATATATATCTATCTATTAGCTTCCATCCTTATGTAGACTGCATGTATGCACACTTGAATAACTGATTATCTAAATGTCTACTGAAAAAAAAAAATATTTTACTGCACCCTGAAAGGTGCAGGATGTATGTGTAGATGAGAAGGATTTACTTTAGTTTTACAACTTTAGGAGTTAGCACACAATACAGTTAGTAGATGTCAGAAAATAATAGTTAATTAACATTTGTTTTTTTAAAATCATGCTCTGAGTCAATCAGTCTCTCAAGCTCAGGTTTGAGGTCTATATAAGATGTGCCACTCTTGTCTAGCACCAAGGAGGACAAGAAAGTAACAAAAGTTGTCTGGTTTCATAAATCTTCTGCCTTTGCTGAAAATGTCTGGCACTGGCAAGATTATAATCTATTGCAATCTGGAAGGGTAATCAATATGATAAGCATATCAAATGATTGGTAAATATTTGAATATTGAAAAATGTATTCTGTGCCTACTATATAAGGATAAATTCATTCTTGCAAAAAAATGTAATGCTTACACTAATGCGAACAATACATTAACGAGCATTTTTGCCATGTTTACACTGCTTTAAAAATGCACCCCAAGCGATTTAAAAAAAAAAAAATTTATTAGAGTTTTTTTTCTAACTTACTGATATTTGATAAATGCCTTTCAGGCATGATGTAAATGCTACAGGCGTGTTTACAGTGCATTACCGTAGACTTGAATGAAAGGAGTTGACAAGCTTCAACACCTCTCAGATTCGATATTCAGTTTTGCAGCACAGCGATGCAAAATGATGCAAACGCTACATGTTTTTCAAATGTGAACAGTTCTGTCTGCTGTCCATATTATCCAATGTAGGCTGCTTTACTAGACATTCAGGGAGTAGCAAAAATACACCCTAAGCAACAGTTGCTAATTATTATTATACAGAATTTATATAGCGCCAACAGTTTGCTCAGCGCTTTACAATATAACGGGAGACAATACAGTAACAATACAGTTCAATACAAGAGGGATAGGAGGGCCCTGATCCTGGAAGCTTACAATCTAGGAGGGAGGGGCTAGTGGTACAAAAGGTAGTAACTGTGGGGGATGGACTGGTAGGAAGAGTAGAAGATTCCATTGTTAGCTGACTGTAAGATAGGCTTCCCTGAAGAGATAGGTTTTCAAAGATCGCCTAAATGCCAGTGTTAACAGGGCGTTACTTTTGTGGATCCGACAAAAACAATATTGGCTTGTGCACTTTTGTACTTGATATGATTTTTTTTTTAGTACATAGACTCCCATTGCCTTTGGTAATGTTGTTGGCTGCATTGGTATTTGTAGGATAAATACTGCACACTAAAGTGTGTGCACATAGATTTTGTACATATAGAGCAATGAAAGATGTAAAGTATTCAACAATTGTACAAGGATTGTGTATCACAGTAGACACTGTATATATAGAACAGTGAATCATGCAAAGTACTAGCAATAGTAGAGAGATTGCATGTGACTTGGGATGAGATTCAGGTTCACAATGGGTTTATAATGAATTCCCAGGATTTGTGCAGTTTGTAAATTGTGAACTTTTAGCTAAAAGTTCCAAGGTTCACTGCCAGAAATAAAGAACAACCAATAAAACACTGCATAGCGTTTTCCCTGGTCAGTTCAGACATTTATAGAAATGAGTGACCCTGCACACATCCTATAAAAGGGTAGGCTCACAGCAGCCATATTGCCAATATGCATTGAAGTTCATAGAGAGGGCTTGACAATTCAATGTAGAGGGACATACTGGGGGAGATTTACTAAAACTGGTGCACACAGACTCCAGTGAAGCTGGGCATAGTAACCAATCAGCTTGTTCATTTAAGCTTTGACAATAAAACATAGAATTTGATCAGGTTTTATGCACAGCTGCATTGTATTCTGTGTGCACCAGTTTTAGTAAATCACCCCCAGTGTTTCTTTCTTTTTTTTTTAATTTGTCATTGGTATGTGTTTCCTGTTGCTGTGCCTGGCTTCCCTTGCCTTTTGTTTGACAACATCTTACATATTAGCAAAAATGACTAACAAGCTTTGCCCTCACAGACACTTTAGTGTGATTCACTGTGAAATGTAACTTTGAGCAAGATTCACAAAACTGTGTCATGACCCTTGCAGACAAGCGCATTCTTAATAATTTGTAGTCTTTACATCTATAGAACAGTAAAATATGTAAAGCATCCAGTATGGGTACAGACTGTGTGTGTAAGTTCTGTATTTTGCACATATAGAACGATGAAATATGTAAACCATCCAGGAATGGTGCAGGAATTATATATGTCTCATAATGTGAACTATATAGTAATGAGTTTTGTGCTGTTCTGAGATCTTACCTCAAGAAAGCAAGAAGGCAGATTCTAAATGATACCTCAACACAATACCACATGTAGAAAAGGGTACATCCAATCTTGAAGAGACATCTGACATAACACAATACCTTTTAATTACCTAGTCTGTATGTACAGATATTTTTATATAGACTGTGGTTGTAAGGTCAGAGGTCATATCAAAATAATCCAGTGCTCATGGTTTGTAAGGGTGGAAGTCTTGATGTAACAGTTTTTCTACTAAATATCTTTTAGACTGGCCTAGTCCATTGAACAATCTCAGTCAGGACACTATTTGTGTAGAGTTTGCATGTTCCCCATGCGATAAATGGGGCATTTAGAAATTCCTGTGTGAGTTTTTTTTATGGTACTACAGTTCCCCCCACAAAACTGGTATGTTAAATGGCCCTTGTTTAAATTGGCCTTAGTATGTGTATGTATGAATTGACTATGTACATGTGTTATCACATGCGGCATGCTGCTCCCTTGTTCAATTAATGGGTTGAGGAGAGCATGATACCAGAGAGCTGACCCAAAGAATTGCAGAGTCAAATACAACTGAACTGATATCACACCACACACACACACACACACATACACACTCACACACATACACACATGCATACATAATAAGCACTTCAGAATGATTGTATGCTATGATTTTTCTAGTTCTGTGAAAATTCTATGATTGTCTCTTTGAATTGATTTCTATCTAAAAACTGTCAGTTAACAGTGGAAACAGAAACTGTCTACAAAATGCTCTTAGTTGATTCTGTAAATGCAGTTAATTCAATATTTTGGTCAAATAGAAACTATTACATCCACAGAAAGCTTTTAAAACTGTGAGTTGATTTACTAAACCTGGAGAGTGCAAAATAACCAATCAGCTTCTAACTGCAGCTTGTTCAATTATGCTTTGACAAAAATTAAAAGGAAGCTGATTGGTTACTTTTAAGAGCTCCCCCCATTTTGCACTCTCTAGTTTTAATAAATTAATCCCTATGTCTTATTCATTTTTTTTATTCTATAGCTCTCATGCTTACATTGTTAACATTTTACATATATATATATATATATATATACAGTCATGGCCGAAATTGTTGGCACCCTTGATATTTCTCCAGGAAATCATGTATTTCTCACGAAACGTATTGCATTAACACATGTTTTGCTATACACATGTTTATTCCCTTTGTGTGTATTGGGACAAAACAAAAAAAGGGAGGAAAGAAAGCAAATTCGACATAATGTCACACAAACCTCCAAAAATGGGCTGGACAAAAGTATTGGCACCCTTTCACAACTGCGGATAAATAAGAATGTTACAAGCATGTGATGCTCCTGTAAACTCACCTGGGGCAAGTAACAGGTGTGGGCAATATAGAAATCACACCTGAAAGCAGATAAAAAGGAGAGACGTTCACTTAACCTTTGCATTGTGTGTCTGTCTGTGCCACACTAAGCATGGACAACAGAAAGAGGAGACGAGAACTGTCTGAGGACCTGAGAACCAAAATTGTGGCAAAATATCAACAATCTCAAGGTTACAAGTCCATCTCCAGAGAACTAGATTTGCCTTTGTCCACAGTGCGCAACATTATCAAGAAGTTTGCAACCCATGGCACTGTAGCTAATCTCCCTGGTCGTGGACGGATGAGGAAAATTGATGAAAGATTGCAACGCAGAATAGTCCGGATGGTGGATAAGCAGCCCCAAACATGTTCCAAAGACATTCAAGCTGTCCTGCAGGCTCAGGGAGCATCAGTGTCAGCGCGAACTATCCGTCGACATTTAAATGAAATGAAACGCTATGGCAGGAGACCCAGGAGGACCCCACTGCTGACACAGAGACATAAAAAAGCAAGACTACAGTTTGCCAAAATGTACTTGAGTAAGCCAAAAGCCTTCTGGGAAAACGTCTTGTGGACAGATGAGACCAAGATAGAGCTTTTCGGTAAAGCACATCATTCTACTGTTTACCGAAAACGGAATGAGGCCTACAAAGAACAAAACACAGTACCTACGGTAAAATATGGTGGAGGTTCA
The DNA here is from genome assembly GCF_062004578.1 of Staurois parvus. Lineage (NCBI taxonomy): Eukaryota > Metazoa > Chordata > Amphibia > Anura > Ranidae > Staurois > Staurois parvus. The sequence goes on along the minus strand of NW_028317802.1, from coordinate 9,018,922 downwards.
ATGATGTTTTGGGGTTGTTTTGCTGCCTCTGGCACTGGGTGCCTTGACTGTGTGCAAGGCATCATGAAATCTGAGGATTACCAAAGGATTTTGGGTCGCACTGTAGGGCCCAGTGTCAGAAAGCTGGGTTTGCGTCCAAGATCCTGGGTCTTCCAGCAGGACAATGACCCCAAACATACGTCAAAAAGCACTCAGAAATGGATGGCAAAGAAGCGCTGGAGAGTTCTGAAGTGGCCAGCAATGAGCCCAGATCTAAATCCCATTGAACACCTGTGGAGAGATCTTAAAATTGCTGTTGGGAAAAGGTGTCCTTCCAATAAGAGAGACCTGGAGCTGTTTGCAAAGGAAGAGTGGTCCAAAATTCCGGGTGAGAGGTGTCAGAAGCTTATTGATGGTTATAGGAAGCGACTGATTTCAGTTATGTTTTCCAAAGGGTGTGCAACCAAATATTAAGTTAAGGGTGCCAATACTTTTGTCCAGCCCATTTTTGGGGTTTTGTGTGACATTATGTCATATTTGCTTTTCTGCCTCTGTTTTATATTTGTTCCAATACATACAAAGGGAATAAACATGTGTATAGCAAAACATGTGTTAATGCAATACCTTTTTTGTGTGAAATACTTGATTTTCAGGAAAAATATCAAGGGTGCCAACAATTTCGGCCATGACTGTATATATATATATATATATATTAGGTGAACAGATGATCATCCAAGGGCTAGGTTTTATGGGTGCAAATGATCACACCCTCGCTTCGACAGTAGGCATAGGCTTCACATAAGCAGGAAATTATGGCATCTTACATATCATCGTGTTGAGACTTTTATTACATTAAGTGATTGTGACATTTTACAATTATACAGCATATTCCTAAATTTAATTAAAAATAGGTTTAAGATCATTCATTAATATTTTCTGTATATACTGCAATATATTTTCTAAACCAAATCTACTAAGTCGTTAGCAATTATTGACAGCATTGTTAATTATATTTAGATAAATGGTTACAGAGCTATGATTCTAACTTGGTTTTAGCTTATCCTTTAATGTGAAATATTAAAAGTAGATGTTGTTTTGAGGGTTTAAACAATTCAAACGGGGACCTGAAGTTATCAAATTGACCAGAAGAGGGCAGACTTGTCATCCATTCTGATTTTTGTTCTGTTAGGAGATCTGCTTTTCTCTTCACTGCACTCTCCTCCCCCTGGCTCAGTGATGCACCCTCCCATCTTCCTCCTCACACACAAAGAAGAGCTGCTCCACTGACGACTAGACTCTGGATGCTTTCATTGCAACAAAAGAGGCATTTACACCAACGGGATACAAATTTACACAGCAGACACATGTGGATTATAAAATGATATGCTTTTTATGCAGTCTCACACTAAGGATTTAAGATATGGACTACTTAAGCTTTCCCAAAGCTTGGAAATGGCAAGTAGCATTCTCCCTTCTCCTTTGTAGCTGGGGCTGGGTCTCTGGGCAGCTTCGTTATTCTGTTGCAGAGGAGTCTGATCCAGGGACTGTTGTGGGGAGTATAGCTCAGGATCTGAGCTTAAAATTTGTAGATATTAGTAGAAGGAAGCTGCATTTGAGATCTGCAGATAGCAGTAAGCTTTTTGCAATTGATCAGAGAAATGGAGCTTTAACTGTATATGAAAGGATTGATAGAGAGAGTCTGTGTGCATCCAGTGCCAGCTGCTTGCTACATTTAGAGGTTGTAGCTGAGAGTCCTTTGGAGCTTTTCAGCCTGGATATTGAGATTTTGGATATAAATGACAATTCTCCATTTTTTCTGAATTCTGATCAAGTCATAAAAATTACAGAGCTAATAACTGGTTCTGGTGTACAGTTTCCTTTAGAAAATGCGCAGGATTTTGATATAGGAATTAATAGTGTTACTCAATACAAATTAAATCCAAATCCATTCTTTTCATTATCTGTAACAAAGGATGATGATAGACTCATTGCAGAAATAGTACTGGATAAAATCCTAGACAGAGAAGAGAAATCAGAACACAAGCTTGTTCTCACTGCCATTGATGGAGGAGAGCCTCCCCGATCAGGATCCACTCAGATAACCATTGCAGTATTAGATATAAATGATAACCCACCAATATTTGATCAATCACGATATAAGATCAATGTCAGGGAAAACATTCCTTTAAAATCTGTCATAATGAAACTGAATGCCACTGATGCGGATGATGGTATAAATAGTGAGTTCATGTATTCCTTTGATCATCGTACATCTTTTGCTGGAAAGGAGCTTTTTGATATAAACCCAGTAACTGGGGAACTGTTCATTAAGGGGCATTTGGATTTTGAGATATCAAATGTTTATGAACTATTAGTCAAAGCAATAGATAAAGGAACACCAAAACAGGAGGGACGTTGTCGCATTCAGGTTGAAATAGAAGATGTAAATGATAATGTTCCAGAAATTATGTATACCTCAAAAAGCAATGAAGTGCCTGAAGATGCCCCAGTAGGGACTGTTGTTGGGTTTATCACAATCAGAGACAGGGATTCTGGTAAAAATAGTGAAACTAAACTGGAAGTATCACCAGATTTACCCTTTAAATGCCAGCCCTTGTCAAACCGTTATACTCTGGTCACTAGTGGACATCTGGACAGGGAGAAAGTCTCACAATATACTATTACATTGATAGCTTCTGATCTGGGCTCTCCCTCTTTAAGCAGCCAGATTACAATCATCATTAATATTTCTGATGTTAATGATAATCCTCCAGTATTTCTACAGTCTGCATACAATGCCTTCATATCAGAAAACAATGATCCTGGCAGACTGTTGTGTACAGTATCTGCTGGAGATCCAGATGAGGGAGATAATGCAAAGCTCATTTACTCCATAGCGGAGAGCCACATAGACGGTTCTCCTGTCTCTTCATTTGTCTACATTAACTCCGACACTGGTAATATTTATGCCCAGCGCTCCTTTGACTATGAACAGCTCCAAGTTCTACAGATCACTGTGAGAGTTGAAGATTCTGGATCTCCAAAGCTGTTTTCCAATGTTTCAGTCTTCATATTTATTCAGGATACAAATGACAATTATCCCTCTATATTATACCCAGAGAACTCAGGGGAAGTCATTGCACAAGAGACCATTCCCAGATCTGCATCTGCTGGATATTTAGTCAGTAAAGTATCTGCGGTGGATCTGGATTCTGGGCACAATGCCTGGCTCACCTATAGTCTTGTTCAGTCTGGCATTCCAGCTTTGTTTCACATCTCTGAATATACAGGAGAAGTCAGAACTCTGCGAGGATTACAGGAGATGGATAACACAGAACATCGACTTGTCATTTCTGTCAGTGACCATGGGGAGCCTTCACTGTCCTCTACAGTCACTCTGATTGTAAATATAATGGAGAATATTGCTCAGGAAAGCCCCAAATCCCATGATTTTCTTAGAAACTCTGAATCAGTATCAGATATGACCTTATATCTTATTATTTCCTTAGCAGCAATCAGTTTAGTTTTTCTTGTAACTTTTACAATATTACTAGTTAGATGCCTTAGAAAGAGTTATGACAGTAGCTGTGGATCTTGTTTTTCAAGCAAACCACTTTCTACATCTTATTTGGATCAATACAAACCAACACTTTACCTAAACACAGATGGAACATTAAAATACATGGAAGTGAGGATGGCTCCACCAGAACCCCCAGGACCTTGCAATCCAGCTTGTTTTCTTCCGACAGCAAATCCAGATTTCACTCTTGTAGATCCTAAACACATTCCCCAATTTAATGAAACAGTCATGGACCCCAAAAACATTTCAGACTCAAGTTGGGTAAATGAACCCACTCAGGTGAGGTGTAGCTAATGATTTGTAAGTTTACATATTTTGTACAAATTGCCAGTTAAGTATAAGGATTTTAATTCCATACATAATTTTAATACATAACATTAATTTTAATTCCATACACAAGTTCTAAATGTACATCAATTGCTTTACATGGTAATGTTTGATATGTTTTTATCATTACTGAATAGTGTTTATGTTGCACTTTGTGTAATTATTTTGTTTTAAGTAGTTTGGTTCTGTGCACCTGATATATATAAACTAAAGAAAAGACAATAAAGCAGATGTTCTGAAGAAATTCATTTTAGATGTTATTTTTGGACTAAGATATTGAGCGAGCAGTTTAGTTACTATGAGAAACACCTTTTTTATACTAATTTTGCTATGATCCACTGCTGTGTTGTTATGGCAGAAACAGCAACAAAATGCTTAGAAATTAAGTGAAATAAGGTTCTATGGTATAACTGGATAGGATTTATATCAACAAAGCCAATGGAATTCTAAGCCAGTCTTCAGACAGAGGGGTTGAGGCAAATAGACTGTTTACTTTGCAAGGACATTTTCTCTTAGCTTAGTGAATGAGGTGAAGCTCCTTTAACTTCCATACCTCCAATCATGTGCAAGCAGAACTTTTGTTTTTTTCTATGCACATAATTGAGTATTTTCTCTTAAATGAATTTTCACCAAGTTAAGTGAAAATCCTCTTGTAATGTGAACAGACTATTTGCCTTTAGTAAATCAAACCCAGGGTGTCTACGCCTACATCTTTGTAGACTATCATGTCCTGTATAAATATAATTTATTTTTTTTTCTCTTTGCCATTAGGTTTTGCATAGGCTGTATGGTGTTTGACAGACAACACTCTGTATTGAGTATTACTATTGCAATGGCCTTTTTGTGATTGCCACTAAATGTTAGAGATGAGTAAAAAAGGAAATTCCTCTTCGCTGGTGTTTTGTTATTTGAGTGAACTACTAAAAAATTGTTCAAAGGGCTACTTAGAACAGGGCTGTCCAACTGGTGGCCCACAGGTTGAATGTGTCCCACAAGCTGAACAGCCCTGTATGGGAAGCAAGGTTCTGCGAGTACAGTGGCGATGGAATGTTGAAGATTGGAATACTCTTTGCATTCCAGCACTCAGCACTGCCTTTGTGGACAAGGGTGGTATAGTTCCAGCCTGATATCATCTGGTAAGAAGCCACAGGGTAATGTATGTTCAGGAAAGGAACCACTGAACATAAACGAATGTAGGTTAATTATTGCTGCCACTGATACCACTGAAGGGGGGTTTATTATTGCTAGGTTTAATATTATTGCCACTGACACTGATGCTGAGGGCTATTATTGCTACCACTGACTCCAATAAAATAGGGTTCATTACTGCTGCCTCTACTGAATGCCACTCCCCAGAAGGCCTTGTATGATTATGTCTGTAGTAATGTGTCTGTTCCATACAGACTGGTGTGAGATGTAGATATACTGTAACATCAGTATGCAGGTAAGCAGAGGAGCACTTGAGGATGAAGCTTCCTGGAAGGGAGTTATGCCTGTTATAGGCTTGTCTTTTACTGGTTCTAAACATATAACTCTGCCTTATATATTAAGATTTTAAATTGTAAATATGGTTGATTTACAGTAGATGCAGTCCTTTGATACAAATGTGGCCATTGGTCTCTTTTAAATTGAGCACCACCTACTTCCAGGATCACTTTTCTAAAGCTGAGTGGCTGTGAAATGTCACTGGAGCATGAAGTGTGCCTTCGGCTGGTGGAATTCAATGGGAATTGCACTCTAAATGCTGCAGGCTGTTATAGGGAAAACATCTCAACTCCCCATCACATAAACAGAAGTAGTATATAATATTTTAACTATAAATATCACCGGATTTTCATAGATGAAACACACTTCTGTCAATGTCATTATGCAGATATGCATGTGAAGTTTTGTTTTAAGATTTCAGTGTTGGAACAAAACTTTTGGTGTTGGGCAATGCTTTTGTGGAAGAGCAGTTTCGATAAATAATCAAATTATGTCAGCACAGTTTTAAGTGTTTACAAATATTCCAGTCTTTGTAATTTTCAAAAATGCACTCCTTTTTGTATCCTGAAATATTCTGTTTAAAATGTATATATAACTTAATGGCCAATTTTGTATGGAGAGCGGTATGCACTCTACACACTATTTGTACATTTCATTTCTAAAATCAATAGTGTGGTATGTTGCCTGTGCTATCTTTCTGAGATTCCTCTGCAGAAGACCCTTTGGGGGAGATTTACTAAAACTAGGGCACTCAGAATCTGGTGCAGCTTTGCATGGTAGCCAATCAGCTTCTAACTTCAGCTCGTTTAATTAAGCTTTGGCAATAAAGCCTTGAAGCTGATTGGTTTCTGTGTACATTTGCACCAGATTTTGCATTCTTCCAATTTAGGAAATAACCACCTATGGATTAGGAGGAGAACCCTCTCATTACTTTCACCAATTTTTATTTACTTATTAAAATAAACAGTGTTGCTTGCTTCAGTGTCCCAAAGCAAATAAAGTGGAAAGCACATTTATAAAACACAACTCTGTGCCAAGTATTTTGTTTACTGGCTCAGTTAGAGGTTATTGCTCTCAACCCTTCAACTGACAGTATTTCTAACAATTCAATGTTATTTCATACCCACTATTACACTGACATATGCATTTCTGCTCTATGGTAGACTGAACTACTAAATACAAAAATGGGTCAATGTGGTTTTCTGAGAGCTTACCCTTATCTCACTTAAATGTGGCATCTTGTTGTATAGTCTTCTTTGTATCACTTGTCTAAATTACTTCATAATGATGTCAATAGGATAAGTCACCTTACCAGTATTACAGTAATGTGTTTGAACTACACATGCACTTTGACCTTAAACAATATAAGAAGGCTCCAAAGCCTCCAAAGCTAAAAATATGTATGATTCTCTGTGAGCCAACCTGCCCCAAACCTTTCATCCCTCATCTCCAGCTAACAGCATGCACCTAATTGTAGAGATAGCTATGAAGCACCAGTTTCAGTAAAGACTGAGCCTGCCAAGGCCCAGGGTATTCAGATCTGAGATTCAGGGTTGAAGTTCATTTTTAGTTCTGGGAAGGAAATGGCGAATGGACATAAAAAATATTTTTTTTCTAATGAAAGTACACTTATCCTTTCATTTAATGTATTAAGCCATTGCTAATTATGTTTCTATACTTAGGCTTTACATTGGCATATTTAATTCAGCATGCTGATCTCACATGTTTTCACTTGATGTGCATATATATGAATCCTCGTGTGCGTTCATAGTTCATAGTTGTGTGTATATGTACAGTAGTATTAAGCAGCCAAGCATATTTTTTTTCTCATAGAAATTAGGACATATTACTTGGGCATTAGATACTCAGTGAGGCAACATATCTAGTGTCTGCTTTTAAAACTAACTTATTGGTACATTATGGTTATAAAATATTTATTTTATGTCTACAATAAAAATAGAATTTGACAGATATACATGTACTTAGTAATATTAAAAAAACACACACACAAAACAATCATAAGGTAAATCTGACTTGCAGTTTTGAGAAAACACCTGTTTTTTTCTATATCTCCCCAACTCTAATGATATGGTTTTCCTGTAATTTCCTTGTCTTCAGCCCATATACCTTGGTCTCACCTTTTATCCTCCCAATATCGTGTCTTTTTTAGGGTCCATAAACCGTAAAGTTCAACATTGTTCAGCTTTTTAGTGACTATCTATCTATCTATCTATAGATATATATATATATATATATATATATATATATATATATATAGATAGATAGATATTATATAAGGTATTTATACCTTATAGATGTCTATCCATCTATAGTATATATAGTATAGTCAGTATCTACCCTATAATATATGTAGATCTTTATCCCTTTATATTGAAATATTCATCATTTCAAAGGTCTAGAATTACGAAATCTGAAACATTTAATTTTCACATTCAACCAGAAGAGGGCAGGCTTGTCATCCAGTAAGGATCTCAAGCCATGCTCCTGAATCTGCTCATTTCAGTCACACACTCCCCTCCCCCTGGCTCAGTGATTCACCCTCCCATCTCCTCTCTAACACACAAAGAAGAGCTGCAGCTTTATTATAAACCAAGAGGATGATTCCTTTGCAGCATAACTGCATGATAATCTAATCTTCATCCACATTTGCATTGGATTACAAAAAGGATGTATATTTTATACAATCTCACACAAAGGATTTAAGATATGGACTACCAAAACTCTCTAAAGGCGTGGAAATGGCAAGTAGCTTTCTCCCTTCTCCTTTGTAGCTGGGGCTGGGTCTCTGGGCAGCTTCGTTATTCTATTGCAGAGGAATCAGATCCAGGGACGGTAGTGGGGAATACAGCAAGGGATATTGGGTTAAACCTGGCAGACATTAAAAAACGAAGACTGAGTTTGGGATCTGAAGGAAGCAGCAGATTTTTTGCTATTGACCACAGAAACGGAGCTTTGACTGTTCATGAAAGAATTGATAGAGAGAGCCTGTGTGGATCCAGCTCCAGCTGTTTGCTGCCTTTGGAGATTGTAGCTGAGAACCCTCTGGAGCTGTTCAGTTTGGAAATAGATGTTGTAGATATTAATGACAATAGTCCTATTTTTTTATTAAATGACCAGATACTAAAGATTACAGAGCTAGTGACAAGCCCTGGTGTTCATTTTCCACTAAAAATTGCTCAGGATTTAGATATAGGTACAAATGGGGTTAGTCAATATAGGCTAATTCCAAATCCATATTTCTCTTTATTTCAAACTAATCGCAATGATGGAACATTGATTGCAGAATTAGTTTTGGAAAAAACACTTGATAGAGAGGAGCTATCAGAGCACACGCTTTTCCTCACTGCCATTGATGGAGGAGAACCTCCCAGATCTGGATCCACTGTGATAAATGTTATTGTTTTAGATATTAATGACAATGCACCAGTGTTTGATCAGCCACATTATAAGACAAAGGTCATGGAACATGTCCCCTTAGAAACAGTTATCATCAAACCCAATGCTACAGATCTAGATGAGGGTGCAAATGGTGAATTGTTTTATTCTTTTGATCACTATACATCTGATGCTGCAAAAAAAGTATTTGACATAAATTCACATACTGGTGAAATATTTGTGAAGGGACCTGTGGATTATGAAGAATCAAAATCTTATGAATTATTTGTGAAAGCAGAAGATAAAGGATCACCTAGATTAGAAGGAAGGTGTGTAATCAAAGTCGAAGTAGAAGATGTAAATGATAACCGTCCGGAAATTATTTTTTCCTCTAAAAGTAGTGAGGTACCTGAAAATGCCCAAGTAGGGACTGTTGTTGGGCTTATTACAGTCAGAGACAAGGATTCTAGAAAAAATGGGGAAGTTAAACTGGACATATCACCAGATTTGCCCTTTAAATGCCAGCCCATGTCAAACCGGTTTACACTGGTCACTAGTGGACATCTGGACAGGGAGAAAGTCTCACAATATACTATTACACTGATCGCTTCTGACCTGGGCTCTCCATCTTTAAGCAGCCAGACTACAATCATCATTATTATTTCTGATATTAATGATAATCCTCCAGTATTTCTACAGATTGCTTACAATTCTTTCATATCAGAAAACAATGATCCTGGCAGACTGTTGTGTACAGTATCTGCTGGAGATCCAGATGAGGGAGATAATGCAAAGCTCATTTACTCCATAGCGGAGAGCCACATAGACGGCTCTCCTGTCTCTTCATTTGTCTACATTAACTCTGACACTGGTAATATTTATGCCCAGCGTTCCTTTGACTATGAACAGCTCCAAGTTCTTCAGATTACTGCAAGAGTGGAAGATTCCGGATCCCCAAAGCTGTTTTCCAATGTTTCAGTCTTCATATTTATTCAGGATACAAATGACAATTATCCCTCCATATTATACCCAGAGAATTCAGGAGAAGTCATTGCACAAGAGACCATTCCCAGATCTGCATCTGCTGGATATTTAGTCAGTAAAGTATCTGCGGTGGATCTGGATTCTGGGCACAATGCCTGGCTCACTTATAGTCTTGTTCAGTCTAGCAGTCCAGCTTTGTTTCACATCTCTGAATATACAGGAGAAGTCAGAACTCTGCGAGGATTACAGGAGATTGATAACACAGAACATCGACTTGTCATTTCCATCAGTGACCATGGGGAGCCTTCACTGTCCTCTACAGTCACTCTGATTGTAAATATAATGGAGAATATAGTTCTGGAAAGCCCCAAATCTCACGATTTTCTTACAGACTCTAAATCAGCACCAAATATGACCTTATATCTTATAATTTCCTTAGCAGCTGTCACAACTGTCTTTCTTGTTACTTTTATAATAATACTTGTTAGATGCCTTAAGAAGAACTATGACAGTACTTGTGTGTCTTGTTTCACAACCAAATCACTTTCTACATCCTATTTGGATCAGTACAAACCAACACTGTACTTGAACACAGATGGAACTTTAAAATACATGGAAGTTAGAATGGCTCCCCCAGAACCCCCACAGCCATGCAACCCTGCTTGCTTTATTCCCCAATTTAATGAAACAGTCGTAACACCTAAAAACCTTGTAGACTCAGACTGGCTTAATAAACCCACTCAGGTGAGCTATTACTAATATTTATGTTTTATATACAGTAATTCATTTTTTTGGATGTTCACTTCATGAAAATTCTACATATTTTTCAGAATATGGACTTAATTAGTATTGCCCTGATAACTATTTTATTAGGGCTCGTTCACACTGTGGTGCAGAGACATCAGTTTTTCTGAATGCGTTCTCCAAGGGCTCAATGAAATTTATTGTTCTCTATGTGCTCTGTTCACACCACAATACTAGTATCACCTGCAGATTTTTCTGTGCAGGAATCTGCAACATGTATAAAACTATTTGAAGCATGCATGAAAACTGATGTAAACTAATGTTTTTTCAAGTAAAATCTGTGCATCAGTTTCCATAAGTTTTTTTGCATGTATGGTGTGAACAAGGCCTTAATGTTCATTTTTTCATTGTAGGCCTCCTCACTACTGCAAAGTTAAATGCTTTATAACTACAATACATCACGTAAGCACTAGAGCTCTAGATTTCAGTTTGGACAATATATAGTTCGCAAATATTGAGATTGTGATTAATCCTTTGGCTTTCATGTAAATGTAACTACTAATAAGAGCATATTCAAGCTTGTGAATGCACCCGTACTGCAATTAGAGGCGAGCACCTCAGTGGGGGTTTGAGAGGCAGCCCCATTGAAAGCAATAGGAGGCTGTCAGCTCTCTCAGGTAATCATGGCTATTCGCACATAATTTCTCATGCAGTGGTCACCTGCAAGTAATTGGCCCTGCATTCAAGCAGTCTGTGTCCAGGGCCAATCACCCACATGTGATTGCTACATGAGAGATTACATGCAAGTGGCTGCAATCAGCTTATTAGGGCTGGCAGCCTCAGCTGTACCCTAACTATTATGTACCCTAACTATTATGTTGTCAACAGAACTGACATGTAAACAAATTCCCAGCTGGTCTTTGCTGTTTACATTTGTCTCCCAAATGCTGGCTATGTAGTGAAAGTGATTCAGCCCTGCCACTACTACATGGGATTGACCCTCTGCTGTGTATTCTCATCTCACCTGTTCCTCCTGGGTGCCCAGGAGCTCCATAGCTGGTATTAGGATGGAAAGTGGCGGGAGATCAGCTAGCAGGGGACTGCAGGCCTAGCTTAATTATTTTTTAAATTAAATGATATTTTTTCCATAATAACTTGCAGAAGTGTAGTGGATCGAACAGACAAATCTGTTGAGCAGTATCATTGAAAGCATATGTTCAATGATTCGTACTATTACCCCTTACAATGTATTTGTATTAAAGCCAGTACCAGTATGTTGATAAATGTTATTACTACTGTTGTGCATTCTAAAGACCATCGTGGCTGTTTTTGGGCCAATTTCACTGCAATTTTTTTTTCAAAAAGCCATTTAGAGATGTTGGAGGCCACATGAATTCTATCAGTTTAACAATTACTGTTACACTTCATTAGGTTAATGTGACCTTGGTAAAAAATAAAATTCATGTGGCTAATTTACTCACAGCAAGACACCTCTGTACATATGTATATAAGCATAGCTTTAATCTGTCTTAATAAATAGAATAAGAAAATCTAGAATATAAGTGACAACATGCACAGTGCAAAGACAGTATGCTGGGTAAAGCTTGAATTTAAAAGTGCCTGTAAATATATAATGACATTATTATACAAAGTAGGAAGAACATTGTCAACCCACTTGCACTGATGTTGTTTTGCAGATATGGCTACATATATTACATCTTCCAAGAGTTATATCTTTGCAACATAAAAAAGTGAATATGTCAAATTGCTAAAACATTTGGCAATTATTGGCCTTGCTACAGACAGGAATATATTGCAAGATCACTAAGAGCACTCTTAAAGATGTAAAAATGTCAGCCTGCGAAATGTAGTCTTAGTGTTGACAAAATGAACATGCTAAGTCATCTGAGTCAACTGAGTGAATATAAAATGTTTAATTGTTAGTAAGTATATGAAATGCAATGACTTCTCCAAAATCAGAAATTAATTTAGATGAAACAAATCATATTTTTTCTAAAAGTCTGAAGAATAACGGAATTTAGCTGGGTGCTAAATTTCAATTCTTTTTTAAATAAGACTGCGGCCAGTGGTTTTGAAACTGGTTATATGTTGTGAGGATAATATAGTGTAGCGATGGCAATTTTGTTTTTCGTTTTTATTTATTTATTCCTATCTGTTAACCCTGTAAAAAAAAATAACAGTATTCACCAAGAGATTTCTCTCCTGTATGCAAGGCATATACAGCCACAAGATTGTAGGTCCTGCACATTGTGGATATTTAGCTTCATAAACTTTAGTATGAGGTGCTTTAAATGGGAAGACAAAAAACCCTAATATGATATCAACAAGCATTGGACTCTTCTGCACCTCAGGTTCACCATGGGAAGGTTTAGGAAAGTTTGTGTACAACTTGCAAATTTATTCCATTTTAAGGATAACCTAGAAAAGGGATACCTCCTGCCCACTCATTGAGGAACTACAGCAGGAAATTTATCACAAAGACACATATTTAAACACTATATTAGAAATAAATGCAAAACTCTTCCCTTCAAAATGAATATAGATTCAGTAGGGTTCAGGCTTTACCCATCCAATGTCATGTTTTCTCTTATTAAAAATCACCATAATAATAATTGTAATAGGGAATTACTGTAGTACCTGGACATTGGGCTCATTAGTAGTTTCTATTTTTTTGGTTTCTATGCTATTATTGTTTAATCTGTTCATTCATATATTAGGAACTAAGGTGTCCTTTTATCATGCAGCAATAAATGACCGCTGCTCGGTTCTCTGGCATTCTCAGAGGAGACAGTTCTCCTCTGAATGCTTTTTTATGAAGCAGTGTAGATCACTTCTCTAAATGAGGATAGAAGCAATCTATAAATGCTTTTAATGCTAGAAAATGGCTGCTTTTACTGCAATCTTTCGAGATTACAGTAAGAGATCAGTCAAACACCATTTACTAAGCAGTGGTAAATTACCGTTGCTTCGTTTGCGGTTCCTCCGATTCTCCACCTCTGGGCTGGAGAATCTGGAGGGAGAACACAGATCGTCAGTGAAGGGTTGACATCGCTCCTTCATACACTGGCAGTCTGTGTGCTGAGATGATCAGCGGAGAACATGTTCTCCGCTGATCATCTCTGTTTCCTAAACCACTAATGATCTGAGATCAGCAACAATCCTTAGGACACCAAATCTGGTAAAAATATTTTCTTTTATTATGTTGTGTGGGTGTGTGACTGTAGTGAAATATTATTAAAACTGGAGATAAGGAACCCCTAAATATAACAGAAATGAATTGTACTAGGTAGGTCTACATGTGCAATGTGACATCCACGTTACATTTTAAACACATACAATATTGTTCTCCTATAGCTACAGACAGTTTTTGTTCTCTTCTTTAAGTAAAATATGATGAAAATGTATCACACAAACTGTGTCAACAACCCACATAAAGCCTTAAAGTGTATGTGAACGTAATTCAGCTTCATTTCCTTGGTCCCCAACTATGCATTTAGAGTTTCTTTTTTAGTTAGACTTTTTTACTAGAAGTATTAAATAGCAGTAGCCCATTGGCTAAATGGTTAGCACTTCTGTTTGGCAGCACTAGGGTCATTGGTTTGAATCCCAGCCACGGCACCACCTGCCTGGAGTTTGCATGTTCTCCCTATGCATGCATAGGTTTCCTCTGGGTACTTTGGTTTCCTCTCACATAGCAAAGACACGCTGATAGGCAGGGACCATTTGGAAACCCAAGCACTGCCCGAGGGCCAGGGGTCAGTAGGGGGCCCCATGAGATGCCCCTGGTACCTTTTTCATAGGCTTTTTTGAGTTTGGGCAAGACACAGGGGCCCCATGATCCCCTATTGCCCGGGAGCCCCATGAGTTGTCAGTCCGCCCCTGCTGATAGGTTAATTGGATCCTGTCTAAATTGGCCCTAATATGTGTATGTATGAATGTGAGTTAGGGATCTTAGACTATGCACTCCTTGAGGGTTGGGGACTGATGTGAATGTACAATATATATATATATATGTAAAGTGCTGCATAAATTGATGGCGCTATATAAGTATCTAAAATAAATAAATGTACACACCTTGTTATCATGCCATTTCCCTTCACTCTGTTTTTTTCTGACCATGAGAGGCATTCAGATCTGTTCTAGTGTGGTCAGTTTACATCTGTTCTTTCTGAATAGGAGCTACTCTCTGCAAACAAACTCCTACCCATCCTGCACAGTTGAGTGCAAGCGGGATCTTGGTTATGAGCAGTCAGTAGGGGTTGCTGGTCATCACTAGGAATATCCTCCCCCACCCCTCTGAGCCCAAGATGTAAAGTCTGTTTACCTATCATGTGACCGCTGAAAACCTTTTTTAAAAAAAAGTTATTTATAACATTTTTGCCGTAGATTAGTATTTTACTTAATGTACTCATGGTTTAGAATAGACAGAGTTCACATTAACTTTATGAAAGTTCCGAGTATTTCTTTAATTTCACCTTTAGCAGAATTAATCATGGAAGCATCACTGTTCTAAAATGTGGCAACAGGCAGATAAGGATATCTTGTCACAGGCGTTCCTGATATTTGAAATGGGCATGTAGTTAAACATGCAACTACATAGGTTAAATACAGTAGAGTTTGCTGTGAGTGAACTTTAATGAAAGGTATATAATGCATTAAAAACACACTAATACACAATAGTTACATAACATAACAGTATTTTAAAATCAAATTATATACTTTTATCATAACAAGATTATTATTATTATTCAGGATTTACAAGATAAATGATAGTTTTAAGGTTAATCTTTAATATATGTATAATAATGTTACATGCAAGCTGTTAATTAATCTTTTGATTGCCAGTCATTTACATTTTCTTCAGAATTGCTTCAGTATTGCAAATCATTTCATTTTTAATATTAGAACATATTTTAAATCATTCTTAAATTTCCTAACATTCGTTTCTTTCAAACATCTGGGTTCTGATTTCTAACCAGCAGGGAACATTCAGTGCATAGCTTCCATGTCTAACTACAACTTATCTGCCTCCTGTAAACATTTAGTATTCCATTTAAAATGTTAAATACTCATTGTTTACCAGAAGAGGGCAGACTTGTCATCCATTTAGGATTACAAGTCACACAAATGAATCTGCTCATTTTAGCTGTGCTCTCCTCCCCCTGGCTCAGTGATTCACCCTCCCATCTCTCCTCTCACACACAAAGAAGAGCTGCTGCTCCGATGAGAACCCTGTGGAAGAATCAAATGCAGAAAAGCGCTACTTTTTTTCAGGATAATCTAATCTCCAACCACGTTTGGATTACAAAAAGGATGTATATTTTATTTTTTCTAAAAAGAATTTAAGATATGGACAACCTAAGCTTTCCCAATGCTTGGAAATGGCAAGTAGCTTTCTCCTTTCTGCTTTGTAGCTGGGGCTGGGTCTCTGGGCAGCTCCGTTATTCTGTTGCAGAGGAGTCAGATCCAGGGACTGTTGTGGGGAATATAGCTCAGGATCTGGGCTTAAACTTGGCAGATGTTAATACAAGAACGCTAAGTCTGGCATCTGAAGGAAAAGGCAATCTTTTTGCTATAAATCAAAGAAATGGGGCTTTGAATATAAAAGATAGGATTGATAGAGAGAGCCTGTGTGGATCCAACTTCAACTGTTTGCTGCATTTAGAGGTGTTAGCTGGAAATCCTTTTGAGTTGTTCAGCCTGGAAATTGAGGTTTTAGATATAAATGATAACTCACCTTTTTTCTCAAGCATCAGTCAAATTATAAAAATTGCAGAAGTGGCAAGTCCTGGTTTGCGATTCCAGTTAGAGCTAGCAAAGGATTTGGATGTAGGTAAGAATGGTGTTAGACAATACAAATTAAATTCAAATCCATATTTTTCCTTATTAACTAAGAATCGTAAGGATGGAAGCCTTATTGCAGAGTTAGTATTAGATAAAAGTTTAGACCGAGAGGAAAATGCAGAACATACATTGATCCTTACAGCTGTAGATGGTGGAGAACAACAGAGATCAGGATCCACACAAATATCTGTTGTGGTTTTAGATATCAATGATAATGCACCAGTGTTTGATCACTCGAGCTATAAAATCAGTGTTGTAGAAAATACTCCTCTAAAAACAGTTCTTATAAAGCTAAATGCCACAGATTTAGATGTGGGTACAAATGGTGAAATTTTATATTCCTTTGACCATCACACGCTGGATTCTGCAAAGAAAATATTTGATATAGATGAATATTCAGGTGAAGTGTTTGTTACAGGAACTGTAAATTTTGAAGATTCAGATTTTTATGAATTGTTTATAAAAGCAGAAGATAAAGGGTCTCCCAAACTTGAAGGGCACTGTGTTATTCAAGTGGATGTGCAAGATGTTAATGATAACACTCCAGAAATTATATATACATCAAAAAATTCTAATGTGCCTGAAAATGCCCCAGTAGGGACTGTTGTTGGATTTATTGCAGTCAGAGACAGGGATTCTGGCAAAAATGGAGAAGTAAAACTTGAAATAGCACCAGATTTACCCTTTAAATGCCAGCCCATGTTGAACCGTTATGCACTGGTCACTAGTGGACATCTGGACAGGGAGAAAGTCTCACAATATACTATTACACTGATCGCTTCTGATCTGGGCTCTCCTTCTTTAAGCAGCCAGACTACAATCATCATTAATATTTCTGATGTTAATGATAATCCTCCAGCATTTCTACAGTCTGCTTACAACGCCTTCATATCAGAAAACAATGATCCTGGCAGACTGTTGTGTACAGTATCCGCTGAAGATCTAGATGAGGGAGATAATGCAAAGCTCATTTACTCCATAGTGGAGAGCCACATAGACGACTCTCCTGTCTCTTCATTTGTCTACATTAATCATGACACTGGAAATATTTATGCCCAGCGTTCCTTTGACTATGAACAGTTCCAGGTTCTACAGATCACTGCGAGAGTGGAAGATTCTGGATCTCCAAGGCTGTTTTCCAATGTTTCAGTCTTTATATTTATTCAGGATACAAATGACAATTATCCCTCCATATTATACCCAGAGAATTCAGGAGAAGTCATTGCACAAGAGACCATTCCCAGATCTGCATCTGCTGGATATTTAGTCAGTAAAGTCTCTGCGGTGGATCTGGATTCTGGGCACAATGCCTGGCTCACCTATAGCCTTGTTCAGTCTGGCAGTCCAGCTTTGTTTTACATCTCTGAATATACAGGAGAAGTCAGAACTTTGCGAGGATTACAGGAGACGGATAACACAGAACATCGACTTGTTATTTCTGTCAGCGACCATGGGGAGCCTTCACTGTCCTCTACAGTCACTCTGATTGTAAATATAATGGAGAATATTGCTCAGGAAAGCCCCAAATCTCATGATTTTCTTACAAATTCTAAATCTACTCCAGATATGACCTTGTATCTTATTATTTCTCTTGTAGCCATCAGTTTGGTTTCTGTGGTTACATTCATTATATTAATTGTGAGGTGCCTTAAAAGGGATCATTACAGCAGCGGTTGTGGGTCTTGCTTCCCAAACAAATCACATTCTAGTAATTACATGGATCATTACAAGCCAACTCTTTACTTGAACACAGATGGAACATTAAAATATATGGAAGTGAGGATGGCTCCAACAGACCCACCAGGATCATGTTATCCACCTTGCTTTCCTCTGTCAACCAACACTGCAGATTTTACATTGACAAAACCAGTCACAGCTGTACATTCAGCTCTGATGGATACACATATTACTCAATCCACCAGCCCAAGCCTATTAAATGAAATAAGCCAGGTAGGAAACATAATGTTACAGATTTATTTTACATGAAAAATGTTTTTTACACTTGTATAAATTGTTACAAATCATACTTTGTCATAACCTGAAATGTCAGCATACCATTATATGCCCAAACAAACTAATAAATTACCAGACTTTTAAGAAATTGGAAGAAACTATCCCAGTCTAGTACTGGAACATGTGCTAACACTTGCTTAGGAACAAGTTTAAATTATTTATTCTTAGTTTCTGAAGAATTACTTTAATAGTTCTTGTATTAAAAAGTATTATCAGTTAGTTTTGTATTACATAATGACTGTATCGACTGTTAAAGTGTATATTAGGGCAACAGAAATAGAATATACAATATGATATCTGAAATACATGTTTTATCTCCTTAAAATCCCTGCAAGTACAGAAAAATATGTGTTGATTTGGCAGAAATGTATTCAGTTCCTATGTCCTGTTGTGGGCTGACAGCACAGTGAATGAAATGGCATTAGCCATGGCCAGCTGTCTTTTACAAAACTACTGATTCACTCCCAGTCTACTTGTCTCTACAACATAGACACTGTTCTATAGTTCAAGATAAGAACTAGGAGGGCAAATTAGACTGCTTGAGATAACACAGGCAATGTGTACAGGACACAGAAAAGCTCTGTATTTTTATAGAAATATTTTTTGCTACTGTGTGTAATAGAAAATAGTTGTTTGCATCTATCAAACTGATATAACAACACGCTTTTGGTGGAATATTTAACACAAGGCAAAAGCGAGTAAATAGAATAAGTTAATCGTTAGAGTTTACATACACTTAACTATGGTAACAGGAAACCAGTTTCAAAATACATATGTACGTTGACATTGATGAACACCTGAGAATGTTAGTTGCCTTCTTCTGGCTTCAATGCTTTCTGGGTCACAGACCTGGAACAAGAAACGAGAGAGTGAAATCTGGAATCCTAATCTGCATATTAATGTTGGTTAAGTGAATGCGAAAGCACTGAAACCTGAGGGTCAGGTTAGCAGCTAGGCACCTTTTCAACAGAAAGGGTTGGCCATGGTAGCTTTTTTGTTATATATATGGGGAGATCTGTTTACAAATGCAAACTTTCGCATGAACATATTAATTGCTACATATAATACCTGATAGCAGATAAAAACGAATAGAGTGCAAATGTTGAAATTTAAATTTAACCTATGAAATTACAGGGGTGCCTCAACTAAAAGAAAGAGTTGGCCAACCACTAAACCAATGCCATGAATGTGTGAATGATTTTATTTGTGGCCAAGAAGATAAAAACATACAGATACATCTACAAGTCATCAGTTGCATTAAGCGTATTTTATTTATACTAATATTCTAGCGTTTTTACAGGAGGAACACATACCAGAGTTAGAGTTCAGTAATAGTTTACAGCTGCACAAATGTAAGACAAAATATGCAGTATAGCAGAAAATAATACATAACCAAACACTTTAGTTCAAGTTAGTAGTTATTATAGAAACCAAAACTACTAGAAATACAGTATCTATAATACCTAAATTGGTATTAACTAACCTTTTATATGCATGTGTTTTGTGCCACAGACATACAGTATATTTTGATTGAGTTCATGCAGCCAATTGTTTGTGTTTTATACATACCAGTAAAGGCTGTTTGGTCAATTTTTTTCTAACACTTATCTTTGATTAGGTAAACTAAAAGTATGTAAATCTCTCAATATATATTCCTTTTTGCAGATCTTGTAATGGCTTCTTAATACACTGCTCAAAAAAATTAAAGGAGCACTTTGAAAACACATCAGATCTCAATGGGGGGAAATATCATGTTAGATATCTATACTGATATGGACTTGGTAATGTGTAAGGATGCCCCATCGTTTTATGGAAATTAAAATGATCAACCTACAGAGGACTGAATTCAAAGACATCCCAAAATTAAAAGTGAAAAAATGATGCAGCAGGCTAGTCCATTTTTCTGAAATTTCATAGCAGCAACTCAGAATGGTACTCAGTAGGTTGTATGGCTCCCACGTGCTTGTATGCATGCCTGACAATGTCGGGGCATGCTCCTTATGAGACGACGGATGGTGTCCTGGGATATTTCCTGCCAGATCTGGACCAGGGCATGACTGAGCTCCTGGACAGTTTGAGGTGCAACCTGCTGGTGCCGGATAGACCGAAACATGATATCCCAGAGGTGTTCCATTGGATTTAGGTCAGGCAAGCATGGGGGCCATTCAATGGTATCAATTATTCCATCCCCCAGGAACTGCCTGCAGGACCCACTGCACCAGCATAGGGTCTAACAATATGTCCAAGGATTTTATCCCGATACCAAATGGCAGTCAGGGTGTCATTGTCTAGCCTGTAGAGGTCTGTGCGTCCCTCCATGGATATGCCTCCCCAGACCATCACTGATCCACCACCAAAACGGTCATTCTGAACAATGTTACAGGCAGCATAATGTTCTCCATGGCTTCTCCATACCCTTTCACGTCTGTCACATGTGCTCAGGGTGAACTTGCTCTCATCTGTGAAAAGCACAGGGCATCAGTGGCGAACCTGCCAATTCTGGTGTTCAATGGCAAATGCCAATTAAGCTCTATGGTGCCAGGCAGTGAGCACAGGGCCCACTAGAAGACATCAGGCCCTCAGGCCACCCTTATGAACTCTGTTGGTGATTGTTTGAGACTTTCACACCAGTAGCCTGCTGGAGGTCATTTTGTGGGGCTCTGGCAGTGCTCACCCTGTTCCTCCTTCCACAAAGGAGCAGATACCGATCTGGCTGATGGCTTATGAGCCTTCTATGGCCCTGTCCAGTTCTCCTAGAGTAACTGCCTGTCTCCTGGAATCTCCTCCGTGCTCTTGAGACTGTGCTGGGAGACACAGCAAACCTTCTGGCAATGGCACATATTGATGTGTCATCCTGGAGTTGGACTGCCTGTGCAACCTCTGTAGGGTCCAGGTATCGCCTCATGCTACCAATAGTGACATTGACCCTAGCCAAATGCAAAACTAGTAAAAAACAGTCAGAAAAGATGAGTAGGAAAAACAATGTCAGTGGCTTTCACTTGTAAAACATTTCCTGTTTTGGGGGTCTTATCACTGTTGCCCATCAAGTGCACCTGTTGTTAATTTCATTAACACCAAAGCAGCTGAAACTGACTAACAACCCCTTTGGCTACTTAACTGACCAGATTAATATCACATAAGTTTAACTTACTTGATGCTATACTCTGATTAAAAAGTGTTCTTTCAATTTTTTTGAGCAGTGTATATAGGGATAATGAAAACGTTTCTTGTTATACAAATATACCTGATATGACTTTTGTATACCTGTATAAAATCCAAAGACTCTTTTTTTTTTCCATTACCTCAAAGGAATCAAGAAGTACAGATCCTTACACTCATGCAAAGGGTTGTCTTCCCTGGTGGGGAATGTATAGGGTGTTCTGTGTAGCCATGTGCAGACAGCCTGTTCAAATTAATGACAGGCAGAGGACTGAAGAGATCTCCAATCTAAACCCCAATTGTACATCCATGTAGGATGCATTCTGATCCATGCATCAGTTTAATGCAGATGTACAGTAGAAGATGTGCCTGCTTAACTTGCACAGAACATTTGTGCATTCTGCAAGTGTGTATGGATTGGTACACCCAAGTGAATGAGGCAATATGGCCTTCTACATTTGATAGGAGTTGTAATTCTGTGCTGAAAGTCGTGTTATTAACATACAGGTGAGACATGTAATTCCTGAAAAGACAGCATATACTCCTGACACAGCAACTCAGCTTCCTGTGTTATGTCTTCCAGTCGTTTTCTTGGACAGTGAGTATATAGTATCACCTCTGTCCAGTAATCAGGAAACTTATCAAGCAAACAAGAAGTAAACCAAGAAGGAGCTGAGTGGTTTTACTAACCAGTAGAGTGTATCAAGAGAATGGATAGGAAAAGTGCTAGTTTTTTGGCAGTTAAAATAATGAACTTGTATGTATTCTACCAATTATTATGCTTTGTGCTGATAGGTGGAAATGGTATGTACGTATGTATGTAAGTAGGATAGATATATATATATATATATATATATATATATATATATATATATATACAGTATATATATATATTTCTTTGCATGGTAGCATGATGCATGAGAGGGATTGAAGCAAGGCAAGGTAGTATGATGTGTATACTAGAAGTGTTGTGGCTGTGGGCACTGCTGCAATTAACTAGATAAGTAATACATTAAATATTTATTACAGACTGTATCTTCACATTTTGAAACAGGTATTTTAGCATTTCATACATTGATTCTTAAGATTTGCATAGATAACTGTATTTCTTCCTTTCTTTTATAATAAAGGATGCTATGACCAGGCTTGCACACCATGGGGTGATTTACTATGGGGAATAGGCTGTGCACTTTGGATGGGAATTTTTAATTGAATTTCCCTTTGGCTTAGTGAATGTAGTGAAAATTTACTTTGCAAAGAATACACAGTCGTGTGCAAGGAAAATTAAAAAATGGTATGCTTGCTTGCACATGATTGGGTGAAAGAAGTCAGCAGAGTTGCACCTCTTGATAGAATGATATCCATCAGATACAGGCAAGGGGAGCGTTTCCTCTTCCTGCCTCCAGTAATCACTATTTTTTTAATACTATACCATATCTGACACATAACTATCTGAGACAGGGTGAGAGGCAGCAGAAGTGGATGCTGATCTGTATGAGACATGTGCACATAAAAAAACACAAAGTTTACTCTGCAGCCACTATGATTTCCATGATTGGACTTAGACTCAATACTTGGACTCATTAATAAGCTTAGACAATGGATGAGGAAGCAAATGCCTCTCCTGAGTGATGCCTGAAAAATGACTGTATCAGCTTTCTTAGGAGAAAAGGGCTTACACATTGCCTAACATGCATTTGAGTGGGTAATAATTGCCAAAGATTAGGACTGTAGAAATTGAGCCTTTGGCCACGTAAAGGGATGAAACATTTCACAGTGGCTATTAACTGAAGGAGGTAAGAGGGAATGAGAAGGTATGTATAGACCTTCACATATTTAAATGTATGCAAACCAACATGAAAATACATTTTCAGCTTTCTTTAACACCAGTAGAGAAATCATTGTGGAAACATTATAAGATTGGTTGATTAACATTGGTAGTATTTTGAACTGTTGGTGATATAGATATTTAGTGTCTAATGCATATTGTTTACTCGATGTAGTTATCACATGTACATTATAATTCTGATTTAGTAGAGCAACAATTTTTACTCTAACCTGAGATCCCTACAAACCTGGCAGACTGAGGAGAACGTAATCCTAAGTAACCTAGATTTGTGCTTGGGGAGCTAATACTGTTTGGTAAAAAGTATGTGATTACATGTGATTGACTGCATTGGGTATAGGTTATTAATCTAAAACCTTGGCTATTCTCACTGTTAGGGTTTCATAATGAGTGTGATCATGTAGGCCACAAATGTATGCTTCCTGGGAGTCACTTCCCAATATACCACTGGCAAAAAGAGCAGAAATAAAATATGATCTTTATTATGGAATCTATACCCTATTATGACTAAAAAATGTTGTCTACATTGTAAAACTAGCTTTTGGGTTGTGAATTCTAAAACCACTAGAAACCTTACAGGGGATTCAATAGTGCCGTAAATCTGTTAGAAATCTGTGAATTGTACTGTTGACAAAAAACAGAATAAACACAGAGCCATTTTAATGACCCACTCTGGGCTGCTGTTAAATCGACCTATGAAGTGCCCTCCCTACACTGCATGGGTTACATGCTTGTTTGGTTAGGGGGTAAAGAAAAAATTAAGTTACAATACTTACCTTATTCTTTGCTCCCGCAGGCTTCCTTCTCTCCATGTAACTTGTTCCGTGATGCAGCTTCACTTTGCTGCCCAATCAGTCTGAACTATCTTAGATTATCATGCACAATGCAGAACTAGTCCTGCATTTTGTGTAAGGATGGCGAGGGCCCACCAACATACCTGGAGCATTAGAAGATGAAGAAGAGCACCTGCTGCCATGGGATCAAGGCATACAGTAAGTATTTGAACTTATTCATCCCCCCCTTCCAGCCAAATGAGCATTTAACCCATGCAGTGCTGAGGGGGTGCTGCATGGGTAAAATTAACAGCAGCCTTTAAGACCATCAGAGATTTGGAGACCTGCAAGATAAAGAAAAAACTGATTTGAGATCTATACTTCAAAGCCATATGTTTGAGGAATTTTCAGTGTAACATCACAAGACTTTGTGATTTGTATTGTAAATGCTAGCAGCTATTTCATAAAGATACCAGAAATTTGGGGTAAAGAGTGTAAAGATACCAGAACACAGGTGCCATTTTATCTACATTTTTATCAAATCTAGAATACATGATAATGCTATAGCAAAACACATGTAAATGTTTATTGATGAGATACATCAATAGACAGTGATAATACGATAATATCAACTTACGTAAGGTACTATATGTAGAATTACCAATAACCTGTCCATTTCTACCCTTTCCATTTTGCAAACTTACTAACTTCTTTTTTCCTTCTTGGGAACTTAAAAAAAACAACATAAATATAAATGATGTAATTATACTATCTTTATAAAGGGTGCCAGTGCTCTGATATCTAGCTTATACAGGCTTTTAAAGATCTCTTTTTTTACATTTAGCATACCTTTCTTCTGACTAGTATGCAGTTGTACAAAGTTACAATATTCTAAATGTTTTTTTGATAAATATACTGTCAGATTGCATGTTATTTAACTGCAGTAACTACTGGTGTCCAGAAGAGGGAATACTTGTCATCCAATGAAGTATTTAAGCTACACTACAAAATCTGTTCATGCTGGCAGTGTTCTCCTCCCCCTGGCTCAGTGATTCACCCTCCCATCTCTTCTCTCACACACAAAGAGGAGCTGCGCCTGCAATGAGATCCCTCTGGATGCTTTTCCTGCAACAACAGAACATTTCAACAAAATGCTTCATACATAGACTACAAACACATTTGGATTATAAAGGATGGACATTTTAATCAATCATACAATAAGGGTTTAAGATATGGACTGGCAAATCATCCCCAATGCTTGGAAATGGCAAGTAGCTTTCTTCTTTCTCCTTTGTAGCTGGGGCTGGGTCTCTGGGCAGCTTCATTATTCTATTGCAGAGGAGTCAGATCCAGGAACGGTAGTGGGGAATGTAGCTTTGGATCTTGGACTGAAGCTATCAGATATTAAAAAACAAAGCTTGGGGTTGAAATCTGAAGAAAGCAACAAATATTTTTCTATCAACCAAAGAAACGGAGCCTTGATAGTTCATGAGAGGATTGATAGAGAGAGTCTGTGTGGATCCAGCTCCAGCTGTTTACTGCATTTAGAGGTTGTAGCTGAGAATCCTCTGGAGCTGTTTAACTTAGAACTCGAGATTTTGGATATCAATGATAATTCTCCCAGTTTTACTACCACCAATGAACTAGTAAAGGTTACAGAAGTATTTGCATTCCCAGGTGCTCGTTTTCCACTAGAAATAGCCAAGGATCTTGATATAGGTAATAATGGTGTTAATAATTACAAACTGAATCCAAATCCATATTTTTCCTTGTCTGTTACCAAACGCATAGATGGAACGATTATTGCAGAGTTAGTCCTCGAAAAAATCCTAGACAGAGAGGAGAAATCCGAACACAAGCTTGTTCTCACTGCTATTGATGGAGGAGAACCTCCCCGATCAGGATCCACTCAGATAACTGTTATTGTGCTAGATATTAATGACAATGCACCAGTGTTTGCTCAGCCACGTTATAAGATCAGCTTACAAGAAAATGTTCCTATAAAAACAGTTGTTATGAGCCTTAGTGCTACTGACCTAGATGAAGGAATAAATGGTGAAATATTATATACATTTGATCACCATACTTTGGAGTCTGCAAAACAAATATTTGATTTAAATCTTCTAAGTGGTGAAATATTTATCAAGGGACGTGTGGATTTTGAAGAGACAAAATTGTATGAATTGTCTGTTAAAGCTGCAGACAAAGGATCACCTAAACTCGAAGGACGATGTATTATACAGGTTGAAGTGCAAGATGTGAATGATAATATACCAGAAATTGTATTTATTTCTAAAAACAATGAAGTCCAGGAAAATGCTCCAGTAGGGACTATTGTTGGATTTATTACACTCAGAGACAGGGATTCTGGTAAAAATGGGGAAATCAAACTAGAAATATCACCAGATTTACCCTTTAAAAGCCAGTCCATTTCAAATCGCTATGCATTGGTCACTAGTGGACATCTGGACAGGGAGAAAGTCTCACAATATACTATTACATTGATCGCTTCTGATCTTGGTTCTCCCTCTTTAAGCAGTCAGATTACAATCATCATTAATATTTCTGATGTTAATGATAATCCTCCAATATTTCTACAGTCTGTCTACAATGCCTTTATATCAGAAAACAATGATCCTGGCAGACTGTTGTGTACAGTATCTGCTGGAGATCTAGATGAGGGAGATAATGCAAAGCTTATTTACTCCATAGCGGAGAGTCACATAGATGGCTCTCCTGTCTCTTCATTCGTCTACATTAACTCCGACACTGGCAATATTTATGCTCAGCGTTCCTTTGAGTATGAACAGCTCCAAGTTCTACAGATCACTGTGAAAGTAGAAGATTCTGGATCCCCAAAGCTCTTTTCCAATGTTTCGGTCTTCATATTTATTCAGGATACAAATGACAATTATCCCTCTATATTATACCCAGAGAACTCAGGGGAAGTCATTGCACAAGAGACCATTCCCAGATCTGCATCTGCTGGATATTTAGTCAGTAAAGTATCTGCAGTGGATCTGGATTCTGGGCACAATGCTTGGCTCACCTATAGTCTTGTTCAGTCTGGCAGTCCAGCTTTGTTTCACATCTCTGAATATACAGGAGAAGTCAGAACTCTGCGAGGATTACAGGAGACGGATAACACAGAACATCGACTTATCATCTCCGTCAGTGACCATGGGGAGCCTTCACTGTCCTCTACAGTCATTCTGATTGTAAATATAATGGAGAATATTCCTCAGGAAAGCCCCAGATCTCATGATTTTCTTACAAATGGTAAATCAACATCAGACATGACCTTGTATCTTATCATTTCCTTAGCAGCAATTAGTTTAGTATTTCTTACTACTTTTGCAATATTACTAGTTAGATGCCTTAAGAAGAATTATGACAGTAGCTGTGGATCTTGTTTCTCCAACAAACCACTTTCTACATCTTATTTGGATCAGTACAAACCAACACTTTACCTGAATACAGATGGGACTTTAAAATACATGGAAGTAAGAATGGCTCCTCCAGAGCCCCCAGGACCTTGCTATCCAATATGTTTTCCTCCTGGTACAGGAAATAATGACTTGACATTAAGGAGTCAATTAAATAATTCACAGTTAAAAAATATAGATAGTTCAGCTGATGCTTCTAATAGGAGCCTTTTGACTGACCCAAGTCAGGTGAGAAAAAAAAAATAATTAGAGCCACTACTTTTCTAAATGAATTTTTCAAAATAATAAAGTGCCTCTTTATTTATATTAGATTTGTATTTTTGCATAGTGCCCTTCTAGGCACATGGTTTATTGAATATTCTTGCAGTTGCAGTGTGCATAAGTAATTTCCATTAGCTTTATAGTGTATTTACTTGTATTTAATGCATGATTTTTATATTAAATTGCTTGCTATTGGTTACAGCACATATCATTTAATAGTAAAAATTCTTTATTGAATAAGGCTTCATATGATGTTTAATTAATTTTCTAATTGTTTGTGCAGTTTTATATTGTGTAATATTCATTTTATGTATTTATTCAAACATTTTTGTTTCTTTCAGGTAGATCAACTAATATTCATTGGCTCACATAATTATATACAATTATTTCTATGGAAAATGCATTTTTTTAGCCATATTCAATAGAGAGTTCTTATTATATGTTGTAATTTTTAGTGCAATGACCAATAGCAATTAATAAATGCTCTTTCTAATTTCAAATCATAAAAGTACAAGTTGAATAAGCAAAAAAAAGAAATGTCATACTAATAGGTCAGTGCACATACCACAGCACAAGTTTATAAATCCAATCACAATACAGTGTTAGGTCTCGCTGCTGTCATTTGGTATAGAATCGACTTATTTGGTAGAGCTGAAACATATAAGAGATTAGAGATCACCCTTAGCTAGTGCATTATGAAAATTATACTTTATTCCTTAAAAAGCAAAAATTCCTAGTGTGACAACGTTCATCAGAAAGATTAAATCTTGATATTTACTGATATCAGGAGAGTTTTGATGTCGTAGACAATCCCTGTCTGATGTATTTCACCCAATCAGGACTGATGAAGCCTGATTGGGTGAAAGGCGATGGACCCGTTTTGTGTAAGTCTGCCCTAAATAGTTAATCACTTAAATAAATTGCATTTTAATATCAATGTAATATCCAATTTCAAATTAATACATTTTGTTGTGTTTGGTTATACTTTGAAATGTATATAATCATTTGTTATCTAATCTGATTGTACCAAGTAATCCAGAAATAAGTGTTATGCTTTGCAGGCCATAACAAAAGCACTTTACAAGCAGAAAACTTCTACCTTGCATCGTGGCTCATAAAGTAGGACACAGGTGTCTCACATGCAAATTATCATGTTCATCATCATTATTACACTAATCATATATAGTGAAAAAGAGTGTCACTCCCAGAATTATACATAATGATGGCTGGGAAATAAACCTACATAGGGAAAACTTGGAAACTGTTTTCTGACTATGATATATCTGTACTGTAAGTTCATGAGTATATGAATAATTATGCATGCTTTTTTGCATTAGTGTTTCATATATTTTGAACTTACAATTCAACAGTTTCCCCTACGACAATCATTTGCCTATATAAACACATTTAAATGTCTATTTATTTAAGCGTTGCTTAAATTGAACACCTGTCCCTTTTTCTGTTCCACTCAACAAGCTAATTATGCGTAACATTCCTATATTCCCACCTGCCCTGTTAACCAGCTGAAGCCCATGGAATTACTGTCATGTATGCGGCAGCATGTGCCCATTGAAAAATCTTCCAATGGGGACACTAGGAGTCTCCCAGTTTGGAAGGATTTCCTTTGCACATCCTATTTGGCTATGGAGCAGGAAGAGAAGGGAAATCTCCCCAAGGGGACACAAATGGCAAAAAAAAACCTGGTACAGGTTATGACCCTCCCTTACTCTATCCAAGGTGAGGAAATATAATAGCCTTTGGTTACACTTTAAAGTGGTTCTAAAGGCTGAAGGTTTTTTTTTACCTTCAAGCATTCTTTATAGGTACAAAAACCTTCAGTGTGGAGCTCCCCCCTCTGCCCCCCTTATACTTACCTGAGCCTGATCTTAACCCAACAATGTGCACAAGAGCAGTGGCTCACCCTGGTCTCTCCCTCCTTACTGACTGAGACACAGCAGCGGGAGCCAATGGCTCCCACTGCTGTCAATCACAGCCACTGATGAGGCAGCGAGCAGAATAGACACACAGAGGTGGCTTGGGAGCAAGCACGAACAAGTGCCCCCAGAACAAGCAGCTCCTGCTGTCCAGAACAAGAAGCTTGTTCTGGGGTCACTTAGGCTGGAGAATCCATGCGCACTGGTGGTGGACCCAAGAAGAGGAGATAAGTATGACATGTTTGTTATTATTGAAAAAAAGTACCACTCAGTAAGACTTAGTTTAAGTAGGGCAGCACAGTGTTATTAAAGCTGAGAAATTATTTTTGGACATTTGCACTGTAAAAATTAATAACCTCTAAAGAAAAGTGTGACGTGCTACTACTGCTCTATACTGCTACTATTATGCAGCTCACACAGTGCGGGGGGGGGGGGGGTGAAACTTCCAATGCTGAAACCTAAGCCTGCTGCTGTAATGCACTGATTATTGCTGGCTGTGTGCTCTGCACATCTTCCATTCAGAAAACGTCTTGTGTTCTTTTCTCAGAATGCAAGGCAATCTGTATATTTATAATAATGCATATGGGGAGGGGAGATAACCATCTCAGAGGTTATATGACAATTACAGTACAGTATTGTGTGTTGTTCATTTTTATGACTGGATGAATAATATTTTGGTGCAGACTATGATGTGATTAGGCTCCCAGAAGCTCTAAGTATGTTTCAATGAGTGGTATGCAGGATGCTAGCTTACTGTTTTCTTTTGAGATCAGTTTAAAACACTTTTGAGATCATTCAAAGTGTATTGACAGCTGCATTTGATCTGCAGATGACAACCTTCTGACTTGTATTTGACCTATTTCTAAGCTCTGTTTTAAGTTGCTTTTGTGTTCTCATCGATTTGTATGAAAAATTGAAAAAGGTCTGACTTGAAAAAAGCCTGTCAACACAGGCCCTAGGTTATTAATGAAAAGCCTTAAGTTATTTTTAACCAGAAAATTATTGTAGGAATCAAATACATTAGAAAGACTCGTAAAATGTGTTATTGCTTATAGGTGCTCTGTGTATAAATGAATGTCTGCATGATGGCAGTGTACATTCATAAGTAAGTAGCATTCCAAATGTATTTTGTTTTGATAAATATACATGAGCTTGCGTGTTCGTAGAATCATTTCTAACCACTCTGAGAATGTACCGTATGTAGCTAAATTTTCTTGAAGTAGATAGGATAGATGTAATTTTCATGATGGACCAGGAGAGGTCAGGCTTTTAGGCTAGCCATGCTGTCAAGTAGCAGTGTTTCTGCTGCCATTTATTCATTTGTTTCTTCTGTGTCAGTCTGTAAACATTGCTGTAAAAGGGTAATTGTGCTCTCTTTATTCATGTATAAATGTAAGCAATACCTTTATTGCATTGTCTCTATATAAAAAAAAAAAAATATATATATATATATATTTATATATATATATATATATATATATATAAAAGAGCTTTTTACAAAAAGACAGCATTAATACATTTATTTCAAGATCTTATTTTGATGTGAATATTTTTCAGTAAATGCTCACGAAGCAATTTAAGCAATACATTGAATTTGTGTCAACTGATGTAAATACGTTGCTTTGATTTGGTGTTGTTCAGTCTTCAAAATATTACTATTATCATTATTTTTATCACAGCTCTTGAAGGTTTTACCCCCTTCATGACCAGGCCATTTTTGCTAATCTGCACTGTGCTACTTTAACTGGCAATTGCACGGCCATGCAACACTGGATGCAAATGGAATGTACATATTTTTTCACACAAATAGAGCTTTCTTTTGGTGGTATTTGATCACCACTGGATTTTTATTTTTATTATATAAATGAAAAAATACCAACAATTTTGAAAAATATATATTTTACTTTCTGATATAAAATATATCCAATAAAAAATAAAGAATATCAAATTTCTTCACAAATGTAGGCCGAATGTATTCTGCTACAAGACTACAAAAACAAATCCCAATATGTGTATATTGATTGGTTTGTAGGAAAGTTATAGCATCCACAAATGATATATATACTGGAATTTTTTTTATATATTTATTTATTTAATACTAGTAATGGCGACGATCAACAAATCAACAACTTATAGTGGGACTGTGATGCGGGCACACTAACTGACGCTGGGTGGGAACTGATTGGATGACACTGACATCTCCAGTGACACTTATACAGTGATCAGTGCTAATACTATACACTGTCACTGTACTAATGACACTGGCTGGAATTAGGGGTTAACATCTAGGGGCAATCAAAGGGTTTACTGTGTGTCTAACAATGTGTATTGTGTACTGCTTTTACTAAACAATATGTTTGGTTTTTTCCCCTGCTTTGCAGGAGAAAAAAACAAGCATACCTCTGCTGTCCCTTCAGAGCCCTGTGTTGTTAGTGTTGTTAGTAAACATGGAGCTCTGAACTGTCATTCACTAAGCAGATCAGCAGGTCCCAGCCATTAACCAGGACCTGCTGATCAGTCTGTGTTGTAGCGAATGACAGCATGGAAGGTGCGGCAGTTACTCACGTGTGTGCCTCCTACTTGGAAATGCCGTATAATGTATATGTACATGATCCGGCACAAGGGGACCACTCTGCTGCATTTAATCTTCAGTAGGCAGTTCTGAAGAAGTTAATTATAAATCATGTAAACTATACATGTGTTCGCTGACACCCGCTGGCATCTGATCCGATCCTGTACGTGGATCGGATCAGATGACAGTCGGGTAGAAATGGACAGGTGGTCCGTTTCCATTCGACCGCCCCATAGAAAACAGTGGGCTCTGTCTGTATCACTCTGCAGCAGTGAAGCAGACACAGACCTGTCATCCACTTGCTCCCAGAGAGAACACCTGCTGAGCAAGCGACTCCACTGATGGGTTCGCCCCGTCTGAAAGGGGCATTACACAGTCCGCTGTTTTCTATGGGGTGGTCGGGTGGAAACGGACTGCCTGTCTGTTTCCACCCAACTGTCATCCAATCTGTCTGTTTTTAGCGTACAGGATTGGGTCAGATGCCGGCGGATGTCAGTGGAATAGGAAGAAGGGTCAGCCGCACACCGGAGGATAGATGAATATAGTGTGTATTTATTGATCCATAGGACACACAAAACACCAGGACATAAATACAGGACTTGTTAACGCATTTCACGCGATCTCGTGCTTAATCATAACGGTTATGATGGTTATGATTGAGCACGATATTGTGTGAAAAGCGTTATTTTTACACAATACATGTTTATGTGTTTTGTGTGTCCTATGGATCAATAAATACACACTATATTCATCTATCCTCCAGTGTGCAGCTGACCCTTCTTCCTATTGCATCGTGTGTGGTGGTGAGACAGAGCCCGCACCTGTTGTGGATTGATCTGGATTGTTTGCCTGAGTGGTATACCTTTTGTTCTTTGGATGTCAGTGGACACATGCCCACTGACAACCATCACTCCATAGAGAGCTATGGATGGTCCGATTGGGTCCGCCTGAAAACTGACAGGCAAACCTGATCGGGCCATCAGTGTGAAAGGGGTCTTACATTGGGTATGAAAGCTATCACATCTAAGACAGCTCTGATGACTAGCAGACACAGCCCAACAAAAAATAAGTGTGTAATCTCCACAATCTCTGCTACTTGTGACGTGCCTGTGAAGTTCCCAACAGAGTAGTCTGCAGCAATAAAGATTATCTAGTGAGTATTGGATGCAATATAAAATTAAACTTTACTAAAAAAAAAATAGGAAATAAGAACATTATTTGTAGATTCTCAGTAATGGCTTCATGTCAACTCCAGCTCATATATGCAGAAACAGTTATTTCCAGGGACACATACCATTCTCTCCAAGGATGCTAACAGCTAAAGAAAAACATACTGTCTTTTGAATCCCCATTCAGGAACTGGGCCACCCAACATTTCCAGGGGAACACTGAGAACAGCTGTGATCCCTAAGAGGAAACAAATATTTTCCTCTTTCACATCTCTGTGTGAATCCAGACAGTAAAAAGACAGGTCTACTCTGACTCTTGTTTCTCTCGCCAACCAAGCCACATGGCCTAACTTGTCCTTAAATAAACCACCGAATGGTCCTAGCCCCCACTCTTGATTGACAATAAACTCTCCAATCATAAAAGGGGGCTATGGTATTTTTTTTTTTTCAAGGATCCTACAGGCTGCTAGTACTGGATTGCAGAAAGAAGGGAAAAGAGCCACATGCTTCTTCATACTGTATATGTATGCATTATTTGGGGGGGGGGTTGGTGAATAGGTGGCAGGGGAGTCTGTTGAAGGTAAGAACCATCTCCTTACCACACATGCTAGCCACTTATTTGTTATTTTGCCCTTTGCGGTGCTTCTGCCCAGCAGCACTGATATAAATAGTTGTTAAATGCAGTATAACCAAACCCTTGCATTGTCATCTAAGGTAAACAATGTGTTAAATTGCACCAACATGATCAGGGAATTTACGCACAGACAGCTTAGAAGCCCTTGAGATCTCATTAGTTGAATTGTAATTTGTTCTCAGTATGAATTTATATTTAAATCCACCATAGTGGCAGGCAACGCAGCTTCTTAAACATATCCATATTCATTTATCTGTGGAGCAAAGAGCACATTTCACCTTAGCTATAATGTATTTATTGAATTTGTGGAATCATTTTCTAAGGCCAGCCAACTCTAGTTATCTTTTTTGGAAAACCATTGCCTATGGAAAATTAGATGGGCACTAAGTCCCAGTGAGATTGGAACTAGTTTGTTTGCCAGCCTCAGGACATAGTTAAGTTTTTGGATGAGCCTTCGTGGACAATTTACAACATCTAAATATTTAGACACATTAAAGACAACTACATTAAGAATTTTTTTTAAATATATAACAATTATCTGAATTACTGCATGAAATTACTACGTGGAAGAAAATAGATAGTATACATTGAATAAAAGAACAAAGTGCTAAACTAGCACAGACATAATTATATATAATATACACATACATTGAATACATATTTTTAATTTAGTGGTATAATTGTGGTTAGGTTTTGTAGAAAATTATACAATAATAATTTAAAAAACGTGTATTTCAAAATCCTAATACACCAGTCATAACCTTGCCCAAAAGGCAATGTTTGGCTGAAATAGAAAGCCTCTAAATGTAAAATGTACTGTATGTTAGTGTTGAGTTGCAGTAATTATGCTTGGCCAGGTGAGGGCAGAGCTGCCAACCAGTCATCTGCCTTGCTGCAGATATCTGGATCTGCCCATATCATCTTTAACTCCCCTCCCTCTGTTTTAGTCTCCCTCCTACCTCTCCAGCAACAGAGGAATCATAGTTGCTGTGCTTATAGAAATCTGCAGGATGTTTTGCACATTTGATATGGATTTATTCCTAATTGAAAATCACAGGATTTCTCATGCCTAAGGATTGTAAAAGGATTTATCACATATGTTGGATTTCATGAAATTTAAGTTATGGACATCCACAGCCTTAAGCCTTGGGAATGGCAAGTACTGTTTTTACTGTTCTGTTGTAGCGGGGGCTGGGTCTCAGGGCAGCTTCGCTATTCTATTGTTGAAGAGTCTGAACCTGGGACATACATAGGTAATGTAGCTCAGGACCTGAAAATAAACCTTGCAGATGTATCTAAGCGGAGGATGAGACTGGGCTCAGATATTAGCACAAGATATTTTGCAATAAACCAGAAAACTGGGGTGTTGGCTGTGGGTGTTGAAAAGGTGGACAGGGAAACCCTTTGTGGATCTGAAGTAAGTTGCTCATTGACTCTAGAGATCATTATTGAGCAGCCTCTGGAATTGTATAGTCTAGAGATAGACATCCTTGATCTTAATGACCATTCTCCAAGCTTCTCATCCTATGACCAAACTATTAAAATTGTTGAAGCTTTTACAAACCCTGGAACTCATTTTCCTTTGGAACAAGCACAGGATCCAGACACAGGCAGCAATGGTGTGTCTCAATACATACTTAGTGCCAGCCAATACTTTTCCTTATCAGTAAAGAAGAGAAAAGATGGAACTATTATTCCTGAACTTAAAATTGAAAAGTCCCTAGATAGGGAGGAGAAAGCAAGCCATAAACTATTAATAACTGCTTTCGACGGTGGTAAACCTCCCAAATCGGGTACATCACAAATCACTGTAATCGTTATGGATAGCAATGACAATGCACCTATTTTTGACCGCACAATGTATAAAGTGTCCTTATCAGAAAATACAGCACCCAAAACAATTATTCTAAAACTGAATGCAACAGATTTGGATGAAGGACTTAATGGACAAGTGGAATATTTTTTTGATTACCACACATTGGATCCTGTAAAAAAAGTATTTGACTTAAACCAACAAACCGGAGAAATATCTGTAAAGGGTATTGTAGACTTTGAAGAAGCTGACTTTTATGAAATATCTGTAAGAGCAAAAGACAAAGGAGAACTGGAAAGCCGTTGTGTAGTAGTAGTTGAAATAGAAGATAATAACGATAATTCTCCCAAGATCTCTTTAACTTCCATGGTAAATTCTATACCAGAAAATGCAGCGGTAGGAACAACTGTAGGGTTTTTCAGTGTAAAAGATGAGGATTCCGGAAAAAATGGTGAGGTGACTTTAGAATTAAAAACTAATCTCCCATTTAAAATAAAACCATTTAATAACAGATATTCAATAGTAACAGATGGAGTTCTTGATAGAGAGAAAGTAGCACAGTATACTCTAGAGTTGATTGCAACAGATCTTGGTTTTCCTCCTTTATGCACCCAGACCATCATTATTTTAAATGTTCTTGATGTTAATGATAATCCTCCTACCTTTTCTCAATCTCATTTCAATGCTTTTATCCAAGAAAATAATGACCCTGGATCTTTGCTGTGTACTGTATCTGCATTTGATCTAGATGAAGGAATAAATGCTCAGGTGGCTTATTCAGTTCTTGAAACACAAATAGATGGAACATCTGCATCCTCCTTTGTATACATCAGTGCCAACAACGGCAACATCTATGCCCAACGGTCCTTTGACTATGAACATATTCAGGTTTTGCAAATTTCTGTTAAAGTGGAAGATTCTGGTTCTCCAAAACTTTCTTCTACTACAAATGTTTTTATCTTTGTTTTGGATAAAAATGATAATGCTCCACAAATATTATACCCCGAGTTTTCCAGGGATTTTGTCTTCCAACAAAGGATCATAAAATTTGCTTCTTCTGGAGTGCTGGTTGCAAAAATATCTGCTGTTGATGCAGACTCAGGTCATAATGCTTGGCTACTTTTTAACATACAAGATGCTGCAGACCCACCTCTGTTTCAAATAGCTGCTCATACAGGAGAAATCCGAAGCTTGCGATCATTACAGGATGGTGACCGCTTGGAACAAAGACTTATCATTTCAGTGAGAGATCATGGAGAACCCCCGATGTCTTCTACTGTCACTATCCTCCTTACAGTTGAGGATAATGATCTAAAAGTGGACCATCAGTTTAATACTTTTCTTTCTAACACCTCCAACAAGACCAGCATGACTTTGTACTTGATTATTTCATTGGTAGCCATTAGTTTAGTTTCACTTATTACTTTCATTATACTGTTTGTGAGGTGTATAAAGAAAGACTCATATTGTAATGGTTACTGGTGCTGTATCAGAAGACCTCAACCTAAATATTATTCTGAACCATATCAACCAACACTTCATGTAAATGCAGATGGTACTTTAAAGTACATGGAGGTTCGCATGGAGCCTACTGATCAAGGATTCAAAACCTGCATGCCCTCCACAGATAAGAACAATTTTACCTTTGTAAGGCCTCTACATTTCCCACAAATGAAAACTGTGCTTAGTGAAGCAGAGGCTTTCATTGGCATAAATGAGTTTAATGACCCCAATCAGGTGAGGATTTATGTTTTTGTTTTGTTTTATTTGCAGAGTAATACTATTTTCCAGCCATGTTACCCTATCTTTATAAGTTATTCATCTTTATGCCCCTACCAATGATCTTCCAACATTTTTTTTATGAATGCAATATTGTGGAAGTTTTACAAAAAATCATATGTATAGACAACTAGACATCAAGAGCAATGATACTTATTTGTTATTTTTTTTAAACAAGGAATCTAAGTGACAGTGTAGTGACACCAGTGGAACCACAGTTCCATTTTTCATTCAGTGTTGCTTCCCCTAGTTTTCATAAATCTTCTAAACATTTTTCTTGCAGTGAACAGTATTCAATATTTTGCAGACAATACCATTTCTTTACAAAATAAACTGCCACAGATGCATATTATGAGGTTGTTATTATTATTATTAATAATATTTATTCTACGTCAGTGTATTTCACAATTGATATTATTACAAAACATGCACCCATGTCAAAACATGTGTACTGTTATTATATTCTTATTTAAAAAGCTGCAAAAGTGATCTCAGAATGAAGCACTTGTTTCCACCAGCCCTTCTCACATATCAGTGGAAAATGAGGTGTTGAAGGTCAAATGTTTGCTTTTGTGTGGGCAGTAGCAGTATTTATAAAGATTTAATGCAATCAATGCTTACAGGCAGTCTACCCTAATCCTAGCCTCCTCCTGTTGACTTGACCACTGTGGATTCATTTCTAAATCCTTAGCATATAAAATTCCTCCGTGTTACCCAGATGCCATGTGTCATTTTGCTTGTGCATATTTGAAGAGAAATACTATGATTATATACTGATATGAGATGCTTTTATGTTGGCCTTTAAGAAAAAATGTATTGACATAATTGTAAAGGTTTTGTAGTCAGCGGAATGGTCATTAATGTAGAACTGTAGTCAAAACAAAAAAACTATTTTATTACCTGACAATCCTGCCAGAAACATTGTAAATTTCTTTCTCTGTTCCATATGTTGACTACACTTTTCTTTCTGTAGTAAAATCCCTGCACTGTTGTCATCATTCACAGTGGCCATGGCCACTTGACCTAGTGCATGGCAATGGTTATCAGCAATGTCATTACAAATATGATGGACAGGTGCTGCTTGATCTTTCCACCTTCTCCTTCCTCATCTAGATGTGCCTAGCTTGCACATATACACTCAAAATTGACTAAATAACAATTGTATTAAAAAGTTTGTCGGTTTGCTTGGCCCATAATTGATTATTGTGCGACTGACTGTAAAAATACAAGCCTTTTGTATTAACTTTAATTCTCCCTTTTCCTAACTGTAAACTGGTCTGATTGTATCGTGGGAAGCTAACGGTTTAACTGGTGGCATGGTAATATAGGCTGATAATGTAAAATATCTAGAAACTCAAAATATATTCAACATCAAATGGTGTTGGAGGCAAGGTATATTGTAAAAAGTTCAGATATTCCTTCTCAGAATACCTAGAAAATAGAAACTTGATCATAAGAGCTTTATGGCCTTTATGTTAAAAAATCCCATGTCATGTTGCATGGCTCTTTCAGTCAAGGTAACGTATAATACTGCAGGCTACCATTCCTTCATAGTTAAGCAAAGGCTACTAGGAGTGGTACCATGGACACTGTAATGTTGCCAAAAGAAAATAATACACACACACTAGTCAACTAGTAATTCTAAAGACATCCGGTGCTTTATTTTCACATTTTGTGACAGGATGAGGATATCCTACCTCAATATGTAAAACAAATTAAAGCATGGATAGAATGGCATCCAGTGTTTCTGTTATGATGGATTCCAATTTCCCTCCAGTACACTCTTCTTTTATACCTGGTAATTTTAAATATCAAGTTATATTATTGGGAATTCAGGAGCTTTTTTGTGCATGATAGGATGTTTGACATGACACAGGTTCACTGTACCACATTTAGTGACAAAGGCTTGTGTCTCTTTGGTTTAAACTTCTCCCTTGCAGTGTAGAATGTGCTGTGCAGCTTGTCTCTATTCTCATTCTTTTCTTCTATGATTTCAGGTTCTCTTCTTTTTTAATCTAAAAACACAGCAGTTGCTTGAATTAAAACTCTAGCTAAAGCTCTTTTTGGTTATGGATAGAGTGGGAAAAGGTTAAAACCTCTTTTAGCTTTTTATAGTTTTCTGCTACAGCTGTTACAAGAACAAGGGGTCTATTGTTAAATGTTTTCACACAGGATTCCCACAGCTTTCTCCCAAGAATCGCACAGTTTTCTAATTGGATTTGATTGGGAAAATGTGAAAAACCCAGGAGAACATTGTGTAAAAATATTTATAAATAGATCTGCAAGTGTCTCCACTGGAAGGTGTTCCCTTTACTACTGTTCTGCTAACCATTAAAATCTTATATTCTCCCCTGACTTTCTGTCCCAATGATAATGGTCACCAGAGAAATCAAAAAGGGTGTATCTTCACAACAAGCAGCAATGAAAACTTGACAGAGGTTTAATCCTGCTCTTATCTAAAACCTTAAAAACGTATGGTTAAATTCTAGTTTGAAGCTAATCTCCAGGGAATTTACCAACCTAACCTTGTAGTTTTTGTTGAGGATACCTTAAAAAGCACTTTTACTTACATAACGCCTTGCTCCTCCTGCAGCCAGCACTTTCTTCTTGTTATTAACATAAAAAGTGCAGTACAAAGCAGCAAAAAATTTACATACTGAAACACATGTAATGTGACAATTAAAACTCAAAAAAACCTCACTGTATCTCACTGTAATTAAACCAGTGTAACTATACTAACAGATACACTGGTAAAGTTACACTGGTTCAATTACAGTGAAATTTTATTGAGTTCATTGTCACATTACATGAGTTGTAGTATATCCATTTTTGTTGGGTTGCACTGCACTTTTTATGTTAATGGTTTGTTTGGTTTGTGATGAATACACAATCAGTGTCAGCAGCAGTTTGTATTATTATTATTATTATTATTATTATTACAGTTACTGTCAGATGGAAGTGCTAACTTTTAGCCACTGTGCTGCCCCTACACCTGTAGGTAGCGCAGAGGACCTTTCATTTGTTGTATTGTTCAGCATTTGTTGTATTGTTCTTCTAACCGCCAACTAGCTCTGGGTTGTGGGCTGAGCCCTAGTTGACCTCACTTGTAATGCAGAATTTCAGACCCTTCATTGTATATGATGTGGTCAGAGTGCAACTTATTGAATGAGTGTTGAAAATATGCAGTTTTGGGGGACTAGTAGTGAGGAGCAGAGGGGTCTGTGAAAGTGAGGGATAAAGTTATCATTTCTGCCTTGCAGCACTGGGGTCCTTAATTTGACAGGGTGGTGATGTTGGGCTGTGGCATCACAAGCTCCACCTCGTCCCATCAGAGAATGATATGCATTGAGAGAATGCAAAGTATTCTTTAAATGGCGCCTATGCCAAGCAAGCAACTTCCTATGTTTATTAAGCAGTAGGGCAGCCACTTGGCATGCAACCCAGAAACAGCAATCACTGTGGTAGCCGTGTCTACTACAGTGATTCCCAGCTTCCATTGGGATCTTCCAGGTATGACACATGCATGCTAACACAGGTCCAAGCTGAACCAATGTAATTGTGAAAAAATGCGTAACTAAACTTCCACTTTATGGGATCTTTCTGACATGTATGACAGAGCTATGTCTAAAGATGCTTAGCCAAAAAACATTAGCGTTTGTACTGCTGTTTTCACCATAGACTTAACAGTAAAGGATTTTGAAGTTTACAGTTGAGATCTGGTGTTTGCAGTATTTGGAAGTTTTACAAGGGTGAGCAGAAATCCAGCTAGAACTGACACCCTCTGGGCCATATTGATTGAGAAGTAAAGCTTGACACCTTATTTTGACCTTATACAATGTGCTGCGTTGCTAAAATTAAGCCTCTCACTCCTGACATACTGCTGAAAAAAGAGAGTATTTGTAATGATGGTAAAGATACTTAAGCGGAGCTTCACCCTACCTAACAAGCATGTTCCTATTTGTAGTTCATACCTCTGGCTTCAATGTTTGGAAATCCTTTTTTCGGATAAGTACTTTTTTTTTTAAAGTTCCTGCCACTTCTGGTCTTTGTCACCGTGGCAAAGTACATCATACATGGTTTCCTGTTGACTCCTGGGATGTAAGTGTCAGCAACCCCAGGAGTCAACAGGCATCCTCCGCTGCTGGCCCACGCGGAGTCAGGTGCTATTTTTAAATTCAAGGATTAACTGGTTTGATTATTCCTGGGATCAAGTAGTGGCGGTGACACGGTTTGCCCTAGAGAGTTGTTATCATTCGTGTGTAAGATCGCAATGTACATGTTGGGTAGCCAGCTCCACAAAATACAAGAAAAGAATGGCTGGCAGCTTCAGATGCCAGCAGTGATATGGCCGAAACCAGCCGTTCTACAGTAATCATTAGTAATACCTCATCTGGAATATGTAGTTCAGTTTTCGGCACCAATTCACAAAAAGAACATTGGGGAACTGGAGAAAGTTCAGAGAAGGGCAACCAAACTGATACAAGGCATGGAGGAGCTCAGCTATGAGGAAGGATTAGAGGAACTGAATTTATTCTCTCTTGAGAAGAGGAGATTAAGGGGGGATATGAGCAATGTATAAATACATCAGTGGTTCATATAGTGAACTCGATGTAGAGCTATTCACCCTGAGGTCATCAGAGAGGACAAGGGGGCACTCTTAATGTCTGGAGGAAAAGAAATGTAATCTCCAAACACAGAAAGGTTTCTTCACAGTGAGAGCTGTGAAAATGTGGAATAGACTCCCTCAAGAGTTGGTTCTGGCCAGCTCAGTGAATTGCTTTAAAAAAGGCTGGGCTTCTTTCCTAGATGCACAGAATATAACTGGATAGTAACATTTATAGGTAAAGTTGATCCAGGGAATATCCAATTGCCTCTTGGGGATCAAGGAGGGATTTTTTCCCCTGCAGGAGCAAATTTGATCATGGTTTGCTGTTTTTTTTTTTGCCTTCCTCTGGATCATCTATGGGTATAGGATTATCACATTTTTTTAATGGTTGAACTGAATGGACTTTTGTCATTTTTCAGCCAGACTAACTATGTAACTATGTACAGTAACAGTTCAGAAAGGGATTTTATTAATTTAGACACCATTATCATTATTAACAATACCTAAT
Organism: Staurois parvus; assembly: GCF_062004578.1. Taxonomy (NCBI): domain Eukaryota; kingdom Metazoa; phylum Chordata; class Amphibia; order Anura; family Ranidae; genus Staurois; species Staurois parvus. The sequence goes on along the minus strand of NW_028317802.1, from coordinate 8,976,049 downwards.
GTAAGAAGAGTGATCATTGAGAAGCACAAACATATATTTATTTAAAACTGTTTAGGGAAGACTGTAGCTCCTCTTTAAAAAATGGCCTCCCTGTACAATGTAATTTGTATGAGCATATTAGGGAACTGTAAGCTACTGTTGTATGTGTTTTATTTAAAAATAAAATTGTAATAAATCAAGTGTTCTTTAACATCCTGCTTGGTTACATGTCTATGCATATTGTATGAAAGATGCAGCCCTGTAGTAAATGGAGTTACTATTCCAGTCTGTGTCCTGCGCTGGAAGTCATTAGAAAAATATGCTTAGGGAGACACTTAGTGGTGGACATGTTTCTGTTGTGTGGCCAGAAAAAGAACATGGCTTTGTAACATGAGAGCCAATTAATGACCACACTTCACAGGAAGAACATTCTAACGTTTACGATCACTACAAAGACCAAGCATAAAGTGGAAGCCATTACGCCACAACATCCAAACCTGCTGTAACATTTTTCAGGTCAAGAATCCTATCTTGGAAGTCAGAATTAATGGAGTGAAATCTAATACATTTGCATGCTTATTTTATGCTTTATTTTGTGTTAACATTATTATAGACATATAGCTGTGAGCTTATCCTAAAAAAAAACTAATGTTTGAATGTGTATTTTAAGCAAGAATGGTTTTCCAAATCTATAATGGCCAGACAGTAAGATGCAGAAATATACAATTTTGTAGACAATAAAATGCGATTTTAGGGTGACCATTTACATAAGCAGATATGGTCATTGAATGACTGGATTTTTGGAATGGGTGTTAGCTTTGTTTTTTTGCATGTTTTGTTGAATTAACCTTTAACCCACATAGTGAGGAAACATAATGGCTGTGCTCATTTTACTGTAACTGGTTCCAAGCGTGGATTAAGCACCTTCTGCACACAGCAGCCAAGCATAATGTATATGCATCCTTGATGAGTAACTCCACTGTTAGCACTGCAGTTCCTCTGCAGAAAATCGTGCTGCTCCATTTATCTCCTAGGCAACACGGGAGCTCCAGCCATGTAGTGTTTGTTTACACTTCACAGAGCACTGCTTTGCATTTTCTCCATTGTGCCAAGCAGAAAGTCACCCTCTCCATTTCCATTTGCAAACATACAATAACCCTTTTTTGTTTGTATTTGTTTTTTTTAATTTTTTTTATAGATCTATACATTAGCAGTGTGCTCAGTCTGAAGTGGTTACATAGGAGCTTTTGTTTAAGGTTTTATAATCTAATTGTTCTATCAGCATCTGTAAGCTTTATTTTATGTTACATTTATGGCACTTTTAGTATTTTATCCAGCTGTGGCTGTAATATCCTGTTTTTAAAGATTATCTATAGTCACTTCAGCTCTGGAAGGATTTACTCCCTTCATGACCAGGCCATTCTTTGCTATTTAGCACTGTGCTGCTTTAACTGGAAATTAGGCGGTCATGCAATGCTGTACCCAGATGACATTTACGTCATTTTGTTCACACAAATAATGCTTTTTTTAAATAAAACAATATTTTTTACTTTCTGCTATAAAAACATATCCAATAAAAAAAATAACAAAAATTAATTCTTCATACATTTTGGCCAAAATGAATTCTACTACAGGTATTTGGTAAAAAAAAATGTGTGTATATTGATTGATTGGTTTGCGTTACAGCATCTACAAACTATGCATATTATTATTATACAGGATTTATATAGCACCAACAGTTTTCGCAGCGCTTTACAATATAAGGCTATACAGTACAATTACAATACATTTCAGTACAGAAGGAATAGGAGGGCCCTGCTCGTGGAGCTTACAATCTAAAGGAAAGGGGAGGTGTACAAAAGGTGATAGCTGTAGGTGATGTTCTGATGGAGGTGGCTCAAGTACAGTTCTTAGGAGGTGGAGGCGGGGCAGGCATATATATACTGTGTATATATATATATATATATATATATATATAGCTAAATACTTTTTTAATTACTAGCAATGGTAGTGATCAATGACTTATAATGTGACTGTGATAGTGCAGTGGGCAATCTGACACTGGGTGGGAACTGACTAACTGCAAATGACCTCCCCTTTGATAATAATACAGTGATTAGTGATAATACTATACACTGTCACTGTGCTAACAACAATGACTGGGAAGGGATTAAAATCTAGGGCAATCAATTGGTTAAATGTGTGCCTAGCAATGTGTAATGTGTGCTGCTTTGAAAAAGAGATCTCTAAGTTTCTCATCCCTGCTTTGCAGGAAAAAGAAACAGAGAGAGTGTTCCCTCTGTACAGAGCCCTATGTTGATTGTCACAGCTGTTTGATGGGCCTGACAATTCACATTCATGGCCTGCCTTGAATTTAACTGTTTTGAGAAACAGTTAAATTGGAACTAAAACCATCAATTTAACAGTTTAAAAAAACAGTTAGGGCTCGTTCACACTTGGCTGTTTTACCAACGCTTGCCAAACGCCCCTATAGCGTTTGGCAAGCGTTGGTCCGGCGTTTGCGGAGCGTTTTTTAACGCTCGGCAAACGCTCTGCAAGCGCCGCATGCGCGGTCTAGTGGCGGTTGCTAGGCGTTTGCCGAGCGTTAATATCACCCCACAAACGCCTATAATACAGTTTGAGTGGTGTTACTGCTCCGCAAATGCCCCGCAACCGCGTCGCAACCGCACCGCAAACGCCGGCCGGGCGTTTGCGGAGCGGCACCATAGACGAGAATAGGAGGCTTCAAAGCCTCCTGACTCGACCAGAGGCGTCCGTTTTGCAGCGACGCAATGCGACGCAATGCAAACGCTCCCGTTAGAACAGCACCATGTGCTGTAATGTGCAGAATTGGCAGAGGCGTTTGGGAAGCGGTAAAAACGCTTCCCAAACGCCTCTCTGCCGCCTGCACACAAGGCTAGTGTGAACGTAGCCTTACTTTACCAGCATGCCGGGGTGCTAACTGTCACAGAGGTTTTGGTCAGCCCCAGGCCTGTTCCTTTGCATATTGTCCACTAGCGCTGCACTTTTCACTTTTTTTATATACTCAGAAGGTTTTCAGGTTTCCTTTAGTGTATCAGCTGCTTCCATATACTGTTTAGCGCTCGCTGGACCACCTTTATATAACTGTCACATTTGCTTGTGCTGTCAACCAAACTGTCAAACCTTCAAATGTCTGTGTTCTAACAGATCACATGTACAGCCCCATGACAGTTAAAAATCAAACAGAAGCTAAGATGGCAGCTTCCTTGGGTGAAAAGGATAGGAGGGTTTGGTTCCTTTCAAACTCGGATGGCATGCCAATTAGAGGTCTGATTTGCAAGACATCTGACAAAAAAATACAACTTCAAAAAACTCTCCATGCCTCTTATGAAGTACATCGGACTGTCTACTTTGCAAAAAGGGGTCATTTGGGGGATATCTGTACTGTTCTGACATTCTTGGACCTCAAGAAATTAGATTGGCTATCAGTACTTCAGGATTGATCAATATTCAGATCTATACCATAGATTGTGAACTCTATAACTTTCCTACAAACTAAAAAATACATCCTAATTTGGGTTATTTTCACCAAAGACATGTAGCAGAATACATCTCGGCCTAAATTTATGAAGAACAATTATTTATTTGCAAACTTTTATAACAGAAACAAAGAAAAACTCTTTTTTTTTCAAAATTTTTGGTCTTTTTTTGTTAATTTAGCAAAAAATAAAAACCCCAGCGGTGATTAAATACCACCAAAAGAAAGCTCTAGTTGTGTGAAGAAAATGATAAAATTTTAGTTTGGGTACAATGTTGTATGACCGCGCAATTGTCATTCAAAGTGTGAGAGCGCTGAAACCTGAAAACTGGCCTGGGCAGGAAGGTGTAAAATTGCCCGGTATTGAATTGCTTAAATACTAAGTTGAAAATTAAGTTGCACAGGACCTTGATCCTCGAAGCCATATGTTTAGATCTCTGGTGCCCAATCTTTGGTGTTTGAAGTGCGGCCCTTGGATCCCAGCAGTCAATAGAGGGAGCAGTAATTGATGATTTGTAGAGTGATTTGTAATTGGTCTTTTAATAGTAGTAAAGTATAATGCAACATGATTCTAGTCTCTGACTTCTATAGCAGGATTGCAGTGGCCAACCACTCCTGTAGAACAATTTCTGCCCATTTCTCTAGTATGTCTTCAGTCTGTGGCAGTTTTCTCTAGCATTACATGTAATAAATATTACATTGAGCCCTTTGGAGACATGGCCAGAGGCTCCCATTACGTTGCAAGTTGACACCCACTGATTTACATCCTCTCTTCCTGCAGAAATCGCTCCCTGCCACCATTAGAGAAAGCCAGAGGAAGAGGAGAGAGGCATTGTGTACTGGGGAAAAAAATATAAATTATCCTCTCTTAGGGCCCACCTAGTGGAGGTCTGGTGCAGCTTCTACAGGAAGAAAAGATGTAAACACATGGCTTTCAGGCTGGAGGGACCTCATCTGAGTCTCCTGGTTATTAGCCAATCAGATACTCTTGTAATTGACTTGTCTAAGCAGGATGCAGGGACTAATAAGAATAAGGGATATATACTAAAGGTATACTCATCCTTTTTTTATTATACCACCAGCTTTACCAGCAGGTGTGGCTGCAATTGAGACTTGTAATTGTATTTCATTGTCTGAGGTTTGGGAGCTGTACTTGTATGTGATGATTCTATAAATGCTACTAATATTGAATGCCATTGAATGTAAAAATACAAAGGAAAGCTATGTATATGTGATCCAAATGACCAAATTTTTATTCTGTTACATTTTCACTCCAGTAGATAAAGTGTGTCAGAATATGCAGAAAGTAAGAGGAGAGGGAAAAGGGGTACGGGGAGATAGGAAATATAGAGAAAGAGAGAAGTGAAAAGAGAAAGAAAGGAAACATGAAAATTTGAAGGCTGTGGCTACTTGGGATATACAGTAGCCCCTGTAACAAAACCATTAAAGTGTATGTAAAGGCAAACTTTTAATTTTTATTTTGGACAGAGTAAAGTAGGATTGAATCCCCTAGGTTTTGTTTTCTGTGTCCCTATAGGGTGATTTTTCTCTTACTTCCTGTTCTGAAGATGCAACAGAAAATAAAAGGAGAATCACCAAAAGTTGGAATTCATATCTTAGACTGAAACATATTCCCCTTTCGAAGTTTCATCCTCACTTTCTGCTCTGGTGACAAATTTGGTTCCCCCTCGTCTCAGTGATAAAACTAAAGGATAAAATAGAGGAGTGAGTCTACAAAGCAGGAAAAGACAAAACAGACAGATAGACAGCAAATAGCACCTTTAGATAACTTCCATACACTATACAAAACAAAAAAAAATAGCATTACCTTTACATAGACTATAAAGAACCGTTTCCTTCTTCAATCTACAGTTCCTCTAGAGATAGGGAACATAAATAGCTTTAATAGCAGTCATATCAACATTTTCAAAGTACACTATATATATTAATGTAATTCAACAGAAACAAGTCAACATTTTTGCCTGAGGATTGACCTACATTTATTCCAAGCATATAACCACTTCCAGACCAGGCCAGATTTAAAAAAGAAAAGATTTACAATTTCACATGCCCAAAAAACTGTTAAAGTCGTTCTATAGGCAGAAGATGTTTTTACCTTAATGCATTCTATGTATTAAGGTACAAAAAACTTCTGGGTGCAGCTACCCCCTATACTTACCTGAGCCCCATCTTGCTCCTCTGATGTGCATGAGATCTGCAGCTCTCCCAAGTCTCTCTCTCCTCACTGGCTCACACAGCAATGGGAGCCATTGACTCCTGCTGCTGTCTATCACAGCTAGTCAGCCAATGAGGAGAGATTGATGGTGGTAGAGCTGAGCTGCGTTTTGCATACACAATGTTCATTCACAGGAGCATGGCTCAGGAGTGAGCTCTACTTGCTATTGGGGGACCTCGGCTGGGAGGAGGAGCCCAGAATGCCAGTCGGGGACACAAAAAGAAGAGAATCCGGGCTGCTCTGTGTAATACTATTGCACAGAGCAGGCAGGTATAACACTTTTGTTTTTTTTATTACAACATTTAGAATCCCTTTAAGTAGTACTATTTACAAAACATTGTTATTGTTTGAAACCTCATAGAGCAGCCCTTCTCTACCAGGGCTCCATTGTTCCTCCAGAGGTTGCTAGGGGTTCCCTGATCTGTGGCTAATTGACCTCACATCTGTTGGTGCCTGCATAATTTCAGATGCAGTGGAACTTGGCTGAGCCAGCAACATGCTGAATGATCTTTATAGCTGTCTGTAAGGGTGGCATTCTGACCAACTCTGTAAGGTGAGCATTCTTCCCACTTACCACCAATTAATTAATTTTAGCTGAGGTTCCCCGAGGACTGACAATTATTTCAAGGGTTTCTTTAAGTTAAAAAGCTTGACGAAGGCTGCTATAGAGGATAACATAGAGGAGTGTAACATTTGACAGTGACATTACAAACGAAGACCAGAAAGCTCAGGGCAACACATTTTCAGAGTTGATAATGTTTTATGCCATCCAGAGATGAATTTGAAAGCAAAACTCTTGTCCTCTGCGTGTGTAATCTAGGATACAAGTCAGTCTTTTATTAAATTCTTTTGCTGTGCGTTTTAAATATTGGAGCATCATCATGCATACCATGAAGCAAAAGTTTATACTAGATGGAGACGGGATGTGTAGAAATGTATTTTTTGTTTGTAAATTTGTCTAGTGAAAAGATGAGTGTTGAACTGTATACATGGGGGATGTTTGCAGCTACAGTATAAGCTAAGCATAAGTCAAGCTTTAAATACTGCATGTGTGTCTTATAATTGAGATCTTTATGCTATACTTTTTGCCTGGAGTATACAATTTGTGTTAAGGTTTATTTTAAAATGATTTAGGACATGGAATCTGTTAAACTCAGTAACATCAGCCAAAGAGGTTAAAGTGATACTAAAGTGTTGTTTTTTTTGTTTTTTAAATAAACATGTCATACTTACCTGCTCAGGTACTCTTCTTCTCTTCTCAAGTCCCCTGCCGGTGCTCCTGGCCACTCTCTCCTGTTGGGTGCCCCCATAGTTAGCAGCTTACTATGGGGGCACCCGAGCAGGCATGCTCCCGAGCTGCAGCTCTGCATGTCCATTCACACACAGAGCCGCTGCTTGGCCCCACTCCCTCACTCTCCTGATTGGCTCACTGGCTGTGATGGCTCCCGCTGCTGCCTCAACCAATCAGGAGTGAGAGTCCCCGGAGAACTGAGGCTCTTGTGGACATCGCTGGATTGGGATGGGGCTCAGGTAAGTTTGGGGGGAGGGCTCGGGGGGCTGCTACACACAGAAGGTTTTTTACCTTCATGTATAGAATGCATGAAGGTAAAAAACCTTGAGCATTTAGAACCATTTTAAGGGTGACATACATAGCAACATTTCATGAATTTAGATTAAAGAGACCAAAGAGAGTCCAATCATGGACACCTGGTATTTTGTGTCAGCTTCAGCTGCAATGAAGGAAGTGGCAGGGCAATATTGTGAAACTAAGTATAACTTGGGGTGGATTTTAGAACTGATTCACATTATGAATCACACAAGAACACACAGCACATACCTGTGCAATTCACATGCAGTTCAGTGAAATGCAATTTGATCCTAGAATGTAAGCTCAAAAGAGCAGGGCCCTCAAACCCTTCATGTATTGTTTTGTTACTGTATTGTCTCATGTACTGTCCCCCACTATAATGTACAGTGCTGAGCAAACCTTTTGGCGCTATATAAATACTGTATAATAATAATAATCCCATTCATTTTGAACAGGCTCAAATCACACTGCACCGCACAAAAAGTAGCGCATGCACTATTTCTGGAAACTCATTACAACCAGATTGCACTTCTGTACCATGAAATCTGGTGCAGGCAAGCGCACTGTATGTTTGATCTGTGTTTGGGGTGTTGTTAAGTTGACATTGACACCCACAGCAGATTGCAACTGCAGTGCATTTTGAACATGGTGCAGGGACGAGGGTTTCGGGTGTCATGTTCTGGTGTGAACAGGGCCTTATAGAGGTTCTGTCATTTTGTCATGAGCACTAAAGATAATTGGGTCCATTTAATAATGTGTAATGCATTTGTCCTGTTTTTTTATATCGTATTTTGAGGTTGTTTCTAAAAGCAGAGTCAAATTTGAGGATGGATGTTTGAAGATTTCCTCATTCTCATGGATGGGAAATTTTGCAACATCATTGCTTCTCAGTCAAAACAGGTGGACAGCATCATTATACAATGCAGGATCTTCAGATGAGATTGCAGTTGGAATACTGAGGTAGATAAATCTTAACATCATATTTATCAATTGTGCTTCTTTACAAAGCCCACATAGTGATATTTAATCCTCTTCTTGCTTTTATATTTTTTTTTAGTTGATGCTTAAATATTCTGTGAATCAATGTAAGTGATAATTATCATTACACTTATTCACACAAAGCGCCGAAATTTGAGTAAGCATGATTATTTAGATATTGGGCACAAGCCACATTTCCAGGTTAGCCATTAATAAGCAAATAAACAATTAATCTAAGTGAGCATCACTTGTGAAAACTGAGCTGTTTAGGAAGGTAGTAATGACTGTTAGAACTAAATTATATTGCTCAATGTCATGTTTATATTGATAGCCTATCGTTCCCTTTCTATTAGAAAGGAGCATTGAATCTTTTACTATGCATGCCTTGCATTCATCTGTCAGGTTTTCTTCAGCCAGCATTTAGGCATTGTCTAATAATAATCTCCTTAACCCCTGGTTAAGATGTCCAATGAGGGTAGGCCAGTTTCATGTATTCATGTATTCATATTCCAACCAGTATCATTCAGTTGACTCTGCTGGAAGTTTAGCTCTGTGCTTTCTCAAAGACGTGGTTTTGTAAAAAAAACTTCTGACAGCAAGCAGAATAAATTTGCATGGTTGGATTATTTCCTTCTGTTATTCTGTACCCTCATCACAATATAAATATAACAGGGATTCCACAGACAAAAACAAGATTTTCACATGTACTTTACAAACACATATATATTCTTTAAATCTGTTTAAATCTTTTCAAAAATATATAGTGCACATCTACGCCATTTGTATGCCAATTCCTATTCATATGCCAAATCCTCTTGTAAATGAAAAAGTGTTTAAACTATACACTGTAACATTTTGTACTATCCTGCCACCATGATCCACCCCTCCCTTTTGTCTATAACTCTCATACAATCATCATATTTAACATTGTTGTTGTTCACACTCTGAATTCGAGGGTCACTGTTGGAAGGAATATTGCTCTACGTGTTTTTTTGCCCAGCGGTCAACTTCATTAGAAGGAGCAAAAAGAGGGAAGTGTTAGAATACAATATTACAGTGGCACAATATATATAAAATCTACAATAGCATTCCCTCGTAATGTATCTCCAAAGTTTCAGTGAGGGAGACTGTAAAAAATAGGACCATACCCAGGGTCCATTCTGTAATTCATTCTTCCAATGTGAGTAAAAAGATTGCAAGCAGTCAGATCTCCTTTTAACCACCCAGCCCAGGGAAGTCTATGTGCATACAAAAAGAGCAGTATTATGACCTTGGTAAGAAGTGCAATAAAGAATAATAGAGATTGGGGCTAATGAAACTCATACTTTTTGGATCTAACACCAGCCATTATTCAGGGGTAGTCTTTGCAATCTTCTTCTCTTTGGACATATGATATGAGGAAATGCTGTTAAAGATTTTTTTTGTATACATTTGGCTGCTGGACTATGCTATTCTAACGCTTGCCTCCTTTTGCTACTCCTGATGAAATAGACTCTTGTTCTAAGTAATGCATGGAGGAATATCCCCCCCAACAGTAAATAATAAAGGCTTGTGCGCTGCTACACCCTAAATAATAAAGGAAGGAGAAGATTGCTACACTCACTGGTCAAGTGTACTCTCACTTAAATTAAATAATTAAACAAAAAATGTGTTGCTCTAACTCCTCAAAATGTGAAACATAAACTTTAAAAACATGCTATATCAATCCACAAATGTTCAAATGTGAAGTTTTATCAGTCCAATCCAACATATATAACTCCTAATGTTGTGCTATCATCCAACAATATCCAACGCTGTGCTTGAATTGTAGCCCCACACCCTGCTCACCTTGAAGTTTGACCTATAAATTTTAATAGGCCAAATGCACTTTTCGAAGGACTGTGTAGCCTTCAAATTTCTAATCCATGTAGTGTTCCTTCCATGTGCTATATCTTCATTGGACCTTTAGCTCCAAAACCGTGCATGAAAAAGCAAAAGCATATACCGTAGTGCATCACAATCATATACCACATAATCCCATTGGAAATCCTGGAGTCCGTTCACTTAAAGGGCGAGAGTCAAAGAAATAGCCACTAAAGGCCAGTCGTGGACCAGCAGAAGTCGTCCACTATCCCTAAGTGTTTATGACCTACCTAATAGGTCAAGGGAGAAGGTGAGTGTACGGTTATATTTTATTCGGTGATGGGAAACACTATGGATTAGCTTGCACGATGGAGAAATGTGACCATTTGATTACTGCATCTTGGAGCACATTTTCTTTTTTTAATGTGAGTGTATATCTGAGTATAATTTACAATTTTTTTCATGCACAGTTTTGGAGCTAAAGGTCCAATGAAGATATAGCACGTGGAAGGAACACTGCATGGATTAGAAATTTAGAGGCTACACAGTCCTTCTAAAAGTACATTTGGCCTATTATAATTTATAGGCCAAACTTCAAGGTGAGCAGGGTGTGGGGCTACAATTCAAGCACGGCGTTGGATATTGTTGGATGATAGCACAACACTAGGAGTTATATATGTTGGATTGGACTGATACAACTTCACATTTGAACTTTTGTGGATTGATATTGCATGTTTTTAAAGTTTACGTTTCACATTTTGAGCAGTTAGCGCATCACATTTTTTGTTTAATTATCCCCCAACAGTGACCCTCGAATTCAGAGTGTGAATGGCAACAAAGTTAAATATCATGATTGTATGAAGTTTATTGGAGGCAGGATAGGATAATATTATAGTAAAAGTAGTTTTTATGTACAAGAGAATTTTTACAAATGGCATGGATTTGCATTTGATTTTTTTTAGAGATTAAATAATACATTAGCATTTTAAAGAGTATATTTGTGTTCATGGAGTACCTGTGTAAAACCTGTTTTTGTGTTAGTAATTCTTGATATATATAAAAACTTCTACGTCGCAAAGAGAACTGCATTTGGAACTTCCGAAGGTACTATAACTTTATGAAATGCTTTCTTAGTTGTGGTAATTTCAAATTAAAGGCAAACCGATATTATAATAAAGTAGGCATTCATTTATGACATAGTTTGCTCTCTGTTCACCAGGCTTCAAACCTAAATTATATGTGTAGAAAACTGTCTGTTTAATGTTGTGTTTACTGCTGTGTGTAAATGTGTATGCATTCACAAATACACAAACATGCTTAAAAAATTATGAAAACTTACTGAAAAAAATTGTTTTACAGGGATTACCACTAAACAACAATTTCTTGTAGCAATTATTATTAGTGAAATAGAGGTTTTGTTATGACTTCAGTTTTATTGTAATTTTTAGATGAAACTGTTTAAAAAAATGCAAATCTACTGTAGGACAAATCATAGAAAATGAAAGAGTTCCCAAAATGCACAAGTTGGAAGGTTTCTTTTTAGTTGTGATTGTAAATATAGCACTATATTTTTACAGTTTTCAGTTAATAAATTAACAACAGTGACCAGTAGAGGGCAGAGATGGCATCTGATCCTTCTGCGCTGCACACAACACACAACAGAGCCTGTGCTGTCATCCTTTCTCTCCCCCCTGGTTTTGTGAAGCGTTCCTCCAGCAACAGAGAAAGGAAGGCTGCTGCTCTGATAAGAGTTCTGTGGATGTATTTAGCAAGTTGGATACAAATGTGCTACTATATGAAGGTCTCTTTGTGTACCATGGATGCACTTAATTCCTAGGATTTATGTGGATTCGGAGACAGCAGTCACGCTGCTTGGAGGGAAGGTTTAAGTTATGGACATTCAAAACTCAGCAGAGACTTGGAAATGGCAAGTAAAGTGCTTCTTTTTCCTTTGTAGCTGGGGCTGGGTCTCTGGGCAGCTTCGCTATTCAGTTGTGGAGGAGTCTGAGCAAGGGACAGTGGTGGGAAATGTAGCGCAAGATCTGGGGCTGAAAATCTCTGATCTCTCAAAACGCAAGCTTAGGATGGGATCAGAGGGAAGCAGAAAATACTTTGCTGTGAACTGGGAAAATGGAGCTTTGGTTGTGAATGAAAAGATAGACAGGGAGAGCCTGTGCGGCTCTAGCACAAGCTGTGTGTTACCAGTTGAAGTAGTTATAGAAAACCCTCTACAGCTACACCGTGTTATGGTAGAGATTCTGGATATAAATGATAACTCTCCCATGTTTTCAAACAATGAAAGAACTATAAAGATTACAGAACTGATAGCAAGTCCCGGAGCTAGGTTTACTTTGGAAAGTGCACATGATCTGGATGTGGGGACCAATGGAATTAAACAATATAAACTGGATCCAAGTCCTTATTTCTCGCTGTCCGTAAAGAACCGCAAAGATGGTACTGTCATTCCGGAGCTAGTGTTAGAAAAAGTTTTGGACAGAGAAGAAGCAGACAGGCATCACCTTATCCTTACAGCTGTAGACGGAGGCACTCCTCCAAGGTCTGGAACTACACAAATAAATGTCATTGTCATGGATTTAAATGACAATCCACCTACCTTTGAAAAGGGATCCTATAAAATTAATTTAAAGGAAAATACTGCTGTTAACACAATACTGCTAAAACTTAATGCCACCGATCTAGATGAGGGCGCCAACGGTGAAATTGAATATTCATTTGATGATCATACACCAGATTCAATCAAAAGGATATTTGCCTTAAATCCAAACACAGGGGTTATTTCTGTTATTGGGCCAGTTGATCATGAGGAGTCAAGGTCATTTGAGTTATCCATCAGAGCAAAAGACAAAGGTGTTCCAGAAATGGAGGGCAGCTGTATTATTCACGTGGAAGTTGATGATGTCAATGATAATGCACCAGAGATAGTGCTGACCTCTTTAATGACAGATGTTCCTGAAGATACAGCAATTGGAACAGTTGTTGGGCTCTTCAGAGTAAATGACAAAGATTTGGGTTCAAATGGAGAGGTAAAACTGGAACTGCCCTCTAATTTACCGTTTAAATTCAAATCCTCCGATGATCACTATTCATTAATTACGGATGGTGCCTTGGATAGGGAAACAATGTCTCAGTATATCATTGACCTGGTTGCAAGTGACATGGGGTCTCCTCCTCTAAGGACGCAAAAAACAATCTCTTTAAAAATCACAGATGTCAATGACAACCAGCCCACCTTTTCCCAAGTTACTTACAGTGCCAGCATACAAGAAAACAATAAGCCTGGACAGTTACTTTTAGAAGTTTTGGCATCAGATCCAGATGAAGGAGAGAATTCCAACTTAGTTTACTCAATTGCTGATGGCCAAGTTGGAGGTTCCACAATATCATCTTTTGTATATATTAATCCGAAAACTGGAAATATTTATGCGCAGCGTTCATTTGATTTTGAAGAGGTCCAGGTTTTACAAATTCCAGTGAAAGTTGAAGATTCTGGATCTCCTAAACAGTTTTCCAACACAACTGTGTATATCTTCATTTTGGATGCCAATGACAACTCCCCATCAATTTTCTACCCTGAGCATTCTGGTGAGTTTCTTGCACATCAGAAGATACCAAGGTCAGCCCCTGGTGGATACTTTGTCACTAAAGTAAATGCAGTGGACCTTGATTCTGGTCATAATGCATGGTTATTATATAACTTTGTTAATGTCACTGACTCATCTTTATTTTCTATATCTTCCCAAACGGGAGAAATTAGAACTACTCGTAGTTTTCAGGAAAATGAAAACCAAGAACAAAGTTTAGTTATTTCAGTTAGTGATCATGGAGAACCTCCTTTATCTGCTACAGTGACAATCATCATTGCATTGGAGGATACTACAGTCCAGGAAAATATGAAGTCCCAGGATTTGTTTCCGAGTTCAACAAACAGTTCTGAAATTACAATGTATTTAATTATTTCTTTGGTGGCAATAAGTGCTGTATCATTTATCACCTTCACAATATTGCTGGTAAAGTGTCTGAAAAAAGATAGTGGTACGGCATGGTGTTGTAAAGATGGTTCTGAGCCGAATCACTACATGGGACAGTATCAGCCAACTCTACATTTGAACTCGGATGGCACTCTGAAGTATATGGAAGTTAGGATGGCACCAACAGATCCCAAGGGTCAGTGTTACAAATCCTGCTATTCCACAATGTCAGATAAAAATGATTTCAACTTCATGAGGCCTTTAAATTTTCCTCAACTGAAAAGCATGTTCAGTGAAAACGAGGTTTTATTCCCCACTCTAAGTGGGCCTGGGCAGGTGAGACATCATATTTTCCTATGATAATGTGTTAGCTATAGTTCATTGATTTGTGCCATTAAATTGCTAATATTGTGACTAAATCCCTTTAATATGTGCTCTCAGGTGCCTATAGTATTATCATGGTAATTGCTTGGTCCACTTAATTGCAGGCGGGTTAGACAATGATTATATCTTTGTAAGCTATGCAACCGGTACAAACACCCACTTGCCAAACAGTCTTGAGAGAAGGATCAATTTTTCAAGGTAGACTTTAACAACCAGTCACTATTCTGAGGTTAGACTGAGGTGTTTACGAACTGACCAATCCCATAAATGATTTTTCAGCTGTCAGATCTTTTATACACCTTGCCATCTTTAAACATTTCTGACCATTTGGATACAATGGAAGGAGTGCTGCAATATACAATGAGTTGTACCTGCAAAAGCTAAAAAAAAGGGACCTGTCTTCACTTTCCTGAGCAGACAAATTCAACCTGTCTTGTATGGCTATTGCAGGCAACACAGTCAACCCAGTTTTTGTAAGTGAGCCCCTGTATAGAAAAAAACATTGAATGTTCCTTGCTTAGCAATAATTATAATATCTGACTCATGCTATGCATCATAGATGTTTTCAGAGTTTCCACATGGCTTGTCTACTGCCAAAGGAAAAATTGGTAAATATTTGTCAGCTTATGCCTTTTGTCATTTTTGTCTGCCTACTTTGTATTTTATTATTTGCAGACATAAATATGCCCATATACTGAAAGTGCCAGCACTGTTATGGTACATATTTCTAGTACAGTATAGACAAGCAGTAAATAGCTTAGGTTTTGAGGCGTCAGTAAAAGTAACAGGCAACTTCCTGAAGACTTCCTAGCTTCAGAGGTTTACTCCACAGGGGGGCACATAATGAACAATGTTAATCTGCAGTAGCTTCAGGGGAGGAGGTTGTATACATATGTATATGTGAGAACTGAAGCACAAGTCTTACTAGAACCATAGGTATAGCAAATAACCCTGTGGTGACAAAGCAAAGCAAAGTTTCTGTAGGGTTCTTTTTAATCTCAATGTCCACGTTAATTGCATACTTTCAATTTCATATACATATCTGGAGATGGAAAAGACGAATGGATGGATAAACAAGAAGAGGACTATGATATATATAGATGGATAAATAGACAGACATTAATAGGTTAGCTGATCATATACTGTATAGTAAGACTTCTTCTAAAACAGGTAAAGTGCTTGTATAACCAAAACCTTTTTTATATTTTGAATAGAGTAAGAAATGGTTAAAACCCTTCCAGTTTATTTTATTGATGTCTGTGTCTCATTGGGAAGATGCGCCAAGAAGTGATCTCTTAAAAAGTAAGGGGAGGATTCCCTCTTTGATAGCTGCAACCAGAAGAGATATCCTCATAGTAATTTTCCTCTCTATTCCTGTTTCAGTGACAACTGTAGAATTTTGGTTTACTCATCACTTTCTATCTCAATGACATCAGGACAAATCTTGAAAACCTTCCTAGCGGGGACACAGGCAGCAATAAAAGCTTGACAGAGGTTCTAAACCTCCTTTAGAATATCCTAAACTAAAAAAAAAGGTTCTACACCTTCTCTAGTATATCTTAAACTAAAAAAAAACTTTCTACACATTCTCTAGTATATCCTAAACTGAAAAAAGGTTCTACACCTTCTCTAGTATTTCCCAAACTGAAAAAAGGTTCTACACCTTCTCTAGTATATCCCAAACTGAAAAAGGTTCTCCAGCTTTGCTAGTATATGCTAAATGTAAAAAAAAAAAAATAGGTTTGGCTAACCATGCACTTTAATTTAAGTCTGGCTGATGTCATAATCAACCAACTAGGACTCAATGCTGTAGCAACTCTCAACATACTGATTTAATTGATATAGGTTATATTTGGATTTTAGGGTTCCTAATGGACACTTTTTACTTAAAGTGGTTCTAAAATCTTAATTTTTTTTTTACTTCAATGCAGTCTATGCATTATGGTGAAAAATGATCCAATACTTATTTCCCCCTTCCCTGTCATTAAACATGTACCTGAGTCTTCTACTGATCCAGCATTGTGCCGGCTGCAGCCCCGTTCTCCTCTCTTTCTCTTCTAACTGGACACACAAGCAGCAGCGGGAGCCATAATCAAAGCTTGTGAGGAGAGAGCGGTGGGCAGGGGCGAGCTACGCTCTGTATGTCTATTAACACACGCAGCCAACTGGGGAGTGTGTTCACATGTGTGCCCCCATAGCACACAGATTGCTATGAGGATACAAGCAGGAGAGGAGGAGTGGACAGTGCTGATTGGGGACTCCAGAAGAGGGGGTCAGGTTCTGCTCTGTGCAATACACGGAGCACAGAGCAGGTAAGTATAACATGTTTTATTAAAGAAAAACGTATGCTTTTATTATCACTTTCATTTAAACAGCATTATCCCAAACCAACTGTCTATATGTGAACATACAACTAGCAAATCAGTCTCCAAAAATGGCAAGCATCTAGTAAAACTTAGCAGCTAGTTTAGCAGTATTGTCATAATAACAAGCACTGGCAGATCATATGGTATTTGACATTAGTCAATGTAATTCTTCCAATCAATCCTTTTATACAGGGAAATAACTTCCAATAGGGTAACCATGTGTTGAATTAATTGTTATACAATATGAAGAATGTCAGCTACTCCATACAACTGTCAAACAGTGTATAGCATACAAACAGTAACCTTTAGGGCATGAAATCCAAAGAAAATGTTTACTTAAGACGTGGATGTACGTTTAACTCTAGTTCAGTCATTTAGAAAGTTTAAAGCCATGTGCCTAATTTTCTCCATTCATTAAAATACACTTATATCTAAACCCTTGGCAGGTATACCAACCACTATATAAAGTGGTTGTAAAGGCTTAAGGTTTTTATCTTAGTGTATTCTCTGCATTAAGGTAAAAACCCTTCCATGGTCATGTCCGATTCAGCCCACCTAAATACCTGTGTCTGATCTCAATCCACAGCTGTGCCCAAGAGCAGCAGTCCTGCTCTCTCCTTACAGGACTCAACGGTAGCAGTGGGAGTCTTTGGCTCCTGCTGCTGTCAATCAAATCCTGTGAGGGGAGGTGGGACCGAGCCACACTTTGTGTGTCAATTGAGCAAGCCAAAACTTGCTTTGGAGCTGACACAGAAGGGGAGGAGCAATTCATTTTCATTTGACAAACATTCATTTGATTTTCTAATAATTAGCGGGGTCAAATTGGCATTTGTTTTTAAACACAGTGGTGTTAATATTGAGGAACATGAAGGAATATTTTTCTCAAACCAGAATTAAATGTGAAAAGTAAACAATATTTTAAAGCACTTCTAATCAACATTGGTCAAGTCATTGAAGGTACTAAGAATTTTTGTAAGAATGTAGCCTTACCATGTAAAAGAGGTCAAGTTGATTTAAATAATATTATCAATGTTTTTTTTTTTTTTTCAACCACTTCCTGTCAGTCTTATGCAGTTTCTCAGCAGGTGGGCTTTAACAAAGTGGCCACATATATGCATCCCTATGTAAATACTTTACTGTGCTGAGAGAGTGCTCCCTGTGCACTCCCAACACAGTATCTGGTAGGTACCGGAAAGATCCCGATGCCAATCACAGCGGTCACATGATTGCAATGCCTGCCTCAAGGCATTTATAATCTGTGAAAGTTTCTTTGAATAGTTTGCAATTATTTCCATACAAAGGGGCATACATAAATTAATTTAGCATTACTACATAATGGTTATATTGTACTGGTCCTCCTTACGTTGAAACTCTATAGTGTGGATCGATTAAAGCAGTAGATAAGATTCACTTATCTTAGTAATCATATTAATGCTGCATGAGATGAGGGATAGATGCCACTCACACCTGCCCCTGGAGTGTGAAACAGGATTACCTCATCTGTCACTCTGGCCTTGTGACATTTCACCCCACCCACCAGCACTTGATCATACCTCTGTGAGCAAGCCTGGGTGGGTGGGGTGAAACACATCAGAGGGCATGGCCAGAGCAGCGGCTGAGGCCATCCCATTCATATCAGACTCCAGGGATAGGTTTGAATGACGTCCACCCCCTCATCTCTCATTGTGTCTGGAACAACTTGTGGATGCTGCTCTCACTTCCTCTGTCGGTGAGGTGACTTTCTTTTGGCTTCCTGGTTTGGAGCAGCGCCATAAGTCTCTGAACACGGTCATGTTAAAGCTGCGTTCACTTTGATTATTCATTTGTGTGCAAGAAAAATAAAGAAAAAAATGCACTGCACTTTTACTTGCACATACTCCCATGACTTTAAGTACCATCTCTAGCTGATGACAAACAAATCTGTCTTTCTCACCTCACCTCACCCCCTCAGTCTCACATTACTAACCTACTAAGTGATATAGCAACAGGGATGTCACTCCACTTCCTCAAATGTAATCTTTCTAAAACAGAGCTCATACTATTTGCTCCAGCCCATGCCCCCCCCTTCCCTGACTTCCCCATCAAGATCAATAATGCAACCATCAGTCCCTCCCCTCATGTCAGGGTAATCTTGGAATCACATCTGTCCTTTCAACCCCATATCCAATCGCTGTCTAAATCTTGTAGACTTCACCTCCGCAACATCTCCAAGATACACCCGTTCTTAACCACTGAAACCACTAAGCAACTTTTTCACTCCCTTGTTATTTCTCACCTTAACTATTGTAACTCCCTCATCATTGGCATACCTCATCGCAGGCTATCCCCTCTTCAGTCATGAATGCTGCTGCCAGACTCATCCACCTTACTAACCATTCCATATCTGCCATTCCTCCACTGGCTTCCCATTGCCCAACAAATAAAATTCAAGACGTTAACAATAACATATAAAGCCATTTATAACTCTGCCCCAAATTGCATCAACGATCTTGTCTCCAAATATCAACCAAACCGAACTCTCCGCTCCTCGCACGACCTCCTGCTCTCTAGCTCCCTTGTCTCCTCTTCCCATGCTCATCTCCAGGACTTCTCCAGAGCCTCCCCACCCTCTGGAACTCTCTACCCCAAACTATCACCTACACTTCCCACTTTTAGGCGATCTCTGAGATCTCTTCGGGGAAGCCTATCCTGCCTTCAGCTAAAAACCGAATCTTCTATTTCTCCTATCAGTTCATCCCCCACAGTTATTACCTTTTGTACCACCAGTAACTCCCTCTTAGATTGTAAGCTCCAAGGAGCAGGGCCCTCCTAACTCTCTTGTATTGAACTGTATTGTTGCTGTATTGTCTCTCTTTATTTAGTAAAGCGCTGAGCAAACTGTTGGCACTATATAAATTCTGTATAATAATAGGAATAATTGAATGATTGATGTACACATCTTCACCTCATTCAGTAAGCTAAGGGAACTCCCATTCAGTGAACATTCCCTATTCCTTTAGTAAATCAGCCTCTGTGAATTAGCATAAGCATCTGAATTCTATACTGTTATTAGCATTCTATAAATATAGCAGGACTCTAAGAGAAGGAGGGTCAGCATTCTGACCCATAAGGTTTGTCAGAACTCCTTATGACTTATGCATTGCGGTTATGTATGGTGTGGTGCGTTGCAGTGCCACACTTTACAGTAGCAGGCAAAACACCTGCATGTTCAAAAAGCTCAATGCATGTGCTTCATGGGCCTCATTCTAACTCTGTGAACAGAGGGGGATCACAGGAATGACCTCATTATTCTGCTGTTTCTTTAATGTTTAGTTACAGGTTGGGGAGGGTCCTGTACAAATTTTTATTGCTTAGCAGCAGCATCTGCACAGAGGGTCAGGAGATGGTATTTGGCAGAGGTACCCAAGTAACAAGGCTGGCTGAAAAGAATTTATAAATCATTTAGCATGAAAGACAACCATATTTATGTATTTTAACTGTGTAGTTCATCAGAAATGCTGTACATGTGTATTCAATGTAGCAAGGATCAATAAACAGTCAGCAAACTGATATTGGTCTTTGCTATGGCTGGTATAAATAATTTAACAGTAAAATCTGATTGTTTGCTGTGGTTTACCACACTTTGCAGCTTGTTCTTGGTATTGCAATGGCCCGATAGAGTTTATGTCCTACATTTTATTGCTCTATTGACATCCTGAGCTTGGTAACTCAAACTGAATTAGCACAGGTGCAATGCTATAAATACCCACAATAAGCTCCGTATTGTCTGTAAAATTCCCCAGTGTACATGTTCTTAATGAACAGCTATTCTGAGCTAATCTTGAAATTAGTCTGGAGCAATTCAGCCACATTGCCATCTGATCACAGTACAAAGTGGGTTGCATAGTTCTCTACCCAAATAATGTCAAGACACAAAATGATCACAGCCACTCTTTTAATGTAAGATGCTATTGATGCTTCTTACATCAGCAAAGGACCTATTAAAGCAGATGTAGACCCTAATTGAATGACATTAAGTTTGCTAAAGCATTGTGTATCATAAACAATAACCTTTTTTTTTTTTTTTTTTTTTTTTTTTTAATTAAAATACTATTTTACATTTTTCATCCTTTGTTGAATCAAAGTACTGATAAAATCCTGCAGCTTTTTTGCAACCACTGTTTAAAACGGTAAAAATGCATGAGCACAATTTGAAGACAGGAACAGAGCATTGTCACTCTATAACTTATGGAAGGTAATACTGTAACGAAAGCTACAGATTAAAAATATTAAAAATGAATTTAAAAAAACATAAACACATTAAAGCATATATGAGATGTAGTGTTGGGTTGCCCAATCATGTATACAATAAAATGTCCTCTAATGCTTCAGTTAATTCTACTGGATGTTTTTATGAGATGCAAAGGTGAAATTGGGGAATGCAGGTGCTTAAACCCTCAAACCAGTGGTAGTCAACCCTTTTGATATAGATAACCTCAAGTGTGGCCCCTTATGTCACGAAAGGGCCACACATAATATTCTTTGAATGTTATGCTATCAGGGACTGTAGACATAGTACAGCAGATGAACAAAGATTATTGTTCATATTTTTCTCAGCAAAATCTGTATTATATAGGATCTTATATAAGATCAGAGGAACAAAAAAGCGTAAATGGATGGACAACACAGAAAAAAGTAAGCTAGTGCACAGTGGTTTAGTGGTTAGCACTTCCGCCTGGCAGTACTAGGGTCGTTGGTTCGAATCCCAGCCACGGCACCACCTGCCTGGAGTTTGCATGTTCTCCCTGTGCCTGCATGGGTTTCCTCCGGGTACTCCAGTTTTCTCCCACACTCCAAAGACATGCAGGTAGGTTAACTGGATCCTGTCTAAATTGTCCATAGTATGTGTATGTATGAATGTGAGTTAGGGACCTTAGATTGTACACCCCTTGAGGGTTAGGGACTGATGTGAATGTACAATATATATATATATGTAAAGCGCTGTGTAAAATTGACGGCGCTATATAAGTACCTGAAATAAATAATAGTGTGAAATAAACAAGCAATTTAACTACTGGAATCCAGTCTAAAGAATAATTTTCCTTCTTGAATAAGCATTAAGGTAAGGAAAACACAGATTACTGTCTGCAGGGTTATACAATAAGTGCCAAATGGTGACAGGTCGGGCACCAGGATCCTAGCTGCTAGTGATAGCATTCCAACACATAATCACAAATCAGTTCTTGGGCTACAACTTTGTGTTACAGACTTCTCTATTAAGACGGCCACAGATGGTTCAAATCTCGGTTGGTTCAGCATATATGGGCATCTATGGGCAGGCTGATTGCACCCAATTTGATTGTTGTATGACTTGAGTACCACCAGCCTGGAAGATTTTTCATGCCATTATTGCCAGGGGCTATAGCCGCTACCAATCATCACTGTGTTCTCCAGACAGGGACAGCTTCCCCAACCCCCCATGTGCCCTTTGCCAGGAGAACACAATACCTCTGCAGGAGGGATACCCCATTAACACTGACTGTGTTGATGGGGGAATCTAGCAATTTTCATTCCTGCAAACCCATGGTTGCAGGAAAGAAAATTGCATTGTGTGCCTTAGGAATGATTTGCACATGACTGCAAGAAGGGCTGATGATACAATGCAAATGTGTATATATATGTATATATATATATATATATATATATATATATTCTACCATGGTTGCTGTCAATGTTGACTTCAAATCAAATGCAGAGTAATTCTTTATTTTGCATTTGTAAACTCACAAAAAATGTGGTTTCAGCTAAATTCCTGTCCAAATAAACCATCACCTCACTGTCACACTTAAGAATTATGCAAAATGGTTTCTAGCTTACCACTTGGAATTGTAATTTTTGGTATGCTTGAATTTTTTTAAGTGGTTGAAGCAGTAATGAAAAAAAATTTCATTACTGCTTCAAGCACTTAAAAAAATGGAAAGAGGACAATATTTTTTGATGTTTAGCTACAGTAAAACACACTTATTTCTTCTTTCTTATTGTTAAAGTGTAAATTAAACCCATGAATAAGAATTAAATATCTTTCAGCTCACCAGTCCTCACCTCTGTGCTCCTACCTGGATGCATAAAATACTAAAACTAATGTACTGTGTTTCTAACTGTACTTTTTTCTCTGCCTCTGTAAAATTGATAAATAATGCTTAAAAAATGCTTTGGGCATGAGTCTAAAGACCAAGGGCAATTCTTGGTATCTCTGTAAGTTGTTTTTGGGCAATTATGTCATTTCAGATACTGGGACAGATGCTACAGAGCTATTCTAATGCACTTGATTCTTGTCTGCAGTATGTATACTAGTAATAATAGTTAAGCAATAGCTATAAGTTTGGAATGTTGAGACATCCACCCACCCGGTCAGCAAATGTGTTTTTTTTTTATCTACGTGGAGCTTCCTTGTGTATTGCTATTAAAGGAGAAGTATGGCCAAGTTTTTTGGCTATACATCACCTATGGATCACAGGAGTGCAGTTCGTTCTGCACTCCTGTGAGCTGTTCTCAGCTGAGAGTGGGCTAAAACTGCTGTCAGCTGATGTTACTCAGCCTGTGCAGGCTCTGGAAAGATCCTGACCCTACCCACCCAGAAGCCTAACCAGTAGCTGTTTCAGCCTCTCAGCATGCATCTGAGAGCCTGAGCCAACCACTTCCATCTTCTCCGCAGCCCAGCACTTCAGTGGGCGTTGGAGGGACATAGTGTAGAGCTCTTGACTGACAGTCACTGGCTCTCTACTCAATGAAGACCCAGAACTGAGCGATCAGCAGTCCTTGATCGCATAGTTCTCAGTCTTAGAAGCAGCGGGGAACAGATGCAGCATCGGATAAATGCCTCATCCTCCTAGGTGATGATTTTTTTTTTTTTCACAGAACCCCATACTTCTCTATTAATGTCATTATTTAGCACTCTCATGTCACATCATTTTAAGGCACAGATATTTGAAAGCTCTTGTGCAGATATTTGGCCAAATATATGATTATTTTGACTGGAGATAGGTGTATCTGAAAAATGGAAGCTAGAATAGGTAAATTACTGTAAGTTTGAACAGGTTTTTGGTGGGACTCAATGTTTTGTTTTTTTTTAACAAATGCTGCTTGAAATAATGTAGCCATAGTATTGGTGCATTTGGGCTTAGCAATCACAAAGCATGGTAGTCCTTTTGAAAGCACAGTCATGTATGCCAGTGAAACACTATGTTTCCATCTCTAATTTTATCCCAAAATACATAAACATCACATTAAATTAAGCCTTAACCCACAATAAGATGCTAATATTCACCTTGTGTTCCATGTTTATACTGGTATTTGCTTATTCGATGTCGTTCTGCTTAATAGTCAGTTTACACATACACAGATTAAACAAGATACAAATTAAGCTGGCACATTTCCAGTGGGTTTGCCTATTTCTATTCACTTGTTTTACATGTGGAGACTGCTCAGTGTTTAGTCTTGCCTGGCCAATTTTATCGCTTTCCACACATTTTTATTTAAGCATGTGCTTAAACCAAATAAATATAACTTTTCACTGTTTTTTTCATTGCTAATTGTGGATGGACAATTAAACTTGTACAGACAGGAACTATCCGCTCTTTTGCTTCCAGCTGATCCTTTTATTCTATTATATGATTCCCCATAGAATAACTTTTTCTTTATTACAGCTTGAAATTGTGATTTCATAAGAAATGGAGACATGTATTAGTAACTGAGTGTAAAGACAAAGTTAATAATGATCCAACACGTCCAGGCCTGCCATCTGACAACTGTTACATTCACCTGTTGAGCCTAAAAGCGTATGAGAATCATTATGAGAAATAAAGGATAATTTTACTCTTAAAATAGATTAATAGATACTATGTGAGGGACTGCCTTTTTTCTCAGTATTTTGTTTCTGTAGTGGTTACATGACAGCAGTGCAGTAAAAATGTATAGTGTATAGCTTCTGGCAAGACAGTAAGGTTGATTTACTATAGACAATAGGCTGTTCTCTCTGCAAGGGGATTTTTC